>NW_027325365.1:5350716-5980304 GCF_036924035.1 Leuresthes tenuis
GCTAGTATTGCAGACCAGCCTTTATTTGTTCATGGCAGCAATGCCACCAGCGATTATTAGAGCCCTCGCATTGAATTGAACACCTGTTTTTATTTAAAGAAATACCATAAGCTTTTTTATTCTCAGATATGTGTTTGTGGATTAGTTTTTGTACATATTTTATCTCTGTTATTTCCAGCCACCCTCATGAATTGAGGTAAATCTTCAAGTTGATCTGCTATTTAACTCCAAATTTTAATCACCATTACGAACACTGAATCAAATCTATTTATAAAGCACATTTAGAACAACCACAGTTGTCTGTAATCCGTATTGGCCTCCAGCAATTGGCATCTGGTACTTACTCAAACTTAAATATTAGCTGACAGGCACTCCTCTACCCGGTAAGAGGAAAGTTGCATTCTAACAAGTCCTTTAATCTTTTATTGCTCTGGCAATCTTTGTTAGTCTTAATCTTCTTAGTCTTTTGGGATGAATTCTGTTCCTTCATTTTAAATGGGGTAATCTTTCCACTTCTATCAGAATAATGACATCATCACATAGAAGCACATGCTGCTGTTATTCCTGTTTAGTGTGAAGCACACAGAGTGTTGTACATATCAAACTGTTGTTCACTGATGTTGCTAAAGTAAAACATACGATATTTAACATACATCCCTTGAGTTTCCTCTCATCTGTTGAGTATGTTCATAGATCTTCCTCCTTCAACACCCTGTATCCATCCCCTATTATTCACAATGCCCCCGGCTGCTATCAGCAAACCCCATGAGCAAAAGGGAATGGGTCATATAAAGGAAACCGGGAGTCTTTTTATATCCGTTTACTGTTAGTGTTAGCAGCCATTTATGACTCCACTGGCTCCAGTGACGTGGGATGCAGGGCAAAGGGAGAGCCGGTCGTCTCCTCCAACGCTATTCAGCATCTCATAACCTTGAAGCCTTTTCCTTTTTACTGCCATTAAACTTCGTCTGGGAGTAACCCCCCCATCCCCCATGAGCCCTGGCAGTAATGAGGCTCCTTCTCCACAACTTCAAATGATCCAGGGTGTCAGAGGGAGCTCTTTTGAAAAAAAAAAAAAAAACACACTTCCTGGCTGGTTCATTTAGCTGATGGTGAAGCTTTGTATTAACTGTACAGAAGAATTAAGAACTGCTTATTTTTCAGTACCAGATTCAATCACATTTTTGACAGAATTTAGTAGAATAAAAATAAAATAAGCATGCTTAAATGTACTAAAAGTTGCTAGAGCATTATAGTGGGTGATATGAGTTAATGAATTATGAAGAAACGTTATATATTTACGGGAATTTCAATGAAAAAGATGTCCAAATGTCAGTTTAAGCTTCCAGAAGATCTGTGAAGCTGCTCTTGTTGCACCATGTTAGCAGCATATATACAATACCAAATCCCAGCAGGGACGGTATGGAAAATCCAAAGTGATTTTTACATTTACTCTGACTTTCATTCAATTGCTGGCACTACAAGCCAAAGATAATTCAAGTTTTGCCTCAATAGCTTAATTTAATTTGATAATATATATAAATTTTTGCCTTTCAGGCCTGCAACACATTAAAAATAAAAGTTTGGGTGGATGGGAGAGGTTTACAGCCAGCAATGAAGTACACATATACATAAAACACCACTGAAAGCTTTACTAAGTGAAAAGAAGCCTTGGGTTAACCTTGTCCAAAGGCAGCATTTAATCTTCCAGGTGCAGAGGCATCTGAGATGGACCATCAGACAGTGGAAATGTGTGTTGAGGTCGGACCAATCAGTTTTCAGGTTGCATTTCATGATGTTTTTAGTTTGTAAAAAGTCTGGACTTCAGGCAGCTCAGTACAGCATCTGGACTTTTCTACTAAGAAGCCATAGTGTTGCAGTACGTTTAGTGCCATCTTGCTGAAATACTCAAAAAAGATGCTATCTGAGTGAGAGCACATGTTGCTCCAAAACCGGTACATCAGAGATGCAGGCTTTCAAACCAGAGATGATAACTCATCGGATAGTCCCTATGCTCTTTAGTCTGGAGGATGCGTTACCCAAGATAGATTTGTGAGCACCTCCTGAGCCCTCATCATCAGCTCAACCTCTTCTCCCAAACCATGACATGCAATGTTTGCAGCTAAATCGTGTTTATACACCAACACTTTAAGGGATTTAAGCCATCGCTGCTAAATGTCAAAGGGAAACTCCCTGGGAGAAGGATGAGCTTCACTTAATTGAAAAGGCAGAGGAGTCAACTACATGCTAGAAAAATACTTCAAATACTAGTTCAGTTCATGAGATGAAAAGCAGTTTTCTGTTCTCATGCTCGCCTCCTCCGTATGAATATAAATATTTAAATTCTGAAAAACTCCCTGTACAGTGAGCAAAACAAAATCCACAGTATTCACTTACCTGTATAATTAAAACCTGTGTATGTTAGAGATCTTGTAAATTCTAAAACCTGTCACAGAAAGCAAGGTTAAACTAAAGAATTCACAGCTTGAATGGACTCTAAATGCAAACTGTAAACTCCAAAGCTAAATCTCCAACTCCAGATTTGTCATACTTTCAATCATTCTTGAACAGATACTTCTGCCATGTATCTTTTTAATGGTCTCTCACTCAATTGTTGTGGTTAGTGTTTCCTGTTATCTGGCAAGCATGGGTGTAAAATTAGTTTCTGTTATGCAAACAGTTCCCTAAGCAAAAATAATTCAAAGCATAACCCTAAGAATGCAATTACATTGTTTTCGAGTGGCATAAGTATAGTTTCACATGTTGAATTTGTTGAACTCTCACATCTTTTCTTGGTCACCTTTGCTTTCTCTACATCCTGGCTGAAGTCACAGTAATCAGAATGGGTTCAAAGCACAAACAATACAAGCTGGCTGTACTAAGTTTCTTTGTGCTGACTTTCCCTACTGCTCATGATTACCTTAACACTGTACTATCACATGGGTAATGTTTAACCAGTGTGTTGCAGTTCTGCACTGACAAAGATGCCAGATACAGAGTTGTTCATTAAAAGCAGTAAATTGATTATTTCCTTCCTGTTGTTTGCTTGTCATACAAGGCTTTCAGGTTTACTTCCGAACCTGAGCTAGTACAATGACCTTATCTTGCAAGGGAGCTGATTGTGTAACCATTGCCCTCCAGTTATCACTGTACCATGGCCAAAGTTAATAGCCGCTTCCCTTTTTTTCTTGGAATCGGCACTAGCTGCGGGGCATTTGTCAGACAGTATTAGAACCAGCAGTCTGTGTAAAATGAGATATCGATTCAAAGTCCTTCTCAGAAAGTTATGGCACAAGTAACTCTGAATTACTTGTTTGGACATGATTGTAAACTGAGCATGCTACATGCTAATTCAACAGGGAGGTAACAAAGCCAACATGTGGGGTATTCTGTGGTAAACACAGTTTAAATAACTGCCAAACAGTGCAATATTACAGTAAAACTAGATTAAACTGACTTTATATCTAACTGTCTGTATATTTCCTATGAATGAGGCCTTTGTATTAGTGGAGGCAGGCATATTGTATAGTTCACCATACAATGCAGTTGAGAGTATCAAAGCAAACAACCACACCTTTTGTGCAGGTCATTGAGCTGCATTAATCATACATGGAACACACTCACTGTTCATCTGTCTTTCTGCTTTGGTGATTTGTGTGTCATGTCCTGATGTCCTTAGACTATCAACTTTGTCCATATACTGCAGATCAAATGTCCTGAAATGGCTGTGCAGGTAACATACTGAAACATTCAGGTGAAGTGAAACTTGTGGTAGGTATTTCAAATGTTTCATGTGTCAAAGGATTACCATCTGCAGGATTATTGTTTTTTCAGTAAGTATGCATGATTTCAATCCTACAAAAACATAAAACCTAAGAAAACACGAAGGCAAAGAACTATTCATAGATAATATCCCGAGAAAGGCCACTTTTTTTCCATTTTTGTTTTGAATCTGTCATTGGTATATATAGAAAAGTATAGAGAATGGGTTTATACTAAATGCGAGGTAGAAAAAGACAGCATATATACATGGATGTAGATATATATATTTAGCTATATATACAATCCTTGCCTGCAAAACTAATCCAAATGTGCAAGCACTTTAAAGTTGATTCACTTAAAGTCATGAAAACAAGACAACTTCAGCACACAGACTGCTATCTATAAACCTGGTCAATATATTTAGTGAATAGCTTATACTGTCAAGACATTGTAAGCTTATTTTTTTATTTACATGCACATTCATGTTTATCCATATCTCTATGGCCACCTAAAATGTTATATAATGTTTTCAGTAGCTGAAGATGTAATTGGGAAATAGGTTGTAAAAATATATCAGTGAGAAAAGTGATCCCATTTTTCTCAAATGAGCAGCATTATATAATAGAAGTAATTTCTCATATGTAGAGCCCTATTTACGGTGTTTAGTGTCCGTTGTGATTTACTTGGCTGTTTTCTCCCCTTTATGTGTGATCTGCCTCATTTGTTCGTGAGAAGCTGTCAGGGGAAGACTGTTTGTATTCGTCACACATCCAAAGTGTGCAGTCATGAGCTCATGACTCATCTGAATTTATTTGACCGTAGAAAGAGAAAAATAAACACTTTAAAGGCTTTAAAAATAAAGAAACTTCACACAGTTTTTTAACACTCATTTCCAAGGGCTCCAGTGAGTAACACTGGTGCCAAACATAGCTGAGTCAACCTCCTTGGCACCGTTTTCATCCTAAAATGAGCCTGTGTAAAAGCATTTGGGCATTTATGTGACTCTGTCCTTTGGGTCACGAGAAACCCTGAATGTGAGTTACATGAAATGTTTGTGTGTGACTGAGGCAGAAAATATGCTGAGTCGTTCATCTGACTAGCAAGTGAGGCGACGTCTTGGCTTCTTGCATATTTGAAAAAATATTTTTGTGCTTTCTGTGTTATTTCTCAATGATTTTTCAGGTTAGAAGAATATGTGATGATTATGATGGAACTATGACCCTTAACATTGTTCTTCTTGTAGTGAAACACTTATAAGTCAGCTACTTGTGCTCATGCTGATTCACTTCTTACAAAGAATATTGTAAAAAATAATAAATGTAAATATGTAAACCATCTACAGTATGTATTATAACACTAATCATGGCCATGTTCTTGTTGTGCCAAATAGTGACTAATCATGTCACGCATTTGCAACATATGAGAGTTTCATTCATGTTTGTCACATGTGTCTGAAATATACTTTGTCAGCACATCTTGAGTACAAATGCATGGCAGCTTGTAAATCTCATGCCTTTAGAGACTAATAATAACAAATTTATCTCTGTCGATAGCGTTTCATGGGTCTGTGTGATGTAAACCACACCAAAAGCTGTCATTAATGCCTTTTTTTGTGGCAGATCCAAAGTGGAGGACTTGAAAGCAGCTCATTATTTAATATTTACACATGGTGCTTTGTGTTGCACTCCACAGAAGCTTTCCATTTAAATTTGAAATTCATCAGAAAGTTTCCTTTTGCCTCTCATCTTGTGGGAACCGCTGTAATAATGAATCTATTGGGAACAGCTTTTGCAGTGATTGGTAGTTTCTTTTGAAATTCTGGGCAGGATGAAGCATATTTTGTCATTAACATGTTTTAAGGTCTGCATACCAAATCTGCAAGCACGTTTTCAATCTGGGGGATGTTTAGAAGGAAATTATCCAGAATTTTCAATTCTTTGCAGATTGGGACCTCCAGGGGCATTGACAATGCTGAATCTTTCATTAAATTAAGCCAGTGCCTGCCTTTTTTCAGCCAAAACAGTGCAGCGTTATTCTCTAATGGTCCACTTTTTGGTCCACATTGATTAATGTAATCTAAAAATCTGTAGGAATCCCTAGAAAAGGTAGACACTTGCTGAGTTTAATGAAACCCTGATTTTTATTAGCAATCACTGCTACAACTCATCATGGAATAGAAACATAAAGGTTTTGGACTGTGGCTTGAGGAAATTTTTCCAATTTCTTAAGCAGCTCCTGCAGAGATGATTGACTTGCAGCTTCTACATTCACTGGAAATGTTATGTCATGTTAGGTCCTTCCAATCAAAGTATTTCACATGAATTCTGTGCTCTTTGTGCCAATTTTGACCTGCTTTAGCTTCATGAATCTGCTTATTATTATGAGGAACAAATGTTGACAGATACTCCATAGAAGTAACCCTGCCATGTCGTGCTGTCACAGGACAAAAAGGATTCCACGATAAGAGCATGAAGGATGATACGTCAGAGGACATAACGTTGTCTATCTCTTGTTGTCTTTGCATTATCTTATGACACGGTATATAATAAGGTTTGGCAATGGCAACCCTTTCATGGTATCCAACTGCATTTAACACACACTGTTCTGGCTGATAATGATATGGCAAGTTACAGTCTCTTTTTTAGCTTTAACTCTGTGTTTTCTCAGCACAATGGGCTTTATTGCCCTATGGTCTATATCACTGGGTTTGGCCCTTGTGGTGTGCAAGTGTGCTATTAGATACAGTTTCTCTCTGAAAGATAAGAGACTCTTTGTCATCAAGGCTCCAGCCTTTCATGCTTCCAAAATTTGCCCTATTTCGAAGTCAGAAAGTTGACAGATCTTGACATATACTAATGTACGACTAATTAAGTATGGGGTGTCTGCAGTGCCTGTATATTCCGTAGAGGTTTCATCTACCATTGTGATTGTTATTCAAATCAGCAGAAATATAGGGCATGTAATATGTCACCCATTTACATGTCATGATCTCATTTTCCTTTTAGTCCATCTGACAGTTTGTCAAGTGCTGTAATTTTGGTGAAGGGTGCAGCAGTACGACTGAGTGCAAGGCAAGCAAAAAATTAAATTAATTTACACAACACCTAAACACTAACAACACCTAACAGTTGTTATCCTGTCTATAAAACAGTTCAGCCCAGTCTGTCTCAAATGTAAAAAAAATAATGAGCACTTTCAATCCCATAAATACGCTCAAGATACTTTGCATGCTGAGTGCACATCCTGTGAAAAGGAATATTATGTCTGGTGCTAAATTTTCATTAGCACAATAGTAACTGGCAGCACAGCACCAATATAATAACACAGTAAGGGGGCGACATAAACCTGTCACACCAGCTAAAATGGATGGGCCCTGGCCAGAGGGGGCTTAACGGGACCTAAATCAATTTGAGTGAGGAGGCTAGAGAAGTGGAGATTTTGGTGGGTGGGAGGGTGCACTAGTGTACACCCTGTGTGGAAGGAGGAATGGAGGGAGTGTTTATGCTGTCTGTTGAGGGTCCCTATGTGAGAATGTCAGTGAGGCCCAGAGATGGCTCCAGGCTGAACAGCCCTCCTCCTCCCACCCCTCTGTGGATCTTCTACTGGCTCCAGTCGGACTCTGGCTCTGATTAATAGCCACCGGAGGTGTCCAATGATGGCTGATAAGGGACCTCCATCCTCCCCTCCCTCCTCTGGAAAAGAGGGGCTCGTAACAAGCTAGTTCCCTCTCTTTCCCCTCCTCAGGCACTCAGGGAAGCCAATTAAGGATGTCTTAAAACTCAGGAGCAGTGACAACTGGTCTAGGCAGCTGGCTGAGGGCCATGATGTGACAGTGGTGTTCACTCAGAGGATACTGCAGTCCATTTAACCTTGAATCTAAAGCCTTGGGTCAAAGGTGAGAATAGCCTGCATGTCTCCCTCTTTAAGAATGTGTCTGCATTTTTAAGCTAATTAGTTAATCAATTTGTTTGTGAGGAATCCTCACTAATGCATTCAAAGCATAATCATTTCCCAAACAATTAAACAATCCAACTGCCCCCAACCTTGCCAATTTTGTTCCCAGGCTCATCGAGAAAGCACGGACAAGAAAAAAAGGAATCACTGAAAAAGGGGAAGGGGGGCTTTCTCTGTTCCAGACAAGAACACAAGCTTATCCCAGCAGCCCTTTTTTCTATTTTTTAAGTTGATGGCTAACATCGTAGGTGATCAAAGGACTGGACCCTAGGAAGGGGCTTAAGGGCACAGCAGTGCAGCAAAAAGGATTGCTTCCCAGTGATTTGTAAGTAGGAGAAGACTTTTGACATGAAAGACAGCTTAAACAGCAGAGGAATAACAATAAACCAGCTGTAAAATGCTTCTTGTTGCAGCTGAATTGATGCAGAGGGTGGCTCCCACAACTATTTTTCTTTTGCTTTTTTTGTGGGTGTCTGGCATTTCCTACCGAGCCATTTCTACAGTCACATGCACACAACAAAAGGCTACATCTGAAGGGGTGGGGTGCCTGGGGTCTTAGGGGTAAAGAGCTGCTTTGTACTTGGGATATTGTGAAATCAGACGACTCCCATTTCTTTTCACTCAAGCTATGTTCGAAATTTGGTTGCATTCTTTGCCATGACAAAAGTGCAATTTTGCCCCTTAAAAGGATTAGTCCCAAAATGCACTTTTAATGGATTAGTTGATTTTAAGTGCAAAAAGCAACTCTTTAAACGGAACAGATGTTATCCATGAGCGTGGAAAGTACCAACACATTCTTATTCTAAAAGCATATACCAGTGAGAAGTACAACACTTGTACCGTCGTTGATACATGCACGAGCCCTTGATATCATGAATGCAAAAAGTCTTCACTAGATGATAGAAGGGGCTTTGGGGATGACGTAAGACCATCAAGTCTTCATTTAATTTATTCTTAGGTGAGATTTAAGCACCAAAACTGGCTCAGTTTGTCAACAAAATTGGTAAGATTTCTGCCCAAGAACTATCTCTGGGTAAGCAAAAGATCATCTTCAGAAAAAAAAAAAAAGTTAAGCAGTTCTTATGAGACATCAAAGGGCTCTGACAAAGCGGTAGCCCAGTGTGTAACACATTGGGAGGGAGACTGAGCACACTTAGTTACTCTGTAACTTTACTTGTAACTTGTAATCACTCATATGTATGTATCCATCTTGGCGGAGTATGACCACCAAAACCTTTTAGTTTAATTATTGATTTATTTACTGATAAAACACAATCTCAAACAGTATAGTAGCTGTCTTAAACAAAAGGTTTTCTTTGTTGAAAAATAATAGAACCAAAACACAAAGTCCATAAAAAAGAGGCTTCATATTAATATCTCATATTGTTCTGTTATTTGTGCCAATATTTGTATTTTAATAAAAAAATTTACCCAACTGAATCATGAAAAGAATATTGCTCTTGGTTCAAGAGCACTCTCTGAGTGTCTGTTTTAGTTTTTGTTTTATTTAGTATTCCATACAAAGATTCCAATTTATGAACACGATTGCAAAATCTACAAGTGGAAGGTGAATTAAATTTAAATCAGCCAATGATCAATGAAGAGCAATAGCCGTCTACCTAAATCAGGTGAAATTGTGTGATCCATACTGGATCTTTTTAAGTTTATATAACCATTGTGTCTGTGGTGGCAAGTTTTCATATATTAATAAGCCAATACACAATTACATTATGTGCCATAGGCCTAAAGTTTAACATGATTCTTAAGGTGGAATATTTCTTACATGTCACTCTTTAGGGGAGTTGAAGTTGTAAATCAATAAACATTGATTGACATAAATTTTGACAAAATAGACAGATCAAATATACTTGTGTGGTAATTGAAATGCTAAGATGAAGTAGTATCTAATGTATATGTTGTGCAATAAGTCTCCAGGGTGTTCAGGCAAAAGGCTTCCCCAGGAAACGAGCACCATTATTATAGTTCCGGGGGTGCCCAAGTGGTAGTTAGTGCGGGGTACTGGGAGAAGGTGTATTTTATTATTGTAATGTACTGGGACTGTGGATAAGTTTGTATTTGTTAATATTGATATGTATATAGCAGTAAGATTAGGGGGATAAGTGGAAAAGCGGAAAGTGAGCATGTCAGAACGGTAAATGGATTCTTCCTCATTCAATTGGCTAGACACCATATATAAGGTGCCATTTTATCATAATTGGGTTGGTGATTGCTAGTTGATGTGGGGGAGGTTTGCAGGAGATTTGACAATAAAAGACCTGTGACAATAAAAGACCTAGCAAGGTATTCTTTTGCTGTGTCGTCCAACCGTAATTGTGGTCACTCTTACAGTCCCGTTTGTTTTTATTGGCTCTCTTGTTTGACATACTTTTTAGTGATGACTGGACCATTTTGCGCTAATATGTTTAGACATTTTATCCTAATTATGCATATTGATCTTGTAATGTGGAGAAAGAAAAGTGCCAGAGTGATATTCTGGTGTGTTCCAGCAACATTACACCTATGATTCTATGATTATTTATAATATCTTAGGTAATCTATACTTATTCAGATTTATTTTGGTCACTTATCACAACATTTTCTTGAAGCTTCTGAGTTTTTTTTCCCCATGTGCTCCCATTTGGTAGTTTCATGCCAATTCCAAATGCTGGCAAGCTACTTTCTCGCACTAGCAAGCTTACTTGACAACATCTTCATTTACAGATGTTTGATGAGTCTTCTTTTGGTGAAAAACTGCTTCCCAACACCTTAGCTATGCTTAAATCTATTTGACTTGCTGGTTCACCTAAAGTAAAGACCAAAAAGCTTCTTCCATTTACTTGACAACATCTTCATTTACAGATGTTTGATGAGTCTTCCTTTGGTGAAAAACTGCTTCCCAACACCTTAGCTATGCTTAAATCTATTTGACTTGCTGGTTCACCTAAAGTAAAGACCAAAAAGCTTCTTCCATTTACTTGACAACATCTTCATTTACAGATGTTTGATGAGTCTTCCTTTGGTGAAAAACTGCTTCCCAACACCTTAGCTATGCTTAAATCTATTTGACCTGCTGGTTCACCTAAAGTAAAGACCAAAAAGCTTCTTCCATTTTCAAAATGCCTCTCAGTGATATAACATAGCAGTATGACACCAGCAAGTTATGTTTAGCATAGCCTGCAATAACTTGGCAAGGGGAACTTAGTACGTCACATGAACTTTGTTTTCTGTTCTTCCTACCAGGAAAGCAAAAGCTAAAAATGGTGTGCATTATTGCATGAAAGTTATAAAATGGGTCTGGAATCCAGTGGGACAGCAGTTGAAAGTTCCTTGTTAGTCCTGGAAAGCCTCAGTGCAGACTGCAGTGGCACATGTGACATGTTAGTATATTTCATGACAGAGATTTAGGCTGATGCTTCAGCCACTGGCCATGTTCAAAAGCACTGTCAGGACAGGGGGAGGGAAAAAAAGAGTAAGAATAAACTTCCTGTGGGAGGAATGTGGCTGCTACCCATCACAGCTGGAATCTGTGGGGTCACATACCAGGAGAATGGTAAATATTTAACATTTAATTTCCTTGCTGTAAGGTAGACTGGACACAGAGCACAGCCAGCAACCATATTACAGAAGGTCTGATACACGTAGGTGAACCCTCATGGGGGAAAAGAGGTATAAATTGAGAAGAGGTTGTTAAAATATTTAGGAAACATTCCCAGCTTCTCTGGACTATACAGTGTCAATATTGATTTTATTTTAATAATGGAGGGGGAGAAAAGGTTCAGAGCTGTGGCAATCATAGATTTCTTTAATACAACATAAACTGACAGTCAGTTTTAATACTGGGACTACCATCAAACTGCCTACCTGACTTTTCAATCATTTAATCTCTTCCCTTTCAATTAATCATCAGTAATAATAGATTTTTTAAGTGAGAGTGCAAAGAGAAAAAACAAACTGGGTCCTTGTAAAGCGTTTTCCCAAACCTGTAATCCAAGATGGCCGCTGGGCATATGTTCTCTGCAGCTTTACTACCTCGCCTTGTTTTACCCTATGAAGAGTCTTTTGTGCTCTAACCTAGTTTCCTAACAGATGATTCATAGTCTGTGGGGGCTACAGTTAAAGCCTACACAGCAGAGGAAGACGGTCAAATGACAGACTTGTCAGTATCCTCGTTCAGACAAAAGGAAAGCTAAGATGCTATCCCTTAAGGCATAGGAGACCAACACCAACTTGACAAGTTACTGGGTTTTGAGGTAGGGGACGTAGTTTACCGACAGTTCTCAGTAATCTGACAAGAATACCTTTAATGTCAAGTGTTGTAGTGATAAGATATCTATATCATTAAGACTGGATTCAGATCTTGTATATTATGTCATGTATACTTACATTAACCCATTCCATTGAGGAATGTCTATGTTTAGTCTGCATTGACGAATAAGACGCCAAGGCAGTCTTTGTATATTATAAAACTTCTTAAGTATGAATGGGGAATTCCTTTCACTTCTCCCAAAACACTATTCTGTTTTTTTTTCTGTTTCTTTTAAAGATAGTTAATATCAGTGTTTACTAATACCTGCCAGGGATCCCAACAAATTCAAAGCCCTTATCAGATTATCAGACATGGACACATTCTTGGCTACATCTTACTATGAAAGCAATGGGGGGGAGTTGGCACTGGCAGAAATGACCAAATTACTTGAAATGACATAGCGCACAAAGATACAAAGATTAAGGTTGTAATAGAAAATAACTTATTCTGATGAGGTGTTGTCAGAACATTATAGAAATCAAAAGCATTTACACCCAATACACTGCACCTGAGAGAAAAGCGAGTCATCATAAGGAAGAAGGAGATATGATACTGTTTAAATATGTAGACTTTGGGACAGTGTCTCCTGGAGGGCATTCATGTTGTTTTCATTATTTTTTTTTTTGTATGAAATGTGACAGAAATCGTTGCGTAAAGAGTCACAAAACAGATTTACAGAGAGAAGTTCAAAACCTGGCTGCCTTCTCATCTCAGCACAGCAGCCCAAGCCCAGTCTGAATCCCATCCTGCCACAAAGTGGAGCTTGGTCAAGATCCCAAAGTCATTTTTTGGTGTTCAGGTTTAACATTAAGGTCAACGTTTTTTTTTCCAAACCATAAGCAGATTTAGTACCTATAAAACTAACAAAAAAAGCTAAAGGAAACAACATGTTAAAAGTCCTGAAAGTCCATCTCATTTTTTAGGCTTTTTATAATCACTGCATGTCACCAAGGAAAGGAAACCTTGGGCCAGATGCATGAATGATGTTCACCTTTTCCTCCATGCAAGCTGTTGTTGAATGTGTAGTGAGAACATGCTCATCTCATACATTCTTCAAACCACGCACACACATTTTTATAGCGACGTAACCCTGATACGAAAGGGAAACGGAAAAACAGCCCTCATAATTTAATATCAAACAAAACCGACCATTTCACAGAGCTCTCCTGTAATTATACTTTTTTTTTTGTTTCTCAAGATCCATTTTCACAATATACTCTCACTTACAGTAATTGTGGGTGCTATAAGTAACTGCAGCCGTGCATCTTGCATAACGGCTGTGTTCAAAATTGTTCTGATTATCTGGCACGAGATCGTCTCTGAGGCCTACATACGGCTATTTGAGAAAACAGCAAACATAGCACGATCCATCGGTACATCTGGATGTCTAATTAGAAATTCGCCTCACGATGGTTTCAGATAAACAAGCTTTCCTTGAATGTAAACAAATCAAATTATATACTTTTTAGAAACAAAAATTAATCTTTTCCTAAGCAAGATTCAAAGCTGCAAATTAATAATATTGAAATTGAACAAGTCTCGTGTAAAATCTCTTGGTATACTAGTTGATGAAAGGTTGTCCTGGAGAAACCATATTGAGTATGTATGCAAAAACATTTTGAAGTCCTATGGCATTATCAGAAGAGTTTCTTCCTTAGTTAATCAGTCCTGTCTTATGACATTATTTTACAGTTTAATTTATCCGTATTTGACATACTGCAACATTGTTTGGGGCGCTTCATATTTTTCGTACCTTAATCAATTAATCTAAATTCAGAAAATATTCTTGAGAATGATTTCAAATTCTACTAGTCAAACACAATCTGCACCCTTATTTAGCAAATTTAAACTTTTTTCTATTGACAAGTTTCAAACATGTTTATTTGTGTTTAAATTCATTCGTTAGAAACAAGACATTCCAGGCACTTTTCACAAGTTTTTTCTGTTATTATCAGATATTCACTCTTATTCAGTGAGAAGTCTGATGAACTTTCATTTACCTCTCTGTCGTACCACTAGTCATAAATCTTTTATCAAATTCTATGGCCCCCAACTCTGGAACTTTTTAGATAGGTCTCTGAAACTTATAACATCCTACAAAATCTTTAGGACTAGCTTGGTGAAGTATCTTCTATCTAGGCAAAAATAATACTTTATGTTTAGTATAAATCATTAAAATAAATTTGTAATTTTATGGATATTTTCCATCTGTTTGTTTATTTGTGTATTTCTTTGTGTCTTTTCCTTTTTTTTCTTTTTTCTTTTCTATTGGTTGATTTGTTTTAATGATTTTATATTGAGGGGGGTGATTTTATATAAGCTTCTTTTCCTGTCCTGCAAAATTATTTGCTTTGGTATTATTAAATTAAATTCTTTTTTCATCATTGTTCATATGAATGAAATAAAAATAAATAAATAAGTAAATAAAATCTGCATCTCCCTCCTGATTATCTCACATGATTCTGTTTACTGTCCAAGCTGTGCCTTTATTCATTTTCTCCACTGTATTCCTGATGCACACTTTGGTCGCTGGTTTTCTACATCAACACGGTAATTTGCTCTGAACTTTCAGAGCTAATCGCTCACTTTTTTAACTGAGCACTTTTTGTCTGTTAGTGATTACAGAACTGAGATCACAGAATAAACTGAATTCCTGATGAAAAAAAAATCTCCTATCTCACAAATGGCCCACTTGTCAAGCCTCTTAAGCTTTTGGCATTTTCCAAGTCAAACCATGATCTTCTCTAAAACCTAAACCAAACAGATTTTTTCCCTAAATGTAAACAATCATCAAGTGGGAGCGAAACTGAAAAAGCGATGGTCTGTCATGAAACACCCAAAGGAACTGGGGTCTCCAAGAAAAGTCTCTACTAGATCTAACAAAAGTCTCTCCAATGTCAAAAGTCCCGCTGTATACTGTCCCAGCTGCGTGTTAACTTTGTGGACAGTTCATAAGCTTTCTCCTGACATCAATTATTGCTGCAGCTGGTGTTAAGACACCAATGCCAAAAGGCTCCTTGTGTGTTTATCAGAGGCACTACAATCTCTGACATAAGTGCAGTATTTCGTGTCCAGATGAATGGAATGGTTTTGCAAGCCAAGCTTTTTCAATTTCAGAAATTTACAAAAATGGTCATTGTGAAGTTGCTGGACATTACTGAAGCTACTCTGCTATTGGTCGAGTTGTTCTGATCAGGTCTTACAAATCTAAGCCTACTCAAGATCAACTCCACTTGCATGGATGAAAAAAGGGCTGTATAACTTTGCATAAATTAAATGCAGTTTTTGAGTACACCTCCTTGATCAAAGTGATATTTGCCCTAAAATGGAAATTAATATTGACGAATCATTTCCAGTTTTTCCAAACCCTACATCAGGGAAAGTACCATAGAACGATTTATGTTCTGGGACAGACCTGAAAGGATGTTCTGTGAAGCACTGTGTAAAAGCATTTGGATCTTGTGTGCAGCCAATGAGGAAATTGAACAGTCATAGAAGCAAGAGGAAGGAGGAATGACTGCATCTGGACTCTCTCATAGATATCCCTCAAGACTGTTTAGTTGACTCACTGATGACGCAGGCTCCAGCATAGTTTTGCTTTACTTCCTGGAAGTGGAGCGAGAACTGGGGTTGCCTTGAAATTACAAAGGCAACCATCATCATACTCTCAGTCATGGAAACGATGAAAACACACAACTCCCCACAGCCGTCTGCATCGTGCACCAAAAACGTAAAACATCTGGACCATATTTTCGAATAAGGTTTATTTAGAAAATGTGGTCGGTTTCTTTGGCACAGCGACTTTCTATAAATATTTAGCTGTTACGAGGATTTGAAAAAGGACATTTAAAGACCAAAGGCTTGTGCCAACGTTGCAGGTGTTTGAGAAAAATTTCCAAAGGTTAGAACTTACTTATTGATGGACTGGAGGAAGTCATTGGATTTTACTTTGGAAATAATGGTAATCTAATTGGTGTGTTTTCATCACTTTAGTGGTCTGCATCTCATCAGTGTATTTCTAAAAGGACCTGATGTGTTACGGATATGATATATGCTGCACATTTGTCTTTTGTTCCTTGAATGTGGTGCGTTGTTTTTCCGAGTCTGCATATGGTTTGCTGATGTATATATTTTTATCTTTGTATTGTGTATTTTGTGCTTATTTAGAGAACCTCAATTAGAAAAGTAAGAAAAAAACAAATTGCTGTTATGTGTAAATATAAGGTTGTTACTTTTTCTTGTTACACGACTAAATGATTGACTCATATAGATATATGCCAAACTGTGTCAATGAGATCTGACAATCACAACTGAATATCGAAGGGCAATTGTGGGAAATTTCACCTACACCAGTGATATTACACAGGCAGACAGAAACATCTCAAGACCTTTTGAATAAAGTAACAAAGAATGGCTAATAATCAGATTTTTGGACTTTAAAAAGGATAAACCATGAAAACACGAGCAATATTCTTACTTTCCCACCATCATGCGCACATCACTATAAGAGAGAGCGCCATGAAATCTGGATTGATTTTAAAGGCCCAGGTCATGACCTTAGACAACCATTGAGTGTCTCAGAGCCCATTTCACAGAAATATGTGAAATGAGCATGACTTCTGGACGTTGCATTACATGGTGCTATGTTAGAATTATAAGGTGATACCATGGAAAGCAACAAGCCTCTTCTCCACTGATTGCAACATGTGTTCTCATATCACATCTGTCAGATTAGCTTAATGTGTTACTGTGGTGATAAGGCCTACCCACCCAGGCAGTGACACCACACTGACTGAGTGAAAGGGTCGGATATCTATTTTTTCAGAAGGGAGTAAAAGTTCAGTTCTATAAAAAAAATTACAAATAAAACAAAAGCAATTTTGCAATAAAAAAAAAAGACTAAACTAATATGTTTACTAAGTAAACACTTGAAACAGGGAAAATGGAACAAAGATCAAACTTGAATCCCTTTGATTGAAAGTGCTGCATTGCGACTGCTCCATCCCTTCTTTGCAGAAATTGGTCATTTTGGGATCTTTGTACCTCATGAAGTCAGGAAGAGAATTTGTGTGTACACCAAAACCAGTCTGCTGATTGAGTTAGGATTAGCAATGTTGTTCATGTAACGTGTTGTTAAAAAAAGGCTTATTCCACATATTTCTGTGGGAAATGTGCTCTCTCTGTGCTCTCAGTAGAATCTCAGACCAAAACAAACTTAGCCCAAACTGGAAATTAATCTAAACTTGGAGCCTTTCAAGCACACGTTTCTATATTTAATGGAAATTTAAAATAATAGGGACTCCAGTCTTATTTCTCTCTTTGTTGTATATATATATGTTTTATAGTGAATGGCAGGGACTCGTGTACTCGTTACAGTTGGATTGGCTGCCATAACTCATGCTGCTGCAGGAACTGAATTTGCTTGTTTGATGCTGCATAAAGATTTTAAATGTTATATATTGGACCATTGATCATTTTGGTCATCTTTTGACTTTAGCGCAGGTCAGGGTTAAGTTTGTACAGTACAGACTTTCTGAACTAGACTATTGATATAACAAACATTACACTTGCTATGTATGACCAAATTAGCATAGTAACAATGGTTTTATTATTCTATTCTTCTATTCTGTGTCTGTAAAAGTGACAAAGTGGATTATTTACTTTTTATTTAGTGTTCTTCTTCCAGCCAATGAGAAGGTTTAGCATGGATGCAGACTTAGGCTCGTTGTTTCTCATGGTCATGAAACTAAACTCCTATATAGGAAAAAAAAGATTGGTGTTGAACTCAGATTTGTCATTCACTCTTGTACATTGGAGGCATCCTGTTTATGTGACCATGGTTGCTCCAGGGGGAATTGGCTTAGGACGCATCGCGCTGCTGCAGCCCAACAGCTGGGAATGGCCTCTCAGTCTGACAAGACATGCCGTTCTTATGACAAATACCCGTAGAGCAACAGTAACATGTGTCTCCCACCCCTCCGAGTAACTCCCCCCATACAAACACACACTTACACACACACACACACATACATACACACAAAGCTGCACAGTGTACTTAATGAATAGCACACTTGGGGCTGCTGGGGTTTTTGCCGGAACAGAGAGAGAGGGAAAAAACAGCCCCCAGTGACCTCTGAGGGCCATCTGAGATAATAAATCCATGACCCTGAGTTCCGGAGTGCTTTGGGCAAGGTTGTGGTGGCAAATTTCCCACTTCCACAATATCATATGTTAACAGTAATTCCTTTTAGCCAATGTGTAATGGCACAGGAATGTCTTCTCCCCAGTCTCTTCTAGGGCTGGTGGAATCTGTTGAAAATGTGTGACAGCTGTGAAAGTTGGCCAGCCCCAGCCTGTGAATGTATAAGTTTTGGATGTGATTCAAGGCTGAGGGGTGCGGGGTGAGGTGCAGTGAGAGAAGGAGGTGAAGAGGGGCGCTTGCATTGTTGTGGTGAAGTTTGCTTCTCCTGCATCTCTTCTATCTGTGCTTTGCTCCTCCTTGTCTTCAGATGTCTACTGCTCCGGTTTAACCCTCGTGTTTTCGCCTGTTTCTAGGAAAAGGAGTGGCCAGGCTAAACAAAACTTTCCCATCCACTATGGAGGAGGAGTGATTTGGGAATATTTTGCAAAGTGGGATTAGCAGATGTTTAGATTAATACTTCCTAAATAGCTTTTAATAGCTTGAGGGGTGGTTCTTGAGACACTTTTCTATCAAATTTAGTTGCAGTGTGTCCAACATGTCACTACATGTAGTCTGGTTGCTTTTTTAAAGAAACAAAGTCACTAATAGGGTAACAGGAGGAGAAGTTGTCAGCAAGTGTAGCTAAGCTTATAGCTGACAAATACAGAGGGAAAGGTGGGGGTGATGAGCAGGAGAAATCCATATTCTTTCAGCTTTACAGGGGACAAGATGGAATCAGATTATAGTGGTATAAACAGAATTCTCTGATATCTTACCTTATATAAAAAATACTGGGATAAATACAAAAAAATTGTTCCACTGCCCAGCCCTAATGGGCAGTAATTCTGTGGAAGGAGGAGATTTTCTGCTTTTAAAGGTGGGTGGGGAAGGAGTTGCTGCACCAAGAGAACAAACAAGCCTGAGAGCAGAGGCAGCTGCTGAAGGAATAATTGACTTCAGTTATAGAGTCAAACAGTGGCTTGTGTTAGCGTTACTTCCCAAAACAAAATGTCGAACCAAATTTGACAAAAATTTTAGGTGGTTGGCCAGTTTTGGACGTAAACAGTCTTATCAGTATGTTGCATTCTGCCATCATGTTTGCAGGTAGCATTTTTACAGTTATAACTCAGTCAAGCAAAAGAATACATTCTACATCAACTCATATTTTACTAAAGAAAAATGCTGTTCCAGTAGCAGTGACATCTGCTTACCTCAACTGCATTGAGGTAACTTTATTAGCCTGCTTATCCACTATCATTTTAATTTTTCTTTGTATACTGTGGCTAAAATGAATTAGAATGTTCATCTCATTCCTCACAAATCTCCTAAATGTTTATCTCTAGCATGTGGAATTACTGCAGCTAGTTCCTCTATGTATGCAGTTCTTGCTAAAATAAATAGGTAAAAGAATAACAATTATAAAAAAATAATAATAATAATAATAATTTCCGATAGCAGAGCTACTGCTGCAGAGCTGTGAAGCCAAGTTGTCTCTTTCACTATATGATGATTCTGCATGAAAGCTTGAAAAGATACAATTATGCTTAAAGTCTAAATTTGTGTGAAGACCTACTCAAAGCCCACTGAATGACTACACTGAGAGGTTCTGGACGACATGCCACCTTGCATAGCAGGAATTAAAATGCTTTTTTCCAGTTGCTGTATATTCTCAAGCTCAACAACAGACAGCTGCTACCATCTGCACATTTGGAAAGAGCTAAAGCTTTGGTGGGAAGGAGGGGGAAGAGATGTTTTCCTGGGTATTCACAGATTCCACAGCGATTAGGAGCACCTTCTCTTCATGTAATGACTTTAAAAGCAAGGTTGTGGATTACTAATTGGATTAAATGAAGCTGGGGTCATGCATTTTGCACTTCTCACCAGTGCAGAGCATGTAATCTGGCCATTTTTTGACTATGCTTTTAAAATGTCCCAAGACTGTGACGGATCTCAGATCTGTGCAGTTTTTGGTGTTTTGGGAGTGTTTTAGCAGTGTTCTCATCACACTTCACCTGTCAGTTAAACAAATAGCATGGTGGTTTTAGTGCTTTGCTGTAGCTTGACTCTTTGGGAAGTTAGAATTTTCTGTCATTGACCGAGTGGCACAGAGAAAAAATGTATGTCAGACACTACTCAGATTTTACGCAGAAAGAGCATCTCACAGAAGTAATAATGGATCTTTGCAGATTCCTCAGAACCAAGGGAATGAACTGTGATTATTGTTGATTTTCCAACATTTGAGCAAATAAAAACCTTCCTCTTTTAGGCAAAAAGAAAAGTTGCATTGTGAGAAATGTCAGATTCATAAATTTAGGTTCATGACCCATAATTGGGACTATAATCTCTGGATTTTTACATCTTTTGTAGCTGCACTGCTCTTTTTTGTGTCTGGCCATAGCAATTTAATGCATTCCATTAAAGTACTGAAGAAGTACAGCTTCAGTGGATGTATTTAGCATAAACACAACAGCTACTAAAACTGGCTTTTTATGACATTTTTCACAATAGCAAATGGTAAAGCAAAAACGTTTTTGATTCAATTTCTTTAAATAATTTAGAAAATGGATTCTGGTGAGATTGTTTTTATCTTCTTCCTTAAATCTGAAATATGTCACAAATTTTATCATATGTATTTATTACCAGTAGTCCTTGCAGCTTTGCATCCATCGTGTTTTCTTTTTAAATGTTATCTTCAGCAACATGTACTGTGTTTACCGTTACTTTAGAGCCACATCAAACAGAAAATGTTTGCAATTTGTAACACTAAAGTTGACACCAAAGATTTCGTTACGGCTGGAGTTGGTTCTTTTTCTTCATTTCATGTAAATTGAAGAAGCAAACCGCAACAATAGTCAATGCATCCATTGGACGTGGCACTGGTGCGGTACTGTGCCCACTCTGCCTTTCTGTCGTAATCAGCCTTAGATGGGGCGGGGGGGATGCATGGCAGCAGATAGTATTTCTCCCGGGCCAAAAGGCGCTGCCCAGACAGAGAGCTCTTTGTTGCCCCCCTCTAAGAACAGCTTTCACTTTGCAATTGTGGAAGTAATTCCTGAGCTGTGCCCCATGAGTCCTCGAGCCCACCCCACCCCGCCAAAATCGTGACCTGCAATCGGAAAACCCTTTCAGCCACGGTCGCCTGCTTGTCAGTTCTCAGTGAGAGCACAGTGTAGACATAGCATTACATTACTAAAAAGACTGAAATTTCAGTGCAGGGAATGGGCTGGAAGTTGTGCAGTCTGAGCAAACTATCGCGAACATGTTCAGGCCTCTCAGGAGGAGGACACGAATGTGAAATTGTCAGTTCGGCATCATTTTGTAGATGAAACAATCAACACATTGCTCTTTTCAGTGATAGGGACACTAGGGACACTTCAGGGGCGTAGAATGCTCGAGGATGCTTCAACAAACACTCCACTGGAAGCCTTTTGCTCCGTTTTGCTCCGTTTTCAAAGGGAAATTTTTTGATTTTTATGATGTATGCACTGATATTCTCCTTGTGGTGTTGCAAAGAAGAATTCAAATGTTCCGTAGTAAAATATCAGAAAATCAACAGCCAGCAGCAGAGCTTCGTCACTTCAGCCTATGTCACCAGATAATTAAAGGTCTCGTTTAAGAGTCTGCAGTTTGCAGATGTTGTCTTATTGGATTTATAGAATTTAGAAGAAAAAAACTAATAAAACGTAAGTGGAGTTCCATGTGTTTTAAAAACTTTGCATGGAAAAAATGGATATTAAACACATAAAACGGAGAGATGAAGAAATTAGATAAAGTCACAGACTGTGAGGAAATGCGACCCCTCATACAGTTCTAATGCCCCCCCGCCTCTTTCACCTCAGTGTACTCCTCTTCTCCCTACTGAGGATACATTCCTGGCTCACCACACCCAAGATCATTGTAATGAAAATTCTTGTGCCTTTGCCAAAAGGATCCAGTTGCCACAAATCCTTTTGCGGAGCATCACCTGATCCCAGGGCCGGCGGAGGTTAGACTGTAGCCTTGCCAATGATTGGAAGCGTACGAAACATGGATGGAGTGTCTGTATGTGGGGGCCACTGAGGGGGAATAGTGGCTCAAATCCATCTGTTGAGTAAATACTTCATGATACCCTCATCCCCTTAATTCAGATCTACTTCTACTTACTTTAGGCAGTCATTACCTTCCCAGGAATCTGATCATTCTAACGACACAGTAATACCTTACTGCCGATGGAGAGGTGTGATACCAGCTATCCTCATCCTGTGATCCATCACAAAGTTTGTAATGTTAACCATTATGCTTACTCTGTTTTGGCATAGGGTTGGTCACAGGCAGGGTGAGTCCTAAAAAAACGAAAAATTTCAGCAGGCGCTGACCCACTGTGTGGCTGTCTGGGGCACTTGGCCCTCCTGGGTATTGGGTAGGGCCTCTGCCGGGGGGTTTGGGGGCGCTCGGGCTCCCGGGGGCCCGGGTCCAGTGCACGGCCCATGCCTGGGCGGCTGGGGCCTGGCAGGGTCGGTGGGCTGTTGCCCCTGGCTCCCGGAGGGCTTCTGCCCTATGCTTATGGGGGCTCTGTCCGGGGGCTTCCTCTGCAGTCTTCTGGGTGGATGCGTGGTTGTCCCTGCGGTGGGCTTCCTGGGTGCTGTGCTCCGTGGGGGCTGCTGGTGGCCTGGGTCTTGTGGCCCTCTCTGCCTGCTTCGGGCTTCTGGGGGGGGGGCTGTGGATTGTGGCCCTGTACACTTATACACTCATAACTAAGCACGGTTACCATGTAGGTCCTGTGCCATGGGTGTTGCATGTTCTCACACACACACACACACACACACACACACATTTATTAGCCCAGTAGCATGCTCGCTAAGCAGTTGATGTATTATCATGTCGTCTCAGGTCATCTATATCCACAGCTGTGTTGTATGCGATTACCGCTTCTTGTGCTTGTTTTTGTTTGGTTGTGTGTTTGTTTTTTCTCTGCTTGTCTTCTTTCAGGTGCTCCTGGTGGCGCTAAGGCTGTATTCCCCTCATAGGCCATGGATTGTTGTCTGTTTTGTTTTTTACAGGTGTAGCAGCTGGTTGTCTGGTTTTTGTTTCTATTTTTGTTCTGTTTCCTCTTCTTTCCTCTTCTTCTTTCCTTGTCCCCCGGTAAACAGAAATAAATAAATGGGCATCAAGGGGAGCTTTACATTTATAAAACTTCCCTTGGCAAAGCAAATCTGTTTGGCATCAAAGGTATTCAGACTACAATTCTGCTGCCATAATGCTGAACAGGACAAGGGAAAAAATAAATAAATAAAAATTTCAAAATGTCATAATTTTCAGACAGACACTTGAGTTGAAAAGTATCTTTATTTTCTAAAGGGACTGATGATTCAAATGGCTAAAACTGTAAGTGTGGTTTAATAATTTCCTCTGGTGAAGACTTCATTGTCTGGGAGTATTATCATCAAAACCACAGAGGAGAGATATGTTTCATATAATTTCAGGTCCACTCACAGTGAAAACAGAACAGATCTATATTTTTGTACCTGCAGCACCACGCTGCTCCTCTTACAGACATCTTGGAAAGTCAACTGATGCAGGCAACAGCAAGGAAAAGGAAATAAATTATTTTAGAGGCTGCAAAAATCTGAAGGTTAAAAGCGAGCCTAAAAGTCATACATAGTCAAAAAATATGTGAATTAAAGCATTTGAAATGGACTCA
The DNA here is from genome assembly GCF_036924035.1 of Leuresthes tenuis. Lineage (NCBI taxonomy): Eukaryota > Metazoa > Chordata > Actinopteri > Atheriniformes > Atherinopsidae > Leuresthes > Leuresthes tenuis. The sequence continues at coordinate 5,374,600 of NW_027325365.1, forward strand.
ACTTTATTTGCAACTTGTTTCTGAGGGGTTTACAGTAATAGACAGTAATAAGTCCCTTTGTGCTCTGAATGTCCCTGCAGCTGTAAGTTAACAGTGGACTAAACTAATTGAGGATTTAGCTATTTATCCTAATTTATTAATTGAGTTTTTTATCAAGCACTGTGTTGATCTGAACCAGCGTCCTCAATGAGTTCTCATTCCCAAGGCATTAGGTGTCCTTTAGCCTCGGCTCCAGAAGCAACAGCAACAGCAAATGCTAGAAACGTCATTGTGGAGCGTTTACTTATAAGTAAGCAGCAACATCCTACGATGGCAGGAGGGGAGTGGACTCAAGACCACCTTTGGACAACCCTCTTTTCATTTCCTTGTTTATATTAATTTGCTTTACTTTCTCTTTTAATGCAACATGATGAGATTTTAAGCCAGATTTTTGTTGCAGACAAATGTTGGAGGTAGGTCACAAATGGCCAGGATCTGAAGCAAATCAATGGCTCGATCACTACTGGCATCATGTGTAGTGTAACGTTAAGGACTAGAGAGACTTGTCTTCCTGACAGCTGGAACTGCTTGATAGAGATCAGTCCGATGAGACGGGGCTCAATGAAAAATCTTTAACTATGAACCTGTCGCTGATCAGCCACGTAGTGTGAACAAAGCACAACTTGAAAACTACCAAGCACAATGGAAATATGTTGTGTACTGTAAACAATACAACGATCCAAAAGCTGAATTCAATGTTTGGTTAGATTTCACGCCACAAGTCTTTGGGTAGGTTTAGGCAATGCAGTTTCCTGGTTAGTTTTAGGTACTAATGCTTTGAGGTTAGCAGTAAGTTAGCAATAATTTAATATAGTCTTCTAAAGAGTTTTTGGTTATTGCACAACTTTGATAGTAGAAAAGCTTGAACATCAGTGATAAACATCACATTTAGCGACAGTGATAAAGAATCTTATTCAGGTCAATCGAGGAGACAAGACACAGAGAAAACTATCCTTCCTACATGGCATCCTCAACAGAACGAGTGCAATGCAGCCACAATACAGGCTGTGGTTAAACTGTAAGTAACATCTACTGTAATCCCACAGGTGGATGCAACAAGTTCAGGCCTGCTTTGTGGGAGCATTCAGTGCTGTTCGAGGAAACATAGAGGTAGATTAAATCAGTATAAGGGACAATATGTCTATAGGGTGAACTTAAAGGGCTACATACCATATGTATTAACACAAAACATTAAAGTTTACTTTTCTTCAATGTCAATCTTTTCCAATATGTACCAATAAATTCCCTGTTCATTTTTTCCTCCTCTAGTCAGAGGGTTAACTGAAGGATACTTTAATCTCGCTCATTCTTGCATGACAGTGAATGATCTTGCTTGCAAATACGTTATGTCTGACCTCAGCTTACATGAGCCAAAAAGCATGTTCCAAATCTTGATTTAAAACAAGCATGTTGCTAAAAGCATTGAGGAAATCACTAATGAAAATTTGGCAGATGGTTACCCTTCATATGTATATCACCCTCTCATAAATGTTACATGAGCTTTTAATTTACAGCATTAAAACATGCTACGACTGCATTACTATTTACCTTTCCATATCCGATAGCCCCGGCCGGTTGCCATGGGCTTTCAGTCATATCCAACCCCGGCCCCTTTGGCACACACTCTTATCTCTGTTTAAATATCCGGTTACTTCCCCCTCTGGTCCAGACACACAGAGACATGTCATTAAGAGCAGTATCTCTCTCCAGCCCAGGCTTCCTTCCTGTGCGTGTGGTGACGGATTGATTTTCTCTGGTTGGGATCCACTGCAAAAAATATTCATCTAAACAGGTTATTTAATCTTGTGCTGAGTCTTCAAATGAATGATATTCCTGTTATATAAACAGTTTCCAGAAAATATTTCTTTCTGGGGTTTTTTTCTAATGTTGCATAGCTTTGGGAAATGAATTAAGATTTTAATTCAATCAGATCATTCTAAAGTTGACTGCATAACTAATTGGAAGTTGGATTCACAAGTATGCTGTCCAGACATTTTCTTCAACAGATGTTTTATAGCCATCTGGAATATAGTGACACACTTAAAAGGACACACTGACTCCAAGAATCATTGATCCGGTTTGTTAGAGATGCCAAAAGCAATTATATTCTTCTCTGCTATGTATCAAGGCTCATCAATATAATTTTCATTCCATATTAAAGGAAAAAGAGGAGAGAGCTCAATTTCAACACTATCACTGGCATCTTAACTAGATTAAAACATCAGTTAACTCTCACTCTACCAGTGTCACAGACTGTTCAGGACCCTATCAGGACCCTGTTGTCTTCACGAATCATTGAAAAGTGAAAGCTAAACTCCATCCTGTCACTGTTGGGCGAGGGGCAGGGTACACCCTGGATAGGTCACCAGTCAATCACAGCACCAACACAGACACAAATCAGTATGCACTCTCACAACTTAGATACATCAATTAACCTTAGATGCATGATTTTGGAGTGTGGGAAGAAGCCAGAGTACTCAGAAAGAAACGTTGCATGCACAGGGAGTATGTCTACTAATATGTCATTATTCCAAATACTGTGGCTTCCCTTCATCCCCCTTCCAGCATTTGATGGCCTTGGATGACAACAGGTTGAAAATGATTGTAGATAGTTTAAGAGCTGTGTCAAAATGTACCAAAAGTGGTACAAAGTGGACATCAGAGTGGGACTGTTTTGCCAGGGCTTATTGCTAGGATAAGAAATAGGCCTCTTAAATTCAACTGCAATCATATGAAAACTGGATAGACTCCACTTTGTGAGGGGGATCATGTGCTACGGTTTATGTACAAGGGATAACTTGTCACTCTGAAGCTTTCATAGAAATGTCTAAGAATGGTGTGTGACCAGTTAAATCTGGTCAAAAACATTCCAACTTTAAAATTTGAACTAAAAAGGAGCTTGAAAAATATTTTTCCCCACCATTATACTTCTACTACATGTGCAAAAGATTTGACTTCATAGGGTTACATTCAGAGTGTCGTGGTGAGGCCAAAGTAAATGGCATTATGACATAGACATTATGAAATGCTAATGCTGTGAGTGAGTCTACCACACTGGTTATATGTCAGATCCCTACCACCACCAAGGTGACATTGCAGCAGCTTGATTGGCTGGGCTTGTTTCCCATATCAGCAGATGACTGACTTTTTTTTTGATGGGAAGGGATTGGACATGTATTACACAATTTATATCACTGATGTAACAGAATTCTTTAATATGTTTCTGTTTAAGAGTCTTTAAGAGACATGTCTATCCTTTATAATACTTCTAGTTGAACTGCAGCAGCTTATTAGCATCTGTGACTAAATCAATGGCTTAAAAAAGTCTTAAAAGTCTTAAAAATTTGAATTTGTACATTTCTATTTTACACTGGGCCATATTTATATCTAAAATATCATCACTGCTCTTCTGGGTCTCCAAGTGCAAAGTGACACTTGTGTCTTTTGTACATTTTCTTCAGCATATCCGAAACATAACTCAGTGAAGACTGGCTGCTGAGTCGCTGAATAGCACAATATAACAGATTCTACATACAGACTTCTGCACAATCGTAATCTTTAAAAACAAATACTTACAAATACAGATGGGGCAATCCATCTTTGGTTGCAAAAGACACAAATTAGCTACATAAGACTTCATGGATGATTATCATTTGAACCGCAGATGTTTCTAGATTTGTACAGTAATCGGTCACAGTAAAATGTCTCCTCCACTATACTTTTAGGACAGGACAACAGTTTTAATATGCATTTTTTACAGTGGAGATTTGGGTCTGTGGCTTGGCGTCTACTCTCCAGAGCAGCCTTTGGTACCCACAGGGGTCAAAGCTCCCTCCTCCTTTTCTAAAAGAACAGAGGCTGTAAGGGGACGCTTATACTCCAATATCTGTACAGATCAATGGAAGCACTTCCTCTCTCCTTGTCCTCCATGCACTAAGGACATATTGACTGCAGCACTATACAGAAAACACTTCTGTGTGTCTTGACTGCTTGTAAATGCATAACTAGATGTGAGATTTCAAGTCACATGTCAGGAGGTGCCATCTTGCCTGCACAGATCAGAGCCTTTGTCACCAACACCAATCAACATGGAACTATCTCAGCTGTATGATAATAAAAGGGTGGCCCTTAAAGTCATCCAATGTACAGCTGTGGAGAGTGAACACCCCCAAAATGACATATTCATCTTGAGGTATAAAATTTTCTCTCAGCACCCCTGATCTCCCACAGGTTTCATCACGATCATGTTACATGTCCTGGCCAAAGAGCGTGGAGAGGGGGCCACTTCTGCACGTCTTTATCGTAAAAATGTTTGTCCATTGTACAGATGCCCTAGAGTTGAACTCTTAGGGAGAGTAAACAGAGGGGAGACCGGCTATGCAGGCCTTTCCTTCTCTTTCAGCTGCACTAATGATGTTGTGCCGGGCCACAGCTGTTTCTTCGTGGCAGGTGTGCAAGTGGGAGCCACATTAGACTACACTCGGCCCGGAGCGGAGGAATGCCAAAAACAAGACGGAAGGAGAGGAGACAGGGCGCAGAGGAGGCGGTGAAACAAATATCCACACAAGATACAGCTCCCCGAGCTCCCACAAAGCTGGACACAATATTCAGTTGAGAATTTCCCTTCAACACCTGGCCACCAGCATAAGTAGGATATTGATGTGGGTCCTGTGCCAGAGCCCCACAGCTTGACTCATTTGAAATCCTGTGCGGATTTCACGCAGTACTTAAGCAAAATGCTTGGACAAGAACTTGTCTGGAGTTCTTTCCTGAGACAGGGGACATAGCCAGTATGTCTTAAATATGCACTCCGTTTTTCTGGGCCATGAGGACAGAAATGGCCCAGATCATTTCCTGCTTGGAACTCTACCGGATCAGAAGCACAGAGGGGGAATTATGAACAAAATACCTGCTGTAGGGATTGGAAATCACTGTGGAGTTACTGCAATGCTTCTGCTAAACTGTATGTACTGTCCACCTTAAAATGCATACAGGCAAATATAATGAAGGTGTGGATGAGTTTGTTATGATGTTTGACCTCTATCATCATGAGTTTAAACTTGTTATGCAATCAGAGATATCTAATCTGTTCAAGGCCAAGAGTTTTGCTCATATCAGTAGCCTTGTGTGAATTTGATTCTCTTAATGCTTTTTCATACACATGACATTCATAGAGATTGTTCATTCCTACTTTTCACACTGAAATTCAAAAGTAACATTTGGAAAAACACATTTCACTCGTGATGAATATTAATCTTAATCAGATTTTAAAACATGTGACAAAGAACTTGCAAATCACAGTATTTACGAAGTAAGAGGCAGAAGCATGGAATCTTTGTGAGCTTGCTGACTAAAACAAGTACAATATCCCCAATGCCATTAACCTGCCTCGGATTTATTACTCCTCCTGTCTTATTTCCAAGTCTGATATGTTCTACTCTATCTTGTCAAATAAAGCAGCAAAGGCTTGAAAAATAAATCTTTAGAAATTGCTTTCAGGTAGGAAGTGAAACAAGAGTGAGAGTTCTGCTCTCCCTCGACTAGCGCCTCTAGCTAATATTAAAGCCGAGGCCATACGTGGTAAATATTAGCTTTTCTCTCCTGTGTTGACAGTGTGTGCTTTTCCACACACACATGGAACAAAGGTCTGCCATATTGCACACCCATCTGGGAACTCAAATGGGACAGAGTGGAGGTTGGTGTTCATTGCTCAACAGTGGTGGTTTTTCATTGTGTGACTTATGATTATGTAGTTGAAAGGCCCCCACAGACCGGATGTATGATGTTGATAATGAGAATAGGAGACTCATTCTTTTGCTGCTGTAGTAACTTCCAGATAAATGTTTGAAAGTGAAAAACCGCAGCTTCATTTTTAGACGTTTTCTTTAGCTCTTTAATATGCATGGCTGTTCTGTGTGTACTGTATAACTCTAACTTTGTGCTGGTCAGAATTAATAAGTAAGTCCAATATCTAGAATATCTGTAGACATAGTTCAACCAATTTTTTTATAATCACCATAAAAAAACATCAAAATGTCGTGCATATACTGTGAAAAAAGAAAAATGCGACACAGGATACTACTACTGGCACATTTCTGATTATGATTAGAAATAGTTCCTCAAACAAAATAAAAAACTTAACGTGGCAAAAATAATTTTCAGGGTTCATGTGACAATAAATTGAAGTTGGGACAACAGAGACAAAAACAGCTATTAAAGTGCATCAGAAAAGCCATCAGAAAAATAAATTAGAAAAATTCCTAAGACTCTTAGGATTGGCTCGCCTCTAGACCAATATACAATCGATCCAACTGTGGATATGTGGAGTTTTTTGAAGAGTCGAATTGTTCACTAAGGCTCGCAAATGCACGTCTACATGTTATAGCATTTAGCTACCACTTGGGGCAGTCTAATTAACATATGAAACAATCTGTCCTGTGGACTCCTCTTAGTTGTGTTAGCACTGTTGTTAGTCTTTAAGCTTTGCTCTGCTGTTGAAAATACAGAAGACAAAATAGACAAAGATCTGATTTGCAATGAAAGTAAAACAAATTTTTAAGATAATGCGGATCGTTCTCTTTGTTTTGAAATCAGTTGATGTCAACTCGTCCCTGCTCTAGCTGACTCAAGCTATCTTTCAACCAATCAGCATGCAATCAATGCATAGCATCATCTCCCGAGCCTATGTGTTTTTGGCTTTATGGAGGACTGCACATCTGTCCATCTGCTTTGAAAAATGCTTGAAAGGGACGCAAGCAGATACCTCTGTGAAATTATAAAATGGATCTAACATCTGGCAGACTGATGAGCATTAACATCTCTTTTTCTGGGGTCTTTGGCTTGTGTCCTGATATACAAATATGGGTTTTTAAAGTCAGACTTTGACAGATCCCTGTGCTTTAAATAAAATCGGAAGCCCACTCACACTCTACTGTCATGCAACTTTCTGGAGACACCAGAGTCAAACAATGACATCAAATGATCTTGTAGAGGCTAATATGCTTTTTCTATTAACATATAAGCTAAACTAGAATAAACTCGCTCTCATTTATTTAATTGGGCCTTCTTGGTCTACTTTTTGGACTTGTTTGAAACCCTGATGATGTTTCAGGTCATTCCAGCTTCTTAAAACGTTGTACTGTTTTTTTATTTTTAAAGTAAAAATAAAAATAAAAAACGAGACCAGTACATAAATTGGCATATTTAGATGTGTTTGGCTAACATTAGCTTCAGCCCAGTTTTGAGCCCCTCATCCAAGTCCTGCCACATGTAGACATTCGTGCATGCCCACAAACACATAAAATAGCTTTCTCTGTCTCTGTGTTTTACTTACCTACCTGAAACACTTTGGCTTGGAAAACAGGAGAAGCTCAGTCTTTTTTCCAACTAAAAACATAAACTCAAATCTAAAAGTAAAAGAGGCACTCTCCTTAACCAAAGACTTAATGCTTTACATTAAATTAAATGCCCTCAGAGTCTGCAGGGTGAGCATTCATAGTTTAGGTGTTAGCAAACAAACTGTCCCAGCATGGCCCTTGGCTCAGAGCACAGGGAAGGTCAAAAGTCAGTTCCTAAAAAGCCAAATACAAGCACCAGAAGTCCTGTAAGAGCAGCAGTGCCTCCCCCATATTCCTCTACCTCCTCCTCCTCCAACCACCATCCCTAACCCCCACCTCCTTTTCCCACTTCCTCCCCACCTCCTTCTCTTCCCTCTTTGGTCTGCCAGTGTGGTTTGCCTTGGCTGACTGATAATAAGAGACACAAAAATCCCCCCCCCCCCCTCTTTCTCCTTTTCTGTCCACTGAAATGAGTCACTTCCTTGCCAGGGCCTCAGTTCCTGGACAGCAGCCAGGAGATACCCTGCTATTTATTGCCCCGTTTCCACCCCAGAAGAGGGGAGCTTGGGAAGGCGTTTTCAGAGGCATCTACACACATGTACACACACAGAAAACTCTCAGTATGCATCCACACACATACAAATCCAACAACACATATACACAAAGACATGCACATACGCAAAGAAAATACAAGCATGCTCAGGCACATACATGCACACACACACACACACTTCCTGGCTTGGTTTTAAGCATCCGACAGGACCCAGAACACGTTCTCCTTGGATTCCACAATTGATGTTTGCGTTCCTCCCCCGAGCTGCAAGCCCGCTGCCTTTAAGGTCTCCGTTTTCCGTGACGTCCCACTGGGAGCCGAGGAGATTTATGTCCCTTTCCCGGCATTTTTCAGAAGGAAATGGCCTCGCTTTTTCTGACCACACATTTAACGCACAAACACAGTCTTGTGAGGAGGCACACAAACAGGCTCTCATGATAAAAACAGATACGGCTAGAGCTTTAGCACGACTGGAGTCAGCTGAAAGTATGCATGATTTTTTACACAGATGTTTTTTTTACATAGAGACCCTCTTTCATGGCTGTGACATGTATGCACAAAACTGATGATATCATTGAAGAAGTCTATACCTGTGCCTAAAAGTTAAGCAAAGTTTGTTAAATTCCTGCAAATACATGTAACATAGTAACCAGAGTCAATTCATCTATTCATGCAGAGCTTTACAACACACTAACACAAACATGCACACAGTCTCACACACAGGATCCTTGTAAATCCAAAACATTCCTTTCAGCTCAAGTTCAGACACATCCCCCTAATAGAGGGGTTTGCATTTTATTCATAGGCCCTCCTTTGGAATATAGCTGCTTTATAACTATCAGCCTAGTACTTGTTGAGCCTTTTTCTTCTCTACACTGCATTGTCCTTTCAGCGTTGCTTTGGAACGCAGAGGATTGTGATTTAAATGGCTTTTGAGCACTCCTAATCCACCGGAGGCACATAAGTCGCACAAAGGTAGCTCTAAAAAGCCGGGTGAATTCCTGCAAGCAAAGAGGAAGTCTTAAATCCAAAGCTTCATTTAAATACTACAGAGGTGAATTATTAATGGGAAGATTTTGACTTGTGTGTATAGACGGCCCTTGTTCGAGTGTGAAGGCCTCAGGTGGTTAGAAATAATACTAAAACAGTGTGACAAAGGATGTGGACAAATAGAAATTTCTTTGGTTCTCTTTGCTTTTGTTCAGGCTGAAAGAGGAGGAAAGGTGTTTCCACTGCAGTCAGACACTGCTATGTGTACACACATGTTGGCTCTAATGCCATAACAGGCACGAGAATATTAAAGGAACAGTATTTAACAATTTCAGACATTTATCATTCAAGGTGGAAATACCAATCATCTTAAATGTCTGCGACATATTGTATATACATCTGTTGGCGAAGTTACTTTTCATGCAGAAAAAAGGCAACTTAGTTGCCTTAGTTCTTCAGAGATTTTCATCGGGGGAAAGCAACTGTTGCTGCAGTGTTTACTCTCGTTTTCTCCCTTCACCCGTTCTAAATTTGCATCATCTCTTCATGTTTCTGTTTTTTTGAGTCATGTAAATGTTAATTTCTCAAAGGCATACATTCAAACTTCTTACAAAAGAGCATTCACAACCAATAATTTCTTCACCTACTTCCTCTTCGTCAGCGGTAATATAGCCATCCTTCCATGTAGAAGGACCCATGCAAATAGATATAATTGGTTTGGTCTAAGGCAATAAAATCACAACATTGATTTTCCTTAGAGATTGCACACTTTTTAATAATACAAGTAATGTCTTCTCATATATCTTTTTTTGTGTTTCACCTTCACCTGTCTTATAAATGTCTCTGTAAATTTATTATTTGGTCTCAAATGATTTCATTCCAGTATCAAAACCTTCTGACAGTCAAATCATTGTCCTGTTCCTTGATATACTGCAAACACACATCTACATTTAGTTCCTTTGTGAATCACACCTCCTGTCATACCTCCTGGGGGCAACAGCACATATTTAAGGAGATCTTTAGCCTTGATTTAATATATGATCTATTGTCTGTAAAATACTGTGAACAGAGGGATGGACAAAATGAAGAAAGTGAAAGAAAACCAAACAGATGTTGGGAGGAAAGTGACAGCTGGAACTGTAAAGGTTAGGTTGATAAATAGAAAGAAGGTGAAATTACTCTGCACTTTCTTTCAAATATGGAAGCCATCAAAGTCAATTTCCTTTTCTGTTGAGATAAGATCAGTCAAATGAAAAGTCCTCTTGGGGCTTGAGGGGGTTAATATGTTGGCTGGACTGAGAGTAACTCAGAATCTAGGAGCAGCTTTTTTTTCATTGTTTTTTTTCTTTACCTTGTTCTGGGGCCCGGAGTGATCTGCTGCTGAAAAGAGCACAGGAGAGCTCCATAGTAACTGAGGGAGGTGTTAGTTTAACTTTAACTGAGGTTGGACATAACTCACGAATAATTTGATAATGCATGAATTATAATAGCTATCTGCTTGGGTGGTATAAATATCTGCCTCCAGCTTGAGCTGTTGGTGTTAATTACTATGCATTTTCTCTTTTTAATTAATTAATTATTATTTTTTACTTATTTTTTTTAAGTACATCATATGCACATCCATATCTCTAGAGTATGTCTCCAAATTATTTTCTCACGCCATTCCCCACAGAGGTGAAACTCACGCCTCGATGTGTCAGTTTGTCGATGTTCAACATCTCAGTAAGTACTGTTACGTGATGACATTCGCATTTGAGGCCTTCCCAAGTCTCCATGACTAAAGACATCCTTGTTCTACGACTTGCTGTGTACTTCATCATGTCTATTTTCTGTGATGTGTTATGCATTTAGAACAGGCCACACTTAAAAGGAGGAATAGACTGGAGCAGTGGATAAGCTACTCTATAACATTTGATTGAGCACAACAAGAGTTTGAGTGTGATATTTTCTACAGTCCTTTCATTTTTCTACATCACTCTCACTTGTGAATAGTTAGGGTTAGAATTAAGAAACATGGTAGGAGATTAATGTCGCAAAATACTTAGCTAGCTGTGTTTTGTAGATGTGGACAAACATACCTTTAGATCAGGAATGTCCAAAGTCGGTCCGTTTTCCTGCTTCAACACACCTGACTCGGATGAAATGGATCTTTTCAAAATATTGCTAAGTTCTGCACAAGCCTGCAAATGATGCATTGATCTGAATCAAGTGTGCTGAAGCAGGGAACTATCTAAAACCTGCAGGACAGCGGCCCTCGAGGCCCGGATGTGGACATCCCTGCTTTAGATGTATACTGGTGGGACCAGGTTGGGTTACGATTCCGTCCACTATAGTTTAAAGAAATGCTGTGTGACAGTGTACTTATATGCTATTATTTTCATGTTCATGCTCATTAAACAAATAAAACAAATGAGATTGTGATAAAGATGTATCATATCAATAATAATCTATGTTTTGTGGCTGTTTCACAATCTTATGTTAGACTATGTCAGGGGGAAAGGCCCAGTCAAATCAAAATGTATTAAACTGTTGGTTATTACGGTGGATATAACTGCAAACACCTCTTTATTACCCCTATTTGTCATTTAGGAGAATTCAAGGTACAAGACTTGATTATGCTTTTTTTTTCATTTATTGGCTAAACCACTTACATAATTTAGTTTAGATGCTCTGGTTATACTTTGTTGAGTACTCACCAGATCTCGCAAGATAACGTGCTCCATCTTTGCATATCGGACCTGCAGAAGGAGTCATTAACACTCATTGCAATGCTGTGATCTCTTTGAGGTGCTTAACCACTCAATCTCTCTGAAAAATAATTACACCTGAAGGGCAGAGATCCATCACAACTGCCCTGGTCTGCAAATTGCCCTCAGATGGGCACACAAACACACAGTGAACATTTGCAAGCTATTATCACATGACTGACTTCCTCACTCCCTTACCTTTGCCTCCTCTTTTCTCTTAAAGTTTGTGGATTGCAAAGCAGAATTTAGTTGGTAAACACATGATCAATGATGCTAAAGTTAGTCCGCACGTGTCCTTGGATTTTTTTTTACCCTGTGAGAAATACATTTTGGTGTACTGACATTGTAAGTATTGTAAGGAGCAGCAAACTGAACAATCAGGGAGAGGGTTGCATTAATTTTCTTCTTAGGTAAGTAGCTAACCTAAGAGGATCCCTACTGTCACCCAGGACAGATATCAAGGCTTTATGCTAACTATGCTCAGCTAATCTGATAGGTCATCTTTTTAAAAACATACGCCATACATATTCAGATGCACAACAGTCACCTGGATTACCTACTGACTGGTTTGAATTTGACATTTTTTGCATTTCCTTGAACATGAACATGATCCCCAATAAGATCCTGATATAACAGCACAGCACAAGTTTTAAAAAATGGCTTTACATAGAAGCAAATTAGGAGTAAATGTTTTTTTTTTTTTTTTTTTACTGAAACCTTTTATAGAGCTGAAAATAATCAGTAACTTTACTGAGTAAAATACATTCATAGCCAATAAAACAAATGACAACCACTAAACTAAAACCCAAGCTGTAACAATCCAAAGTAACACAGATTGTATGAGTTTAACCACAATTATACAGTGTTTTGTTCCTGATTACCTTCACAGGCACCAAATCTTCAACATCATAGTAGCCAACAAGGTATGCAGACCTTTAGTTGTAATCACCACAGAAAAAAAGGAAAACTGAGTCAGTAAAAGAAGAATATAAGGTAAATTATTGATAATCTGTGGCAATAAAGGGGACATCTGTGTTTAAAAAGAAACTATTAAAATTTCAAAAGCTGTCTCAAAGAGTGGAAAGTACTTTCAACAGGATTATAATATATGGTTTACTATAATCTATGAAGCAATATTGTGAGTTTTTGTGAGTTAAACCTAAAGATACTACAGACTTGAAACAACAGCGATTAGATTAATACTTTGCTAAAATACTACAAAGGGTTGAGCTCACCATTTCACTGTGGTGACAACTCCTCCAGTAAAAGTGAACCATTCAAGTATACACACAAGACTGAAGCATTACAGTCTAAGCTGCTGTTGTTGTGAAGGCTTGTGATACAGAGTTAGTTAACGTTTACCCAGAAAATATGTAATTGCAGACTTCCCCCTAATAAACTGTTCCAGAATGCAGACCACAATCCTCCTCCTGTGACATTATTATTATGTACAGGCCACTGGGACCCACTCCCTCTCTGTATTGCACACACACACACACACACACACACACACACGCACACACACACATCTTTAAATATACAAATAAACTAAAAATGTGTGTTTAATCGATGCTTGTCTTTCATATTTTTTCCAATCACTGCACACCATCTAAACTGAAAAAAGCCAACCCTAGTTTCCCCAACTCTGAAATGAAGCTAAAATATCAGTATACTTTATCATAACAGTGTGAGAAATGTGCAAACTAAAGTATATTCCTCTTGTAACACCTAAATTGGCACATATATGCAAAGTTATAAACATGAGTAAATGCTTTAAGCGCATCCCATCTCTAGTTGCAGTGTGGATAACATAAAGGTCTGTTTATATTCGTATGCAGACAAACTACTGAGCTGTAGTTGTTCTCGTCATAGTGTCTGTTAAAAGATGACATTGTTGTAGATTAGTATCTGAAGAAAGAGGTAGCATATTATGTGCATATTCACTGTGAACGCAGTAGACAAGTCTGCATGGTCGTAACAAACTGCTGCATATTCGCAGAGAGATGTTCACACACCTCCTGAACACTATCATTCACGCAGACAGACTACATTTGTGTGTAGCACACATACCATTCATTCAAATAATGGTGCCCAGGAAGAGCTGTAAACACTTCTATAACAGGAAGTGATGTTATCCTACAGGCTGTGGCGGAACATGATTTCTGATAAGCACGAACTTTTGGGAAAAACTGTAATTTTTTTACAAGCTTTCGTGCATGTGACATGCATTAGGATCCCTTTGTGAAATGTTTAGGTAAATGTGTGATTTTCAAAGTGTCATATTACTGCAATAATCTCATTGCTCACTTTCACCCCACAAGAACTCTTTGCTGTCGGAACGCTTGTTATTCCCAGAATTTCCAGGAGCTGAATGTAAGGCAGTCTTTAGTTTTCAGGCTCTTTCCCTGAGGAACAAGTTACCAGTTTGGAAGGATGGGACCAAGCACCAAACATATCTATTGGAAACAGCTTATGTTCAACTCACTGATGTTTTGTGCACTGTGGATTTTGAGGTGGTCATTTTTGTTTTGCATATTCTCTAATCCAGTTTTTCCCTTTATTGCTTCTTAATGTTAAATTTTCTTATTGTGTTCAGGTTTGCTTTGCAGCTCTTTGTGTTGCGCTTGTCCTTGAAAATTACTATACAAATAAAGCTAAAGACATTTAATGAGCCCGCAGCGGAATCATGTCTACATCACTGCAAATCAGAGCTGCAAATGATCAATACCTGTTACCATGGCAGCGCTCCGTATCCGAACTCTAGGCCAAGAGCCAAAGAAGGGCTGAAGTTGCTTCCATCTGCTCAGAACACAGAGGTTTTTTTGCAGTGTTCATGACATTGTTACAGACTGCACATTTGCTCTGCTGCAAAATTTTGTTGTATATAGCTTGTATATGGCCTGTGTGTACTAAACTTTATATTTCTTATGCTGCTGTCATGTGTCAATTTCCCCATTGCAGAATAGATTATATTAACCTGGCACTGAATTAATCCATTAGAGAAAAAAAGTCAAATCTTAGTACATGTTAGTGGGTTTTCTATCCAGTGGTAATGGGCCAAAGAAGAGCAAAATGAGCTAATGGTTGCCTAATGTGGATTGTTTCAAGTCTTAAGAATGTCATATAAAAGAAACAAAGACCAACAGTCAAAAAATGAATATCAAAGACTACAAACTCATCCTTAATCTGCTGTGTCTGCCATGTGTTTGTCAGTGATAGCTGCAGACTAAAAATGACTGAAATCCAATCTCTAAGTGTTGATGAACAAATAACACATAAAACATGTTGTATGCTTTTAACTGCCTGATGCAAGACCAGGGCCGAGCCAGATGTAGTAAACATTCAGGGCTTAGCACAATAATATAATTGGTCCATTGCTGTGCTACCCCACAGATATTTGTTTTCCACATTTTTGCACCATTTCTAGAGTCACTTGAGATGATAGAATACCTTAGTACATAATTTAGTACACATGGCAGTTTCCTGGGAAGATAAGTATGGTGTAGGTCCAGCATCTAATTATTCTCAAAATGGAGTCATCACTCTGGCACCTTATATGTCAAATATAAAAATGTATGTTGTGGATAAAAAAAATTTGAAGAGGCCATGCTGAAGAGGCGTTTGTGGACCGTTAAAGTCTGTGGGAGACGAGAGTATCTAAATAGTTTGAGGAAGAAATGGATTTTCAATGCAGCATGGAATTTCATACATACCAGCCAAGCCACAACAGGTGAATGCGGTCACTTAGGCCAACACTCGTGCAGTTTATGTGAAGAATAAATTAGACCTTTCAAATTTTTAAACATC
This sequence comes from Leuresthes tenuis, assembly GCF_036924035.1. Lineage (NCBI taxonomy): Eukaryota > Metazoa > Chordata > Actinopteri > Atheriniformes > Atherinopsidae > Leuresthes > Leuresthes tenuis. The sequence goes on from NW_027325365.1 coordinate 5,390,073, forward strand.
ACTGTGACCAGCAGGGAAGACGGGACTGAACACTTCCATGTGTGAGGAAAGGCTCACGACTTTTCTGTTTGTGCAGACTGGAGAGAATTCTGTTGTTTATTGTTGTAAATGTGATAATACATATTGTGTTTTCACCCCAGAAAACCACTTTTTGCAAATACAAGTTTTTCTTTCCGATTTAGAAAATAAATAAATACTTTTCTTAAACGCAGGCTTTAGGTTTTCACCCAGCAGCTCCAGAGGAATGTTAATATTCCAGTCAGATTAGCACTGCGTTTCTGGCTAAAGCTGTAATTTATACCACAAAGCAACACTGGATGTCCTAGTTGAGGCTTAGGTTGGCTGACGTTACATTCATGATTACTGTCTAAAACATATCTTTAAAAGTCCATTTGGGGTGGAATTATTCAGTGCATTCTAGATGGGCATGTATGTCATGTTGGAGAGCAAATTGCAGCTGGCTTCTTAATTTTCCTCTTTTCACAAAGACTTTTTGGTTTCAGCCCTAGCTTTGCTGTAATAAGAGTGGGCATCTCACTTCAAGCCTGCTCAGTTGAATATAGAGAGACAAATTGCAGTACCTCAATAGTGAGAGCTGTGTAAACAGCCAAAATGGCCACCACGTGATTATCAGGACTTTCCTTTGTGGAGGCAGCACACAGCTCTTGAGTTGTTGTAGTTCCTTGAACATGCCGAGATAAAAAGAAAAAAAAGAGAGATAAATTTAAAGAAAAAAAGGTTTTAGGATCCTTTTACATCATATTGCCAAACTTTTGTGGGTCTGGAAAAACTTCAAATAATCTGTATCGTGCGGTACTATAACATCTAAATATTATAACTCAGTTCAAAACTGCCACCGTCTGAGTCAGACCTGCTGAAACAAAAGTTTGGATATACATGGTGTCAAGACTCTTGATGTGTTGTTGCTAATATATTTTTGGAATATTGTGGAAAAACTGCCAACTTAAGGTGGTATGTAGGCAGTGGCCATCACATCACATTAAAATGATGTAGGATGAGGTCACTGGTTCACTGTTGTGCAACTAAGTTTAAGTTCAAACATCATTTAACTATTTTTTTAAAAACGTTGCTATTAGTCACAGTTAGTTTGGGTTATACATAAAGTAATACACAGTTTGATTTAGATATTAATGAAAATATGGTCGGGATAAGAAGAAACATGTAGTTTGGCTTGAATATTTATAAATGCATGTTTATTGTTTTGCTTCATGCTGCATGAATACTTCCCAACACATAAATAAGGCAATGGAAAACGTCATCTTACAATTTCTGAGCATTTATTGTAGCAATGCAATATTTGACCTATTAGACGTTTTCTTGCAAGACTGGCCTGGATGTGTAGCAAGTAAGTAATGCAAGTGGCCTTACATACAATCTACAATACTGCAGCTGTCACCTTTTTTTGTTGCGATATTAATGGCAGGATGGAGGCAATTGCCTCTGCTGTTGTTTAAAAAGCAAGAATTTTCTGTCCTTAGACACCACATAGGTCAGGAGCCATATATATATATATATATATATATATATATATATATATATATATATATATATATATATATATGTCAGTATCACATGCCTCCTTCCAGACACTACTATCAATACTCTTATTTCTAATTAAATCACTCTCAACTTATATTGAGTTACGTCGAGTCATTGTTCATTGAAGAGGGGGTCATCTTACAGAAGTCCCTCATTTCTCATTTCTACAGTGCACATGTTTTCCTAAAACCAAAAAAGATAGGTTTGGTGACTACAACAACCTAGTTTCCGGGGCATCAAATACCGCTGCTTTCTCAAAGATCATTGTCTCAAACACTTTGGTGTCTGTGGACTGTTTTAAAAAGGTGGCAAGATCCCAATAAGGGGGCTAGAATAAAAGTAGGGGAATGTTACAGGACTCGTGAATGAGGCTGAGATCACCTTGTAACAGCTATTGCATGATATTTCTGTGGGACTTGTTGGGGCTGACGGCCCTTTATAAACCAACCTTAAGGCAGCATCCTGCATCTCAGGAATCTTAACAATTTCTTTTAGCTTCAACCATTAAATTAAACCTGTTGCTAAAAACAACATCAAGTTGATCAAAGCAACTGCTAAGATTTGGAAACTTGGCAGACTTGATAAGTAGCAAAGACAGCTTTTAAACAAGCCAACACATTAATCCAACAGCCTAAACAGCACATGTATGCACACACACACACATAAACACAAAATAGTTTCTGTCAATATATCGCCAGCTCTCTGTACAAAGGAGACTGTTTTCAGTCAAAGAGAAAACATGACACCAGGTATCAGGGGGTATAAAAAATGGATTGATGTTGAAAAGCTGGCCTAAACTTTGGCTGTAAGACCAAAGGTGTAACAAACAGGAATTACCTACTAATCCAAGCAGCAAAGGACACAATGCACAGAGCGTTAAACCCTGGCACCTGTATGTGAAAAAAATAATAAAGTCAAACATTTGGCAGTTGCGCAGAGCAGATGAGAATAATAATAAATCCCAACAAGCCCAACCAAATGGGTTCTGATGCCAAATTCAGCCACTGAAGCACGGAGGTGGGGTTTATCAGGAGAAGTGTTTTTTTCTTCTTCTCTCTCTTTCGGAAGAAAGGGCGCTCAGAACATGCTGGCATCCCACGAAACACTGACAGGGGAGGCTGACGGTGGTGGAGGTGGTGGCGGTGGGGAGCATTTTCTTTCTTTTTCTGTCTCCCCTTACTTCCCGCTGTCTTCAACTCCGCCTCTTCCGTGAGCCAAGAGTTGGTCATGAAATGTGTGTGTATGTGTGTGGAAAGTGTCATAAGGGGGGCTCTTATTGAAACTGGACAAAGTGGAACCCCTTCCATTGTCTCCCCTCCTGCATCCCACCCCCTTGCTGCCTCACTCCCTGTCTCCCTACTTCTTTCTCCAGGGACAAAGAATGCCACGAAAGCCTGGCGTCTCCTGCAGTGTCAAATAACTAAGGGATAGGTGGAATGATGCAACGACTAAGAGGGAAGAAGAAAAGGACAAACAGCAAAATTAAGTTATTTTGAACTTGATTGTGTTAGCTTGCATTGTGTTTTTACCCAAACAACCTTGTTACCGCTCCAATACCACAAGACAAAAATAGATTGTTTTCACAGTTAAGTGGGGCTATGATGATATCTCCATTAAGCCATTTATTTGGACAACTGTTCTTGTCCTGGTATACAAGTACAAGCACTGGAGAAGAATGGAGTTACTGACTGAAGTATGACAACTGTGCTATGATTGGTGGTAATACGCCCCCTTCCAGATTAAATCGAACTGAAGATTTGATGTGATCTTTTGGTTCCCTTAGGCACCTCTTTATAAATTTCCATTTGATACATACTTGTAATATTATTTTATATAGATTTGGACAGCAATGAATGGGGTTAAACTGGCTTCTGTGCACTCTACTCAGGTGCCACACAAAAATATTTGCTTCTTCAAGATTGGCTCAGAAAGACTCTCTTCAACTTCTCCTAGAGATCCGGAGGTGTTCCCAGCTAAGAAAGGATATATAATCCCTCCAGCGAGTTCTGGGTCTGCCCCAGGGAATCTTGCCACAAAGACATGCCTAGAAAACATCCAAAAGGAGGCGACCAGGAGGCATCCTAACCAGGTGCCCGGACCACCTCAACTGACTCTTTTTGATGTGGAGGAGAAGCGACTCTACTCCAAGTTCCCTCCAGATGGCCGAGCTCCTCACCCCATCTCTAAGGCTGAGCCCAGTCACCCTCCGAAGTAAATGGTAAATGGACTTGTACTTGTATAGCGCTTTTCTAGTCTAACTGACCACTCAAAGCGCTTCACTACATGCCGCATTCACCCCACTCACACACACTCATACAGCACGTCTTAAGATACACATAACTACGTGCTTTCTAAGCATTCACACACATTCATACCCCCAATGATACACTGGGGGAGCAACGTGGGGTTCAGTGTCTTGCCCAAGGACGCTTCGAAGCCAGAGTCGAACCACCGACCTTCCGATTGGTGGGCGACTGCTCTTCCTCCTGAGCTGCCTGAGGCAAGACTCATCCCCAACCTGGAGAGAATATTCCATCTTTTTCCCATTGAGAACCACAGCCTCGGAGTTGGAAGACCCGACTTTCGTCCCGGCAGCTTCACACTCAGCTGTGAACCGCTCCAGTGTGCGCTGAAGACCACAGAACCACATCAACAGCATAAAGCAGAGATGCGGTTCCCAAACCAGCCCTCCTCTCCATGACTACACCTTAAGATCCTGTCCATGAAAACAAGTTCGACTTGAGCATGAAACATGACAGCATAGAAATAAAAACAAAAAAACTTTCTTGGGTCCAAAATTGTTGCATGCCTAAAATCATACATGAAAATGTTTTGCATTACACGAAACTGCCAACGAAATGAAAATAGTCAACTGAAAACAATACAAAATATAAGAATATAAATATAGAATAAAATAGATAGTATAAAATTAATAGTAAATATCGAAAATGTTTTTGACATTACATATCCATAATTTTCTTTGCAAATTGTAATATGCCAACAGTTTACATTGTGTGAAACTATCCCAAAAGGGATTTTCACAACTATAATGTTAAAGAACATTGGGATGGAAGGAGGGCGTACACTGCAGATTGACATCAGAGAACCAGATTTAGTCTGCATGTGACCGACTGAACCTGGTTCTCTGGTCCACACATTTTATTCAGTAGTTATCGAGGACTGAACTGACAGGATAGATAGATGAACAGAGCGGCAGCCATGCTGTTAGGCTACAGAGGAGGACAGACCCAACAAGCATACATGTGGTTCTGTTCCATCAAATGTCTGCATGTGTCAAAACAACTAAATTTACTTAGGTTTCAAGTTAGAAACTTTTCTGTCCATCCAAACACTCTGACTTAGGACTTCTCAAGGACAAATAAACTACATCTTCCTGCTGTTCTTCTGAATTAAATAACCACTGCTATGTCAGCGGAAGTCTTGATTTGGTTTTGAGTTAGTACACATAAACAAACAAGTTTGGAAATGTTTATGCCTCATTATGATGCCATAAGTGAATACTTCTCCTTCTGACAGTGAATATTTTAAAAAGTTGAACTGGGGTAATCATCTTCTAGTTTGATTTATTATGGGAGTAAATTGTTACATTCTTTAATTACATGCAGCCAAAGGGGATCCAATAATTCGCGGCATAATGTTTTGTTTCCTGTGCTTAGCAGCTTCGAGTTGTTTACTGGCAATACTTGAATGCACAATTGCCAAACTAGTCTTATGAAACTATAAGTGTGGTTTAAAAATTGCCACGAGATTTGATTTTCACATTCACAAACGCATAGTGTTCTCTTTCTCACATCCGCACACCCACAGAGACATGCTGCAGCCCTATCATACAGTAAATGTAATGGGTAGCTATACTAATTACTGCAGCACTCCAAAGCGACAAGAACAGCATGGCCACACAACCACATGAAATCGTCTTATTCCGCAAGCAGCTTGTACAAAAGAAAAAGACCATCCATCAAGCTGTCACTCTAACTCCCACTCTGCTCCAAAGGTAGAAAGTGAAACCCTACCACATTCTGGAGATTGAGAACACACCATATTAAAGTCTTAAGAAGACACAAAATCAAGTCTGAGTCACAGGATTTGTTTAGATTTAACCTGGCTGTTGTTATTGCGTCACGATAACTTGAATTGTGCCAAATGAGCTGTCAGCCTCAATTATATGATGTTCAGGATGGCTCAAATTGCCAGCAGGACAAGACCTCTGATTTGGACACAGAAAAAATTCTTGGACATACCATCTAACCAGCATTACACCAGACAACATTTTTCTTACAGGTACATAAATCACAAATTATGCATATGGTTTACACTCTTATAGTAAATGTATATTCAGTGCGCTTGAAAATACCAAATATTTCCTGCCATTAGAAGGTATGTCTCTGTTTGTCTGGGTAAGCTATTCAAGAAAAAGATAAAGAAATGCCAAACTGTAATTAAAAGACGAACCAACAAAATTGAGCTGGGAGCAGAATCTGATGTAACCGTGGCATATTCTGGTCACATTTAAGATCAGGTTACGCATCCAAAGTACTGCTCTGCTCATGAGACCAGATATATGATCTTTTGTGGCTGCAGAGGAGCCTTTTAAAGTCTGAGGAAATGGCTCACGATGATGTTATTTCAGACTTAGTTTATGACTTCAATTTCAATAAAAAGCCAGAGATGTAAACAAGAGGTAGAGCGTTTGAAAGATGTGTTCTTAAGGCAGGGGGCATTAAACAAGACGAAGAGCTGGCAGCAATGCAAGAAGTGAAGTGTTTGACCCATTCTGGAACGAAGTTTCGGCCACTGCTGCATCGGTTTAACTGTTCTTGATAAAATTCTTTATTGGCAAAGAATAAACATTTGGTATACACTCAAATAAAAGTCACTTGGGTATTTTTTGTGTTTTTCTATAGCTTCTGTGAACTACTCATTCTTGCAGTAAATAATGGTCAAGAGATTCAAGTTCTGGTTGAGCTTGGAACCAGTTATGGACCACCAGGTGGCGGTGTGCAGATCTTTTGGTGCCATTTGACAGAATACCACCAAGAGTACCAGCAGAGAAAAGATAAAAGTTTGGCTTAGTGCTGATGGCTGGTAGGATATGCAGCTGTTTTGCAAATGGCCCATTCTACAGATGAAAACTACAGTTACTTTGCCGTAGCATGATCCTGCAAGCTTTCCTTCTTTTTTTCCTTTTTTTTTTTTTAAAGTCAACCGACCTTTCATCTACTGATCAAAACCATGGTGGGCTTATAATGTGAGGAGACTGTGTAGTAAGACTTAGTTTCAAGGGTTTTTTTGTGGATAAAGGTGGACTTCAATGCATATGCACACTGACTTTTACTATTAGTGGATAGATCTGTTGAATATAGAACAGACGTAGTTCATACTTCTAAGCAGAACAAAATGTCTTCTGAAATTTAGTTCAGTAAATGAGTGAGGCTTTTTAACTGGTAACAAATGTTTGACAAAAATTTATGGATCAGTTGTCATCATATACAAGCATTCAAAGTTATGTCAAAAGCAATCATTTTTTTATGAACAGTGAAGCAAAAAGCAACAGCAGGAAGGAAAACAATGACAGATATTTGGATGAAATAGACACATGGTGTTTGTATTGAGAAATAATCAGGCTACACTTTTTTTGTTGCCCTTACTGACATGAGATATGATCTGCAAAATGGAGAGAGAAAGCAGAGGGAATGCTTGAGAGACATAAATTGAATTTGCATGTGTGCGTGCACACACACAGGCCCACAGTTTACAAGGTTTTTAAAACCATTTTCCCTTTGAACAGGTTTCTTTAAAAGAAAGGACTAAAAATTAGAGAATATCACCTCAGGTTCCGTACTCCACCATCAGCCTATCAAATGCACTAAGTAATTAAATCAAATGACTGGAAAGTGCACTTTGAACTCAGCCCCTGGCTGAGGTCCCATTGAAGCAGAAATGTAAAAGTTCCTGTCCTTAGTGGGGCCCCCTGTTCAGAGGTGTCCCCATAAAGAGACTTATAGCTGGTTACAGGGGCTTGGAAAGAAGCCCGCAGATGGCCCAACAAGCCTTGACCAGCATTATTTCCTGCCAGTCTTTTTGTTTGGTAAAGCTTTTTTTTTGGCAGGGTTCCTATTGCAGCGCTCGACATCCCATTAAGAAAACAACTCACCCCTCCCAACCCCAAAGCTCCCAGCCTCCAGCATGCATTGCATTTGCAATTCATCTCTGCATTGCAAATCCCAGGTTTTTTGTCTTCACATTTTCTTCAACAAATGTGTTAAAGCTCCTGAATTCAGATTGTATTTTGTATTTTTCTGAAGCATCACCGCATGTTTATTGCTGATACTTTGATAACAAGGCTTGTCCCCCTCCAGGGGTTGCCGGTATAAATGGAAAAAGCACCTCTTGATTATTGTTTTCACAGCTTTTTATGAATAAGCCATACAATCAAAGTTCATTATTGTTTTATTATGGGGGCAATTTATCAGTGTTCCAAGATTTAATGGTTTCCTTGCCTGTCTCAACAGCTTGTAAAGAATGAGGACTCTTAATTAAATCTGAGCTCAATTTATTGTTCACTGATAACATAAAGTTACCCTCAATTACCATATAAATTATGTTAAAAAGGTTCTGTAAACAATTATATCACTTAGCTTTATTCATCCCTCATGAGCATTTCTGAGCAGAAATGACTGTTGGACGGTGGACTGAGTCATTTGAAGTAAATGAGCCGCAGGGTTAAAACAGGTTGGCATGGCTTGGTATGTCAGTCACAGTCCACAAGCAGAGCACAGTAGCACCTTTCCATGTTGCCCAGCTGCCTGTCAGCAGCTACATTAAGCCATTACACAAGTGTGGAAACCGCCCCCGTGGTTGGCCCACACTAGCACACATCCGCTCAGGGATACATACCATAATTATCCCCCCACTTCATACTCATCTCCCCTGGCAACTGCAATCATACAGCCCAAATAGCTTAGACTAATTCATTACTTTGGTGGAGGGAAGTTGGCTGCCTGTAATGACACCAATTGCTCTGACCTAAACGCTGTAATAGGACCTCTCGGTACACTGGCAAGGAAATGGCTGCAATTGAGGCTCTTCCACTTCCTAGCAACCAAAGCTCGGGCCTACAATTTGAAGGGGGAAATGCTTTGCATTACCTGTGCCCCGCAGCTTGAAATGCAGCCTAATGAAAGCAAAATTGTACGAATTAAGCAGACTTCAGGGGAGAGGCAACAAACAGAAAAGTGGAAGCATGTGTGTCAAATGGGTTTTCTACTTAATTCAGTGGCTGTCTAACAGCTAGATTAGAGCCGACCGGAATTTGCCTGGTCGCGCAATCAGGAAAGACCAGAGGGGAAACAAACATAGGCCGTCTGTTTGGTCCCTACTGGACACAGAGGCAATGGGGGGGGGGGGGGGGGGGGGGGGGGGGTGAAGATCAGGGAGAGGAGGCTCTCACTACAGTTCCAAAGAGTGGAGTCCATTAATTGAAAGCAAACTGTAAGTAAGTGTTACGCAAGGGTGACCTGGGTCAAATAATATTAACAAATAGAAGATAGAAGTCTTCTGTCAAAGGCATTTTCTAACGTGTCGGGTCCTGTATGTTTTCCACATTTCTGTTTTATTTATGGTTTTATGGTGATTTATGATAATTATTATTGCTTTTAACTATTTTTATGTGCTATACGTGGCCTTAGACACAAACTTCGCATCGGACAGTTTGCACTTGAGTTGGCTCCTACTCAAAGTATATCCTTAAAAAAGCTGAGAATATTAGTTCTAATTGGATGAAGCAAAAATTCCATTCTTAATCTCAAATATTTTCCAAACTGTTGTTCAAAGTTCACTTCTGCTGTTGAAGAAATTAGATGAGATCGTTCAATAACACCTAATAATTAGTAGATAGATTTGATACAGCTTGTTCCAATTCAAAACAGCATTTAAAAAGGCTTCACTTCAGCACTGAAAAGTATACTCAGCTCGGCACCGGCATGCACACTGACATGATATCCCAACTCAGCATTACCTCAACAAACATCACAGAACACAGGTTGGCTCTTTTTTAATGTTGGATCAGATCTCTGCTCTCCTATTGGTTGGCTCCTAATGAAAGCAGCTCATCTGTTGAAAAGACTACCTGTGGGATGATGTATGGATCCAGGCGTCCGATTGGTCTGGAGATGCTGTTATCTGGCTGATCTTCAGTCAGGAAGGATGAGGCCAAGAGCTCAATAGGGCCAGTGGAACGTTCCAGCGGTGGACTGGCAAGCAGATGGAAACCAGGAGAGTTCGTCTTCTACCTGAGCACACAGACATAAAACTTTGTCTTTACGCTCATAATTTATGTTAATAATAGTTTATTTCCTTTTATCTGGGACTACAATACAAATAAATTGTTTCCAAAGTAGCTACAATTAGAACTTTCACCTTGAAATAGTTCAAGAATATCATGTCTTTGCCCATAATATAACAACAAAACTACAAGTTTAAAAGCATTCTTTAAATAATAGATTTGAACCACAACCCTCGTAGAACTCTAATCTATTTTAAGTTACCTTAGAGTTCACTTGTAGGAACTCATCCAGTAGGTGCAGCCGATCGTCAAGCTGTTCCGGAGATGTTGAAAGTTGGAAAGAAGCCTTAAATGTCTGGAATCAATTTCTTGTCCATTTTGAAATCATCAACAGGTGTAACTAAACTAAAAACACATCAGTGGGAAGGAAAAGCCTCAAAATCAGGTCAGCTGTTGAGAGAGAGAAGTCACTGCAGTGAAAAAGCCTTCTAAGGACTCATAAAGCTAATTACTCAACTCTACAGTTAACGGATGGCCATCTAGTGACTTAATTTTACCTTCGAGCTGAATGTGGGTCAAATGTTGGCATTTGGATTGTAAAAAAAAAACTTACTTCCTGAATATGATGTATATCCTGTGGAGAGAGGACGTTGTCAGTGATCAGTGGGAACCAATAGGATTTTACTTTGGCCAGGACATGCTGTTCAATTTGGTTAGTGATGCAAAAAGGAAGACTTCTTCTGTGCTGGCAGTGCTATATTATTCATTAACATTTGTGCATTTTGTTTCATGTGGTTTTAGAACTAAAACTAAAAGGTAAATTTCATCAATTTCATTTGGATGTTCCCCGTACTTCCATCTATTTTTAAGAACCAGTAAGGTGCTGAGGTGAAGTTTTGTTCTTTTTTACTAAAATGAGCAAACATCCAAATTAGCCAAACTTGATTTTTTTTTTAAAAAAGCAAGCCCATTTGAATCTTTATTTTGTGGCTCATGGAAAAATTTTGCATTGTGTGGACTTTTTTACTGGAAAATGTTTATTTTTCACAATTAGTTATAAACATATAAGATTAAACATTTTGTTGTCCAAAACCATCTTCATTCATCTGTTCAAAGTAATTGTTAAAAATTTGGAAAACAACTTTGGTGAATGTAGTTAGTAGTTCAAATACAAGACAACAAAGATTGTTTAAAAAAAAAATCAACATGTCATGCTGCATGTGAGAATTTACTGTCTATAACTTTAAAAACTTACTAACTGGTGTAAATCACAGAACTTTGCAATAGACTAAAGAGTTCAATTCTGTGTCTGTGGCAACAGTTCTGTGCTGTTCATTTTACATTTGCCACAGCTGTGCCAGATGTAGACTGAGCAAACATGTGTGGCTGAGAAAGAAAAGCCAAAAACTGAAGCTCCTCAAGTGGCCACTTGGAGCTAGCTCCAAAAGTTAATGTCTTTAAACCTGATGGCTAAAATAACCTGCTTCCTATTTTGGGTTCCTTACTTTTCCACTGCTCTGTCACCAATAAGTGGTTAGAGTTAGGACTTACTCAGCGTTAGGTTTGGATCATTCAAAATACATGGTTGGACAGTTAGCATTGTGACACTACTACATTTTGCAGACCAACGGGGGCTATTTGACGTTTTCTTGTGAGACTGGGCTGGATTATTCAAATAACTCACCAATTTAAATTTAATCAAGATTCATCAAATTAAAATATATATATATATATATCGTGTCATCAAATTCTTTTCTATTTAGATCCATTTTTTCTAAGGCCAGGTCTGGTTGCAAAAATCTAATCTGATGTGAATTTTTTTTTTTTTTTAAAAGACAAGCTTTATGTTCAGTGGAACGATTAAAGTCTACAGAAAGCAGTCAACTGCAAAGACCGACATGTATTTTGTGTGTAAAAAATGTTCTATTCGAACTTCTCACTTGAATGCATCTGTTTTAACTTGATGGAAAGTGACAAGAGAGGCATTATTTTTTGTTTAATTTGTTTATATTTTTGAGAGAACGCATACAATTCTTGTGAATCAGATGCACCACACTTTTTGATATGAAGCACAATGTAAATGCACATGAACTTGAAAAAGTTAAAAAGTTCTTCCGGGAGAATTCGGTGCAGCGGATTTACCAAACTCTTTACGTCTCTTTGTGTTGCAGTATTTGAAAGCAAAGCTGAGTTCCTCTTTTGCATTTTCCATCTGCTGGCTGCATGTTTAGTGATGCTCTGTGAAGTGGGTCAGAGCAGCTGAGGAGCCAACCATCAGTCACTTTTGGCCGCTTCAAGTCACGTCACATAAACAATAGCACTTCATGGGTAGAGGCTCGTCTTCCTTCCTGTCGATCGTTCTGCCTGAGTTGGCAAACTCAATGTGCCTCCTTCCAACCCTCCTCCTCCTCCTTCACCACTCCATCCTAGCAGACCTCCCTCCCTTCTGAATCAGACAGCAAAGCTGGTCAAAACTGAGGAAGGGAAGGGAAAAGGAGGATGACAGAATGGTAAGGAAGAAATGATAAATGACAACAAAACAAGAGGCTTCCATGGAAGTAACACATACCAACTCAACAAGCAAGTGCCATTGACATGTAGATTGTTGTGGCAGTGGGGTGTGAAGGTATTGAATGTACTGATTGACACCTACAGTGCAGTAAACCTTTAACCCCACCCATGACTTCCAGTGTCTTTCTTATGTAGGCCCTCCAGACCAGATTGATGGTAGCGGTGCACTTCCTCTGCAGAGAGCGTGACCTTTACTTCAACAACAGCTGACTGTTGATTAGTCTGTCTCTTTAACATTCAAGGCTTCTTGTCAAATGTGCTTGCAGTCATTTGTTAAGATATTAACAAACAGGAGCTAATCATTTTCATTTAATCAAATCGGAACGCTTCGTCGATGAGATGAAATTAGTGTACATGTCCAACACTTAATTTCCCACAGCGTACTGCAACGTACGTATCTGCATGTATCGTCATAACCTGCTAATTAGATTATTCCAGTTTTCACGATTCAAAAATATAGTAACAAAGGCAATAATTCTAGATGTCAGGCCAAACTCTGAAGCATACTGTAGTTCAACCCATGACCCCTGCAATGCTGTTCACTTTAAGTGCTGTAAACTCTTATAGTGTTTGTGAGGTGGACTTCCTGAGGATGCAAGATAACTTATCTCTTGTAGACCTATTTAGGTCAATACCAGTTCAACATGTCTGCTACAGAGCCAGAGAAAAGCAGCAACCTTTAGCATTATGAGCTACAATTTCATCTACTCTGGGTGATTTACTGCCATTTTAATGGCACCCTGACAACTTTGTTATCGGTGGCTTATATCATAGATTGCGAGCGGAAAGTCATAAAGTCCAAAGAATACCTGAGAGCAGCATGGCTGACATCACCAGCCTTCACATCCACAGACTTGAGGGAAAGCTGTAGAGCACTTACTGGGGGAGACAGGCGGTAATTTGTGTCTCTGTTTAGTGTTTGAGGTTGTAACTGTGGGTAATGTTCATTTATGAAGGCCTTTTATGAAACAAAATGTTCTCTGTCTGCCACTTTGTGTCTCATTCACTTGGGCCTGTTCTCCCCCTTTAGCTGCATTTGCAGATGATGCTCATTTACATTTTTCATTTGTAGCCACTTATACCCCAATCTGCACCCCTGAAAGACTTCTGGCAGATTTAAGATCTAATGTGAAGTTCTGTCCACGAGTTTATACAAAAGTAATTCATGGACCAAAGCATGCTCCTTTTTTTCATTTGCCTCTGCGTACATTCCAGTAGTTTGATAGATAGATATCAGTGCATTCTTGATAGTACCAAACAAAAAGTTTTCTCTGATCACTCCCACAAAATCAGAAATCCTGCGCAGAGACCGCTAGATCCCTCAATCACTATCATCATGCAGTTGATAGCAATGAATCCAAAAAGCAGAGTCATAGTACCCTGGCATCAGATGCAACAAAATATCACTCTGACCTGTAAATGATCACATGAGAAGAAGGGCGCTGAGAAAAGAGAGAAACTTAGAAGGTTTTTTTTTCTTTACTGCAGGCGTTCAATCTGCCTTCGGTGAGAGCTCTTTTAAAGTTGCACCTGTACAGTGTGGTGGGGGTAAGTCTGGAGGCTTGATGTGGGCCCAGTGTGTTCTCTACCCCCTCAGGAAAGGAAAGAATTAGAGGGTGCCTTTGTTGTCTACGCTTGCTACACCTCATATATATTTTAAAAGGAACAAATACAAGCGAGCAGTCTGACACCGCCCCCCCTTCAAAAAACAAGCCTGGCCAAAGATCTCCGATACTCCTGTAAAGGTAAATTGAGCGTTTGATTATGCCTAAACTTGAACATAGTTGTGAGTATTCACCATTGCACTGTTGCATGGACAGACAGCTGGTTTCACTTTTTCGCTCACACTCTTCCTCCCTATTGTTCGACCAAAGTGTTCCTCTTTTGATTCATCCTGAGTAATGGTGTGAGATTCACAGGGCAGCTGAAGTTTCCTTTCAACTTCTCACACAGCTTCCACAGCTGGTCATCTCCTGAGCAGGACGCCGGAACAGATACAGATGAAAACTCTAGGCCCCTGCGTGACAGCTATTTTTTCCATCTGCTTTGCACTGATGCCTGCAAGACGAAAAAACAATATGGATGAATCACCATTATTCTCAGTTCTGCTGCAAGCAACATATAGAGCAAGTGAAAATCAAAAGCATGTTCACATTTTCGCTGTATTCATTTGATGCATTTACTCAATACCTGCGATCCCTGTCACCACCCAAAGTTCATATAGCAAATAAGTACTTATCAGACTGGATGAAAACGTCTGGAGGAAATTAAATTCAAACATCTCCAATTCTGCTGGGCTCAGCTGGGGCTTGGGGCCCGCTTTGTTAATATACACTACACATACATTTTTCAACAATACAAGCCGTTTCGTCTGTGTAGTCATGTGGAAAAGAAAGTAGGCTACACAATCAATTCTCAAGTTGTACATTTAAAGATCTAATGAAAAAAAACTTCTTCTCCGAACAATCTCCTAAAATTAGGAAAATACAACCTCAGATGAACAATAGAAAATGGCATATTACACTGTGTTACTATGATATTATATTTAATTTTCTGTATGATGTCACAAGTTTCTCACATCATTGTGGAGGACGTTTCGCCCACTCTTCTTTACAACATTGCTTCAGATCATTGAGGTTTGTGGACATTCTTTTAAGCAAAGCTCTCTTAAGGTCCCACCACAGCATATTCAAATGGCCCACGGTCTGGACTTTGACTGGACCATTGCAACACTTTGATTCTTTTCTTTTTCACACATTCTGTTGTAGATTTGCTGCTGTGATCATTGTCCTGTTGATGAGCCAGTTTCAGCCAAGCCTTAGCTGTCAAACAGGTAGCTTGGTTGACTCAATGACAACAAGGTGCCCAAATCCTGTGGCTGGGAAATAATCCAAAATAATCAACCCACTTCCACAGTGCTTTACAATTGGTATGAGGTGTTTGTGTTGATATGTTGTTTATTTTTTACCAAACAAGGTGCTACACATGGCCAAAAAATTCCGCTTTGGTCTCAAGTGTCCAAAGAGCATCGGTCAAGAAGTCTAGTGGTTTGTTCAGATGCGGCTTTACAGACCTGACAGGTTCTTTTTAGAGGAGAGGCAACCCTTCAACACGAGCTATACTTGTTGAGTCTGTTTCCACATTTTCTGTCTGGAATGTAACATTTAACATGCTAACAGAGGCCTCTCGAGTCTGAGAAGTAGCTACAGAAGCTCTGGGATTTTTTTCTCCTTTACTTCTCTGAGCATTGCATGGTCTGACCTTGGGGTGAACTGCATGGGACTACAACACCTGGGAAGACTGGCAGATGTTTTCCACTTGGAAATAATATTTCTCACAGTGGAATGATGATATTTAGTTTTTCACACACATATTTTGCATTCTGGCTTTGTTTTTGTAAAACAAATAATGACGTTGTGTTGTATAAAATCTAATGTGTCCTGACCATATGACAAACCTTGGAAATTAAAGACTTTTTTCTTCATATAACTTTCTATGAAGCGTTATTGGTTGTTGTTCAAGCAGGTTCACAATATGAGATGCACATCAGTTTTTGTTCCAGTACATATCACATAAAAACCTTCCAAACTTTCACATACTGTTATGATAAAGTCAGAATTCTAAAGCATTATTGTGCTCTTGTGTCCAAAATGTATTAGATCATGGCATAAAGTTGATTGACATGGTTTCTGAAATATTCTGGAAGATTTACTCTGAAATATTGAAACGGTCCCGAACTCTCCAGAGGTTCAATTCTGTTATAAAAAGCTAACTGAAACATTTTATCTGCTGCTAATTCATCCCTCAAAAACCTTAGAAGAACGTCTCCAACAACTATTTTGAGTTGCAAAGAAAATCTGTGTCCGCTGAGAGCGTTTGGAAACCACTGAGGCGTTGCATCTGTTCCTCAGGATGGTATTCAAGATTGTGTATCTGCATACTACAAGTCTGGATATATAGCAAATAGCCAACTTCTGTCCTCAGATACTTAACACATATGCACAGCAACTCTGACAGAGCATTGATGTGGAAAAGAATTTCTCCTAGTGCTACAGCAGCACTGTATAGTCCCTCTGAGCCTTCTTACATATATGGGGTGCCAATCATACCACAGTCGACCATCTCAGGGTCTTACCATGAGCTGTGATTGACAGGTCTGTTTCTGTGAAGAAGTGTGGTCTCTGAGAGTCAAGCTGGGCTGTATTATGGAGGGACATACTTAATAAGATCTACAGCAGGGAAAGTGCCTGCCCTTAAGGTCCAATTTCCCCTTTGACAAAATAACACCATTGATGGAGATGGAGATATAATCGCACCTCTTGCAGAGTTCGAAATTGAAATGTTAAGGACTAAACAGAGTGGGGATAGAAATGACTGAAATCTACTGTCTTTTGACAAGCAACGAGGCAAATGTCTAAATATCACCAGAGAAATGACAATTCTGGCTGTCAGTGTAGAAACAATATTTTCTGTAACATTTACTGAGTTGTTTTCATTTTACCACTGAACAACTCTTTAACTAAAACCCTGGAGTAAACAAATGCACTGAAAAAATAGGGGGATGGATGAAAAGGGGGGGATTGGATGATTCAATCCTGTAATTCCTTGACACATTTCTTGATCTCAAGGCTTAAAATCAACAACAGATAAGCCACCCCTGTGTCACCTCTCTTTAATCTTGAGACCCCCCCCCCCCCCCCCCCCCCCCACCACCACCACCACCACCTCCATCACCCTCAGGGGTGGTTTAAAAGAGGAAATTGGGGACGGGAGTGCGCCTCTTCAGGACTCCTGCTTTGAATTTTATGTTTTGGAATCCCTTTAAGAAGGACTAAGAGGAGTACAGGGTTACTGTTAAGAAGATGCCCTCTGCCCTTCAACCTGGGCCTTATGCAGTCACAGTAATAGCTCGACTGTAAACAGCCTGTAAAATTATTATTAAAAGTATATTTGATACAGAACTGCAGTCATCTGTGCCAACTGGCATCTATTTATTCAAAACTGCCAAACAATACTTGAACCTGTTTTGCTATGTTCATCCAAAGGAAGATGGATGAAATGTCTCCATGCAGACTCCAGAGATTTACAGTATTACTATGAAGGGTTTGATATGACATATTTATAAAATGCAGTAAATAGAAGTGAAGTGAAAGAAGAAGAGGGAGTGACAGGAGGTCAGCCCCTTTATAGAGGTAATCAGAGTTGTCTTCCTGTCTATTCTTGCCCTATTTACACAGCCTGGCCTTCACTCCCAAACTGAAACTGGACACCAAGGGTTTTGTTAGGGGTTTACAGCTCCGGAGGACAAGGAGACAAACAAGCGCTGAGGGGAGGTGTGTGTGTGGGGGGGGTACTTTTCTTTTGAAAAACTGACATAGAAAAATTGTTTAGTAAAAAATCAGTTGACTTTTTCCAATGAGTGTGCTTACAGTGAAGATGATGGTGGGATTGATGTGCCTTGTTTAGAGGTTAATTTTATAAATGAAGAACCCAACTATGTTAGAAAAAGATCCAAAGCATCATCATGTCTCGTCGTGTTTTGTAGAGATCTACCATATTTATTTTGTTTGTAATAATTCCTCTGATAGTAAATTATTTTAAAGAGCATTAAACATCTGCAGCTCATCCAGAATGCTGCTGCTAGAGTTTTAACCAGGACTCAGAGATCTGAACACATCACACCAGTTTTGAAGTCTTTACACTGGTTTCCAGTCAGTCACAGAATAGAAGTTAAACGCCTACTGATGGTTTACAAATTCCAGAACGGTTTAGGCCCAAAATACATCTGTGATATGTTCAGAGAATATAAACCCAGCAGAGCTCTTAGATCCAAGGACTCAGGTCAGCTGGTCCAGTCCAGAGTCCAGACTAAACACGGAGAAGCAGCATTTAGCTGTTATGCTGCAAACAAGTGGAACAAACTGCCAGTGGAGATTAAACATTTTTAAATCCAGGATAAAAACATTTCTTTTCTCATGTGTCTATGCATGAAATCTGCACGGTATATTTTAACTTATCTAGACTGTTGCTTGCTATTAACTATTTTAATTTAATTATAATTATTTTATTTGTTTCTCTTTATATTCTTTTGTATTTTTAATGCTTCTTCCGCTCCCTGCTGCAATGCTTTTATTTTATGTAAAGCGCTTTGAATTGTTTTGCACATGAAATGCGCTATACAAATAAACTTGACTTGGCTTAAAGACTTACACCAGCATGAAAATGTTTTGCCACCATTACAGAGCTTGGGTAAAGAGGAATATTGTTTATTCATTAAGCTGTGTTACATCATCCACTTTTACTTAGCCTTCTCTGTCAGAGTATAAACCACTGAGTTGCCCGGAGATTTCAGCGAAAACACCTCAGATACCACATCATCTATAAAGATCTGTATCTATATGTATGTAAGCTGTGCATGAAATAGCATGCAGGGATACACGAGAGGGCTCTGTGTATGTGTAGCTATGCATGAACATATGTCATTTTTCACTCTTTTGTATTTTTCTGAAATTTGTGCCGACTGTAAAAAGACCTACTTTTGACAGCAAAGCAGGAAGTGACTTTTTTCTGAAAAACAATGTCAGAATTACAGAAACTGATCTCAGGCCCTATAGAAAACAAAGAATAAGAGGACAGAACAACTTTGGGATCTGTACCTTCCTTGGATCAGGACTGAATATTTTTTTCGAACATGGTATTTGAGAGAATCAAAACCAGCCGGATCCAAAGCTCCACAAAGGCCAAATTATCTCAGCAAGCCCACCTGTGGGCAGACCACACAGCAAACTCAAAGGTCCACTGATAGTGTAGGAGATTAAAGCCTGTCTATCTGTGTCTGGGCAGGCTCTTGGGGGCAGCGGGGGTCATCAGGATAGGAAGGTGGAGGAGGCTTTCAGGGTCGAAGGGTGAGCATCCGGCAACTGGGAGGTTAACCATGGCGCTTGGGATGCGATGGAAGCTTTAGGGGGGTTGGGCAAAAGGTTGCAACTTCCACCCGGTGACTGGCTGACTGATAGGGAAAAAAAAGAAAGTCCCTTGTGACCCACACCCTGTTGCCCCCCAGCCGAGAAGAGCGGGACGGAACTAAAGCCGGCCATTGTTGTCCCCACACACAGGATCACCAAGGCCCTGGCAGTAAGAGAGGGACGGGGGGTTGGGGAAAGGATGGTGCTGGTGTGGAAGGGGGTGAGTATGGTGTGTGTGTGTGTGTTGGGGGGGTAGTCCCGTCCCTCAAACACAATCGTGTGATAGGACTTGGCCCTATCTAATCAAGGGCAGGAGGTCACTTCCGAACAACTGGGCAATAAAAGATTATTTCCAGCCACATAACAGAGAAGCCGTTGAAGGGGGGTGAGGAGGGGGGAGGCAGAGGGAGAGGGGAGGGACAGAGAGAGAGAGAAGGGAGCAAAGGGAGGGGGGAAAGAGTGGCTGTCTGTGACGAGAGGAAGTGAATTGAAAAAAGCCAGCAGACGGGAACCATCTGTCTGGATGCATAGTCTAATCTCGGAAAAAGAGGGAATGAAGGGGGGAGGAAAGGGTGGATAAAGAGAGAAAGCTTCCTCTTCTTCGTTGTAAAGACAGCACACACACAACCATTTATCTATCTTTGTAGCTACGTACCTAATGTGCATCTGTGATGCTTTTTGTTGTCCTTGGTTGAGATATCAAAGGACAAAACAGAACAAAAGTGGTTGCAGGGGGCCTGGAATGCAGCAAACACAAAACTGTCCCCTTGGGGCGTTAAAAGAGGAACAAGGACGTGATCTTGTCAGAATCAGGATATGTGAAATAAACTTTAAAACAGATCTGAGTTAATAGAAGATATCGCTACATGTATCTGAAATTTTCTTCGCTTTGAAAGCTAGAGTTTTGTGGATTTTTCTTGACCCGTTTAGGGTTTCTTTTATGGAGGCATGTTCAGATTGTTATCTGATCATTTTTTTTCATTTTCAAATATCTCCTTTCATGAGCCACAGTCTTTGCATTATCTCCTGAACTATTGTGAGCATATTTGGGATCAGATCCAACGACTTTTAACAGCAGCTGTTTCAGTCACTAAAAAGAACAACAGTGAGACAAAGATCCTGCTGATTGAATTTGCGAGCAGAACAAAAAATCTTAACTTAGTCCGTTTAGGCCTGTGAGAACTGTCAAAGGCTTTGGCACCAACTCTTCAGACATTTTGAATACAGATGAGTCTAGCCTTCTGATGAAATGGAAGCCGCTGATCAAAAGCAAATCTTGTCTGTAGCAGGAATTACGCCCAGACATTAATTACAAAAGGAGCTTGCTGAATGATTGCCAAGGGTCATGTACTGTATTGATCCGCTGGCCTCCTCCCTCTCATGATGATCATCATCCCTCCAGCTGGCCTTTGTTTAAGAAATGGCAGACAAAGACAAGACAGGAAGGGTGCCTGGAGGAGAATGTGGTATCAGATGGCTAGTAACGCTGCATAGACACACAAGTGACTTAAAGAGGGGGGTGTGAAAGTTTTAGACCAGGTTCCTGTGGGGGTGTGTGTGTGTGTGTGCACCCAGAAGCAAATGCTTAAGAGGCTCAAGCCCCAGTGAAACACCTCCATCATGAATAGCCCTTGACACCTGATAAAACACCGGGCTATCCCTAAAGGCTCTTTACTGCTCCTGAGGAGGAAAGAGGCCGTTAAATGATGGTACTCTGACATGCTGCTCATCTGATGGACAGGAAGCAGCCAACGGCATCTAAATGGAGTCTTCTCCAGCATCAATTTGCACAAAGTTAACATATATATTCCTCTTTTACTTACCCGTTTTGTGGATTATATTTGGTTTGGTAACTTGCCAAGGATTTAAAGCACTCGTCTTTGAGACTTACACTGTGATTTAATTGCATCATTATTAATTTTAACTTTTTCTGCATTATTCAAACACATTAAATATTTTATGGGGACTACTTCTTCAGATGAAAGAAGTCTGAAATGTCTGATATGAAAACTGATAACCATGAATGTATGAAGTTGGGTATGTAGCCCCCTTGTCCCCAAGAGGACTTAACCCTTCGGTCTTCAGTCAAAATGCTCTCATATTAAATATGCACCACTTTCGTCTGAGAATAGCAAAAATTGTAAATTTAGAAACTAAATTGATTGCCTAATATTTTTATACTGTTATTTTAAGCCTGCGGAGGCTGAGTGTGGATGTTGGAGAAGTTTCTAAAGACATCAACTCTCACATGTCGCTACAGCAGGCCAAAATCATCCAGAGCCAAATATCTGAGGAGATAACTTCAATAAACTTCGGTCACCAAGCTAAAGTCCACAAAAGCAGCCTTCTTCTCCAAAATCCACCGCCCCCATGTTTCCCCTGATTGCTAATTTCTATCTATATGCCATGAGGGGAAATGATGAAAACCAGATGACCAGGCAGAGGAAAGCTGAAGCAGGCATTTTGGTGATGAATGCAGTGGAAGAGGATGACTGTTTATATCCTACAACACCCTGGCTACGTCGGCTGCAGTGCCCTGGCTAAGAAAAGGACTGCCCCGATAGGATGTGTGGGTTGGAGGTTCCATCATGACTCACTTGGTAGTCATGCATGTTTGCACTTGTATGGCCCCAAAAAACCCAAAGCTGCAGCAAGGGACCCGCCAAGCCTAACAACTCTAAACAGCATTACGTGGGTGTTTGAGGCTGCTAAATTTACTCTGAAACAACTATAAAGAGGAGGAGGAAGGGGTGGAGGTTGTCATTTATACCATTGAATTACTTAATACTGAGTCAGATTTCACATTTTTTCCCCAGAGTGGAGTAGTAGTCCCCCTGATGAGTAAAACGTGACGCACTTACAGAGCCATTCACATGGGAGAGTGACCGAAAGTGAAAGAAGCCATTCACACAGATTTAAATGTTATTTTAAACAACTTAGCTGATTAGATTTGATTTTTAAAAAGTCATGTTAAAGACTTAACAGAGGCAAGTTCTAGAAATGGTGGGAGTAGAATCTGTTTCCTTTTTTGGCTTTGGCCCGAAAAGATCAAGTAAACACGCTCTTCCTGTTCACCGCCTCCTGAATACAGTTTAGATCTCCTCCATCCCCCTCATCCGTACAGAGGAACTACAGTGAAACCTGAAATAAAAAGAGGCCTCCTATTGTTTGCTATCATCCAGGAGCCAGGAGCAAATGGGGCTTGAATTGCAGCTCTGCAAAGTAACAGGAAATTGACAAATCACTAATCCTCTCTTCACTGTTCAGAGCAATAAAAGGTACATTCCACTATACAGGGAAAGAAAAGCAAACTGAGCACAAATGGTAAATTTGAAGTGATGATTCTTTTAATGTAAACTGGAATATGACTGCATGGGTGTAAGTGTTACCAACAAAACAAAGCATTTCCTTTCTGCTCATTTGACCTCAGCTTAATGTTTGTGAAGTATTTGTATAAAACCATGTATCCCTAAAATTGAAAAAGCTTTAACAAAGGGTCTCTTGCTCACGTTAACTCAAGAAGTTCCCTTTTACCAAAGCTCTAAATCCAGAGATCCCTGGCTCGTTCACAGCACTCTGAAGGCACCTCCGTCACACGTGGCTGGTAATAGAAGCGATTGTGCTTTTTTGTCACAAATGCTGCAGCTCTCTAAACTTAAGCCGTTTCCCCAACTGTTGGCATTGCTGGCTGACCAACCAACTTTCAAAGTGATGATCTCATCCCCTGGGGGCCCAGAGGTGGAGAAGTGTGTGGGTGTCAGTTAGTAGTGGGGGTGGTGGGGGTCAGTAGACTTCCAAAGTGATAAATTCACAAACAAAAAGAACTGGCCAAATGTGGGGCTGCGGGTTAGGGTGGGGGCTGGATTGGCCCCTGTCATTGCCTTTACTGCAGGAACCAAGCCATAAAAGCAAAGCATTGATAGCCTCGGTTTATTATCTTTGAACAGGTGGCCCCAGCTACTCGTAATGGTCGCTTTCATTTCTGAAGGCGCACTCTCAGGCCTGCAATATGGAGACCATTTGGGAGTTTGGGAACATCCCGGTCTAAGAGCGTTACAACACAGGGAATAAAGTACCTTGCATAGTTTTGTGGTGACTTGTTGGCCAGATGATTTGAGCAGGGGGGTTAGAAGAATTACTTCATATGAGCTTAACTCATGGAAATGCAGAGGTTAGGCTGATGCTAGCAGCTTTGGGACTAATCATGTCAATGACCTGTAATTGTTTAGCTTTCAAGCTTCTTGAGGAGAATCGCACCAAAGAAACCCTTAAAGAATGTAAACAGTTGCATTTTGAGCAACAAGTCGTTTCTGCTCATTGCTTTTCTTTTTCCACACCTAGCAAAAACATACACACACAAGGAACAGTGATTTGCTGTTCACTGAGCTCATACCCAAGGAAACAGACCTGCATTCCCTTAAAAATCAACCACCAGTCACATCCTTCATTCTTCAAGCGAGTAAGTGCTTCTCAGCAGAACAATCAAGACACCAGACAGTGCTATTTTTTCATTAATTAATATATTTTCTGCATTAAAGTTAACATAGTTTTCTTTTGTGCCACCCTTTAATTTTTCAGTAAGTATTTGATATTTTGTTATATTCAGACATGAGTAAATTTAAGACCGTCTCTTGCAATAAATATCATAAAATAATAGAGCTTCACATAATAAATATTTTTTTACAACAAAAAAATGTTTAACAGACATTTTTTTCTTTTAAAAATAGCCAGAATTCCTCTTATGGATTTTGAGCATACAATTTACACAAAGAAAAAAATAAACATGGGAGAATGCCACAGAAAGTGTACGAATAGTTCAGGCGGGTGGAAGGAGAAACATATCCAAGTGGAGAATACTATGAGATGGATGTGCTTTTGTTAAGTCAACATGAGCATAGAAACCACGGTTTTAGTGTGGTAGCAACCAATAAATTCAAACATACCTGCTTGCTATGAATACCAGGTAACAGCTACATAATTGCCCTACAGAAGATCGTCCTTCACAGATTTGGTGAGAGGCAGCTCCCACCAGGCACACAGACCCAGAGAAAACTGCCTACCTAAAACGGAAGAAAAACTTTTTCAAATATATATATATATCAAAAAAAAAAAAAGTGTTAATGAGGAGCCGAGGACAGACATAGAAACAATTAAGGCAAACACTGCTCTGTAAAAACATGGTCCTGATCCAGAGAAAGTAAAAATAAAAAGTATCGAGTGGTTTTCGTTACTCCTTTGCTTAGCTCCTTAGGGTTTCGCAGCCAGGAGGGGAGTTGGGTGGGAGGTGCTTAGAATGTTTGATAAACATTTGTGACTATCATCATAATTTTCATTGTCAACATATGATCCACATCAAGAGTCTCCTGCGCACACGCAATCACAAGCACACCGGAAGCAATCAGGAAGGCTTTTCCTGGGTCTGTGGGGCCCAGCTCTCCAGTTTACAATAGACAGTGTTGGAGTTCTTGCAGCGACAGCCAGGCCTGTTTACCCGGTCATAGCAACCCTGGCATGCCTTCAGACACCCCTTGACAGGTGGGTAGCATAGCAGACAGGGGAAGAGTACCGACATTAATCCCATGCACAGGAAACGAGAGCAGCAGTGGGAACGTGACAGTGAGCAGGGGTGGTCAGCACATGAATCCCCCTCATCGTCACTGGAGCAGTGGTAGAAGATACCCTTAACCAGGCACATACATGTGCCATGCTCCAGTGCACTCTCAGCAGAGCAGAGGCACTGGCCGTTACATGCCAGACAGGAGGGCAGGCTCCTGGGAGCCGTGCAGTCACTGCACTTGCATTTCCCACAACGCTCACAGATGAACTGGTGGCCAGCGGAAGCCACCACCCCATCGCTGGAGCCAGAAATGTCTGATTTCCCTTTGCCCTGGGGCTTGAGTGGAGCCTCTATAGGAGGCTGGTGGAAGTTAGGTCCCTGGTGGGACTGTAAAAGGGCCTTGGCCTTGGGTTGAGTCCGAACAGTCCGGTCCGCTCGGTGGTGGTGCTGTAAGCCCATGCCAGGCCTGGAGGGGGGTGAGCGTGTCAAGAGTCCCTGCTCAGAGGAGGCACTGCTGTTGCTCCCTGAACTGGCAGCACTTCCTGTGCTGGTGGAGCGGCTGAGCCCCGGCGCCCGAGAACTGCCGTACTGCTGTCCCCCAGCCACAACCACCATGCCACCCCCAATGTGATGGTGATGGCCTGATGCCCGGTGCTCATAATTGTTGTTCACATTGACGAGGATGACCTCGTGAGTCCTCTCCTGCTTGTCCTGAGGCCTGGGGGCCATACGGGGCGCAGGGGGCCTCCGTACCACTGAGGGCCCCTCTGTGTACTCGTTGCTGGAGCGGATGGCCTTGATTTGTTCCAGGGAGAGAATGGCGGCATGCTGGAGCTCCCGCTCGTAATCCGACCTCTGCCGGCTCTCGAGGGAAGGCTGCTGGATCACCACTAATGAACCGCCAGGGCCATGTTGACTTTGGAGCTCCATCTGGGGGGATCACCACTTCCGACATTCACCGTGGACATGCATCGGAAAACCTGCCAAAAGGGGGGAATACAGGCCAGGGAGAGACAAAGGAGAGGCAAGACATGATCAGAGAGAGCAGAACATGGCATTACTAGAAAACACACACTGTCCTGGTGGAAGAGGGTCTTTCCCAGATTAAAGCAAAAACCATTGCATAATTGTCATATTTTATAAACAGCATACTGATGGCTACTGTGCAGATAGACAAGTAGGTTTTGTGTTTTAATATTTTAAGGTGTATCTGTTTTCATCCCGTCAATATGCCAATATGTAATTTTTGATCCAGTTAAGTGAAGCAACTCAGGAGAAAAAGCTGATTATTAACAAGACTTCTTGTACCTTTCGTCTCAATACGCACACATCTAAACTTCAGTAGGCCCTACAAATACTTCCCCTCCTCATTTACATTTGTATGACTAGTTAACATTTAAATGCACCGCGGCGACGAAATGAGGACACGATCCAAGGGAACTAAATGAGCTGCCTCACTTAGTATTCTATTACTTCACCAAAAAGGAGTTGTGGACAAAAGTAGAGCTTAAAAAAATCCTGAGGTCAGACCAAGTTCCGACAAAAAGGAAAAGTTTGGTTAAAAAAACAAACCGAGAGCACGAATAATGTTAAAATGTCAGCTCATATTAGGAGAAGACACTTTTTAAAAAGTTATTGTAGAGCAAGTATTTGACTTAAATGAGTGTTTACACCATAAATATTGTCAGGAATTTGAGTTTGAGCCTTCAGGGATGTTATGAACCAAAGCCGATCTGCAGGAGAACAAAACTTACACCGTTTGCAAAAACACGAAGCCCGTAAAGAGCAGAGACTGATAAATGCTGCAGTCAACACCAGAATCGATCGAGTTTGCTGCTTTGCGAATAAACTAACCTTAATATTTTTTGCGTCATATGGCGGCCCATAAATGGGATTATCGGCACAGACCGCGTTCAAATGGGAACACGTCCCGTAAGGGAATAAAAGCAGAATACTTGGAAAACCACACAGTCACAGACAAGACACATTAGCGGACGCTTCCAAACAGACGGCGAAACTTATGAATGAAAACAACCGCCATGGGGGAGGGGTGTTTATTACTGCACAGACACGGAACGACACGGGCATGCAAATCCATCAACTAATCGCGATGATTTCAACCGTCTGCGGGCGTATTGTTCCAGCCAACACACCGAAAACTACACGGAAAGTCTGAGGCTTTGTGCATAAATGTACCAAAACAAATGTATCGATACAGCGGAGGATACCACGTCATTACGAACATTTATTAATCGTGGAACTAATCCCGTAAAAGCAAAATAAAATGCCAAAGACAAGGGTAAGATAGTTGGGAAGGTGCATACCTATATGCAAGCATCCATAACGTTGAATCCATCAACCAAACGATCTACCAAAACTCCATCCAAAAGAGGGGCAATGTCCAATGTAGTCAACACATAAGGTCTAAAGCATAACATTCAGAGTGTTAATCCAAGCGCGAGTGTATCCCTTTGCGTTATTCCCTTGTCTTGGTTGGTTGGAGGTAAAGAAAAGTTCAGCGCGAGTTACGCATGCATTTGTCCCAAGATAAAACGGCATAAATCCACGGTGGAGCTCTGGCGAAGAAGGTAAGGAGACAAGTCACCGGGAGAACTGCTGCGCACTTGGAGGCCGATCTCTAAGCGAGACGACCCAGTTATAGAAGTCCAGTGCAAAATGTTGTAAAATTAAAAACGTGTGGGAAAAAAATCCCCCGGAGGAATCAAATCAAACACGTGTGAGCTTAGGCTGTATCCAAGAGTTCCCAATCTCCGAGCATCTGCTGAGAGCTGCGCTTCAGTTCTGGCTGTTACTTATTGTTGCGGGGAATCTGCGCTCTTGTGCGAAAAAAAAGAGCGTCGTCGGGTCAGACAGCGGTGCGCTCTTTACAGCTCTGCGGGCCTGTTCAGCACTGAATGAATGGGAACGCAGGGCTCAGTGTTTGCTCGACAAGCCAACTCCCATTGGCCATTCACTCCACTGAAAAAGGATACATCGCATCCGCTCCTGATTCATTGGGCAGATGTGGAAGGCCGGGCGATAGAGATGTGTGCACTTGTTAAGGTGGAACGGCTTTCTCGTTTGCTCCGGCTAGACGAGGGGGCTCAGGGGGAAAAATATTTAGTTTCCGTGCATGTGTGTTATGAATAATGATGTGACTAAGGATAATGTGACTAATAGTGATGTAACGAAAGCCCGGGGCGATTGGATTATACCCTTGCTGATTTGGCACTTTTGGAGCGGCGATACATGCACACATTTCTACAGTTTTAGAACTTTTGAATATGTTTTGCCTTACTTCCGAATAAACTTAAATGCCATATAGCTCCATGACAAAGCTGTGCAGACGACTACTACACTGATAAATCGTGACAAAACCATATATGCTGACAACAAGAAACATCCATATAAAAGTTTAATTGAAATTTCTGTAAGATATTCGCAATATGATAATCGTAAAGCTCAATTTTTTTTCGTGAGGTGTATAAGTTTTTTTTTTCGAGGTGTATAAATTATGAGGGCTGTTCAAGATAAATGTATTAGGCTCTAAAACAGTTCGATGTGGTTAAATCGGACTATTTAACATGTCAAGTCATATAAGTTTCCATGAAACAGAAAGAGCATAATCATGTTATATGTATTGTAAGTGGTTTCTAAACGGGGATCTTTACGGACTTTAAAGTATCCTTAAGAAAATCTTCCATTCTGCTCGTAACAACATCTGTTTAGATAACACCTAATCTTGCAAGACCGACTTCAACATACACTCTGTCATATTCAGGATGTTGTAAGATAATAAGTTCATTTGGAGCCTTTAAATAATTGTTTTCTGGTGCTGGAACACTTCTTCGGACAGCACCGTCTGCTCAGGCAGCGGTGTGACTGTCCAGACAGTTTGCGGAGGAAAGATCAACAGGATGTCTTCTGTCCTCCCTGGAATGTTCCCATTACGCATTCACGCATGTCATCACAGGAAATCTAAAGTGTAGCGGTGAGCCGGCAGATAGCACAATTCTCCGATAAGGAAATTACGCATCAGCGTTAGAGAGGATCCATGCATTGATCTTTCATGGGTGGGGGTGTTGGTTAGTTTCGGACGACCTTAAGAAAAAAGCAGCCCTGCAGTCAGGGGGAATGACTCCCCCCTCCCTCGCTCCTGCCACCCCCTGTCTTCTGTTCCTGACTGTCTGGTTTGATTGGTGTCGCGGATGCGCTACATCCGGATCCATGAGAAAAGGAAGTTCAATACAAAGTCAATTTATCCTATTGAAATGGAAAAATCAATAGATGAATGACCCCCCGTGCCATTTCGGGCGTGCAAATGCTTAAAAAAAGAATGCCACAAAAAGACTTACAAGGCTTAAGGGACTGTCAAAGTGACTTTGTGACAAAGTAATGACTAAAACGTTTTTTTTTTCCCAGCCTGGATGTAAAAATGCTGCCTCTTGGTGATAAGACAATCCCGCGACAGATGGCCGCCAGGATCCTCGCTCTTGGTGGCCGACACATATATATATATATATTATAGAAATCTGTGATTTGACTGGACCTGGTTTCTTGTGAGAGCCACAAATACTTAAACTTAAGATGAACACAAAGAGGCAGAGAAAATATGTGGAGGAATCAGATGCAGAGAGCTACAACAATCACTGCATGGGAAGATTTTAAATACAGTCAAATTAAATAGACAATGCCTTTGACAATGCCTGGGCAATTTACTAGACTTCTCAGAAGGGTTATTCTGGTGTAAACTTCTCTAAAATATAACCAGGGCCTCTTGAATAGTATCTTTTCTTCTTCTTTTTATTTCAATGCTGTTTAGCTGCGAAAAAGACAAGGCAACCAAAAGAACAAATAATGCATTACATTATCAGTCATTTTTATGATCAAACATGACATCAAACAATAATGTTAAATTGAAACATAAACACTAAAGCAAAAGTGTCCCATTGAGGTGTCAGTATACAGTGTAACTTTTAGAATTACAAGCGTGACAGTTTGCAGGCTGACCAACACATTTATTTAGTAGAATATATATGAACATGTTGATGGTATAGCTGGAAATCTTTGCTTTTACAATAACAGAATTACAGAGGAGACTCTACAGCAGTGTGGTCAGAAGAAGCACAGGCCACTGTGTTGCTGCTGATAGCTGATATATGACTGGATGAGAGAGTCAGGGATTCGGGGCTTCACAGTGTTCAGGGCACTTTCAAAGTGTCTGGCCTCGATGTGCTGAGCTTTGATGTCCTCTTGTAGGGCTAGGAGGGCAGCCTCTCTGCATACTGCTGTTATCTGGGACAGGAAACAGACACAGACATTCAGCTGTCAGGCAGAGCAATCCTTCCACTGAACACCACTGGGTCATGTGAGCAGCCACAGTGTGAGGCAGATCGACTTCAATGACATACTGTAACGGGTCGATTTTGGGAATGGAGCAGCGGTTTATTCATGCACAGAAAAATGTCATCACTTCGTAAAGCCACACACAACACTGGGACAAACACAAACCAAAGTGTACGTAATATTGACTTCCATTTACATCTGAACCAAAAAGGAAGTTTGATTTGTTGTAGTACAAATGACATGTTAGGAAGAATGCAGCTGAGTATGACTAATAAAAACAGAAGTGCATAACTCATGTTGCTTTGGTCCTATTAACATAGGATCTACTATTTTCCTGAAGAAACCAACAGATCTTTCAAAATTAAGATGACGTGTTGGAAGGCTTCGTTTGCATGTTAGGTTAGACAGATTCAAAATGAATCAAGGGAACGACACGTTTGTTTTTCCAAGCGGATCATATAGAAATATGAACAGAAAGAAGTTACAGGCTTGAAAATTAACACAATCTAAAACATGTTGAAGAGCATCAGATGAGTAAATACCTAGCATAGTTCAGTTTTCTGTGAATTACTCACACTTCACTGCGAGTAGATTTTCAGCTTTACCTTCTGTCATTGTAATCTCCGCTGAAACAATACTTCTGTTGTCTTAAGCCTACATTTCAGATGTCTTAAATGTAAACAATGTAGCCCTTCTGCAGCCTCTAAGCCACAGTTGTGATACAATTATGCAATGGCTCACATGGAGGAGTGCGGCAGTCAGCATGGGCGACTTTTGGGAAAGACTCTGCGCACACCATTTGAGTGACTCACTTCCGAATTGGAAGTGATGGTGATGGCTGATGAAGGCCAGGCACCCTTCCCAGCAGTGCCACCTTATTCCCTTTCTTGAAGCACAGCTTTGTTCTGAGCTTGGGCAGCTTACACAACTGTGTGCAAGTGGAGCCTCCAGGAAAGTTTGCCTCTGCAGCCACTGATAATAGCTGGTGACAGGTTAGTGGGACAGGTAGTCATGTGGTGCAGCAGAGCGGTGGAATATTGATGCTTGAATGGAGGCTAGTAGAGCCACGTGCCACATTGCTCACTGGACCAAAGAGCCGCTGTTCACTGCTGTTCCATATACAGCTGCACTGTGTGGCACACTGGGGGATGTTTAAATTGACAGTGTGCATATACATGGATTATTTGATATTGTACATCAAATATGTCAAACCAACAGACTGAAATTGTACATGTACATTAATGTGTTTGACTGGGTTTAAAGCTAAAATAACTGAATGTTATGCCACAACTCATTCGACTAAGTAAGATGTTTGGATACAGAAACGGATACTATTAGAAATGAAGATCAGGAGGCTTTTTCTACCTCAAACTATGAGTGAGCAAATATTTCACCATTTTCAGAATAAGATCTGCCAATGTTAAACTGCACAGAATATGAGAATTTCATCATCTACTGGACGTAATATCAAACCAACTTGCACATCTGCAAAGGCTCCATGAACGATGAAGAGTACTTACAGATTTTAGAGCAACATACACAGCTGTCCACATGATGTCACGTTTAGGAAAGGCGTTGCTTATTTTAGCAAGACAAACCACATTCTACATGTATTACAACATCATTGCTTTAGTTCAGGACTCCTGACCTGCCTGCAGTGCAGAGCAGTTATCCAGTGAAAACATTTGACACGTTATGAAACAATAAGTGTGATAAAGGAGGCCCTATATCAAGCTGCTACGGGAAGCATTTAACTTTCAACACTATAGCACCTGGTCTCCTCAGCTACCAAATGTCTTTTTAAAGAAAACCAGAATAAACACAGGGAAACTTCCTTTTTAAATTCATGAAAAATTCAAAATGAGCATCTATGCTTCAGCATCTCCTTTGAGTTATTGGCTCCATTTTAAGTTAAACATAGGCTTTACATAATTTGTGAGTTATTGCTGCTTCTTCTTCTCACCTAATCATCTTAGAAAATGGGACTGCATTAAGTTTCACTCAACGTAAGTAACAGAAACATGACATCATCCAAAACAAATGTGATGCATAGGCTCGGTGGAGACAGGAAAAAACACAGCAGAGGTTGTCAACTGTTAAAACACATGACAGTCATGGTATTTTTTTCAGGGCTGGAGAGTAGAAACAGGAGAGATGGCGGCTCAGGACAGGTGCTTTGCAGATGTCAGGATGTGAGAGGCCTATTTCCCCCCTTCTTCTGTTCCAAGCCAATGAGCAACATGATTTAGGCAGGGTAAACACACAGGGCTGGGTTAATTTTGTATGAGGGCTTCCCATCATTCAAGTCATTTAGGCCTGTCAGTAATAATGATGCAAAACAATGAGGCTATGCATCCCCGTTGCCTGTTTACAAATGGAGAGGGGGAGCGAGAGAAACGCC
Organism: Leuresthes tenuis; assembly: GCF_036924035.1. Classification (NCBI taxonomy): domain Eukaryota; kingdom Metazoa; phylum Chordata; class Actinopteri; order Atheriniformes; family Atherinopsidae; genus Leuresthes; species Leuresthes tenuis. The sequence goes on from NW_027325365.1 coordinate 5,422,778, forward strand.
ACATGTTGAACAATGTGTTTTAGTGAAGTTTCCAAGCAACATTCATAAACAAGGACAGACAAACACTGCAGTGCAATCGAACTGCAAATTCTTATTTATGCTGAAGTTTGACCTAGAGGACATTCAAAGTTTCTAATACCTCAATCTTAGGTTCACATGGTTAAAAATCATTTGGTTGTTTTCTGCCGTACACCCTTCAGGTTTATTAAAAAAGGAGATGTCTCCACAGGTCCAGTGAATTACACAAACAACGCTCGTGCACACATACAAGCCCTCACATTCATACTGGCTGAGTTTATGAGCTGTTCTGTGAAGGCGATCAACAAGCCAGTGTTTCCTGCTGCGTGTTTGCCTGTGCAGGCCTTGAAAAAAGTGAAGCCACAAAGGCAAACAGGGAGAGCGAAAGAGCAAGTTTGTTTGTAAACGGGAAGGTATTCCTAGACCGGAGCCAAAAGTCCAGCACCACCTTGATACCCCAAAACCCCTGCAAAAAAGCAACCTACCACCCCCTAAATATGGGCCCCCTGCGCTCCTGCGACGGAAAAGTGGAGGAAGGGCAAAACTGCAAATGCACAGAAATTAGATTTGTGTGTGGGGTTGGTGGCAAAGAGTGCTGACTTGTGGCTGGCCAAATAAATTGCAGATCTCACTATTTTAATGTTATTGCAATGCCGACTTTATTTTTCATTCCCTTCGTAAATTATGTCAGCAATCACTTAAATATATGGAGAGGTCTGAGCTGATGCATTGCAGTGGCTTCTCTCTGGTGATGTGGGCGAGCTCAGAGTTCCTAGTGGTGGCATGTAGCCAGTCATAAAGGCAAAGCAAACTAAAGAAAAAAAAAAGTGATCATCAAGAGCCTCTCAGTTTGAGGACTGCTTCAAATTTGCTGACTCAAGATGACCAAAAGGTCTGCTTTAGTCAAAGATGGAAGTTTTGATGACCACGCATAAACTCTTTAAAGTAACAACTTGTACAGTAAGGCCCTCCATCCTTCAACAGGTTCAGATTAATACACATTTATAGAACAGGTAACAATAATCTGCAGTCGTTTAATCTTAGTTAGCAAGTATTGAAGCTTTGTACGAAATGTCAATGACTGTAACATTAAAATGAAAAAAAGACTGTATCATAATATCAAGTTTTTTTTTTTTTATATGTGTCTGATTCAAAGGTGGCATGAAGGGAGGCATTTGGTCAGTGAAACCATTTTAACAGGGTTATGAAATGAAACTGGGCACTTCCAGGGCAGATTTTTGCTCAGGGCTGCAGGCCGCCCCTGGCTCAGTGAATAAGGCCACAACATGAAACCCAGGACACAACAGCAGCCTTTATGCTCTACTGGTCACTGGACAAAACTCTGCTCCCAAATCACAACGAGACCCTCCATCATGCCTGTGCACAGCTATGCCATGCTGGATGCAAATACTTTATGTAGAGTGATTTATTGCAGTGCAGCTTGCAATGTATGTGAGGTCTTGTTGTTCTTGTAAGATAAGACATCAGCAGACTTTAATGATTCCAGTGAGAAAATAAGGCTGTTATTGGAGCAAATGGTAACAAGACACAACAGAAAATAACAGAAGTAAGAACATAAAAAAGGGGTGCAATATAAACACACCTGACATTTTTAGCTCTGAAATATTGATGGAAAAGTTTAGGAGGGGGAATAAAAAGTTACGATTCTCAGTAATTACGTAAGAATCCAAAAACAATTAGAGTGATAATCTAAAACCATACAGCAGATGTGACGGATTTGGAACAGAAAACGTGCAGCATAAAAACGTGCAGTGTGTACAGAATTATAAAAAGTGCTTATATTCATACTAACGAGCACTTTAAAAGACGACAGTGTTTACTGTACGATAAATTTACATTTCACTGCTGAACTCTAACTGCACAGATGCCACAAACACACTGTACACAAAGAAATCGAAGCATCCACACTCCTGCAAAACCACAAAAGCTCCAAGAGCTTTTATATGCACCCGACATATACTCAGCAAAGAAGAAATGCAAATATATATTTTACTCTGCAGTATTTCCCTGAAGGAGGCGAGAAGGGGCGCAAGCCATGAGACAACCTGTTCAGCAAGACGAAAATAAACCCTTCTCAAGGTGGAGAGAGTGAAAATAAGAAGCTTGGGACTGCTGGCAGCGCATACCAACGTTCTCAGGTCAAATCTGTCTGGTGTACTTTTCGCTTCCTACTTCAACAAAGGCGCTCAGTGAGTGTATCAGACGGCCTTAATGAAGGGCTTGTTAGCCAGGCTACCGGCAGCATATCCACTAGACCTGGAGTGTGTGTTTACTATCAATCCGCCCTTGTGTCTACAGCGGGGCTACATCCACTCCTCCCCTCCTGCCTCACCCCCTCCCTCACACACAAACGGCCACATTTACAGGAGCGAGCCCGACAACTCCCCCTCCACCCCGCCTCCCTCAAAACTTCTCCTCCATCACTCCACAAATCCTGCACACATATCCTACAGTGCAAGGACTCGCACGCCCTCGCAAAGAACATAATACACTGCATGTGAGTGCGCACATTTGTAACACACTGCACATTAGTAGGCTAATGTACAGACAAGCTGCAGAAGCTACTACGGTTACTACTACTAGTGTAATAATGACACAGTGTAATAGTCGCTATCTATTAAAAAACAAGTGCACCCCATCCCAATAGTTTGTAGAACCGTCTGTAGCAGCAATAACTTTTTCTGGATGACGCTGAATTTTGGTTAAATTAATGGCATTTTTGGCCATTAGTTTCTGCACAGCTCTCATAAGGTCCCACCACAGCATTTCAGTCAGGCTGAGGTCTGGACTTTGACTGTACCATTGCAACACCTCGATTCTTTTCTTTTTTCACACATTCTGCTGTAGATTTGCTGCTGTGTTTGGGATCATTGTCCTGTTGATGAGCCAGTTTCAGCTCAGCTTTAGCTGTCGGACAGATGGCCTCACATTTGACTCTGGAATTCTTTGGTATACAGAGCAGTTCATGGTTGTGTCAAGAAGCACATTTACATTACATCACAAAAAAAGATATATATAATATATATGTTGTGTTTGTCTGACCAAAACCGGCTCTTAAAATGCATGTATACATGTTAGTCCAGCTGAAATGATATGAAAATAAGCTGTTCAAAACTTGACTATCACACCAAAGATAATGCAGTTGCGGATTGAATCACTCTGGATGTATTAAGCTCAAATAGATTCTTAATGGCCTTGGTGCTCCACATATGCGCCTCTGTTCCTATCAACTGTGCAATTAATTGTGATGAATGGCTGCAAGGTTCCCAGGTCCTGTGGTTGTAAAATAAGTCCAAATCATCAGCCCTCCACCTCTGTTGGTATAGGATGTTTGTGCTGATATGCTGTGTTTGGTTTTCTCCAAACGTGCCGCTGTGCATTAATTCCCAAACATCTCCACTTTGGTCTCATCTGTCGAAAGGATTTTTTTCCAGAAGTCTTTGTGGTTTGTTCCTTTGAAACTTTGCAAACTTCAGCTGTGCTGCCATGTTCTTTTTGGAGAGAAAAAGAGCATGTCAGCCCTTCCAAACAAGCCATACTTGTCTTTTTCTAATTGTAATGTGGTGAACTTTAACATTTAACATGCTAACTGGGGCCTGTAGAATCAAAGATGCAGCTCTTGGGTTTTTTGCAGTTTCTTTGAACATTGCATAGTCTGACCTTGGGGTGAACTTCCCGTTATGTCCACTCTTGCGAAGATTGGCAACCCTCTTTAATGTTTTTCCCTCCCCTACGTAGAATTATGGACTCCAAATTGTTTGGAAATGAACCTATAACCCAGATTGATGCCAGCAACAATTGCTTCTCTCGTTGCTGACGGTTTCCCTCATCATTGTGTTAATTAAACTGAACGCTGAAGAATATCAACTGTCAAAACTTGTGGTCACACCCGCTGATGGTCAGTTAATCAAGTCCATTTGATTAGCAGCACCTGCCTGCTACTCACCTTTCTAATTCCTACAGAAGCAGTAAGGTTGTACTTAAGTTTTTAATGCACTGCTTCCTGCATTTTGGCTTAGTTTTTGTTGAGTCGTGTGTAATGTGTAACGTGTTGGTATACATCTAAGGTTGTATTTACCAAATTTTAAGAACTGGTAAGGTCAGGTTATTTATCATGCCCTGATATGAAAAAGATACACCCTTTCCCACTTCTGACAGTATATTTGCACATACCTAACACCATGCACACATCCAGTCCATATACATGTATGCCTGCATGCAAAGATCTGCTCTCTTTGAGAGTGTAAATACGTGCATGTGTGCTTAACAAACATTCACACATTAATTTAACCATCAGAAGTCATAGCTGTGAGACAGAGCTTTTTCTCTTGCTATTTTATTTTGGCAATCAATCAGAAACAGTAAAACGAGAGGACAAAAAGATCTGTCAGTCAGTTGTTTCATTATGATATCTAACACGGTAAAAAGATAACTATTATCACTGAAATCTTTATGATTCTGAAACAATCCGTCAGCTACTTATTTTGGCTGAAGAGAAAATAGTGAAAAATGTTCCAAAAAGTATTCAAGCTGCAGGGAAAATATTGATTTTTGCCCAACAAATGAGTTTATTACTATGTAACAAGACAAATGATGGCAATTCTTCATATCTGAGGAGCGATTTCAAATTTCAAAAAAGTATATAAATAATTAGATTTTTTACTGAACATACAGCTGCATAACACACTTCTCAAAGACAAACTCTTTGGATGGCTCACAATGTCAGAGATTAAACTATGCGTTACATGAACTATTTCTCCTAAAATCTCCCCTAACTGTACCACGGTAGCACAAACCCGTTCACTAAAGGGAAGAAAAGAGAAAGGAGCTGCGCTGCATCCAGTTTTCAGAGAGGAAATTAAATAATACATAAATCAAACGATGTTGGGGGTGCGGAGCCCAAACTCTCAACCAGAAATAAAACATTTCATCCTCCAAAAAGGCAAAGAGGAAGTGTCTGCAGTGACATGCCTCCGCCAAGAGAAACAAGGCCTGACCACAACTCCATGTGAAACCTATTTAAGATTACAAGGCGTGAGTGAAAGAGTGAGAGAGAAGGTTAAAGAGAGGGAGGTGAGGTTAAGCATGGAGGGAGGAGAGTCACGTGGGGAGACGGGGAGAACGGAAACATGGCACATGATCATAAATAGCAGAGCGGAGTGTGTGAGCCGTGGCTGAACGTGCGCATGCTTGTGCTCTCAGCAGAGGAATTTAGATTCCACAAAAAACAGTGATGACGAAACCGGGAGGTTTTCTTCACCATTTGTTACAGCTGAGACAATAGAGACAGAGGGAAGATAGTTGATGTCCTAACAGTATATCAACCCATAATAAGACCTTCACATAGCTGTTTATCTGTTTATCTCCTAGTCTACAGCAAGTAAGCATTACATTAAAATTACATTTCTATTAAAGAAATCGATGTCTCTCTCATTGTCTCCCAGCAGCAGAGATAAATGTGAGTTGAAAAGCATAATGTGAGCATCTATAGGAAAACATGGATATGCAGAGTCTTTATCACAGTGTGCACTTCACTTCTCATACTAGCACACATTTCCATGATCCCAAACTGTTTGGTACTTTGCATGTGCAGACTTCAACCAGCAATTCATTATTTCGATACTACTTTGTAGAAAATGTGCATTAAACCCTTCTTCATTACCATGTTTAGAGCAAATTAACTAGTCTGTGTGGTTTACAGGTGGCAGTAAAAAATATGTTGTGCATGGCGGTAATAGAGTAATTATATGATAAAAGTATAAAATAAAGGTGACTAGATAAAAACAAAACTGTGACAAAAAGGACATAAACAGAACGAATCTGCTTGGCCAAACAGAGAAGAAGAGGACTTAAGGAAATTGTTTACATTAGGAATGTTCTGATTGCTCTTTCATGTGAATGACTGTGACGCTGGGAAGTTAAAATGAGATAATCCCAACCATGTAGTAGCTGTCAAACCACATATTCTGCAACATATAGACCCAACTGTGTATTTTTAATGCCAAACTCTAATCGTTCGGCGCAGTAGAAAAGCAAAGAATCCTGAGTGGGAGGTAAGTAAGTACAATGACTGCTGAAAATATTGTGCAGGTCGAATCTTGAACACAGGCCTGCACCTTTCACCATCCTCTCCAACCCACTTATAAGCATTTGAGGACAAGTAAACACTAGCAACTCATGGAAAGTTGACATCATCATGTAGGAGCACGTATGGAGACACAGGACATTGACGTGGTGACAAATCATGACTTAAGCTGTATCTGTGCAGGGAACAGAGTGAGGAATATGCAGTAATTGCACAATTATCAAGCCTTTGGTGGGAAACGGCAACGTTCTTGCAATGTTGACCAACAGCAATTACATGATGATCTGTCGTGACACTGGGTGGAAACAGCAGATGGTTGCCGTACCATGCAAGAAAAGTGTTTTCTGCATCAAAACCGATTCCCAAAAGGTGCATAAGATGCATCAATTCTTTGTTTGGTAAAAGGTAAAAACCACCTCAACTTTTTCAGACTTTCTCAGTTTCAATCGACCTTTTCTAAGATGTAACTTCATGTCGATGCAAACACAAAACTTCTTTCTCTGTGGAATTTCAATAATACTGTATCTCCTGGATCATTCATAAAGCAAATCTTAAGAGCCGTTTCTGATGGACAATTACTTAACCTATCTTATACGCCTCTCCCATCCGGGTATAAGTCACTAACTGCTGCCATGTCAAGGGAAGAAAGATAAGAACATGTTTCTTTAGTATTTAGTCTACGACAGATCGGAACTCAGGTACCAGTGAAGTTGGGATGCTTTGTAAAATGTAAATAAAAGCAGAATGCAATGATTTGCAAATATCAAACACATTGCTGCACCTCAGCCCATCTTTACCTCTGAGAGACTATGCCACTCTAGGGGGCTCTTTTTTCTAAAACTAAAACTGTTTTTTACCTTTTGTCAATTTGCCTAATTAGTTACAACACGTTGTTCCAGCTGTTTCTGGTTAGAACCACCTGTTCTGTTAGTGCTTTGTTGCCCCGTCCTAACTTTTTTCAGATGTCATTAATTTACAGATGAGCTCTTAATATTTCATGAAATTATAAAATGTCTCTGTTGCAACATCTGTTATGTTTTCTCAGTCTATTCGTGGATTAAATATTGGCTTATGAGATTTGAAAATGATTGCATTTTGTTTTGATCCATTTTTTGCACAGCAACCATTTATTTTTAAAACAGTCGTTGTATTTTACTTCATTCTACTTTATTGATAGACTTCCTGTCAGGGAGCTCAGTATTGTACTGCACTCTTGTTATGTGGAACATCCTTGAGTTTCTGCTGCACTAAGCTTAGATGAGATTTGCTTGTGGCAACGTTTGGTGGCTATAAATAGCAACGAGGACAGGTTACCGTGTTGGCAAGAGGACTCTTGTAGATGGTAGTTATGTTGTAATTATCTATGAGCATATTTATGGGTGCATGCTTAGTAAATGACTCAGGTTATGACATAACTAACATGCATTTTCTGTGTATTGTACAGCTTTTCTTATGTCACTCTAAAATTCTATCCCAATGCTGTGAACAGATAGTTCGACTGAAACTTGTGTGTGTTGTCCGATTAAACCCAAAGCCATTTTATGTTTTGGAAAGACCCATATGGGATAGCACCTGTGTTGGGGCCACACAGTGTTATGTTTTGCATGTGTGTGTGTGTGTGAGTGTGTGTGAGTGTAGGGGGTATAGCTGGGGCCTCATCTTTAAGGGCATATTTGTCCTCGCCCCTTAATCATACGAATGAAAGCACCACATTCTCCCTGGACTTTAGGAAGGCAGTCATGGCATATTTACCAAACACACCCACACAGAAGTGACCTATAGACAGCTGTGTGTGTGTGTATGCATTTAGAAACGTCAGTGTAGGTGAACCTCCACCTTTGTCATCCTCCCCTTCATTTGCTCCATCTTTCATAAGACACATATTACCTGCATAATATGCACAATGATGTTGATGTGTATCAGAAAAGCAGCAACACACAGATTTAGTTTTTGTGTGTCTGTATTTTAATTCTTACAAGTAAAATTCGGCTGATTTTGGAACAGTATTTGTCAGATACCACTTATACCTGAACCTAACCACAATCCCACTGCTGACATATGAAATATCTGAAATAACTCCTTGTTTTCCTTTTGTTTTCCACATTTCTATTTCTTCTCCTTGCTCAGTTTTTTTTAATGCTTCTGCTACCCACATTTTGTCTTCCTGTCTGGCTAAAGGAAACTGGATGCTGGGTACACTCGAGGGCTCGAATTTCCCAGGAAAAATCCAATTGGTGGTCACCGTGTACTTGAGCATAAACCACAATGAAGGCTTTATATATTTAAAATGTAAAATTAGGATCAATTGGAGACATTTTCCTCTGTGATGGCTGGCACTCTGCAGACCACAACAGTTTTGCTGGCTAAAACAGTGAGAGAACTGTTTTCTTTATTTGAACCTTAATTTAACTGTGTCAACTAAAACAACATATTTACAATGTGAAGAGCCAAAAGGCTTGGTGGGGAGGAAATGAAGTGAGGTGTTTTACAATCACACAGAAGAAAAGAGGTGTGAATGGCTTTTTCCTCACCACTTTGTTCAACTGTAAGCTGCATTTTACAAATCAGAAATGTCTTTTTAAGTGGCAGCAAACACTGTGTGGGTTAGCCACTTAAAATAAAATACATTTACACACACAAGACTAGATATTACAGCACATTTTGGGAATTTCTGCCAACCTCAGAGCTCATCAGATGCACATTCCACTAAAGCCGACCAGGCTTATTTTATGATCACATGATATATACATATATATATTTCTCATCTAATCTTTTCCTTCCTTGTTAATGGCTGATATTAGGTCTATACATTGTGTAATGTCACTGTTATACAAACAGCAACACGTTTTGTTGATGCAGTTTTTTGTGCCTGTGTCCTTGGTGATAAAAATCTTTGCAACAACAAATACCAGGCCATAAATCAGACAGACAACACACAGAGCCAGAGGAGGAACAGCCACAACCACAACAGGTGTTAAGAGGAAACCATTTGTCTTCCTGTGTGGGTGGTTTTTCTTGTGTGTGTGTGTGTGTGTGTGTGTGTGTGTCTGTGTGTATCATTATGCAAGGCCTTATTTGTCTTCAAACTCTTCCTAGGGTTTTAAGTGTTGTAAGCAAACTTCTGCAGACCCTGCACATCTGCTAAAATGTCTATGTTAAAAAATGGGTTTAAAAAGAAATCCATCATTCTAGGACAACTCCTATATCCTTTCATGGACTCAAGATGAACCAGCAGCGGTGCTCAGTAATCTATTAAAGGGAAATATTAAGCATCACAGGCAGCACATTGACGTCAAGACAGACTGTTGATCTGCCTGATTTGTACGTCCTGCATCGGAACAGACTTGCTGTTGCCAGCATGAAAAAAAAAGGGTTAAGAAAACAATTGCACCAGTGAGTTTGAATGGATGTCAGCCAAGCGTCTCAGACACCTGGGCTTGGACCAAACAGCTCTCCCCCTGTTGGAAGGAAAAGACCCACCGCTATGGAGGTCGCAGTCGGTCAAAGGCATCTGCGACTATAGATTTTCTGATATGGCTGAATGGTGCAATTTGAGGTTTTATTAAAATGCCTGAAAAACCTAGATGTTAAAACCCTGTGAGACCCCACACAGCAGGGTCGGTGCCTCCTGTCAGTTGTTCCGGCCTCTCTAAAATCAACTTCCACTTCTGTGCTTAACATGACCAAATTTTTTTCCCTTTTTTGTCAACAACTTGTCAACATCTGCCAAGCACTCGTTACTGTGGTGTTTTTGCACTCCACCTCTTAGAGGTCACTTGTCAATCAAGCACCCGAGGGGAGATCCATGACAAAGAAGTCAGGGTGTCTTATTTTCCATTCTATCTAAAAAAAACAGAACAAAATACAGAAATAAATCAGATTTTTTAAAATGAGTATCAACAGAAAGAGACACAAAAACAAACATTTCTCCAAATTAAAGATATCTAACACATTCCCATGGGTGAGGCAATCCTAAGCCCTTTGAACATTTTGTATTGACCGACTTTGATTAGACTGACCATGAGCACTAGCTTTTCAAATCCAAATATCTCTCAAGGAACCTGTTGTTCTGATCTAGTGTTGCTCTAAATTCCTAATTGGCTGTCGAGTTATCTGTTTTCTGTTTGTGAGGTTGATACTTTTCACTTATTGCTGAAAGTCTCACCAGAAACTGTAAAATAAGGCTTCTCTATGCATCCAACACATAGTACTTTCAAAATCCAGGCTCACAGATGATGAGATGTTAATGTTTTTGTGGCCAATTATACTGTGCAGGGTAGTGTGACGGGAACTGTGACCACCGAGTATTACGCTGTTTAGTCTGTCACATCATCATGTTGCAATGGGAGTGGAACGTTTAGCATGACGGGAGCTGTGAGCTAACTGAGGAAGGAAAATGGAGCTATACTACACTTTTTCTCTACGGACTATGATCTGTTACCAGTTCCCATCAACAAATCCCATTCATTAATGTCATGCTTTCAAAAGTAGAAAACATTTAGGACATACTAGGTGGCAAATCCAAAGCCATATAAGATCGATGACTTCTTCTACTACTGCTCATCTTCTGAATAAGCTGGCATTTGGCAAAATGCTGGCAAAATGCTTTTTCTTTTATCATTTTTCATCTTCTCTCCAGAGTTCGAGAGTTTAAGACCTGTGCGAGAATTCGAGATGGAACATGAAAAAATACCTGTACATTGTGGTGATACTGTATTAAATAACATGGCATCACATTTTTCCAGTGAAAAATGTATTGCCCCGACAGCAATAAACATTAATGTGAAGTGAATTATTTTGATGTAATAGATCTAAAAAAAAGAGAGAACAACTGAAAGCTGACAAGGCCTTGGTTTTTGGACAAAGCTCCAAACAAAGCTGGAACTAACTGACAGGGTGCGATAAATCCCCCAGGTCTTTTCCTGTTAGGGCTTGATCATAAACTGTAAAAAAAAGAGAAGTGGAATACCATCACACCTTCTTTCAGAAACAAGTAAAGTCCTTCGTCTCCTTTTAAGAAGACTGTGATTACAGTATCAAATGTTGCTTCATGTTGGACGAGCGATGGCAGAAGTAAGGAAGAAGAGCCAGAAGCTATTTTCTGGGATGAGAGTGAGTTAAAGGTGTCTTCAGGGTGAAGAGGTTAGTGGGAAGTTGACAGCTGGGAAACCAGATGTCAGTCCGGGCAGGTAAGAAGACAGGTGATTTTAACAAGCTTCTAGCTCCGAGCTGACAACAACCGTTTCCACTTGAATGACACCCCCACACCTCCTGTTCTCAAACCGGTAACCGTCTTCTCTCTGAACAAGTCTAAAATCCCAAGTATACAATTAAAGTCAAAGCTTCAGGTTGTCAGACAAACAACTGAATTGCGCTAAATAAATCTTTTGCACATCACCTTAAAAGTGATGCACATGCCTTCTCTGCACATTATAGCCCATTAAACGCTGGTGAGCAAACCTGCTAAAATCTGGCTTTTGAGCTCAGTGTGAAAGCATTTAAGGGTGCTTTCATAATAGGTTAGTCTGAGGAACTCAAGTGGGGAATGCTGAAAATTTTGGTTCGGTTTACTTTCACACTGCCGTTTTGAAAGTGGACCAAACTGCAGTTACAACAGCTGCTTGTTTGGGGTGCTATTGCCCAAAATGAGCACTGATCAGTGAGGAAAAAAACATGAGGAGGAAGAAAACCCGGCTCTCTGATTGGCTAGCACCGAAAACGGAAATCAACAACAAGGTCAATGGAGATGTGAGGTCCGAGTCTCAGTCTCAGAAGGGCTTGTGTCACATGTCTACACATGTATGTTATCTTGATTTATTAGGCAATGAGGCTGACTCTAACAAAAAATAAGCCATGGTAGCAATGAATACTATCAGAATCTGGAAATGTAAAAATAAATCTATACTGCTCAAGTGGATTTTAAGAGAGATCAACAGAGCATGCGGAAGCATTCAAAAGGTTCATATTGAGGTGAGGAAACACCACAAAAATGGCACCAACATTTACAGTAGTTTTATCAAAGCCTCAACATGACCAGACCAGTGTGCTTCGCAGCCTCCTGCTTCAGAATGAACTTGATGATGATTTATGAGCATGAGCCTGAACCATGGCTGACTGACACTGCAGCTCATCCAGCTGCCCACTGCGTTACAAGTTAGCCTGCAAACTCCAACATAATGGATCACTGCTTGGTTGCATAGATAACAAGCGGTCCAGATTTTCTGTGCCACGTAGTTATAGAAGATTTTAATTTTGCCAGGAGATGTGTAAGTGACAAGACATATAAAGATGCTTTTTTCTAAAATTAAAAGATAATGCATGTTTAAAAGAAGTGCAGGCTTCAGTCTTTCAACTAAGAAGTGTTTGAGGTCTCTGTTTGGCATCATAATGTGTTTGAAAGACGTTAACTTTTTAAACAATATTTGTCTTCAGGCTATGATGTTAGATTTATACAGCTAACTGAAATGAGCATATTTCCTACATTGGCAGCGTTGTATTATATGTTATATGTTTATCCTCCACTTGTGTGCCTATACTGTGACTCATCATATCACAGTGATTTTACTTGAAAACCATAATCTCTCCCTTACCGTTCCTTTTATCTTAATCTTCTAGTGATATATAGATTCTCTTCATTGGTTCAGTGTTAAATTGAGAAGAGAATCTAAATTCTTCTCCTCACATACTAAGCTCTTAATTATGTGCTTCCATTGTACCTTAAAGACCTTATAGTTTCACATTTATCAACAGAACACTTTGCTCTCAGACTGCAGGCTTACCTATGATTCCTAGAGTTTCCAAAAGTAGAATGGGAGGCAGAGCCTTCAGTTATCAGGCCCCTTTACTGTGACACTGGCTGCCAGTTTGAGTTTGAGATGGGTTAAAATGGGTTCAGATTAAAAAAACTTTCTTTTTTCTACTCAGGTGGTTCTGTGCCATCTCTTACTTGTGCTACTGTTGGCCTTGATTGTGGAGCGAGCTCCCTGGTGTTTTTCAGTTTATTTGTTCCTCTGGCCTGTCCTCATGCCCCTCAACCGGAATCTGGTTCTGTCTGAGGTCTCCAGCTTTTTGTTTTGTTTTCTGGCTCTGTTAAAAGGGAGTTCTCCCTCCTCTCTGTCTCCCATCAGCCCATGCATGCTCATGACAGAGGGATGATTCCAACAGAAGATTTGATGCGATCTGTAGGATATCTTAGCTAGCTTAGCACTGCGTAAATATAATTATGTTGAATTGAAATGATCTGGATTGCATGAAGATGGACTTTAACTTAACTTGTTTGCATTCTTTGAAAAGTGCCTTGAGATGAGAGCTGTTGTGGGTTGGCACAATATAAATGAAATTGAATTGAAGAGAATTTTTATTGTTTGCCAAGTGCAGCTGCACAGAGCCTCACCCCAAGCATTCCAATGTACAAAGCACAGAAAAGCTACTTGATATTTATCCTTGTTTATCAGATAAATGGTTGGAAATCCGAAGAGAAAATGAATAATACGAAAAATCTGGGTGAAACATTGATTCAAAAAACCTCTAACCAACACAAACACTTTGCATTTGGGATGTCATCTTTTATTCTGATGAATTGGTTGGTTTTTGTTCCCTTCTTTTCAAAGCAAATAGACTCTCGTTTAATGGACTGTAAACTGCAGTGACTGGTGTCTTCCTGAAGCAGGAAACACAAATTAAGTAAGATTTGAGGAGCGATAACATCTGGGGTTAAAAGAAAAAGCAGTTTGTTTCCTAAACAATGGTTTGAGTATTTTTCCAATAAAGAAGGTGATACTTTCAACATGAAAACCTGTTCCTGTCATGCTGCGTTGTCATGGCGCTAACAACAACGCCTTGATGGTAAAAAGTTCAAATTCAAATAAAAGAGCAGCCAGTCAAGATGTCAACAGTTGACGGCCACATGCCATTTGTTGGGAGATTTACTTGTTTATTTACTTGCTGATTTGTTGTATTTGTCCCTTGGGGCTCGTTTCTTGTAAACACAGCGTTATCTGCAGTGCTGTGTTGTTCTGTTATCTGTATCCTGTTTTCTCTCAAACTTCCCCTCAGCGATCAGGGAGTTTAAAGTTTCATCTAATCAAATTTGATCTATAGCACTGGCACGTAAAATATAACACACGCACAGGTGAGACCCAGCTTTCTTTCCACCTACGAGCTCTTATCAGCTTTACTGTGGCATGCCTTTGAATTTTTGTGGGGTTTGAAAAACTCTATGGCAAGTGACAGCAAACCTCCATTCCTCAGAGGAGACACTACACCAGAAGCCCTGATGTCAAATACAACACCTGATAGCTGGGGATTGGTTTCGTGCTGCATACCTCCTCCAGGTGTACGCCTGCTTTAGGCTGAATTTTGGGTGGGGGTTGCAGAGTCAGGGAACAGGCAAAGATGTTGTATTTGCAGGATATGAGGGGGCCCTAATGTTGGCCTCAAACTGCCATAGAGAGAATTATATGTTAAAAAAAGAAGACACCTCAATACTACACTGTCCTGATTAGACTGGATTTGAGAAGTACCGAACAGATCTCTGAGCTTGCTGAAGAGAGATTTGCATGCAAATTTTCATGAATTCAAATAGGTAAAACAGTTCAGAAAACATTGGCAACAATGAAATATGAGTAGGATAATTAATGCTGCAGATGGGAGAAAAATGATCTTCTGTCATGTACTAAAAGTTTAAAAATGAAAATTTCAAATGATCTGCTTTGGGCTATTCAAGTGTAGCATTACTGATTGACAAAGGCATATCTCTGGCAGTAAAAGCACCCAACTCTAGAAAAAAGACATCTTGTCACATTTAATTAGATAATCAACTACTATCAGTTAGCAGAGTGAAAGGTTTCCGGCATCGTTTTTTCATAAATGTTTTGAAATGGCTCATTCAACCCAAACAAAAGATATTATATCCATACACACCCATATAAAATGCAGAAAAACGGTGAATCCCTGCTTTTGATAGGAGAAGAAAACAGTTGGCATTTAATATGAGAACTGAAAATACTGAGCACAGTACTTAGCAGAAGCCTTGAACCACCGCATATTTCTTTATATTTTGATTCCAAGCAGCCAGACGTTCTCGTAATCTTTTAAAGTGGTCTTGAGCAATATTTCTCCAGGCTTTGTGAAGGTCTTTCAAAGCTTTTCTTTTTCACTTATTTTCAGTCAAGTCCTTGTACTTCATCATTTTCAGAGGAATGTGTCTCTTTGTTTGTTGAGCCACTTAACACTGACCTAAGAACAGTGTTATGCATAAACGCATTAAAATGAGCGTGAATTCTCAACTGAACTCAACAGTTTTTAACTGACCAATGTGAAGTGAGCACAGCTCTCTCACGCAACACTGAATGACCTTCTTGTTCTTGATGGTGAACCTGCACGCTACCCACATACCGTCTATACCAGTCTATGACATAAATACCATTTATACAACTAATTCAACTGCACAACTACACAGGAGTGAAAATAGAGAATGAGGCCCGCCAGCTGAATCTGAGGGATGGAATAGGCAACGTTGTCCAGCAGAAAGTCAGAGGAGAACATATAAACTTAACTTTTTTTCGGCCTTGGCGCAGATAGCTACATGATCACTAGCTGTCTGAAAGGCGGCTCCTGTTATAATGGCTGCAGTTGGAGTATTTTATGTAAAATCTACATTTCTACACTTTACATTTATTTATATAGGTAGAGACATTCAAGTGAAGAACAACATTCAAGCTTCAGTGCAGTGAGAAATTAAGAGGATTATGAGTACAAAAGGTACAGCTGTCGTGAAGTAAAAGCCAATTGGATCAGGTCCAAAGATTCTGTTTAACTTACTATGTTTTTGGGGTGTTTGTGGGATTGGGCCCTAAGGCTCATTTATACTCCCTTCATGTAAATAGGTATGTGTGTTTCAAACGCTGTCACCGCCCAAATACTCCCATACACGCTTTATGTTGGCATGGTTGTTAGGCAATACATCCACCAGAGGGCAGTGCAGAGTTCAGACTTTACTTCCGAGTTCTGACGTCAGTTTCAGATAATAACAAACATGGTGACGGTAGTGGAGATAAAAAATAATGCACCTTCTCGGAAAGAGACCTAAAAAGAGGCAGCGCAGTAGACGGCGGTGTTCTGTGCGGCCATTAAATATATTATGGCACGTGGATGGAGTTCCGCCATTTTTGCTTGTGTCTTTTTCTGGTTTGTTCCTATTACTGGTCGCATGTGAGCTATACTGCTCAACACTGCCCCCATAATGTCCAGTGGTACTGCTCGGTTTGCTGCATTCAGGTACGCATCCGCAAGGTCTCTGAAAACATACCAAAATACACACGAAATGAACACAGGGGACAGACAAAAGGCTCTGTCCGTATGCGTATTTAAGGTAGAGTATAAACGAGCAGAATCAGCTCAGATTGAAGGTCAAAGTTTTGCTCCAACAGAACAACTTTCTATGCTGAATTGTCTGACCAAGCAGGAGATTTAAAGTCCTTATATGTAATCAGAGCTGGCCAGCTGGAAGCAGAGACAGTTCTTATTCATGGGGATAATAAAACACATTTTCAGGCAATTGCAATCACAAGCTAGCAAACTGGTGGTGTGAAGTGGTTTGTATTTATAAAAGTGTGCAGACTTAAAATGAAAGGTTTTAATGTCCCATTTGTGTGATGAAACAAAAATGAGCTTCTGTGCTGTTTCAGTGAGTCGAATGAAAGATGCGACCCATAATGTTTTTTTCTGCGCAAAGCAAAGTACTCACAAACATGTCAGACAGAAAGAATGACTGTGACAACAATGAAATCTGTGTTTTCACAGTGTCTGAGTGTGCTTAAAAATGGTTGTTTTCCAAGCCTGTCAGAAGACCAGCATGACATTTTTATCATGTCCCTAACCCTTGAAGTCTAAGCATGCAGCAGGGGTTTACATTCAGGGGCAAAGATATACTGTACGTCTCAGAGGAATGTTTTTGTTCTGTCAAACAGAGCATGAACTACGGGTCAGTTTGTAGGTGAAGGACAAACATGATTTATCTGACAGAAACAAGACAGAATAGAGAGAAAAATCTTAAAACCCTAACAGTCAACAACATAGTGTCGAGAAGACACACAAAAAAGCCTTACTATGTAAGTATAGGAGTTTCTTTGTCCAAATTGTGATACATTCTTCTTAAAACTCTGTATGGTTTCCTAGAATTTAGAATTTAGAATTTTTTTTCCTAGAAGTTATTTGTGTCCTGCAGGACAGAGGCAGTTTTCTGCTTAAGACAATGTGAATCACGCGGCAGACAAATGCAGAGAGACAAATCTGTCACACAAAGAAGTGTTTGTACAACTACTCCTCGTCCACAAAGAGATCACGAGGGCGCTCTGTGACACAGCACAGACACGATTTAGACATCATGGAAAAGTGCAGTAACATTTCTCTACAGAACAAGTTTTTTATTTAGCAAAAGAAGTAAGAATGGTAAGATGGAGGCTTGTGTATGCAGGGATTTGGTTAGAATTGATTGAACCTAATTTCCACTTAACTATGTTGACATGACAAGTGTGAGCTGGGTGGGAAATAAATAAATCTGAATGCTTGACTGTTTTGCAATCTTTCAGTAAGTGATCATCTTTTATTCTAATTTCATATCATTTTGCAGTTTTTGTTAGCATCAATAATACAATTTAAAAGAGGAGAGCTTGATAGCTCGTAGCAGAGACCAAACTTGTTAAGTTTTTCGATTAAGAAATATTTCTACTGAAACATTTCTCTATGCTGGTTTGGGTGCTGGAATGATTTCTGTGGGTACTTTTGGCATTTTTTGACATTCGTTATTATGAGTAACCACACAAACAAAAATGTACATGTTGGAGTAGCTGATTGAGCTTTCCAAAGCTAAAGTAAAGCCTGGAATACCCCAATCAGGCCAAGTTAAAGAGGAGACATCTAGGATGCAAGGCAGGAGCAAAACAGAGGAAGTCTGGACCATTTTTTACCCTGATCGTCATAGGGAATGTGAGATCCCTCACAAATGCAACGCAAAAGCCTCAAGTGCTGACGAGGACACAGCGGGAATAGTGGGAATGCACTCTTATGTTTAATAGAGACATGATTGATGGAAAACATTCCAGACTTAAGCCCCACTGTTTCCAGCTTTCAGACTTTACAGGTAGACAGAGACTGCAGGCAGAGCGGCAAGACTGAAAGGAGTAGGGATTGCAGTGCTTTTTTCTGAATGGATTGATCTTCAAAATCTGAGCTGCACCCTGGATGTTGAACTATTAGATGTGAGTTTCCTTTGGTGTTGTCCACAGGCAGAATTAATCTGTGTTACCTTTGAATGTTGAATGTGATGTCATCAGCTGTTGCCAAGCTACAAACACAACACCCCAATGCATTCATAGTGATCTCAAGAGATTTCAATTACACCCCTTTCTCAGCTATAATTCCACCTTTTAAACAAATTGTCAACTTAATTTTTTAATGATTCATTTTTTTCCAAAAATGTACAATATCAATATACACGTCCACATGTATGTTTGATAGGGATATAGTCATCTTTAATTTGATAATACCTACTTCAAAGCTCTTCCTCTTTGCAACTATTCTGTATCATTAAGAGAAAATATGTATGCAAATGAAGCTCACCTCTGCTCCAGAATACTTGTTGGTCCGATTTACCAGATCATCAAGAGACACATTCTCTGCCACTGGCATGTTACGAAACTGGAGAGAAAAAATCTCCAATCGAGTCGGAGCATCTGGGAGAGGCACAAAGACTATTCGGTCAAGACGACCTGGGCGCATCAGAGCCTGTGAGAGAGAAAGAAAACAGATAGCATACACTTTACCTTCATATTTCACAGACTGTTTCCTCAACTCTTTCATTTTTTCAGCTCTTTGTTTGTACATAATCACTTTGGTGCCACAAAAACTCTCTCATGACACCACAGTTCTGACCTCTCATGTCTGTAGCGTATGCTTACTTGCTACGGTAAGCATAGTGGAGATCAAGGAAGCTCTCTCTGCTCCAGAATTGATTGTCCACCTCCTTATGCAGGACCATGAACCAAATGCCTGGGATTTAAACTGTGAAATTTAAGTTTTCCACTTCTGGCAGTCAGCGAGGAGACAATGCTGACGTTATCTGATAAGCCCTTCACTTCCTACAGATCACATCTCTGTGACCCCAAAACAGTTTTCGAGTACCAAAAGCCGCCACTGTCTCGCTTGTCAGACGTCATTAGGTGGCAGGCGCCTCTCAAACACAGACAGACAACTATGCCTGTCTCCATTTGCTGTCCCTAGCTGGGCTGTGACAAGCTGTGGTAAAGAACACAATTGACAAGCCAACTAGCTGCAGGACAACAGGTTCTGGAAAACAACCGAGTGAATTTCACTCATCGTGAATTAATATGAGCAATGAAATGAAGGATCGTTATGAAAACAATCAATCAAGTTAAACTCACAGTGTCATTGCTGCCTTTCTCCAAAGACTCAGTGAGTGTTGGAAGTTAAGAGAGGCGAGCTCCTGGATTTTGGCCAGACAGGCCACAGCGGGGCCAAATCCTGGCCAGCTGAGACGAAGCAGGAGATACACGCAGACGCAAGCCACACAGGAGGTCATGTCAGGAGTAATCAGTGTAGGTTGGAGGGATCAGAACAGCAGCCTTTGAGCCCTTGTCTGCATATCACGCTGATATTCTTGCTACTCTACATACACAATGTCTGGTATGAGCCTGACAGGATCTTTTATTCTTTCATTAACCTAAAAACTATCAATAAGCATATTATGTCATTTTATTTGTTTGGAGAAGCTTGGGTTCAGAGACAATGCAACAACATTTTATATATTTTTTTTTTTTCATTTTCCAAAATAACTACTGAAAACCCTGGAAAAAAACTGATGATTTCCATTGGAAAATAAATTCTACACATTAGTTTTTAGTCATTGCTCATTTCTGTATACTGTGATTCCAAGCAGCTTCTTCTAATCTTTTAAAGTGTCAATAGTTGCTGTCCAGGCATTTTAAAGGTATTTCATAGCTCTTCTATGGATGCTGGCTGCTTTTCCACTCATTTTTATTCTCATCCTTGTATCTGACGTTTTTCAGAAAAAAACACGTTTTTTAAGCCACTTTGTTATTATCACAAAGAAATGCAATTTGTTCCCATTTCTTTAGTTGTATCTATGAAAAATACCAAAGATAGCACAGTTTGATGGACATGAATAAAAGTCTTTGCTCCAACAAGGTGATTTCCAAAGATCTCGGCATGGTTTTCAGTGAGTCCTTCAAAAAATTTCCGGAAACTGAAAAAAGTCCTGCAAAATCTTGACACAGGACCCGCAGAGGATGCATTTGAAGCTATATTTAGAATAGAGAACTGAACAAAAGGCAGCCAACATCCAAAGAAGAGCTTTGGGATGTCCTTCAAGAAGCCTGGAGAACTATTCCTGAAGACTCCTTAAAGAAATGACAGAAAGCTTGTCTCAGATGGTTCAGGCTGTGTTGGAGAATCTTTTTGCGTCATATACTGTAGT
The DNA here is from genome assembly GCF_036924035.1 of Leuresthes tenuis. Lineage (NCBI taxonomy): Eukaryota > Metazoa > Chordata > Actinopteri > Atheriniformes > Atherinopsidae > Leuresthes > Leuresthes tenuis. The sequence continues at coordinate 5,443,417 of NW_027325365.1, forward strand.
TCCAAATATGTATGCAGATGTTTCAATAAAATGCTGTTCCATAACCACCAAGAGTTATGTTTTATGGTATTTCTGAACAGCTAATTCCAGTCTACTGAGACAGCATTGTATCTACTATGTTTCCTATGCATATCTCTAGAACATGACAGGACAGGGACTGAGGACAAACATTAGTCTTAGGCTCCTCTTAGGTAACCACAACAGAGCCATGGTTGTCAAAGGAGTGACTGGTCATGAGAGGAAATCTGCTTGTTATCGCAGGTCCCTGTATTATGAAAGGGTGGATGGCTGTGAGTGACACACTATTGTCATTAAATGGATGGAACGGAATAACGTCAACGTTATTCAAAGCAGGAAACGGGTGAAAGTTTGCGAGACCTGCCGGGAGATGGATGGAACAGAAAGTTAGAGAACTACAGTTTTAAATTAAAATCATAAGGGATCCAGACTTGATATAGCCTGTTGCAATGGATCCTCCTTCAAGTGAATGGATATAGTCTGTACAACACGTTGTGCCGGTTGAGTGATGGGTGCAGTGAAGACTTCAGCCTGTGTCTGTTTGTCACAGCAGGTTGAGCCAGTAGCAGTGGAGCGTGTTGCATTATGCAGAGGACGTGCCAGGGACACTTCCTGAGTTGCTCTCCCTGGAAGTATCTGGCGGCTGCATGCCAACACAAACCTGCTGACCCCCAGCAAAATAACTCACACAGAAAGCCACTCCCATGCACGCTGACAAACACATGCACGTTCAGTCACATGTGTGTAAACAGATCTAAATTCCAGTAAACGGCCCAAAGATTAATCCTTTTAATTATGGTTCTTTTTTCTGATGAAAAACGTAACTCACTATTTCATCAGCCATTAATTCTAAAGAAGTGCCTTCCAGGCGCTCCAAGGGTTCAAGGCTCCAAGGGTTCCAAGGCGCTCCCAGAAAGCAGAGCCGACCCTCAGCTCTGAAACTGCTAAACTCATCTGACTGCCCTGGAGGGAAAGAAAGGCTTTTTTTTTCTTTCCTCTCAGCAAGAGCAGGGGGCCCATCCATCACTTAACAAGATATACTTCCTGCTCTCAAGGATCCGGGGGTAGGGGTGGAGTAAGAGGAGGAGGTTTGGGGGGGACCCCGAAAGACAAATACTTGGCTTGGCATGTCGGGCAAGCGTTGACGGGCTCTTTTCGTAACGCCATCATTTCACCTGAAGTCTTGGCCCGAATGGCAGAAAGCAACAGAAGGAAAGAAAAGAGGTCTGAGGACAAAAACAGCCAGACCAAAGGACTCAGACAACCCACTTGAAAAGACTGCAGGGCCAAAACCCCACAAACAAACACAGATAAGTGCCGTGGGAGACAGCAAATCACCACAGATAACATGCAGTTCAATAAATTTTCTGTTGTTCTAACATGAGTCTGCATGACGGATCGCATCCACTTCGCTGCACCACTGACATGATAGGCATCATTACACATGAGCCATTACTAATTAGAAATGCCCCCAGGTCAGAAATACCAACTAGCTTTAAGTCAACAGTGAAGCATTTATACAGCATAAATCCAGGCTATTTACGCACTGTGAGCCACACCGATTAGCAGAACGTGTGATGATGTGGAGAGTTTTGAAAAACACGTTGCCTACACAGGATCGGTCAAGATGATCGAAACACAGAAAGAGCGAAAACAGCAGAGAAGAAAAAAATATCATCTGCTCTCTCTGCGCCAAGTTTCACTGCCGATAACAACAGTAATCATTCCAGGAATTGCAATCCTCCTCAAGAAGTGATTACCCCCTAATGACAGACGACTTCCTATCAGTGAAGGCCAGCACCTCTCCTTAACCACCGAGGAATGCTGGGAATCTTCTCCTCGGAGCGTTGTTCCAGAGCACATTCTTGGCCAGCCTGGATCTGACCTGCATTGAGCCATGTCTACAAACTGTTTATAAACGGACGCCCCCGCAGCTCAGGTGCATTATTCTTAGCTTAGATATGGTGCGGTTACATCAACATCCGACCTGCTTTGTTTCTCACACTTACCTCACATAAGGAGAAAAGTGAAATGGAAAACTAAGCTCAAGATACTGAATATGATGACTAACTTGTTCCCTGAACATCTGCTGAAATTTTTATTTTCTTGGAAAAACTTTTTTTGTTGGTGCCCCCCCCCCCCCGCCAGTGTAAAACATGATAGCAGGCTGTCTGGCTGAATAAGTGGCTTGCCTGAGGAGACATGAGTTGACTTTGTTCCCTGTCTGTAGGCATTTGCTGTATGTGGTTTCCTAACCTGTCAGTCCACAATCCTCAGAAGCCGTGGTGAGTCATACTGATGCGGAGATGGGCCACCACGCATTCAAGCAGAGTACACGCCAACAACAAAATGCAGAGAGCATGATGGGAACCAAAAGCTCAAACAAAGGTCAGAGAGATCTGTGATGAATTTGGAAATTTAAGAGTGCACTTTCATGTTATCATGACCTTTCTGAGCATCTACTTAGCTGGAAAATAGGGCTGCACATTAATCGAAAATGTATCTTTGCTGCAATATCAACATGCACAATATCAAAATTGCAAATATAATATGAATATCACATAGGCTTTTTTACTTGAAAAAACACAGGCACATGTGTGTTAATGAGGGCTGCATTGCACTCAGGGGAAGGTCTGATTTTGTGCAACTTTTACAGCTAACCAGCACGCACAGGCGCAGAAGAGGAAGGCAGCCTTTGTTCATACACCTGTAATTAGGCCCGTATATTTGTTTATTTAACACAAGCCATATCGTCATTGCAATCTTCGACAAGTTATCGCGTATCGCTTGTTTTCATAATTCTTTGCAGCCCTACTGGATAACCCGTGAAATTAGCCTCTAAAACCTGGGATATGGCAGGTTTAGGCCATGATGAATATCCCCTTCTCCAGCCAGGAGCTTGATTTCTAAGGTCTTTGAGACATTTTCTGAGTTCATAAATCCAGATGCACGTTTGTGTTTCCTTCTGTGTTTAACATTGATTGCATGTCACGTCATCTCTGTGAAATACGCTATTTTTGCATACTCCTTGACATGAAGCATGCCTATCATTTCTCAAAGAGGTTTACCTTTCACTTGCTACCTTAAAAATAACAAGGGAATGCTGTCATAGCTGGGCGTATGGCTGCTGCAATGCAGCAGAACCATTACAGTACATGAGCATTGTTTACAGTGACAGACACTAGATCTGTGTTTTGCACACACCTTTGACTTATAATCACTGCAATGCTGACTCTAAAACAGATAACAAATATTGTATCATTGGGCAAATGGTACTTTGTTAAAAAGTTGTCTAGTTTTTACTCCACCAAATTCTTGGATGGAGTGGGAAAGAAAAGGGAGGTTGTAAAAGAGGGTTAACGCATGCAGCGCCACCTCTGTGACACCGGCTTAATATTTGTGAGCACACGCTGAGACAGGGTTTCTAAAACTATCAAAACTTCTTCAATATAACTTCAATCAAGGCTGGATTTGTATTTCTATTTTTCATTTCAAAGCACAACCACTGAAACAAATCACAAGTAAACTGTATACCTCAGAAACAATAAACCGAGTGCAGTAAATGAAAATGCTGGATGTAGGCAGGGCACACTCAGGTTGCTCAGAGCAATACACATCATACTGATCGGCAAGAGAGGTGAAGTAAATGAAAATCGGAGCACAAAACAGGCAAACAACAAAAACAATTTAAGGGCATATTGCCCTTTGACTGGAGCCAGTCTACATGTGGAGGCAGCTCCTTAAAAGTCATCCAACCGTTGATGGTGTTGCTTGAAAAACAAACTATTTGTTATCAGCAACAATTCAAATACTGTAATCTAATTAATTTTAATGACTGTTTTTCCCTTCGCTGACTATAACAGATCCCTGTTACACTGTAGTCATTTAATTTTGTAACACATGCAACTGGTCACTCTCCAGCAGGCTTTGAGCTTCATTTCAGCATTCTGCTTTACATCAGGGTACAAAACACACCATCAGCTTATTCTGTGTATCAGACACTTTAAATCCCACAATTTAGATCTATGATCACTACTGAAGCCTTTGTGAAGCACATCCCTCTACAGAGATGACATAATTTTGGATGAGGCCACACTGTCTGCAGAGGGACACCGGACTTGCTTTGTGTCAGTCTTGATTTTGATGAGGGAGAGGATCAGAGGAGGAAGAGAGCAGAGAGAAAGAGAGAGTAAATTACGGGGGGAGAGGAGGGGACAGCAGAGCCGAGCGGGTTGAGAGTGACAGGGAGTGAGAGTCGGTGAGCAGCAAAGAGAGCAGAGTTGGCAACCAGTCAAAAACATGAGAGGCTTTCACTCTGGATTTTGCCCTTGAGTCAAACTTGCATCCGGCAGGCGAGGCCACCGTGTCCAAGAACCAAATAACTCTGGCGCTGTTAACCCCCTACTGTCTCATATACGCTGCACAGCCAGCAGGAAGTCAAGATTTGTACTCCTAAAGTGAAGCATAAACCATTTTAGTAAGTAATATGTTCTTTTTAAAAATGTACATTTCTTGACACAGGAAAGCAACCCAATAGGGCAGAAAAAAAGTACAGTAAAGGGCAAGTATGCAGCCATCCCTGTCTTCAGTTTCTTCATTTATTGTGAGAAAATAGGAAGTAGATGCAGCAGTTTACTGAAATGTACAAACATAAATAGAAATACAGGATACAAGACTAAAACAAAGTTGTATCTAATGAGCTTGAAAGTCTATGTTTGGCATGAGAAACTTTCTCCTTCAACACAGCCTGAACCCTCTAAGGCAAGCTTTCTTGTCATTTCTTCAAAGGAGACATAAGTTATCCATTTTTCACAATTTGCATGCCATGAGTGTGAGTATGAGCATGAGTATAAAGTCGTTGTAGACATTCATGTCACACCTTTACCATTTATGGAGTGTGTGTGTGTTTGTGGGTCACAATCATATGGAGACCAGGTGAAGTGGCTGAGCTCAGGGGAGGGAAGGGGGAAAGAAGCAGGACCAGCTGTGTTGCTGCTCCTTTTGGGTCTGGGGTGAGGACTCGGGAGGCGTGGGCCTCACACCCTTACAGCTGCCCTGGGGGCCGCAATAAAGTCCCATAATCTGTCAAAACAACAGTGAATGGCTGGCCCTCACACCTCCATGAAAATAAAAATGACCCACACCAAAAAAGAAGTCCTACGTTGACAGGAGATGGTGGGCAAAGTATGTGTCTGAGTGTGTAGAAAGGCTGTCCACCGAAAAAGAAAAAAAAAAGGTGAAGAAAAGAGGAGGAAATTAGACCGAGGCCATGCTGAAATGTTGACTCATTGGAGCCTAAAATAAAAACCGTGGCAGTAAAGTGGCTGCCATAAAATACATGTATGTTTACTTTACAAAGAGGCGTTTCCTGTGAGCTGTCCGCAGCTTGCCGTTTCATTCTACGGAGCTTGTGTTTGGTGTAAACTCCAGGTCTGGTTTCCATAATCTGCCCCTGATCCTGTGGGCACCCTCCTCCATTTGTTGCCTGACACAAATCAGCAGAAACAACCAATGACCAATTTTTTTCCTTAAAGTTTTTCTCACTATTCACTTGGCTCACTTATGACTCAGCATTTAGGCCTACTGCTGCTCTCATTACCGCATGTTCCTTTTATTTCTACTGTATACTGTAAGCGCTGAGGATGGAAAAATGTAGAAGGGCCTCCGCATTTCACTTAACAAGAACACACCAACAACAACAATCAAATCCGATCACTGTTGTGTAATTCTGAGAAGTTCACAAGAAAAGAGATTTCACTTCTCAGTTGCGTATGCATGGGTCACCGTGACAATAAATTATCATTAACATTAAGACGGCCTAAAGAGACAGTTAGTAGCAGGGGCGAGAGGCCACTTCACCCAACTTAAATGGTAAATAGACTGTACTTGTATAACTGTCACATTTATCCATACTCATACAGCACGACTTAGTCGTTAACTACATGCTTTCTACTCATTCACACACATTCATACACCGATGGACGCATCAGAAGGCAATGTGGGGTTCATTCCCGGGAGGAATCGAACCACAGACCTTCTGATTGGTGGGCGACTGCCCTTCCTCCTGAGCGACAGCCACACCAAAATTGATAGAAGCTTTTTTCTAATATCATTTGACTGAATCTGCATTATTCATGTACATCTAAGTAGAGTGAAATAAAAAGGAATATTTTTTTATCTGAAAATATAGAAAAGTGAAAAAGTAGTTACTGCACATGAATTCACCATGTTTGCTAAATTCAGATCTGGGGCTGCTGAATCCCTCAGGGGTAACAAAATTAGTTCAGTTCAATTCACCTGCATGCAAACCAAGTGTCACATGAAGTATAAACATGCTGCGAAACGCCTCAGAGTTTGCAACAGCAATATGATGCCAAAATAACTGCCAGGAAAGTGCACACAACTCACAGACCAGGCAAGAGGGGCATTTATCAGAGAGGCCAAAGTTAACCCTGAATGACAACGATCTTCATCATACTGCAAAAGCACCACTCAAGTGGTTATAGCCTCATGAAAGACCGCTGTACACCAGTAAAACCCATCCAGCTTGACACAGCTGCAGCAGTTCTGTTTTAAGAAATGGGAAAAAAAATCCCAGACGAGAAGACGTATCCACAAAATAAGGAAAACTTACGCATGCTTAAGTTTTCAGAGTTTTCAGAGTTTGTTTCATGATTAGAAACGTTTTGCTGATTCAGCAGTGAGGAAATAGACACACCATCCAAACCATCCTCTTTAATTCCAGGTTATAAGGAAAAAAAAAAGAAAGAATAATGTAAAAGGGGGTGAATATTTTTTCCAGACACTGTACAGTACGTGCAACAGGAGTTTCCATACATCTGATGAGTTTAAATACTTCATCTGCACAGGATATTGGTGACGGGCAGCTTAAACACTTAAATAAACCTAATAAGTTCATGTTAATGGATGTTAAAACTAATTTACACTCATATACAAAGTCTCTGCCATGTACAGAAACACCCACGCGCCCATTCCCTACACGCAAACACGGAGGCCCCCTTTCCCCCAAGAGGCAGACTGCAGGTGCCAGCCCCACCTCGGGGGCCCTGCCGGGCTCTCGTTAGGCCTGGTGCCATTCAGGCGGCTCCTAACACGCAATCCTGAGTGCTTTGTGTTTCTCTGACAGCCCCTGTCGTCCTCTGTATGTAATGGTGGAAAACATAAAGGAAAGAGAAGGACTTCAAGGATTATTACTAGGAAAAATTTGATGAAGCCACAAGGCTGTGGCTCACACTTAAAGCAATCTTAAGCGACCAAACCGGAGGGTCACAGTGTCACATTTCTCCAGCCTTCTGAAACCATAAATGTTTATTTTGCTTTTTACAAATTAACAGAAAGTTATGTGCAGATTAGAGATTGAAGTTAATGTCCAGTCTGTTAGTCATGGTTGCATCGGGGGACCGTTACGGTTAGTAACTGGTTTTCATAGCCATCAAGTCCAACTTCATCATCAATACCATTATCATGATTACATCCAAGACAACCATCAGCAGCAGCATCATCATGGGGTGCAGGTCTGAGTCAGAGCGGCATCATCACAATGTGTCTACAACTTCCATCTGCACTGACACAGTAATGCAACACATCAAGATCCATGTGCAAGAGCACCATCAAACTCCCTAAAAAAAGCACACCCTCAGAGAGAATCAAATGCGCATATATGCTGCCACTTGCACATTCTCACCAGAGATAAACATAAACAGGCATGTTGCTGAGTGACAGAGCCAACTCAGCCAGATCAGTTTCCACTTCCGTGAAATCTAAACATTAGCTTGTTTACCCTCACTCTGAGCTGAGACTGGGCGAGTGTGTGTCTCTGCATTTTAATGTGCAAGTCCAGAGAGACACAAAACAAGAGGCATGGTGAGAAAATGAAACAACATCCTAAGGTGAAGTAACAGAGAAAAGGACACTAATTACTAATTTCAATCATGACACTTTTTCAGGACGAGACACACTTTATCAGTGATGAAGTCTTCAGTTCATTGAAAAGTAAAGTCAACATGGTTTCAATAATAATACCATGAACACATTTGCCACCGTTTTTTAAATCGCTCGGCAGCTGCTAAGTCGCTGCTCAAAGCACCTTAAAGAAATTGCCACATTTTTCCTGTGGCTGTACTGCTGTTTCATTGTCTTCCGTCTCTGCTTTTCATCCCACCGACTTGATGATACAGAGAACAAAACCCGATGGGAGTAACACCATGAATTATCACTGATAATGTAGATGGATATGACTCTGCTTGTGCGTTTGTGGTCACTGTCAGACTACAGAACAGAATTCTGGATCAATTCCCAAATTTTCCCCACATCTCTCCAGTGTTGTGCTATTGTAAAGAATGAAGTGCTTATATAAAGTGTAAATATACTACATGGGAAATATTAAGTAGAACGTACAATAAGAATCCCTGTAACTGAGTGTTTCCGTGCCTCTTTAATAGTAAGGATGGAATAAACCACTCCTGGTTCATACCTGTCCAGTGATACAGGTATACAAGTTAATTTGGTCATTTACTTACAGCACTTATTTATCTTAAAGTCTCTACAGCACATGACACTTATTCTAATACTATATTATTACATTATTACTGCCTACAAGTTTGGTTTATTCCTTTTATGACTACAGCTTTCAATTATTTGTACAATTTTGCACAAATTACTTGTGACTGTAGCTTAATTTCTGTTCCTTTATCATTAGCAAAACTAGGACAGAGCCCTCCCAATACCTAAAAATTAAAGAGAAAAGACAATGAAACGTGTCTATGAAAGAGTTAGTGTAAAGCAAATTTTTTTTATCTATTCTGAGCCCTCAAGGAAATTCCTTCAGGGATCTTGAATCGGAGCATCAAATGTAAACAAAATTTTGCAAAGTCTCCTCAAATTGCTTAAATCTCCCAAACTTTGGCGCTCCACAAAGATTGAATGGGTGTTTTTCTTTAAAAACTTAGAGTACAGTTCAGCCATATCTGCTTTTACGTATGACTGCACTGCACACAATAAGGGCTGCACGCTAAATGTAATCTACAACATCAGAGCAATTAGCCACCTACTGCAGGAGATAACAAGACAGAGAAAAAGAGGGAGAGGGAGGAAGACGAAAAAAAATCCCCCACCCAGCATGTGAAAACCTGTGTCAGATTTCGCCATAGACAAGGTCACCCTCTCTGTGTCTCGCCTCAATACCCTGGGCTTGGTAACCAGATCCTGCACAGAATGGTGACAAACCAGTTTTTGTCATAGGAGAGGTGCCTGCTTGGTTTACATGCTCATTGTGTTCATGACACCTTTACATTTTGGGATTTTTTTTTTGGTTGTTTTCTGTCACCATGAGCCTTTGATTTACCTGTGGAGGGATCCAAAGAGTTGTGTGTAACTATGCACAGCTGTGGACACCCATTCAAACACTCCACACACACACTCGTGGAAACAAACACACAGAAAAAAAGGCTTGTCCCAATTCCAGAGCCAAAGCATCATCATTGGTGTTGTGCTACACAGCCAAGTTAACACTTGGTATGTTTGTAATTGTGCTGCCTATGAAACTGCACTGTAATCCCTTCCAGCTGCCTCCCTCAGTCACCCATCCACCTTCTTCTTACCCCTCCTCTCTTCCCTTTCAGAGAAACTGTAGCTGCAGTTCTGAGTATGTTTTCCATGGGCCCTGGTGGATTCATCCTGTTGACAGCGCCAAGCCTTTTATGCATCAAAAACACAGTATTCCCTTTCAGGTGAAGAGACGATAGAAGGGAGAAGGGAGCTGAATTGTGTGTGTGTGTGTGAGGGGGGGGGGGGGGGGGGGGGGGGGGGGGGGGGGGGGGGTGCAAGGACGGTCCCCACAACAGACTTCAAACTTCTAAATCTTGGTCCTCATCTCCTCACAAAAAAAGAGAGTGAGAGACAGACAGGGAGAAGGGAGGGGATGACGGATCAAGAGAAGAAGAAGGGGAGGCAGGAGAGGAGGAGGGAAGAAAGGAAAAAGAAAACAACGGCACAAAGGAGTGCGTAATTAAGACAGGAAATGGGAGAAGAGAGGAGGGCTCTGGGGGCTTTCAGAGAGAGGCTGGCTGGGGTCGCTTTTCCAGAGAGCGGAGGAGTGGGGCCGATACCCGAGCCGTCTGAATGGAAATCAGATAATCTGTTAACACAAGGCATGGCCCAGATCCTGCCTGCAGACTGACATGGATAGGCCAGTTCCTGTTCCAATCCGCTGCTGTGGCACAAAGTGTTGCCAAGGCAACCAGCTGTTCCAGCCAAACTTTGCCTCTCTCTGTGAGCTGGCGGCAAAAACGACAGGTGGGGCTGCAAGGCGGGCTAAAGCAGCACTGAGGATCTTGTGAAAACATAAAACTAGCTCAATAGTGAGCAGACACAGCGATAGGAATTCAACATCACCCACCGTGCGAATAAAATGACTCTGGTGCTGACCAACATGGTGGTCAGTTCATTCAATAGTTTCTTCCGCAAAAATGCTAATGCACAAGCCTTTAAGTGACAGGAGCAGCCAGGAGTTAAGTACAAAAAAATACATATACTTTACCACTTAGTTCTACTTGTGTTATGCATAAGTTTACTTTTTCTGGCCTGATGTTTTATATGCTCTTTCACCAGTGGAATTTCACTTTCCACCATAGATAAAGGTCCTGTGGAAACTGCTCATAATATGAACTGTGGATTATAATAATAACAATTACGACAGGGGCTGTATTTCTGGAGAAAATATTGTTTTTCAGTCTTTTGAGCACCTCAAATAAAACAAAAATATCCCATTTGGCCTCGTGCACTGGGATATTTATCTACTTATTATGTGGATGTGGTATGGGCCATAAAGTGACTGATCCATGAAAATACTGTATCTGGCTTATAAAAATGAACTATTTTTGCCACTCAGTTACAGCATGCTGGCAACATTTTTGTGCCACAGCAGTTATTGGCATTTTACTTGAAAAAAAAATCTAAACTACGACTACTAAAACCGATGCAAACCATGTCCCACCTCTCAATATAATATTCTGCCGCTCCAATCAATGCACGCAGCCGCTGCTGCTAACTAGCAGCATTATCACATCTGGTTAATAGATCGCATTCTTAGCATGTCCTCTATGATATAACTCAAACACGTTCTACATTTTCACAGCCTAAAAATCTAGAGACGGCTCTCGCGGCCAAATTCAACAGCTTCTCTTCCACACGCTCCCAAATAGTGATTTTACAACTTTATGCTCATTTACATTTTTGTATGCTTTGTCATGGTATCGTTTGCTGCTGCTCTGAAAAAGGGCCAAAACTGACTGATCTAGCTAACAGTGAAGTTGGTCCCAGTGAGGTGCTACGATCAAACTCTCCCCACAGTACCATAAAAGTGTTATTTACAATGGTTTGAACAACTTTATAGATTCCCCTGGAGGTGAACAGGAGGCCAAGGCTCTAAATCAGAGCTGGTTAAAGGTAGCTATTTCGACCTCTTTCAATGTGAACTGTGTTCATATATTTTAAGTGTGGCAACTTAACAACAAGGAGGAACAAATCTCTGGCAATAAAGCCCCGCCACTAGACCCACGTTGTTTCCCCAGCCTCTTCTTTGATTATCAAATATCTGAGCTAGAAGAGACAAGGGTGAAAAGAGAAGAAAAAAAAAACACCTCCTACGGGACCTCCACCTCTGCTCCCACTTCAAGAGCAAGGCGGTGCGACATGCAGTGGCGTACCACAGTTCAAACTTCCCCTTCCTCTTGAGGGGAAGCCATTTTATTGTGCTCCACTGAGATAATTGCTAATCCTTTAAATGAAAGGGTTTTCTCAGTGCTCTGGTAATTACTAGATGCGCAGCAAGGGTCTGGTGAAGGAGGGGGGAGGTAAGGAGCAAAAATAAGAGAAGAAAACATGACAGGCAGGTATTAAAATTCAATGGGTGGGGCAGGAAGGAAGCTGAGAGACCGATGTGTTGAAACAGAGAGAACAAGGGAGGGGTAGAGGGAGGGAGGCATGGTGTGCTGCTGTAGCCTCCGTTGTGGGGTTGAGGAGGGACATGTTTATGGTCTGAGGGTTGGGCCCTTTTTTTTTTTTTTTTTTGGATCCGGTAGAGCAATCCTGTGCCAAATGCCAAAGACACATCTGCTTCTGGGCAATCTCTTGCCATGGTGAGGTGATTTATGTGGTGATCACTGACCTCTTTTCCTAAATCACTGATCTTTTTTTAGGAACTTCCCATCAGATTTGGAGCAGCTGAGCTGAGCTGAATAATTCTTTCAGACAGCACAAATTACATACTGCGCTTCCTCCTCAGTGTGTTGAGGAATGTCTCTCGGTGATGATGGAGAGATTGAAAACCAAAGCAAACCGTAAGTGCGCATGCAGCTACACATCTCAAAGGTTTCTGGATATACTGGCACAGTTTCACAGCACAACTGTGAATCACTTCAGGTAAACACACACAAGCCTGCAGAATAATTGTAGGGTGCAGATGTGAGGATAACACACTTATTAATTATAGCTCTTTCACAGTTTGCAGAAAATAGATAAAGCCAAAGTTTCACCTTAAAACAGATTTATATCCAATAAATATCCAAAAGGTGGTTGTATACAAAGCAGGTGTTTAAATGTGTTCAGTTATTACCTTCATTAGCATGTTCTATTCTGCCTGTTGTAGTACAGTAAGTATGTAGTTCAGTAAGTATCCATGCAGAAGAAAATCCGCTGTTTTATAATGCAACCCAATGAAACAGCAACATTTAAAACCAAAAACAGTTATAAAAGATATCTATAAAGTGTGCTAGACTGAAACAGTCTTGCATAGCCAAATTGGATTCTAGCTGTTCGACAAAAAGATGCAAGGTGCACTCACAAAGTATCACTCCAACCTTCTCTCACTCCCAATTTGTCACATACGGACACTTGGTCAGGTGCCCTCTTGGATCGGTTATCATCATTTTTGAACGTGCAAAGTTTCCCAAGCTGGTATGATAACAGTCAAAGGACACCTCACCGTGGCTGCATGGAAACTTACAGCAAAGTTTTCCCAATAAAATGTAGAATGATGTTTACCAGCCACCACATAGCATCGGTGCAGTTGGTGTGGTGATAAGTGACGCAGAGGTATAACTGACAATATGCAGAAAGTGATAATAAAGGGTTACCCTTTGTGTTGAAAACTGATGCAAACCGCTCTTCACCAAGAGTCAGTATGTGATGAGTGGGAATGTGATGAGAGAGGAAATGAGTATACATTGATAAGACTAGAGCCGGATAGTCATCGGGGCTAAATGGGCAGCAGTCCTAGAGTAGGGAATTCACACCACTTGGGTAAAATATCATTGAAGATGTTTCCTGTATTATCAGCAAATGTTACAGTGATGTCTCTTAATAAGTCTCAATAAGCCTTTGAGCAGTTCCTATTATTGTCCAAGGTAATGTAGCTCCTACCGCACAGTTGTTCTGCAGTGTTGAAAAGTATGTCTGCCTATCAAATTATCTATTTACATGCCATCAGGTATCATTTACACATTTCCCCTGTGGTCTCTGACCACAGAGAATGGCCCTTCAGATGCCCAAAGAGGCCCTGGGCTTGTCAAAGCCTCGCCTGTTGAGGGCCTGCTGGCCCGGTGGAAAAAAGGTGTGCTCTTAGCTTGTTATGTGACACAGAGGGGAGACAGGCCAGAGGAAGGTGAGGGGCGGAGTGTGGGAAGGGGGGTGGGTGTTATGGCACACAACAATGGCCTCTCTCAAGTCAGGAGGGCCCATCAGTTAAGTGTGTTTTCCTGCAATTTGAGAAAGTGGAATCTGGTCAAATTGGTGTCCTCTTGAGTTCCGATTGCTTGAGTTATGTGACTGGGGAAGGGGGTGACAAGGGAGAGATGAGGTCGTGTATGAGGGGCCGGTACTGCCTTAATTGATACTTTCAGCTCTTCTGAAAGAGCAGTGAAATCCACAGTGGTGCTGAACGCCGGCATTCCAGGTCAGACTGGCTGTCTCCATGGCGACGACTGGGGGGAGAGAAGGGTGAGCTGTTATTTGTGATGAGACTGGATGCTGGAAATGGATATGGAGTGACAGGTCAGTGCCGTAAGCCACATAACACACTGCAGCCACAAGGTCACCGGACTGCAGCAACTTAGGCATCTTTCAGTCAGGCAGAGAGATCCGATAGGGGGGTTTATCCAGTGGGTCAAGGGCCATGACAGTGTCACAGCTATGGATATACTACATATACTGAAAGTTAATACAGGGAACAGTTATAGTTAATCAATGCTGTGGAGCCAGCAGTCGGCTCAGATGACTGATAGCTCAGCTCAGCTCAACATTCCTCACAATTATCTGTGAAAATATGACTTGCACACTTGTCTGGAAGGTTGTTGCTCTATGAGGAGCCTATTCAAACAAACAACACTGGTTATATATCTACACTGGTGCAGAAAATGTTTAAGACAAAGCCTTTTAGTGCTGAACTGCAAAATGCCAGGTAAAAATTGTGTATTTTCTGATTGAAAATAAAATGCTGTCAATGTTAGACTATATTTTTTGTAAAAGTTACCATTTGAGAAACTTCTACCTATATTACTACAACAACTAGAAGATAATCTCACTGGTACCAAAACTCTGCAAATATATCTGAGTCAGAATAAGAAATATGAACAATACTCAGCCTTTTTACAGAGTAATCAGGCCATAGATGTGAAAGCTCCCAGTGTTCATGTTCCACAGGCTAATACAGTGGAACAAGATAACACTTGTTCTATGTGTCCAGCATGGGAACTACAATAGTGTACTTTGTGTTCTACCAGAGACTGTGGGTATGTTGCAACGTGATGTATGGAGGTTTCTGAGGCTCATGTGGGCTGGCCACCTCATGATGCAGACATAAAAACAATCAATCACGGAGCTGACCCATCGACAGGAGGTATTTAGAGATATCTAAGCAATAATTGCATTACATGTAGTCCCATTTATTCAGTCAACTCAGCAACGCCCTGTTTGCAGAGACGTACATCCTTCCTTTTACAAGAGGATATTATTTTACAGTCTCCTGACCTTGGGTACATGGAGTGAAACACAACACCGCCCACCAGTCTATTTCTGTATTTGTCTTACAGTAAGCTGCCGGTAATTGAATCATGCTCTCTAGGACTACTAGACATGAATGGTGCTGCGGACACATTCGGACTTAGTCACAGTTGTTAAGAACACGACATAATCTTAAGTCGTGTGGCTCTAATTATGTTTTTATTACTTTAAGTGCAAGGTTTTTAAGTTCTTTGACACTGGAAATCAGGTTATTCATATTATAACTTTGTCTTGAGATGTCTTTGCATCTAATTCTTAAATAAACTCCATGAAATCTGTTCTAATAATGGTGTATATAAAGACCCTTAATAGTTACCGTTGCACATTTTTAAAAATAGTAGAAAATTAAGTCAAAAGGCAAAGTCAAAGTCAAAGTTATTTTTATAGCACATTTCATGTACAAAAAACAATTCAAAGTGCTTTACATAAAATAAAAGCATTGCAGCGGGGAGCTGAAAAAGCATTGAAAATATGTAAAAGAATATAAATAGAAAGAAATAAAATAATTAAAATTAATAAAAACAAGCAACGGTCTCGATAAGTTAAAAGATACTGTGTAGATTTCATGCATAGACATGTGAGAAAATAAATGTTTTTAACAGTAATACAAAGAAATGTTGACACATTTGCCTGGTAGATCAACACCCGATAGATTACACCCAACATTTAAAAGACTGTGGAAGAAAATGAGGAAACGGATACTTAAAGGGATGCCTCTCAGTTCTTAGGTGCATCACACTGATGTAAGGTAAAACAAAATCCTCTACTGTCATTCTGCTCTGTAAGAAATGTACAAACTAACCGCACCTCTGGTTGTGTAACTACTCCGGATCTAGGTGATTCCCTCTGGCAAGAAAACAACAACCCTCAGTTTCCAAAGATAGATAAACTGGTCTATTCGAATGTTGTCAGCTGCTTAATCTCAAAACTAACAAACCACAAACTGAAAGTTGCCGGCTTTCCAACGACATGCCTCTGCTCCTCCATCTAAGGTCAAAGTTGGAGCCTCTAATTCACCTGGAAATGCTTTCAAAATAACGTTAAGAACAGACCAACTGTGCTGCACTGGCTAGAAAATGAAAGTGATCATTCAGAAGAAAGGAGGACAGGTTCAAGGCAAATAAAACCTAACAGAGTTTTTTTCACTTCTCTTCCTGGAGGTCAGCAAGGTTCATCGAGAACATTAAAATACATTTTAATGAAACCTATCTGGGAAAAAGAACATCTGCCTCATTGTAGCTGTTGGAATTCAGAGCGGATGATCAGGGTAAATATGGTGGGTCAACAAAAAGCTTAACATTACCCAGTGTGCTGAGCTTCAGGCACCACTCTGGAGGCCTTTTTGAGAAATCCCAGTTTGAACAATACAGTTCCCTTATTAGAGCTTCTACACAATATTGCTGCTTCAAGCATGTGCCGACAATTTTTCTTCAAGCTGGTGAGAACAGAGTGAAAGAGAATCAACCACAATAACGGTTGAACTTCCGAGCTGTTTGCCATCTGCTTGCAATTTCAAGTAAAATTCGTTCCAAGGGCAAAAGTCCTCTGAGATAAGCATCTTTTGACGAAAGCTTTTTCAGATGAGGGTCTCGGGTCTAATTTGTGACCATTATCTTTATTTATGTCTTCTGCAGAGTAGTTAAGTAGTTTGTGAGTGACCTGTTTGGTAATGGCATTTACAGTAATACATACATTTTGAGCTGAGTTGACTTGGGGGGTCCTGAGGATTTGAGGGACTTAAAAGTTGTGCTATCGTGTACTTTTCAGGTCTAGCAGGCTCTCGCAGACCCAGTTGTGATAAGGGCTTTGATAAGGCATTGTTGATGGGCTGTGGAAAAGCGTTTTATCACTGGAGCATAATAGCGTGCATAAAAGCTATGAACCTGCGCTGAATAAATAAAAGGCAGCACACACCCTCAAAAAGACAAATGTGTGTGCATGCAAGCACATGCACGCACACACACACCTCATCTCTGCAGCACCTTTCCTGCAGATTATCTCTGTGAAAGAATGGCAGGATCTATGGGGCTTTTTCCCCTACCTGCCTTTCTATGCACGTGTATGTTGCTTCTCCATGCCTCCTCGCACATGCACTCTTAAATGCACACTTTATCGCTCCTCTTCTCTTCTCTCCCCTGCCAACTTTTTTCTGCCCTATTCCTTCCTCTGTGTCTCTCTGTTTCGCTCTCCATGCTTGAGTGCAAGGTGAGAATCACAAAAGGAACACCTGGCAAACACGGATGTGGTCCTCTTTTTCTTTTTGTCACACCACCCCACTCCAACCCCCCCTCTTCTCCCATTGACTACCCTTTCAGGGAGGCACTCGCAAGAATGGCAAACAAGGCTTTCAGCAGCAGCAGGAAGGAGGAAGAGTCGGCACCCCCCCAATACCTCCACCTCTCTCTCCCCAGCTCGTGTTTCACACGCCAGCAAGTGCTATTCAGACCAGGAGCTGCATGTGCATGTCCCGCTCAACTAGTAATACCTCACTTATTTCTCTTTCTCTTCCTGTAAGTGTTCACATTTACACTGGTGTGCAAAAGTCTTAAAACACCTCCCATTTATTCATATTTTGCTTTCCAGGAGCTAGACTTTCTTGTAATCATTTAAAATTGGTCCTTTTAAATGGCTTTCTGAAGGTCTTTTAAAAGTTCTTCTTTGGATATTGGCTTCCTTTATCACTCATTTACAGTCCAGTCCTGCATCTGACCTTTTTCAGAGGAATATGTTTTTTGGTTTGTTAGGCCACTTAACACTGAATCATTCAAGTATACAAAAAGCAATCGACTCAACAAATGAACTAGGGTTCAAATTAGAAAATAACTATTTATATGTTTACGTTACTACAGTAACATCAACAAAAAAGGCAGAAAATAACACAGTTTGACATAAAGTAGCATTTTTGCACCAGCTAGGTTATTTCCAAAGAGCTATTGGCCAAGAACTAGGCATATTTCAGCATGGTGTGCAGTGTGTCCTTTCAAATTTCAGGTGAAAGTCGTGTCCAACAAAGAACCAGGACCTAAAAACATGCATCAGTCCCTTCAGCTGATCCATCAACTGCTTGGCAAAGACTCTTAGTAAAATTGTCTCCATGGCAACGTGGCTGTCAAGAAGACATTAACAATGAGGGGAAACATAGAAAAGACTTTGACGAGTTACACTAGAAGTGGACTGAAAATCAGTGGCAACAGGTCTTGTTCTAAGCGCCAACATGAAAATTAAAAGAAAACAAAACACATTTAACCCAAGTAAAACTTTTCCACAATAAAGTTCCACATTATTGGAAATTTACAAGAACACATTTCATGTCCTCTTAGGCCATGACTTGCTCAACGCAAGCAGAGGCAGGTAAACTTTCCAGCGAGATAAATTCAAGTTAAAAGCAACACAAAAGACTGAATTATGAGGCTTTCACTTCTATCTCTGCTGTTGCCTGACAGTTTAATGGCTTAACAAACAGAGAAATGTTCACCTTGAATTCACTGTGGACTGCCAGAGCCTCTATACATCCTATCACGACTGTCTTATATCAAATTTAAAACAAACAAGTAATAAGAAAAAAAAAACTACCGCACACACAACCACATTCAAGGCTGCCAAGAATTAACTTTACATTCTTCACACACTGCTTTGTCTGTGGGTCACACATGGCCTTGTGATTATAAGCATGGGATTTGGCACATAATGTCCAGGGTCATGATATAATCATATCAAACAGACTAAGGACAAACATAGCACTTTGCTTATATCTTGGTTGGGACCTGATATGTTTCATCAGCAGAAATCCTTCTTGGTTTAAGCATTTGGTTGATATCATGTTATGGTTTTCAGCTATCGTTGTAATAGAACATGAGAGGCAAGTACAAAGTACTCATTGTTTCATTTTAAACAAGCTCTAATCAAGCACTTGGGTGCATCTTAGTATTTGGGTTTCTAGTCTTTCAATATAAATACTTGTGAAGCTGATGTGTGAGGTTTTGGCAAAAAAATTACAACACTGAATAATGATGGCATAATTCCAGCTAATGTTTTCACAAGGGAAACTTTTTCATCTCACATCACCAAAAATCCATCCATCCATTGTCTATACCAGGGGCTCTTAGCTACCCCTGGGTGAGAGGCAGGGTACACCCTGGGCAGGTTGCCAGTCCACCACAGGACACATCGCCAAAATGTGGATATAAAGTTTCTGCAAATCATCTTTAGACATAAATCACTTGTGAAAGTGACTATGATTTAAAAAAGTCTCACTCAAAGATTTGCCAACAGCTGGTTATTTCTTGATTGTAATAAACATGAAACCTGGCCAATAGAGCACACATTCACCTCCATTATCATCTTATAGACAGTAAGTAATGTGGGGTTTTGTGAAGTACATATGAGTAATCAGTGTCAGAGTGCTCTTTGTTTGTAGAATCAAAGGGATTCCTGGTGGGAAGCTAAAGCTAAAAGCTAATCAAACGGGCTCACGAGAAGAGGAGATTCAAACACTTCAAATCTAAACAAAACTATAGTAGTTCTGTAATCTGTGGACTCTTACACCGCACCACTTCTGCATCAGACAGTTAACTTTGTCTTTACTCTTTCTTTACCATAAAATGTTGGTGTTGCAGCACAGACGGCAGAGTATTAATAAAAGACCCAGGTTGCAGTACTGTGTCTCAACATGGACCGTGTCACGTGTGCCCACTCATGTAACTGTCTGGGGCGGAAGTGACGCAGTGTGAAAATTCACAATGCAGCATTTGTTCACAACATAATGAATGCAAAAATAATTGCTCTTATAGTGGCAACGCTCCCAGTAGCTTTTAGCTTCCGATCTGATTCTCCAAACTGGTAACACTGACTGTTTCAAAGTATTTCACACTTCCAAAAAAAGTGCAAACAAGGAAATTCCTGGATTCACCCCTTGACCTGAATCGGGCCTTTGATCATGTCCCACCATTCCAACCAGCTTTGTAAAATTCAGCTCCCTAGTTTTAGTCCCGACAGGTGGGGTCAACTCTGTGAAACATGCTGCTCTAGAGACAGATGCTGTTGCCCGTCTTCTCATTTCAGTGTAAATCAGCCAAAGCAAACAATTTGAACCTTTTTTTGAAGAGAGATATTGCAATCTCTGGGTGAAAGGGGCAACAGAATGGGGTGAAATTCATTCATTTCTAAATACGTGGATATCTGTGCCCAGTTGTGAACTTTCTGCGTCCTGCTCAGTGATTGTAGGCACTGGCCGTGTCGGAGCTAGCAGCAAAGTGATATTATGTCTATGACCTCTGCATAACTGCACAATCACTCTAAAGTGGAACTGCTGGTCAAACTGGACAGAAAACTAAAAAGAACTGAAATTTTCAGAAAGTTGCTGGGGAAGGACTTTTAGCAATAACGTTCGTTAGAACAACAGTAATAAACTTAAGCTGAAAGACCTAAGATACTAGCTTTTGCGTCTGTATAGTCTAAAAGATCAATAATAAAAATCAACAGCTGCTGTGATAAAACTGATCCCCACAACAGGAAGTCATATCTGCTGGTGTCCGAAATCTTGTACTTCCTTCAATTTATCAAAATCGGTGATTGGTCTAAAGTTCTCAAACACCATCATGAACATAAACTCTTCTACATTTAGTGGACATTGTCTTTGGGATAATCAAATATTCAGGTGGGATGGGCTTTGATCAAATTAGCCATGCAGTGCCTTTTTAGCTGGCTCACAAAGAGCCACTGACAGGATGACAGGAAACCATCAGGCAGGTAGCCTCCTTGTCAGCACCCTTTATCCTGTCCTGTCATGTTTGTGAATTCATAATAAAAGAAAAGAAGAAAGAGCATGACAAAACAATATTTTTTGTCTTGAGGCATCAAAAGGAGAGCAATCAGGGCCCGAACACCAGCAGCACATTCAGCAGCTCTTGATATGATTAAGTTCCTTTCACACTTCGGTACAGGTACCAGTATGTTATCGGTTGGAACAAAAGGCCTTTCTCTCTCTATGAGAGTTGTTGGAAGGGTCAGGATGTTTTTGTAAGTCCAGCTTCTCTCTGAAACCGAAGATATTAAAGCTATCACTCTGAGCCATCAGCAGCAAACAGCCTGCATGTGCTGGGTAGAGGGCCATGCAGGCCAACTGTGAGAAGGTGTCATGTATGGGGGGGTGGTTTGTGTATTGTGATGAACTGTGTTAACAGGTGTCATACATGACACTGAAGACTGTACACATGCACAAAGCAGAAACACTGTTTATGCCCCCACCCCCACACTTGCATGGTGGCCTCATCAAATCCATAAATGCCAGTTGAGGACAGTTTGTGCCTCAGAGTGCGAGATATTAAACTCACACCCACTCACATGTAAATCCTGTTTGTGTTAAGCATCTTCATTTATCGTATCTGGAGCAAGACAGACAGAATGGCCACTGCTGTGGGAAAAGATGTCTACTGAGCTGTGTAATTGTTTGACACTGAGAAACACTTTTTACTGAATTTTACTGAATATTTACATATTGCATTGAAACTTATCAGAAAATATTTACATTATTCTTAATTAAAACGAGTAAAAAATATACTTTGAACATAAACTAGACTGTGGAGAAATGGAATTTCTATTGCTCTGTTCATGCAGGTAATGCAAAAAGGCTGAGCAGGAAATCTGAACTCATTACAACAATATACATTGGATCAAGTGATATCTTAAAATATACATAAGCCGTATTCTTGGCTGTTTTATGTGAGTGGTTCTCCTCAGGTAGCGTTTGAGTGGGCCAATGAAAAATGAGAACTCGGGACAGTGCCTTGGTCATTTTAAAGCAATTCAACCTAAGTTTCAGCAGGCTGCTAAATATCCTTCTAATCCCATCGTTGAATCAATGTGCTCTTTGACAACTCGAGGCCTGTTGACAAACTTTTTTTTCTGCTTCCTCTATGGTGTTTTGCTCTAGACAACTTGCTTGTTAAAGTCAGATAAAGTAGTTACTGTTTGCAAACGCAGCATTCAAACTTGGCCCTCCCCACCGCAACAAGTCTGAGTGTGTTCAGAAAGTTAAAGACAAACTGTGGCAGAAATAAGCACTAAATCTGACATAAATCAATGGAGTAAACAAGTTTCAAAGCAGTTATGTGTCTCAGAATATCTCAACAACACACCACAGGAAGGTGCTGTATCACTGGATTCTTATGGTCTGTACCTGACTGTTTTAGTAGCACAGATGTCTACATATAGATCAGAGAGGCAAGAGGAGATGGATGTATAGATGATAGACATACTTACAGGTGCACTGGTACTGACTGGTGTCCACACTCAATATCCAGAACACAGCAAAATAAAAAGAAATAAGGAAAATACAAAGAGAGAAGGTTTCTCTGCAGAAAAATACAGACACACGCCAGTTTACTGGGTCATAAGATGAGACTGAGATGGATTACTTTAGTTGATGTCAGTAGCTGTTGGGGGTCTTTAATGGGCTTTTGTTACTTATAAACTGAGTTGTTAACCAGATGCTAAATGTGGAAGATATCAGATGGGAACCCCAGAGCTTTTCAGGAGAAGATGTGAACAATCTGGTCCAAACGCTTTGCACAGTTGCAGTTCACACTGTACTCCACAGCAGGAGATTATGTGCCGGTGATGCGCTCACACAGCTGAAAATGAGAGGGAGTAGCTGTGATGGAGTGCAATACCCTGTGGAGATCACTGTTTTCTTTACAGCACATCATAAATGACAGATGAGACTCCTTGATGACAATACCCTATGTATTTTAACGTGTCTGTGATAGCGGCCAGGGAGTGGAAAGCAACCACACTCACAGTAAATGCTTCAGAACATGAAGTGTTACATGCACACATTAAGGGCTGGCTGAAAAATCTCTGAGTGAATGTTGTGAATAAATAACCTTTTCATGTGCCAGCCCTCTGTGACATGTAAAAGGAAATTAAAAAGCTCGAGTGCAGGTGTGAAAATGGCTTGTCTTAGAGGTGATACTGTCGGTGGGTTATTATTTCATTTATTATTATTACTTGTCTATTTTCCAGGGATATTCTGCTTATCACCTGTGCTGTGCAAACACTTTCACAAAGTACTGAATCATATCCATTATTGTCTCATGTTGAATGATGAATTAACTAGCTTATGTTTTGCCTTGGCAGATGGCAGATGCCTCTTGCCAATTGTTACTTTTACTGTTGAAAAAAAAGAAACACTCAAAGCAACACCTTACAATGATTTGCATATCTCATAAGCCGACATCTTGTTCACAGTAGAACGTAGAAAACATGTCAAATGTTGAAAATTTGACATTTTACTAAAAAAACGGACAATATGAATACTCATTGAGTTTGATGGCAGCAACACATCTCAAAAGAAGTTGTGACAGGGACCAAAAAGGCTGGAAAAGCAAGTGGCACTAAAAGGAACATCTGGAGGAACATGTTGCAAATAACAAGATCACCATAGAGAGACATAGCATCTCAGAAGTAAAGATGAGCAGAGGTTTGTCCACAAACTGTGGAGCAATTTCATAATAATGTTCCTCAATGTAAAATTTTGAAAACTTTCCATCACTTACAGTACATAATATCAGCAAAAGATTCTGAGAATCTGAAAACATCTCTGTGCACAAAAGACAGGACTGGAAATCAGCATTGGATGCTTGAGCTCTTAAGACCCTCAGAGATGATTCTGTCATGGAGATCACTGCATGCGGTCAGGAACACCTCCAGAAATCACTCAGTGGGGCTACATGAGTGGCATCGGATCGGATTAATGGCTAAATTACAATAAGACTGAGTTATTCAGCTCATGTAGACACCTTAATCTGACAAAAAAACGGATCGGTTCGGGTTACTCATGATCGAATTAAGACACCAAGAGAACTCGATCCAAATGTACACTGAACCTGCATGTAGACAGCAGTGGATCGGATTTAGCGTTCTGCGCATGCTCAAGACTTTTTCCCGGGATCGTTACCCGGAAGTCGAAGGAGATGATATCACTGTTGTTGTCGCCGCCGTCAGAAAGAAACCATGTGCCATAACCAGCTCATCACAAACCAAATGAAGAGGGACGTAGTTTCATCTTGCTCTTCGTTCGCCATCGTTCTCAAATAGCTGAGTTTGTTGTTGTTGTTGATGGTCAACAGGAAGAGCCTCTATTAGCGTTAGTTAAAATGGGTACAGCACCACCTATCGTACTGGGGTATTGCATGCTTTGTGCCAGTGATTCGATTCATTCACCGCCATATATCCAAGGATAATTACCCTCAGATAAGGAGCATAACCCAACTATAGCTATAATCGAGTTAATTTCATCATGTAAACCCACTGAGTGTCTGTGAGCTTAGTCTAACATACTATCCACAAATGCAGGTTAAAGCTCTATGATGTAAATAAGCCAATGTGATCATTATCCATAAATCTTTTCTGGGGCAAAGTTAATTTGAATTGGACTGAAGCAAAGTGAAATCTGTTTTATGGTCAGACTGAAATAATGGATACCACCGTCTCCAGACTAAAGTAGAGAGGGACCATCCAGCTTGTTATCAAACGCTCATTTCTAAAGCCTATTACTCTGATGTTATGGGGATGGATTAGTGCCTCTAGAACTGGCAACTTGCACATCAATGCTGAAAAGGTATTTACAGGTTTTACAGCAACGTATGCCCCCATCCAGAAGATGTCTTTTACAGGGAAGGCCTTGCATTTTTCAGCAAGACCATGTTAAATATCATACTGCATCTATTACAACAACATGGCTTCATAGTAGAAGAGTCGGGTGCTGAACTGGCCTACCTGCAGTCCAGACCTTTCACCAATTGAAAATATTTGTTGTATCATGCATGCAAAATATGACAGACAGAAGACTCAGGAAGGCTGTGCAGCTAGTATCCTATGTTCTATTGTAAACAAAACTTTGATTTATGAGGTTTATGAATGATTTCATTCTATTTTTATGGGATTGGTATTGTATATAAATACTAACAACTGCGTCGATTTCAGTCTGTTGAAGGTAATGCCATCTGAATGCATGTTTGCTTCAGGAAAACTGTGACAGCTTTACAGCACTGTCAAGTATTTATAACCTCCAACCTTTTTAGAACCCCAAACCCAGGACCCAGACTGCCTCTCTTTGTCTAAGATAATCAACACAGCATTCCTCGACTGTACTTTACAGCACTTGAAACCCAGTAAATCTCTCAGTGAGCATACTGTGTATGTGCATGAGGGTCCAACTCCTGCTCTGACGACAGGTGAGGCATCACAGCCTTGAGAGTGGCTATTTCCACGTCAAACTTAATCCTGGCTTGCAGTTTGACTGGAGGTGGCTTTTACTGTCTGTCAAAAACCAGAAAGAAAAAAAAAAAAAGGAGTAGAGCGGATATTTCAGGGGTTGAAAGTGGTGCATTCCATAAATAGCTTGACTTTCACAGCTAGGAATCCCATTTTCAGTGGGAGGCATGTTTTTCTCTTTTTTGGTCTGTGTGCGGAAATGACTATTTATGTACCAAACACTGTGATGTATAATTTGGGAGATTTTGTTTCAAGCCTTGCGTTCATGCAATTTAGATAATACAACACTTATTGTCTTATATTCTGTGGGTTGTTTGGCTTCAGTGACATCCCCAAACACATCATTAGTCTTTTTTAACCCTCCCTTCTTCTTTCCCTTGAGGCCACAAGAGCCTCTGATCTCACTAACAAATCCCTCACAAAAGAATGTACACTCATAGTAGACATATTTCCCGCAAAATCTTCTACTTTGTAAAATCTTTATTTCTCACAGGAACATATCCTGAGTAAGATTTTTCTAACTCAGTTCAGAACTATGTGATGTTATTTTCTCCTTTATCTACACAGCAGATTTACGGTTGATTTCACCTCCGTTAACACACAGAGCAAAATTACTTATTCGTTTATTTTCTTTTTGCTGTTTAGTGGTAAAAGGGTCTCCATAAACAATGTGTGCTAGGTAGAAAGAACATTTAAACTGCTTTTCCAGTTTAATTCAGCATTTCCGTGCTTCTCGGGACAGCTCACAGTATTTCATCCGTGCTGACAGCCATATGGAATATTGCTCTGCGCTACAAACTCAGAGCAACTGACCAGGGAAGAAGAAGAAAAAAGAAAAGACATCCTGATGGGGCCTCTTTCCAGCTATCTCTTCTGACATGCTGGCAATAACACACACGTCAATATTAAAACCCTGATTGAAACATAGCCTCACAAATGTTTCCCCTAAAAACTGAAAATGGTCTCTATGGCTTTGACCATGCAGCTTTAATTTGTAGCTATCAAATAACATTTGTTTATCTAACCATCGTTCTAACTGTGATTTGGGCATATAGGGATGGTAATTTCACCGTTGGTTAAGTGACTGCTTCAGGAAAATAGAGAAGCATGTTCCGCCAATGATGGAGGTAGAATGGAGGGTGCATATTTGCCAGTTAAAATAACTGTAATATGGCTTGGAGGAGGGGGAGGAAGTGCGAGCAAGCACAATTAGATGACCAGTTTTAGTGAGAGACAGAAGACGGACAAGAGAGAAGCAGCTTTTTTTTTGTTTGGATGCTGTCTTAAGGACGCTAAAAAATAAGAAATAAAAAGTATGACTTTTGTACATTTTCACAAAACAGCTATCAAATATACATAGCTTCAGCTTTAACTTAAGCTTCTAAAGCCAGTCAGAGCAGCCTTCCAAGGACACATCGCCTGCAAAACTCTCCCAATCAAAATCTTGCTTTTGTTAATTGTTTGCAGAACAAACTCTATTTTTAAAAAGTGAAATAAGATTAAAAGGAGGCATGTTGCTCTCGTAAAATCAAGAGAAAATGTGAGCTTTTTCACCTTTTTTCATATTAGCTCGTTTCTCGCCCCAAACCAAATCAGATTGCTGTCTCAAAGTGTCTCAAGGTGCTCATTAAAATAAGACACTGACCGGCTCATTTGCCACCAGATTAATGGAAAGTAGTGCATTTCTTAAAGAAAAGGGCTTCAGCCACACTCGGCACATTTACATGATACTAGAAAAACTAATTATTGTGTCAGTCAGACGAAAATATGTTAGTCTGACTGAAACAGCACAAAATCGAAGCCAGATTAGAAAAAAAATAATGTGGTTGAGGGTTGAATCACTCAACAAGACTTGCATAGTCCCGAATGCTCTGCACAAGATCTAAAGCTCAATCTTTTTGCAATAGATAGATTCATGAAGTCCCATTCCTAAAAAGATTTTGTCAGACAGCTAAACAACACGACTGAAAATCTGCCATTAAAAAATGTGTATCAACTCGTGGTCTTTCAAAACATTATGAATGTCACTCTGCTCTAATAAAATCTTGATTTGATAACTGCAGCATCATGTGACAACATCTCCATTCAAGTACCTTAAAGATAACATCTGTGCAATGACTTTGGCTCTCATGCACAATGTTTCTTCCATAAAGAAAGTTAGAACCAGCGAAATGTCTTGAACGTTTTCTTGTACAGTCTACACCATTGCCGAGTCGGATGTATTTCCATGAATAACTCAATTTCCCACCCGTGCATCTATACGGGGACAAGGTCAGCGGTCCAATTAAACGGCCAAGTTGAGCTGCAATTGTAGGTCGACTCAAACGTGCACATAACCCTACATCTGTCCATCAAACACTAACACACACTGGTGAGGCTGCAGGTCTCTGTCCAGACTGCTCTTAATAACCATGTAGAGCAAAAGAATGTTGTCAGAAGAGAAGGAAGATAAATGGATACAATTGAATTGTGGCGTCACATTTATTACTAAGGTGTTACAGATGTGGGTTAAATAGTTGCAGATAAAACAAACAAACAACTGTATGTCTACAGAACATAATGTGCATAGTTTTTATTAGAAACAGTATCGGAAGAAAGACTTTCCTTTGGACTTCTGTTCAGCAGCTAGACAAGAACTCTTGCAAAATTCAGTTCATTCTCTTATAGTTGACTTCTATTTCAAAACTCTATAGTAGTGTGTTGCTATGACTACTGCACCAGTTTTAAAATGACTTTCAAACCAGGTACATATAAAAACCAAGTTTTTGACCAGCTTGTTTGTTGGAATAAAGAGGAGACAGTTTTACAGCTTTATTGAGGCTGGCAATTTAAATAACGAATTTTTCTTTCGGCCTTCCGCTCGCATCCTCCGTCTCTAACCTTTCCTCCCCCACAGATTCCCAGCTCTGTTGCTGGAAGAACCCTGGCATAGATGTAGGGGGCGGCAGTTACTGTGATGCTGCAGGACCTGGTCTGGGAGCCCATAGAGACCTAATTGGTGCCCCTATCCACCGCCATCACCACCAGCACTACTACCCCCTGAAAACCCCCGCCTCCTCATCTCCTCCATGGTGTTTATCCACTAATTGGGCCACTTCCTGAGACAGAGGCCAAACAGGGAAGGGAGGAATGCATGGCAAAAGGCCACTCAGACAAGCTAGCGTCAGGGTTAGAGGGGGGTGGTGATGGGAAAGAGGAGGGGTGCATAGAGATATATGGGGGCAAAAGATAGAGAATAAAACAGACGGACAGATGTTTTCTTTATTCTCTTTTCTATTCATGACAGAACTTGTCATATTCTGCATGAGCACTTGCTGGCACAACAGATCAACAGATCATACGGCTAGCACCATGTGTCAGCAACGCTTACTACGAACAGTTATGTTAAGCATTTACGTTCCGACTGCCACCCCTGAAGTCTCACAATAAAACACTGATATTAATGGGAAGAAAATGCACATAAATCATCGAACTGACAAATGAGAGGATTTGTGCTTTTTTTTTTTTTATCCCGACTGACCATCTATGCTCTTGGTTTTGTTTGATGTACTGGTCCTTTGAAGTTGGCCTAC
Source organism: Leuresthes tenuis (assembly GCF_036924035.1). Lineage (NCBI taxonomy): Eukaryota > Metazoa > Chordata > Actinopteri > Atheriniformes > Atherinopsidae > Leuresthes > Leuresthes tenuis. The sequence goes on from NW_027325365.1 coordinate 5,472,360, forward strand.
CGGGTCTATTGGTGTTTTCCTGGGGTTAGAAGTTGAGCCCCCACAGCATTTAGGACTGTTCAAGCCAGTTAAGGGATGCCAGATGAGTATTCCACAGTCCCATGACACCACAGCATTTTTCCTCCTACGTACTATACAGTATGTAAGAGAGCACCAAAGCCAGCAGAAAACAAGAAAAGGAAACCTAAAAACACTTACGGATACTAAGATTTTAAGTGAAATTATTACTACTAAATAGTTGTATATAGTGAGCAATTAAACAAACAAGAAAAACATTCATATACATACTGGATTAATTTAGCATTTTTGCATTTATTCAAGTAGAATATGAGTCATAATGGATTCCATTTTTTACTTTTACCAATTATTAATTCCTCCAAATATCTCATAAAAACAGCAATCCACAGTCATTACATACAAGCCATGAAGAGTAGCATCGACTGTCCATGTAAAAATTCACCAAAAGAGTAAGCACAGTCAAGAAGAAAACCTGCTGATAGGCCAGAATAAAGATCACATAGCGGCCATTTGGACAAGGAAGACTAAAACGCATCTGGACTGGTGAGAATGACTCTGAATAAACAAGCCAGGTCACTCAAGGAAGGGGGTGGGGGGTGGGGGCTGAGACAGACACAAACCTTTTCCTGTTGTCCTAAATAGCAACAATCAAGGGAGCACAATCTCCGTCTGACTTCCTGCCCTATAAGCTCCTGGGAACTCTGGGAACAGGGAGCTGGTCAGAGAGTGAACATGCTGTTACATCATTGGAGGGCACTGAATCATGCAGATAAAACCTACATACTTTGACTACACAATAGTGAAAAGGGAAGTGGAGCATCTTCTTTTGGCCATACAATCACTAATTTCCAAGTAGATCCCAAGAGAAATTATAGCATGAATGACCAAGATGTGAAAACATATTCAGTGTCAAGTAAATAGGTGTTAATCATGGATGAATAGAGTAAAATTTGACTGAAATTTCAATGACCCGAATTTCTGAGAGCATAAAGTACACCAATCTCTCTTTAAAACAAATTTATATGTTCTTTAACGAAAAAAGTTACAAGAAATCAAACCAAGAAGGAAAAAAGGAGGCACTAAGATAAAAGTTGTGGGCTTGAGGTTTTTTTTTTTTTTTTTGTAATTTGGAAAGTGAATTTCAAAGATAGTGATACACACATCAGAAAAAGAAAAAAAAACAGTGGGAGGTAGCTGATGACACAAAGGGAGTCTATCTGCAGGAGGAGTGTGACGTTTGGCTTCTGTCCCTGGTCTTTTGGCAGATGGGATCCTACAGTCTGCAGGTGGTGTGCAACAGCCCCGATACTGGCCAATGGCACTCCAAAACAGGATGTATGAAACTCCCCAGGCTTGGGACTTCCTCTCCCGGAACGCCACGGCCCAGAGTTCAGCCAGCTCCCAGCTCAGAGGAACGCATTACAGATCTGGCACGTGAAGCAGTCTGCAGCTCAAAACTGAACCCCACCCCCTCCCTTTCTCCAGCCCATTCCAGTCTTTTACAATTTAAAACTACAGAAATATTCCCTCTGGTGCTTTTCCAAAGGAAGGAGCTCATTTTCTATGTGTTCAGTTTGCGTCAGAGAGGGCATCAAAAGTGCACCCTCTACACTTTAATGAAACCAGGCCTTGGCAGCAAATATGGCAAATTAGATTCCAAAATAGCAGAAAAAATAGAGATTCAACCTTGACATGAACTAGAAAGAACCATAAAGTTCACACAGAGGATGTGCGTGGCTTTTATGACTGAAAAGAACAGGCAGAGCTCCCCAAACACTAACTTGCTGTTGATTCACATTTATCTGGATCACAAACTGTTCTGGATCACAACAGATAATTTGAGCACAGGGTTTTACAATCTTACCATATGGTCACAACTTCCTGTTTATCAAAATTGAAGTTATACCTTGCAGTATTGCTGGGCTTGTAAACTGGAAATATTTGGCATATGTTTGTAAGTCATAAATACTCCTCCCTATTCCTGCATTAAAAAAAAAGTTATACTAGCACTTTTCTGAAGCAATTAAAGGCCTCGCAGCTATGGATGCTGCGTTCACAGGCAGGAGCTGTGTTAAAACTACTAGCAAAGACAGATGAAAGATACATTTTCCTTTGAAGGAGTGAATGAAGCCAGGAGGGGAATCAAGAACAAAAGTGGCCACATTAGAGCAAAACAGCAGCTGACTGGAGGCTTAAGTTCAGGCTGGGAGGTTGGACGCATCCTCTGGCCCTTAACAGACAGGCATAGTCCCTCAAATAAGCCCCCTCTGTAGCACCCACCCACCCATTTGGATCAGAGTGACTTCATTAAGATGGCGCATTGTTTGCCAATGTGGTTCCAATCGGGCCTAAACTGTATATAAACCCTGCAGGAAATGCAGCTGGGTGACAGACTGTCCAAAAATAAAGAGAGAAGCAGTGAAATAAGTATTAAGAGATGTGCATGTGGGGTAAGAGCTATGGAAAATAAAACACATGTGAGACAACGCAGAAGGGGTGGGGGCATGATTAACGATGCCGACACTTTGAAGGCAGGAAGACACCTGGCGACCATCTTGTCTCCGTGGGCCTTGGACAGACGGTATTGCTTTAGTGTGTAGGAATTAGGACCTACTCATCTCACAGCTTTAGCACGGAACCACTGGCCAGATGGGGACTAAGCCAGGGGGATTGCAGAGGACTCTACGAATGAGACACAACTGCTGGCTCCACCAACTGCAGTGAAGTCTCTGTTGATTTGGCAACATACTTAGGCAATGATGGATAGTATGTTAGCCTGTGAGCTAGTTCACTTCCCTTATTGACTATGATTGTGTTAAATCCCTCCCATACGCCTGCACTAGGGAAGACTAATGAAGTGACTGGGCTATGTGTATTTTCCAGAAAGGATACTGTACACTTCCTGCCTTTGCCGATCCACAAACAGCCATTGTTTTATGGAGCCTTGCAAACAATAAATATCAGGCGCCTGAAAAGTCTCCTGTCTACATGATCCTAAATATACAAGCTAAAAAGCTCCAACTGGTGTACCACACACAAACAGCCGATAGGAGTCTGGAGGTAAACATCCCTGTTAAACAGCTCTGTCATTTGATGAAAAGATAAATAGGATGTGTAAGTATCACTACAACGTTTTCCATCTCAGAACTACTGCCTTGCCTTATGTTCAAACATTACAGGATATATACAATATTTTCCTTTATCTTTTCCCATGAAAAACAACAAAAAATACCCTGACAATCATGTTTATCAACCTCACCGTGCCTCTACCCCACCACCACCATCACCACTAAACACAGTAAATTTCAGCCTCACAAGCTATAGATGGCAATAAGCATCGACAGGAAAAGTGGCGACAACAGAGCTAGATTTTGGAGCTGAGAATGGCCTCTGGGCTGAAGGCAGCTGGGAATCAGGGTTTAGGTTAGAGCTATTAGACCCAGTGGTGGGTGGGTGTGAAGGAGCTGGGATTGTTTCAGTGGCATCAGCACTGAGTGTCTCTTCCTGAGGTTGTCTTTGTAAGTAATTGGACTGGTAGTTAGCCACAGTTTAGAATCTCCACAGCAGGCCCCTGGGGCTAAACTGCTAGCAACGTTGTCATTACTCGGCTCCCTTTGAAGACGCCAAAGATGAAATCTGGCCATTTGTTAAGCTTTTAATGCTGTTTCTGAAGAAACCCATTTTTGCTGCTGGTAACAAACCTCTAATAATAACTCCTCTCGTGTGATTGATGAAAGCCTAGGAGTCGAACTTTGACACATAGCAGTCTGGGGCAGCATGTATGCCTTGTCTTTAGCCTGACTGAAAATCCTTTTTCACTTTACAAAGTAGAAATTATTGAATTTTTTGAGCATTCAGAACTAATCAGTCCATAATAGGAAGTAAATAAAAATAATAAAAAAAGATCATCTTATAAGACAAAGTAAGATAAAACACCAAAAGAGTTAAACACTTGCTGCGGTATTTAATATTAAGGTCCCATAAATTTAGTAAAAAAAAACTGTCACAGATAACATCCACAGTATGAAGCTACTTCAAGTAATTTAGTTTTGCAAGTGCAAATAATTTCTAAGGCCCCATGCCATGCCCCACTTTATAAAGTTATACCAAACTCATCGTACCCAAAATGTGTCTCCGAAAACTTTGGCTCACAATATCACACAGGTACCCAACATCCAGGCATAGTGCTTTATAGGGCAGCTCCCTGAAGCCATGAACCAAAGCAAAGGAACAAAATTCCGCCAATGTCCCTACTGTTTCCACTGCAAGCACCATCTAAATATGCTAAAAATCAACTTAAAAATTGGTGGTTATACAGAAACTTCATTCAGGTGCATAGAGTTGCTGCTGTATATTTACAAAAAATATGATAGATCCTTAAGAAATACAGAAAAATGCTACAAACTTTATTATACTTTATTATACTTTTTATCTTATACTTTTGTGTGTTCCTATATCACTGCACATCTTTGTAACAAGCCAGAAGTTTAACACAGCTGATGCTACGGTTTGTCTCAATGCTAACAATGTTCTTGGATGAAAAACCACACATTTTCTAAGATCTCACATTGGTGGAAAACATAATGAATGTAGGCTTATATGCAATATCCATACAAACTTAATTCTTTCTCCTGCCCAAGGTGACTATAGCATTCCTTGGTTTGGCACAAAATCAGAAGGAAATCCATTTTCATTAGAGCCATGACCTACCTCTGCTAAAACTTTCATGCATATACATTCATAGCTTTTTGAGGTGGAGAGTCCTTCCACACTGATCACAACAGTATGCTTTTTTATTGGCATATCTCATCAACAACAGCTGGTACAGATGTGGAAAAGGTATTCAGTTATTTCGATCTTTAGTTCTTAGTGATAATATCACATGCAAATATAGCCAAAAATGACAACAAAGAAATTGTCTTGAACTTATCCTATTTTACCAGTAAAGAGAGATAGCTTGGAATACAACTTGCAGGCTATCTGTTTAACATAAGAAAGCCATATTTGTGTTTTATTGTATTATATCGTATGGTGTTGTGTTGTATTTTAGGATTCTGGTATATTAAAATATAGCATTTGTAAATACAGAGATAAGGGGAGACGCAAACTGATGTATAGGTCTGACAAAAAGCCAAATGAGTTGTACTGAAATGCAAAAGGCAATATGAATAAACAGCAACCTTAAGTCTTATTTAGTGGTTTTAAATGGGTCTTCAGTTTACACATCTTCTGTCTTTCATTCAGCTTTACAGTTTAAACATGGATGTAGCATACTACCAATGCTAAGGGAAACATTGGCAAAATTAGCGAAACATTGTGCTAATGTGACCTACTGGAGACAATGCAATCCAAATTAAAAGTTATAAACTGGTTAGCTTGAAGGCTATTTTTATCATATTTACTCTTATATTATACTAGTCTTATTAAAGTAATCAGAATCCAACGACAAAAATAGAAATGTTACTGTGCAGAACATGGGAGCTGCTGGTCTACTCCATCAGTTATTTGTTCATAACCAAGGCATCAGCCATCATGTCGTGCATTCGGTTTGGCATGTAAAGCACTGAAAATTTTCCAAATACAGTGTACTCTTAAAATAAGTGACTCTTTTTAAGGTGAGCCCTTTAAAACACTCAAAGCCTACACTAGTATATTTGTTGGCTTTTGTGGAGACTCAAAACTCAATAAGCACGTTTACATGGTACTAAAGAAAAAGATTTATTGTGGTGGTCTGAATGAAAACCAGACTAACACATCCAGATTATGTGATGGTAGCTTTACATACCCCTGCATGTATGCGCTCAGCGACATTCAAATGGGCCAGTGCTCTGATCTTTTTGTGAAAAATGGTACAGCATAAGAATATATTATACAGCCAGAATCCCAATAAAGCTGCTTCCTTTAACATATTTTTCTGTTTCTTTTGCAAGACGGCTACTTGCATCGGAAATTGTGACAGAAAATCTGCCTATTAAGACGACATGCGATGTTGTGGCTTCTTAAAGCATTCCAATAAAATCCTGATTTCATCATTTCGGTGTCACCTAACAAACTCACCATTCAAGTAACATTTGTGCAGTGAATTTGTCTGATCTTACATGAACGATGATCTCCAACAGAGAAAGTTAAAATGGCAAAATGTCTTGAAAATATTTTTACACAGTCCAGAGGACCTCAGTTCCTCTCCCTTGCATGTTAACAGTTAGAAAGACAGTGGTCCAGTTAAATCGCCCTGTTGAGCTGTAACCATAGCTTGACTCAACTGAGCATTGTCTATTGGTTATCTAGTTGCTGCATAGAGGCAGGATCAAAATGTTACTGGCTTGTAGAATCTACGACCTACAAAGCATAGGCAAAATGTTTTCATCATATATTTTCCCCTGGAAATGAGTGGTAATTTGATAGAATTCAGTTGTCTGTGAACTTAAATAATATACTGGCATAAAATACAGTTAAAGTGCAGAGCTGGATAAATTAATTAAGGGATAATGGGAATTAGTGCACATTACTTGTATCTTTTAGATTTTATCATGTTCCAGTCAACTTGCCCAGGGAAGTTTGTAGCCAGATCTGCTACAAAGAATCTTCTTTACTTGAAATTTACTAAGACGTTTATACAGGGTTCCTGACAAATTCAGTTAAATTAGGGCTCAACATCCTGAAAATGAATTATGCTACATTAAAATGTCTAAACTGACACTTAAAAAAAACATTTGACATTGACAACTGGCTAAAGAAATAACTTAAGAAAGAACAAGTAGTCCATGTACATGTGTCACGACCCGATCTCTATAAATATACAGATGGTGGGCCAATACCCACAAAACATGCCACAAGAAAGAATGGTCCTTTGCAGCGGGTGCAGTGGAAAAGGCAGCAGCCCCAGAGCTCTGCTTCAAGCAGGTCTCAAATCAGCGCTTGGGGAGAGCAAAACATATGTTAGCTATGTTATGGTTAGAATTAGCATCCCTGGTTTGCAGCGGATGTGGGTTTGATCCCTTTGGCCTCCAGGCTCAATCAAGTCAATCTAAAATTAGTGGGCTGCCTCTTTTTTCCGGAAGACAGATAATTCCCCCTTGATTGTGGAGAAGGAAAAACATTGAGCAAAGCAAACATGGTAAGGAACGTGGAGAGAGAGCAAGTCCAGAGCCTGAACACAGCTCAGTTATGGTGACGCCAAAAATAGTGACAGGTGCAGCGACCAGCTGTTGCCAATAAACACATTCATGCTAAAAATATACTGAGAACGGGAATAGGAAAGCTTTGTGTCAGCTTTTAAAGCTGTATGTGCTTATCACTGTGGGTATACTGTTTGTGAAGCCATAGTAATGACTGCTAAAACTGCATTATATGACACAGTCATATAGTAAAATGGTAAAAATGGAGGAATACTCTTTCAAGAGCCCTTCCAATGGAAGCTGTAGAGTGGAAAAACTGCCAAAAATTCATCTTAAAGTGGGCAGTTCATCAGTATTCTACTGTGGCTATATCAAAAGAAAAAAGGACACAATCGACTGTGTGTCTGTATCTACCCTAAAACAAAATGAAAAGCCCATACAGGACACAAAGGCAAAACAGGCCTTCTGGCCACTAATTACAGAAGGGCTCAGGGACTGTTAGCTCTGACTGTTTCAACATGCAAATCACATCCAACCTCCGGGAAGTTGGCTTAAACACATCTGTAGTACAAGGCCTGCTTACTTGCTTTGGATCTGTTATGCTAAAATGGCATGAGTTGTAAATACACAGTGCTGTTTCAGTATATTAGTGTCATTAGGATTTACTTCTGATATACGGTCACTGGTTTGGGTACTGCTGAACAATCAGTTCATGGAGTGCTAAACTTAGATCTGAGTAACATGCAGACAACAGTGCAGGGGATAACAAACAAGGGAAAACACTGCAGCCTTGGCTGCTGATGTCATTAGATTCTCAAGTGTTTTCTGTCTCTCTCAAAAAAGAAAACTGACACAAGAAATATGTTGTGCTGTGCTATCCTGTTTTGTACATTTCCTGAAATCCAAGGTGTAGGGCACAGGAAAAATGCAGTTCAAGAGGGAAGGTCAAGCTTCAGAGTTTGACGTCTGGAAAACCATTTAGGTGGAATGGAAGGAAAGAGACAAGGTCCAAGTTATTTCCTTTTTTTTTTCCTTTTCTCTCTATCATTTGAAAAAAAAATGTTGGGGTCATTAATCTTCTTTGGTCTGTCACTGTGGTGGCTTTTGAGAGGGAAGAATAGACAAGAGGATTCAGGATGCACTTGTGTACTGCGGCAGAATGGGAAAAATGCCCGTGCATCTGGTGCCACAGGGTCACAGGGTTGTGTAAAAGTGTTTGTCTGTCGTGTATCCATCTGTGGGCACATTATCGCACCTGATGTCATGAGTATCACAAAAATTACATATTTTAAACATTAGAATAAATGGCTATGAATGCAACAAAAGCAATTATTTCCTCAATTATATCTTATCGGCTGTGAATATTTATTGACATTTTTCAGTTATTTGCCTGGAAAACAGTGTCCACAGAGCTGCTTTTATTGCACTGCAGCATTTGTCAGGTAACCATATGAATAGTTTTGTGATTCTTTGGCTCACTTGGTCACCTATTTCTGGTCTGCTTGTCTGCTTTGACCACAAAAGAACAAAAAACGCCTTGTGTTTCCTCAGCTTACAATACCAGCTGAAAGACAAGTGCTCTGGGTCACTTTGCCAACTGAACAGAGTTACTTTGGAAGCTTTTCATCAATACAGGCCCAAGTCTTTTGTAAACCCTGTTCAGTGCAACCCTGTGGCTTTCCTCAGGTGCTCAACGTTTCCCTGCAGCCTTCCAAAGCAAGCGTATTGGTTAACCACCCAAACCACTTGAGTATAATGCAATCTCCGATTCACAACACACAAAATGTGTTGGCAGTAGTCCATGGAACCTAATCCAGGAAGTGGAAACTTTTCTGCAAACAGACTCTTGTTGAAAACGTCTAATGAATGGTTTCTCGTCTATTCTGAATGGGGTATAGTCCCAAGGATTTTTCCAAATTTTATAAGTTTTTTTGTTTTCCTCATTTAGAACAACCAACAAGGGAGAGGGATAGACAGACAGTGCTGCCTCTGTGCACAAGGACTTTCTAAACACAGGAGGCAGCAGTTCTGGAATGTGAACTGGCATAAAAGCAAGCTCTGAAATTATGGCTCTGGCCATCGCTAGAGGAAAAAAAAATTGATGCAATCCGTGGAGCATGCAGCTTTTAATTAGTGGCTTCCGAATCCTAATTGGTTTCTCTCCATTTCCCTCCATCTTAATTCAGGATTGGACCAATTGGCCGCGCTGCATTTAGAGTGTGTTCATTTTGAGAGAAACCATACACTGTAATCAAGGGCGGCACATGGAAATGGGAGCAGAAAACAGTCAACTTCATCCTTTTTCAAACTTTTTCCAACTTTTGAAAGAAAAACAACATAAAAAAATGTGTATGACCAGAGGAGAAGCCTCGTACGGCTCTGTAAACAAACATATGTTGGTGAGACCATATCAGACACTGAGGAAAAACACTTCATGTAGCATTAAACATGCAACTTTTCAGTGAGTGTGGCATAAGCTAAAATTCTTTGATTGCCAACATTACAGGCAACCAGTGGTGTTTGGTAAAAATTTAGAGCCATAAGTGTTTTTCACTGCAGACTAAAGGTGGAGTTGCAGTTTCATCGAGCATTAGTTTTGTGTTTGAAAGGTACAGAGGTGAAATGCGGGGTCAAAGTTGATGTGCCTCTGTGCTGGCAGCAAAGCAACCCAAAGTCAGAAAACACTTCTCTAGCGATGTTGTTGCCGCTTAGCTGACTCCGCAACAATGGCCACACTGATACAGTGCTAAACCTGGGTACCAACAGCATCCGGAGAATTAAGGATGTCTTCCTTTAGCACCAATGTAGCCTGTAAAAGCTGCTAAAGCTGCTATTCAGACCCTACTAATGCATCAGTTTTCTCTTTATATGACTTTATATGCAGCGCGTGTATTTAGTGGGGGAATAAATTATATCCCATTCATCTGAAAGTTGATACTTTGCCCATGCAAAAAGCGCTCTTCACAATAGCTTGTGGAAAGTGCATTATCTGAATGTAAATGTTTACCCATGATCTAACAACTGAGTCATGTTTATTGCATGCAACAGAAGCTAACTGGGAGTGAAAACACACAGGAGATTACAAAGTTGAAGCTTACTGTGGTATGTTTATAGCTGGGTCTGTTGTGTTTTAATGGTGTTGTGTCAGAGCAGACACGCCAATGATAGAGATCTTACAGTTGTTTCATATGTCGACATGTCTATGTATGAAAAAAAGGTACGAAAAACAGCTGGAAACTGTAACTGCAAAACTGTTGGAGCAGACAAGAGTGTATGGACTATTGGTTCCAAAACATACTTGGTGCGATAACACCAGTTAAATATTTTCCCAAACAACTACTGCTGGACTTTGAGTATGCAAGAGAGATAAGTGTGGGAAAGGAAGAAAAAAAGAAAAAAAAACAAACACAGAATCAGAAACTGAGGACAGAGGAAAAGGAGATAAAAGCAGTGAAAAGAGCAACTGTTGGGCTGCTGACGGCTTACAGCAGGGCTTTAGGGAGCAATCACCTGAGGTCAGGGACAGGTCTGGTTGCCTGGCACTAGCGGATTCTCACTACTAACACACACATTCCCCTGTGTCATCCTCTCTCATGTTTACTGTTTCCGCCAGCCTACAAACACATTTCCTCGTTACTGAGGCAACTTGAGGAAATTCACATTAACACAGAAATCCCATGCCCAACACATGAGTGCATAGGCCACGCTAAATCTAGTGTTATACCAGGACATGACATCAAAAAGACTGAACTTACATCTGGAATGGAACTTTGCTCGTTATTCTACGTAAATGGTAAATGGACTTGTACTTGTATAGCGCTTTTCTAGTCTAACTGACCACTCAAAGCGCTTCACTACACGCCACATTCACCCCACTCACACACATTCATACAGCACGTCTTAAGATTCTTAACTATGTGCTTTTTTTTCTTCTAATCATTCATACACACATTCATACCCCAGTGATACACTGGGAGGCAACGTGGGGTTCAGTGTCTTGCCCAAGGACGCTTTGACGCTTCATGTAGCCTGGGGAAACCACCGACCTTCCGATTGGTGGGCGACTGCTCTTCCTCCTGAGCTACAGCCGCCCCAAACTAACACTGGGGAATACGTCTTTCACCCGCTTTGTGTCAGTTTCATTCCTTTTGCTCCACAGTACACTCAGGTACCCTCGTGCCTTTAGCGAATGTACTCTCCAGCTTATTACTGAAAACTGAAAGAACTATAAAAGTCCAGCAGCCTTATTGGTAGTGATGTTAAAACTTTTTTAGTTGTTATAATAGTAATGGACTTTTCCAAAATGGATAAGTAAGAACAGCATACTAACATAAATCAAAGACATTAAGGGGTATCTGAATGTAATTATTGGCGAAGGAAATCTGTATTTGTTTCACTGTTTGATTGTGGGCACACATTCCTCCAGGGGCTGGAACAAATACAAAATGTAGCAAACTCCCCTTCTGGAAAGCAGAACAACATTTCAAGCATGTAGCTGAGCTCTGTTAAACATTTGGGGGCGTAACATAATTCCATGCAACATTTAGTGGTGAAACAAGATACAGATTGCCCGTGCATGTAAGTAGTGCTTAAATTATGAGGGGCAAAAAAGAGGGGAGGGAAGAAAGGAGGGTTAGGGGGTGACCGGATAAGTAATAAAGATGATAAAGATATGATAAAGAAAAATGAAAAAGATAATTGAGAGTGATGAAGCAGTCCCAGAATGAGACAAAGCTGAGAGTTGCTCCATCCTGCTTTCTGCCTGTGAGCAGTAAATGCCTGAAGGTCCCTTTCAGTCTCTTCTGCTGTCTGTTTACAATTACCGTGCCGCGAATGAATCTTCCACGAATGACCGCTCAACTGGCAGTCCTGACTAGCCAGGAACAAGGGAGCTATTAGTGGAGGAACTGAGGAAGGAAGGAAGAGGGGAAAGCCAAAGGGAAGGCAGTCCAGCTCAGAGGCCCAGGGAGGGAGAGGAGGGGAAGGGAAGGAGGGAGGGAACAAGCGGTAAAGCTTAGAGGAGAGAGGGAGGAAGGTGGGGAAGTTGTGCAGAGGGATCAGCAAAGTAACCCAGCAAACAAAGATGGGTGATAGCAAAAAAAGGGCCACATCTTCCTGAGGCAGATATTTCAAAGAAGGAGGAAGAGGACAAAGTCCAGCTGACGACCAAAGCATCCCTCATACTGACCCTCCACCCACCAGAAAGAGGAGAGGATGAAGGAGATTTGTTCTATGGTCCGACCCGAAGGACAGTTGACAACCTCAGAAATTCTTTCATTTCTCAGGCAACAGGATTTAGGATGGGACCTCCCTATGGCCTTTTGACACTAGAAATACATGAGAGCATTTCGTGGGCGTGACATTCCCTCGACCTGTTCCACCGCCACTCCGACCCAAGTCAAGGTTTTTTTGGGCATGTGAAAGCTTCAGGGGACTTCCTGACAGCCATAAATTACTTTGACTTCAGAGATGACAAGGTGGAAAAAAAAAAGTGCTGACACCCTCTTTTGCAACAGCTTCACAGAACAGACCACGGGTGCAATCTTGGACCTAAGAAACAGCCAGACTTTCACACGGTCATTCATCAAGCAGAGTCTGTGAAAGAGGAAATGAGGTGACATCCTGCCCTCATCCTCTTTCCGATGCATCTGCCAAGCCCTTATAGCAGGGACACAAGGCCCCAAAGACCTGTCTTACTTTATTGTTATGTCTCTCTATCTTACCTCATGGGTGAGGGGTAACTATCATTCGGTTCTTCTCAAAAATCATAAACTTCATTCATTTTTGGTTTTGCAAAAAGAAGACTGGCTGGTCCTCTCATCTTTTAATACTGCTTTTCTGAAGGAAGGAGGCAAAGATGACAGGGCAGACACACATACCGTAAGACTTTAGCACGGCTACCTCCTGTGCCTGCAGCTCCTGAGGTTAGATATGGTCACTGGCACTGCCCTCATATAGCTGAGCAGCTTCAATTTCCCAAACAAAGATAAATATCTTTGCAATGGTTGCCACATTGCTTACATTTGGGGAAACCAATGAGCAAAGTTGCCAACTAAAGCAGAATCAACACATATGGACTGGATAATGTTAATGTCACATTTCCCAAAGCACCCTAATGAATGCTGAAATGAACGGTTTACAAGAAATTAAACAAGAACATTTGTACAGTTTGTCGAACGTTTAAGTAACATGTCAGAAAATGTTGTCCTAACTTCTCAAAAGTGTTTATTTGCTGCTTCTAACTTGTAACTAGTACTAATACTTTAAGATAGTTAATGAAGGGCTTTGGGGAATATCCAAGAGGCTTTTTTCATTCTGCAATTACTTAATTATTTAGATACAATTAAAGTGTTTGGAAAAATAAGGAGGTTTGACAATAGTCACTAGTTGCTGTTTCAATCCTTATGTTAACCATTTCCCTTCAACACACACACACACAAAAACTGCTGAATGCCTTATAATATCCAATTTCTGCAACCGCAGGTTCAACAAACACTGATACACATATATATACACGTACAGCTCCTGTACATGGGAACATAACTCTTGCTCTGACAGCCAAATGGTCATCCTCACAGAAGGACCTGATGGGATTGGTTTCATTTCAGCTACAATGGGTAACCCAATCCTGATGAAGATGACTGAAGTCGGCAGAGGATATAGACTGCTAACCCGTTTCCCCCCTGGCCTGGCTTGTCCGCCTCTGAAATGACTGCAGCAAATAATAGTCCATTTGTTTAACCATTCTCCAACAACGGCACTGGCCTTGTTGAGGTGCACAGAAAAGGGAGCACAAACCTGCTTTTTATCACAGGAAAAAGCAGGCGACACACTGCCTTCACAACAGTAACCGCACGCCCCCCCCCCCCCCCGTCCAGTCTTACACCTTATCCACTTGTAAGCAGCTCTTAATGTGGTGTTGGGATCCCTGGAGCAGAGAGCCAGCCTCAGGGGGCTTCAGCAGGGGATATTTGAAACATACAAAGGGGGTATTATTTGTTGAAGCCCTCAGCTGGCCCCCTACCAGCTTCTATTTTGTATGTGGGTCTGACTGTATCCTGATGGTGGTGAATGATGATTCCTTCTTACTCCATGATATTTACACAGGCTGGAGAAAGACCAAGCATGCTGGTTAATCTTCTTCCAAGTGAACATACAGCATATTCAGTTAATAATGAGACAGTCTAAATGCAATACCTAAACCACTGACTATGTATTTCAAGATTAAATAATGACGTCAACATATTACATTTAGTTTCCTGTCCTGGTGCACTTATGCGAGGAAATTTTGTTGCAGGTATCGGTGAAACATTAAATACAAACCAGAAATGTCAGTTTGAGTGTATTGGCCACAAATCTGCCAGCCAACCATAAAACTGACATGGCGACATGTTTTATGATTATTACTGATCATTGGATGTACAAAATGCACCTGCACAAGAAGACATAGCTCACCAGTACAGACGGGCGCAGTAGTCCGCACTGTATACAACAACGTTAACCAGAAGACCGAGATTTAAAGGGAAGAAATGTTGAAAATTATGACGGTGCACGCATGCAGAAAATACAACCCAGGCCGACGCTCCAGACGTGTCTGACAGCTAACACTGCATATTCTGAGACATTATTGTTACCCACATTAGTTCCCCTCTACCACTTCAGTGTTTGAATCTATCCAAAGCCTTAACCGCAGCTGAAATCCCTGAAAAAAAAACAGAATATTACTCAGGTTTTACCCATGTGCTAAAAATGTGTCTTCTCTTTTCCGGCAGTCATTCTGTTCTGCACTGACCATAGGAGGTTAGGACTTAGTGTGTGTTTATTCAGAGAAAAGTCTTATTCGGGTTAAGAGGAATATTACTGTGCATGTGAACATCTCCACCATTGCAGACTAAGCACATGACAACAACAGATTCCCCGTGCAGAACAATGAGCCCCAACACACAACAACAACTGCTAACAACTGCTTTGAAGGACCTGACAAAGAGCCCATAACACTGACTCCCCCAGATCCCAATCCAACTGAGCATCCATGGGATATGCCAAAACAAGCCTGTTCCACAGATGCCCCACCCTACAATCCACAGTAATCAAAGAAACCCGCTGCCAACATCCTTGTGCCAGATATCATGGGACAGTCACAATGGATCCATGTCCTTCTGGGCCAAAGGGAGACCTACACAATAATTTGTTGTGGCTTATCAGTCTATAGTGATGTAATCTACTGTACTGCGTACTGTGTGACAACATACATTTGATTTGCTATTACACGACCATGCTGGCTCAACAGAGTCTAACTTAACATTTTCTGTGCTGGTATCCAATGCTGCATTGACAATACCGTCATATTCACATGAATACAAGGGCTTTGTTTTATTTCACTTGAGGGCAACGTTGGTCAGAAAGCAGTCTAACCCTGACCGAGTGCTGAAATGTTTTACAGGGAGAGTCACTGAAGTACAAAAGTCTCAGTCAGGTGACTTCATATACTACCCACTTCAATTCAAGTGAGCATCTGTGAGATGTGCTCAGAGTCTGATTCACAGAGAGACCCCAACTTGCAACTTAAATCTGCTTCTGACTGCTTGATGCCAGATACCACAGCGTAGCTTCAGAGGTCTGGTGGAGTCCATGCCTCGACAGGTCAGGGCTAAAAGGGATCCACTCATTATTAGGTGGGTGGTCATAATGTTATGACCACCGACTGGACGGTAGTCACAACTCTGCAGTTAGGTGTGAACAGCACAGACAATATGTAACAAAGGTGAAAGCGAGCCAGTTCCACATAAACACTATATTACAATATCGACAAAAAAACAAATGGAAAGAGCAGAGAGATAATTACAGCGAAATAAAGACAGACAAAGACAAAAAGAGTAAAATATACAAGCTCTCCAGAAGTATTGCGAGAGAGCTGGGGGTTAGAAGTAGCATTTATGAGAATAAACCAGATTTCCTGAACTGAGAGCATTCCAAGGGCGCCGGTGGTCTCGGCTTGCCAAGAGGCAAGACGACACATGCTGGAGATGTCTGCCAGGTAGCAGAGCACAAAGAGCCCTCATTTCCTCCCTGTCCCTCCCTCCTCTTCAGCTCCCCCCACCCCCTCACACACACTCATACAAACCTTTACACGCCTCCTTCTCCTCATATTTATTTATTTTTTGTTGTTGCTCATCATAACAGAGTACAAGTTAATGGAAGTGGATAAAAACTATTGATTGAAAACACACACGTAGCATGAAAATAAAACACATCTCGACTGCTTCTTACTGCAGTGCCAGAGAAGAAACATTAATGTTCTAAAGAGCGCTTTGTTAGTTAAGTCTTTAGATGAGCAAAGTCTGGTCCTGCTGGTTTTTGTCTGTATGTTGTTGGATCTGAGGTTTTTTGTGGTAGTATTCTTGGATGCACACATGTGTAAGCTGATACTAATACAGCCCCTTGAAGTCCGATACTTGCCTGGGGATCCTGCTCCCCCAGTGCTCAACACACAACACACACACACACACCTTCCCAGAGCTCATCCATCCCTAGGTGGTATCCTATTACTTCCATGTAAAGACACACACACACACCTTTTTTTTCTCCACTGTAGCCGCAAACCCAAACTCTCACTTTGCCTTCTCATTACTGCACAGCTAAAAACATAACAAGCGCAGGAAATACTTTGAATACTCTCAAACAGGACTGTAATGGAACAGTGTTTAAGCTAAGAGAATAATAACCCATAGTTGATGTAGGAAACTCAGCCCTAGATGAAAACAGCATTTGAGCTGGGGGATGCTAATGGCTACAGTGTGGATAATATCAACAGCTCAGCTCAGCTTCAGTAGGACACCCGGCACTGTGGCAGCGGGATCCTATTCAGAACTGTGCAGTCAGGAAAAAACAGTGAATAAGCTCTAATCCTTTAAGACAGCACCAATAGAGATTCCATCATGCTTGGCTCGTCACGAGAAGAGAGCAAAGCTTAGGAAATGATAACGTCAGTCCAACACAAAATAAAATATGGCCTGTTTTGACTGGCTGGCTTACGGGCGCTCTTTTAGCTAAGGGTTGTTTCCTGTTGAGTGTAGGGAAGCTCAGGTGGAGGTTTCTGCTAAAGAAAAGGCAAAACAAAAGGTATTCAAAGAGAGAAACTCTGAGGATCCTCCGATGCCCTCCTGGAACAAAGACTGAAATGTTTTGGGTGTTCAAGAGAGGCTTTCTTTATTTAAAAGGAAAAGCCTCAATGTAAAGGCTGTATGGAGCAGGGAAATTGGAGGTATTCATGTTAGCCAACGCCCACAAAAACATCACGCATTGTACTTTTAGATATATTATGATTTGCTTTAGGTTGATCTACTTTGAAATGTATTAGATTACTAAAAAGTAGGTCTACTGATGAACTGAGGGAAAAGTGGAAAAATCCATTATTATGGTTCTATGACAACTCAGTAAAGTTGATTTGCTGAGGATGACGACATGCAGATTCTTTTTTTTCCATTTTCGCTTTCTGTCAGTTCAACATCTTTTCATTTTTGTGTCCTGATCAAAAAATCAAGGAAACTATAAATCCTTTAGTGAAGTTGGCTCTGGCGATCGACAATTTTCATTTCCATGTGCTCTGATCATTCATCATTAAAGATTTATAACTTATTTGAAAGTTTCTCAATAGACATGAGGTGGAAGACCATATCATTCTGGTTCATATGCAGGTCATAACAAAAGAATAAAATCTTTTGGAAAACACCACTGATTAAGATCTGGAGCACTGGCATGCAAGCATACATGAATGGAAAGTCAAACGCACAGCCACACTGATGTGAACCTTGAATTCAGGAGAGAGGCAGAGGAGGGAGAATCAAAGCTACATTTATCTAACACCTGAATATTCAACAAGTGGCCCACTAATTACAGCCTGCTGGAATTTGCCTGTGATTACAATTAGCAACATCCAGACTGGCTGGGAAAACATTGGCAGATGTTCAGGCTGCTCTAACTGGCCCGTTGTCACGGATTTGCTTTGTAAGACTTGTTCAAAGGCTTCAAGGAGGGCCATGCATCAAATTTAATCATATCAAAATGTTAAAACATCATGATGTTTTAAAACATTTCTGTGCCATACATTATGTAGTAAGACTTTTTCAATACTTGACCTAACAACGATCAAAATTCAGATAAATCCGAAGCAACAACATAACTATTTGCTGCATCTTCCACAGAACATCATGATCAGAAAGACACACAGCATGTCAAGTTCCTTTAGAACCACAATAAGCTTTTCACCCTCTTTCAACATGTTCAAAATGGATCTGGTGCTTCTTTACTGTGGCCAGCCAAAACAAGAACTGCACATCCAAATGAAATTATTTCTTTGGAGGGAGGTTTTAAACATTTTCTGTCATCATTCTCGCAAGTTTCTGATTCGAGTAGAAAATAATTCCTAAAAAGAAAATTTTAAAAAAGAAGGGGAGATCCATGTCAAGTTTGGCACCATCTTCTGTTCAGAAGACTCACTACAATAAAAAGCAGCAGATTTCAGAGGGAGGAGTCTGGAAACAGGACATGGCAGAGAATCTACAGCGGGTAGAAACTACAAGATGTTGTGATCTGGAAGGGAGCGAGATACACAGTTGGACTAATGATGCTGTGGAATGCTGTGTTCACATGGTGAAAATAAAGGCTGACAAACTGATAGTTTTCACCAAAACACAGAATTAGCCAAATTTTGCAGGCTGGATAGATGTCATTACGGTTAAAAACACTGCATAAATAAACTTTTCTTTTCTTAATAATGCCATTAGTAACCAGATTGAATAAAAATAAAGTAACCGGTATCTGGGTTTTTACACATTGGTTACCTCACATTACATGTGCAGCTCATATTAGGTAACGTCAGGATTAAATGAGCTTCTTTCTGATGTTTTCATCTAGTTTAAAAGTTAAACTGATTTTCAATGACCCTTGCTGCAATGCATGTTAACTGTTATAATGTTTAAAGTACACATCATCAATGCTATATAATAGAGCTGTCAAACATGCCGGAAATGCAGCAATGTTAATACTACTTATAGTATAGAGTGTCTGAAAAAAGAGACACAGCTATTTCAACTCTAATTCTATTCCCTCCATTTTGTTTTGGGGCCTTGATCTGATAAGAGCCCAGCTGGTAACTTCTGGTCACAAACAATGACCCATCTGCTGGTAATCTTCTCCAAGTAGTCCTGCTTCCTGATGGCATGGATAAAGGATAAAGCCAAGCACACATTAGGGTAAACAAATGCGCTTTCGATTTAAACAGGGGAATAACTATGAATTCACAAAGATGACAAGCCAGAAGGCAGAAGATGCCAAAACGCGGTTTTAGACAAACTTGAAAAGGGCAAAAGGGACATCTTGTTCGAGTGTGTGTTTGTGTAAACAACTGACTCGCTGGACAGCTTCTTGACAAACAGAGTGACAGGGGTTCTTCCTACTGAACAGGCTGGATAAATATTCCTGCTGGTGCTAATCAATCAACACAACTTGGTCATGGTGGGTCAGAGGTGGGAGATTGGCACAACACAAAGAAAAGAGGAAGTGCGAGAGTTTTGTTAAGGTGGAGTGCGGTAGTGGGGTTTGTGTATGTGTGAGACGAGGGTGTTTGGTGTCATCGTGTGAAGTAATAAACTAAGTCACCTACACTAAAGCATCTTCTAGGTAACGTGATCTTAGAGCAACACAGGATGCTGCAGAAGTTAAACTGGACATTACTTGTGAATATCTTTGGCACATAAAAAATGACCCATTTATCTACAGTTGTGACTAAGCAATAATGCACCATAAATTTGTCCTAATTGTGACATGATGCCAACACTTTAAGGTCCAATACCATCAAAGGTTGCTCAGGGCTGACTCCAAATCATCTCCAACAGTCTTTATCCTTTCCCCACAATCATGGTATATTTTCTACTGGTATGCAGCAGTATGCTACTGGTAAATAAACAGATACTAACCTCTAAAGATGGGTATTTTTCACCAGGTTATCGATTTCCAGCTCCACCCTTTTGTCCAAAAATACTTATTTCTTGCTCTAAAAAGGTCATGGTGAATGCCAAACCTAGGACGCCAAAAACAGCTGTTCGCAAGCCAGTGTCATTGTTGTGGTGGTTACAGTCACTAAAAACAGCCCATTCGCACAACTGAGGAAGAAACTGTATGAATGTAAACTTTTATGTTCTTTATATGAGAAAAAGCAACAATGCTTGTAAACAAAAAAAAAAAACTTTTTTTACTCAGTAAAATGTATGTTTTGTGAATATTTAGAATATTGACTACTACGCAAAAGTTCTCACTTTCGTGTAGGAAAAACATTGCAACGTGATTTTCATGTTGCCACTCAGTGGCAATGCAGCTGATACCAGTTGGGAATTTGGATTTGACCAACAGAGATTACATTTTTGGTAAAATCCAAACACCATGACTTTAACATGTATCATCAGAATTTCACACATCAAATATACTTTGTTTAATCTTAGAATTTAATCACACTTAGAACGTTAAGTACAAATTACGGGAAAGCATTTTCCACCTGAAACAACTGTAATCTTTCAGAGGGATTTCTTTAATGAGAAGAACAGGAAAGAAACAACTTTCCTTTCTCAGTAAACTCTATAATCCCCCCTCTCCTCCCTCCAATCCACCCACTGTGTCCATCAAACAGCTTAGGCCCCCAGGAGCCTCCTCTGCACCACTGAAAGCTGACAAAGACTTCATTGAGTCCCATTAATCTTCATTTGTCTCTTCATATCCTGCCATTGGTATGGAAATTTCTCCTTATCTCCGGTGTGAACCGACAGTGTCGGTGGTGTCAGTGGAACGGTAAAAGAGGGTTAGGTGCTAAAGTCATAAGGAGGGCGAATGTGGGGTGCCTATTTGACCATTTGGCAGCTTCTGTTCTCAGTGTAGTTCGTAAGTTTCTCATTCAAATGACTTCAACCTTACCAAACACACAGACACACACACTCAGTAGGCGGTTTGAGCAGGAGGAGGTAATCAGATTTCTAAGCTGTGCAGGGGACCACTTCCTGAGATGGAGGACATGTGGAAGGATGGCTGGGGTTTCCCATCTGTTCACCCAGGGGCTTGACCCCCTGCTTGCTGTTCGGAGAGCATCTCTTTTCCTCTTGATACCCGTTTTCACTCACATGCATCTCTGGGTGTTTCTAAGCTACTGTGCCACTAATGGAGTTTGAAGTGAGATGGCAATCAGTTGTAGAGGTGGAGGAAGCTGCTGTCATTTCCCAACCACAGCGACGGATCATCTCTCCACAAGTGTGACACAAATGGGGTTGGGGTTTGTGTTTCATAGAGAGGGTTAGCCAAAATTGTATGAGCGGGATTTGTGTTGATGGATGTAAAGTGAGCAGTTATCAGTTTACATAAAACAGTGCCAGACTTGTCTACTCTTTATGTTCTTTTCTTAGCCGAGTTGGTAATATGTATAAAATGTTTGATATGCTATTTTTGACTCCGGCACTTTGCTGAAAGATAAGCGATTTTAAAATATTTTTAAATCCAGAGGAGCAAGGCAGAAAAAGACATGGAAGAAATAGAAATCAGACGGACGACTCCCTGAGCAGGAGCTTGAAAAAGCCTCTGCGACATCCGCCTTTCCTGCGTCCTTTTTGACAAGTCACAGACTCCGTCTTTGATCAGCACTCAGGAAATTTCATTAAGACGAAGATGAGTGGATAAGAGACAAAGTACAGATTCTGAGGTTGGGAAGAGGAAGAGAAGGAGATAAAAAGAGCAGAAAATAGAAAATGAAAGGAAGCAGAGCAATAAAGAATGATTTTAGGACCTCATAAGAACTGCATTTGACACAGTGCTGAGATCCGATACGGTAGCTAAAATTCATTAAATAAATCTCATATATTGAAAAAGTCAACTCTTATTCACAAGTTGTGTACATTTTGAGTCAGTTAAGAAAAATGTCTAAATTTTAACAAGTCTGTCCCATGTTTTATGCAAACGTATTTTCTTTGTATATTTTTTTACGCCCCTTTATTGCACACGTTATATGTTCTTTCAAAGTAAAATATACTTGTTTATTTTTGCAAGAATCTCGCGCCTGATTCTGGAGGCCATGATGCATTAGCATTAAACAGATACATGTAAAATGCTGAAATAATGTTTTTTTTTACTAAATTTGGGTAAGTGTGGAAAAAAAATCTAAATGTTTCGTAACCTTACGCAATAAATCCTTGTTTGTTAATATTGTGTTCAGCAATACTTTAAGCTAAATGCTAAGGCCTGTGTGGCTATTGTGTGTGTGGTTATATTTGCAAGCTAGCACTAAAGATTGTGGTTAAAGGGAATATGACTTAGTAAATCAAAGTGATCTCCCACATTATTAGGATACATCACCGCTAAAAATGAACACCTATTGGTTTGTTTCATGTGAATATAGAGCAGAACGAAAAAAGCTATACTTAACTACAATAAATCCAATAGTCTTGTTATATTAGACTTAAACTGTAACAGTCAACCTTGTGCTAGTACAAGAGGAAAAGTTTAGAGGGATTTAAACTTATGGAGCTCCGAGCAGTTATCCCCTTGTAGTTATTAAGATGTCACTGTCTGACCAACAGATGATAATTCTCTAATGTCATGTTTAGCATGACTACGAGAGATGAGGTTTGCTAGCATGGTGTTTTGCACATTTGGAGCAGGACCCAGAATGGGAACAGCCATCTGAATCAAATACTTGTTTTGAGGTTTGAAGGCAAAAACATAGTATGGTGGTTTCACTTCAATGAAATGTCAACGGCCATATTCTCATAACAATAAACCTTGACTGTTATATGCTTCCACTCTTATAGCATCTTGAAAATGGACAGAAAATCCGATTGCGCCACTTATTCAAACACACTAAACAGGTTGAGTCTTCTAAGGAGATTAAGTCACTCCAAGCATGTTAAACATGAATGCCATCAGAAAGAACCAAATTATAAAAATCTTGTGGCACCTGATTTGCCTCGAGCAAAGGAACATAGAGCCAGCGTCCGAAGAGTTGGTCAAAGTGGACAGACCAGAAAAGTGACCTTTAGCCTCATCAATCATGTACAACACAGTAAGGGAAGGAGAGGAGGAGACAAGGGAGACAAACACACAACATCTCTTCACCCTTATCAATCACGGACCAAAGAGAAGGATGGAGAGATGAAGACAGGGAGTCGTCGTCCGTTTACCTTATCGATCATGTCGGGCCGGTTGGTGGCGGCCAGCACGGTGACATCCCGGAGCTGCTCAATGCCGTCCATCTCTGTCAGAAGCTGAGCCAGGACCCGATCGCCTACACCGCCGGAACCTGAGGAGCTGAAAGGGTGGGTGAGGACAAAAGATAGATGAGTGGAAGGAGAAGGCAGCAGGGAAGAGTGTGATGTCTGGACAGATGACTGAAAGATTGATGGATGACAGAGAGGGAAAGAGATGGATGTGAATCCACAAGGAACTGGAGGAAAAGTACTGGTTGAATTATTGAGTATGGAGTGATGGATTCATTCTAAATAACGAATGGAAAAAAGACCAACATGAACAGAAAGTAAAGAAGGTGAAAACAGAATAAATGTCTGGAAAAAAAAAATAAATCAAAGGAACAATAAAAGTAAGGTGCAGCTGAATGAGTGATGAGAGGATAAGTGGTAAAAAGTATGTAAGAGCGTGTACTCTCCTGCTCTCAGGAGTTCCTGACACAAGATACCTGTAACTTGTTGCCTATTTAAGAATAGCTGCAGGACTTTAGACCCCTGTTTGTTAATATTCTGTCTGACCTGAACTCAGAGTCACGTGAAAGACTAAAGCCAGTGCATGCACATTCTTAATTTGATTCAGTGGTAAATCAGGTAATTCAAATTCAACCTACCTCCAGCACTGTGAGAGTGGAATTAAAGTATAAAACCAAGATAAGGCAACGTTGGGAAGAATCTATTTCTTAATTTCAAAAAATTAGCTTAAACATTTGAAAAATATCATTTATAAAGAGCACAGTAATCTACTGAAATGACCAGATCTTTGGTTTAAGATGGTTAAATTGGGCATTTGATAGCAGCGGTTTTGGTGTGCTTGATAGAAACCATGGCAACAGGATGGTGGACAGAGCAAACGTTTGTCTCAATTCTGTTAATTGTATGCCAGTATATTAATAACACTTAATATCATACAATGATACACAAATACCTTTGCAATGTACAATGCACTGAAACATAAAAAAACAGAAGATAGCAAACATGAGAACAAAACAAAAGAGCAAGCTGGAAGCAACTGAATGTCCTCCACATACTCCAATATACATAAGGCCTGTTCAGGAGCCAATATTCAGTTTCTCACTTCTGGGCTACTGTAGTGAAATGATGGGGCAGAGGGGCAAAGAGGGCAACCCAGAGTGGGCAATTTGACATCAAACCAAAGCGTTCAAACAGCAGTGTTTTGATGTTTATCTTTACATATAAACCTGATAATAATACTCATTAAATATGATCAATGAATTAAAAAAACATAGCACCTCATGATAGACAGTTCAGCATTCAAATGCTTTTAAACAACTGCAGATCAAGGTATAAGAAGACGATGTCAAACATGATCAAAACAGCGATAGAAATGGGACATTTCTGTTAGTTTCATAAACCTGTTTCAATGCACCTGAACTTAGACTACTTTATCAATAAAGAACAACTCATCAATGTATTAGTCACATGCATTACTAGGTGGTTATTTTCCATTGCACAGTGCAGACAGTGATCCTTCCAAGCTCAAACAAACACACACACAGTCTCTGTTGACAGGGCCAGCGGAAGTGCCAGACGTCATTAGTGCAGACAAGGCTGCAGAGTAACACAAAAGAGCTCTGTCACTGAGATATGAGAGGAGAAAGAGGGGGGACAGAGACAGAGAGAAAGTTTGTGTCTGCAGATTAGACAGGATGCAAGGAAGAAAAGAAGACAACTAAAAAAAAGGTTAGAGAGCACATGAGAGACAGTTTGTGGACAAGCACAAGAGGATGGGAAGAGATCGGATGCGAGAAAAAAAGGTCAAAATGAAAACTGGAAAATAAAGGTAGGGGTGAAATGAAGGTAGCACAGAAGTGGATACATTTTTAAAAGCTATTTTCAAGGTTCTCTCACAACTTTTATCAACTCAGCCCATCCTCAACTTTTTAGTCTTTCGGCAACTTTCAATCTTTGCCTCGATCCATTATTGTGTGTTTTGTCTTCTTGATTTTATTCCACCAGTTTGGACACGCAGCAGGCCGGCTGACAGATTTACAGGTGCTTCTCTACTATACAGCAGGCGCTGTCTGGTTGTGTCGACAGTTTTGAATTCTTGCCTGTGCATGTGAGCCATTTCATTGATTAAACACGGCAGGAAGTGAGGACCAATAAATAACCCTTATAGATCAGCGCTAAGTGC
Organism: Leuresthes tenuis; assembly: GCF_036924035.1. Taxonomy (NCBI): domain Eukaryota; kingdom Metazoa; phylum Chordata; class Actinopteri; order Atheriniformes; family Atherinopsidae; genus Leuresthes; species Leuresthes tenuis. The sequence goes on from NW_027325365.1 coordinate 5,497,928, forward strand.
ATTTTTAAAATGGTAAGTGACCTCAAGGAGCAGGTCCAGCCCAGCATTCATCGCAGCAAGCTGGCAAACAGAGTTAGAGTTGGCTCTTGTAGAGTACATATGCGAAATTGAAAATCAAGATAAGGAAAGGAAAGCTCTATCATAATTTAAAAGGAGAGGGAAGTCTTCAATCCCATTGGCAAATAAATAAAATGAGTGATGAAGACAAAGCAATTTAGTGCAAACTGGAAATAAGCCAAGACTGCATTAAACTGTACAAAGACTGTTCCACCTTCTTTGGGATAATGTGTACTCTACGGCACGGCCTATTGAATGATTCAAGTTCATGAATCCTGGTAGCTGGGGTCAAGTGAGTCCAGGTAAAGGAAGAAAGAATGTCTTAAAAACAATGTGTCTTTTAAGAAAATATTTTATTTTAAGATATCAGAACTGAAACCAAATCTCTGATTTAATCAGGCAGACTTTTTTATTATCGGAGTGAACAAACCAATGGTCAGATCATCAGAGATACAAACTCAACATTTGAACCCTTGTTGGTGCTGTACTATGTACTGGATACTGAGACTGAGACTGAAACACCACTTTCAGTGTATTTTTTCCTTGAGGGTGAAACTAAATTTTTCTGCTGATAAAACAAGCACTGTTAGCACATAGAAACGTTCCAACAATATTTATAATTTCATGAGCAGAGGCAAAATGCAGGAAAGCGAAGGAGTCAAAATATGTTAAGTCTCAGACATAGCAGAGTATTTGAGGAAGGGCCCACTTAGAAAATTTACAAGTATGAACCGTTGGCCCTTCTGTGCTCCGTCCAACAAGGTTTAGTTTCATCGCCTGGTTCACCAGGAAGCATGCTGCATATTTGGCCTTCCCCATCTGCTATGAAAGGGTACAATGAAGTGTTTGTGTGCCTCCGGTCTATGTCCTCTGTCTGCCCCCCCTCTTCCCCTTTCCTTTAAGCCACAGATGTTCCCAGTGCCATCCCACTAAAGCGCCTCCGGACAAGACTGGGTTCTGTGTTCGTTGGTGGTGAAAAGCCACAAAAGTCTGAGAAGACACCATGGGAACTGAGTGGCTGGCTTTGACAGTGCAGTTATGCAGACTGTTTTGGATGTTTGCTCCTTCTATCGTGTATGAATCACTGTAAGATTTGTGGGGGAGAGGCTGCGGTCGGTAAATTAAACCAAACCACAGCGATGATTATGAATTTGTCATCGCTGGACAATGAATAACCACAGTGCTGAAAATAGTAAAAACTGAACAGCAGCAGTGTGCAATAAACAATTATCCAGGAAACTTTGAGGGAGGTGTGGAAAGAAGCAGTTTTTGACATTCTTCTGCAGCGTTTGTAATTTAAGGCTTGGAGAAAAGAAACACTGTGTACCTTCCTCTTTCACTGGCGAGAGCATCGATCTCATCAAAGAAGACGATGGAGGGAGCAACCGCCCTTGCTTTCCGAAACACCTGCGAGCAACAATGGAGGAGAAGGAAACAGGACAAATATTTAACAGGACTGATGAATCATTACCGACCAGAAGTGCTCACAAACATACAAAGGAAATACAGCAGGCGTTAATGCCACAAATTACACCTCAGGTCATCCTTTTATTACGTCAAAACCACAAACATTCAGAACACAACAATTAAGTTTATTAAAGACCAGTGAACAGGTGAGAATGCTGGTTGTGTAAGAGTTCATGATAATTAGAGAAAGGAAGCTAGATACAGTTACCTCTCTGACAGCTCTTTCAGACTCGCCAACATACTTGCTCAGTAATTCTGGTCCCTTAAAGAAAAGTTGAAATAGTAAAGAGTTAGTTTCTAAAGTTACATTTCACAGCATGTTAAGGCATTTCATTACAAAGTATGAACTCATAATGGAGTCAGTGATGTTTTGTTTTGCTGCAGAAAGAACACTGAACGAACACATTCCTATAGATGAATGAATATATCCGAATTCACACATTATTAAACATTTGCCAAAACTTTCAGGAGTCATGGCGGATCACCGGTTTATGTAGCTGCTTAAACTCAGAGGTCAACACTCTTACTTCTATGTCATGCCTGTTAAAATAAGTAGCATAAAGAAACTGTGACAATGCAGTGTGAGAATGTCATACAGGACAGCAGACTGTGTGTGTGTGTGTAGTTTCACGATACTGTTTTGATGTGCATGTACATTGTGTGCTGGTTCGTGTTTGTATGCAACACCTGTGTTTCACTTGGCAACGACACAGATTTTCCACTCTGTGAACGTTAAAGTGCCACGTTTGCTACCATTGCAAGAACAGTAGTGCTACCGGCACTGCGACTGCTCCCCTTCTAGCTGCAGCTGGCATTCAGCCTCATCAAATAAAATAGAAGCTCTGGCATTTACTTACAGTTAAAATTGAAAGTATGAACTCAAATAAAGCTTCTGTAAAAACCATGCAAGGTTTTCAGCAGCTTGTGCACAATCAGCAGCCAAATTTGTCACAGTTATTTCATATTATTTCATAGTTATTACATATCAGAGGAGGCATCTTATTTCCATTTAGTTGAAATGTGCTCTAACTGGAGGATCCTAATCAGGAAGACAGCAGATCAAATACACTTTTTTTGCTTTCACAAAAAGATGTCTTCTTGTTACCAGCTGCTTCTTCTTCTTCTGTGTGCTGAACAGGAACAGTGGAGCATGTGCAGAACGTCTGGGCCCATTTTAGACAAGTTGCGTGTATACACACACTGCTTTAGTACTATCACCATCTGAAGTTGTTTTTTACTACTAACCATATCATTTCTATCAAGCCATTTTCTTTCCTCCCTCATCTATCCCTCGCTCAGAGAAGATAAACATCCACTCAGCCCTCTGAAGAACTTCCTCTACAGCAATCCAGCCTTTCAACACCTCTGGGCCGACAGAGGAGACGACACTTCACTTCCAGCCCTTTTGTCTCCTGCAGTAAGTGTGGAGGTTGACTCATTATTCCCAGGTTGTTCGCTCTGTGGCAGAGCTAAAGGCTGGACACGCCGAGTTTAAAAACCATTGACGACGTGGAGAAGCGAGCTGTGTGTGTACTTGGTGTGTGGGTTTGTGTTCAGGTATGCATCTGCGGATGTGAGTGTGTTTGAGTGGCTGAGGGGAGGAAACTGAAATTGACAAGATGATAATAGGGCTTTTTTACACAGAGGAAACAGGCTGAGCCCTAAAGTATCCACATTTAAATCTGGATAACGTATCTATGTCAAAGCAACCGCTGCACTGGAAAAACCTGATACTGTTATTGCAGATGGTTAAGAGTGGCTTTCAGCAGGAGGGACAGGATGTTTTTATCCCCATTCATAGAGTGGATTCTCTTTTCGTGACAACTTTAAACTTTTAGTGTAACTGCTGTTTTTTAATCTCCATAAAATCCATCTGAAGACACGATTATACCAAACTTGAACTCTGAGTTAAATCTGCAATTTAACAGCTTATACACGAAAGTCCATGCTGCTTTAAATATGGCGAATGTTTTCCTTTGTGTTTTATTCAACTTAAGAAATTTTTTCTTTTTCGTGCAAATTGCATGTTTTATTTCTGTTCAAGTGGCCAAATAATCAGGTAATCTGAAGCTTAGGTTTTACACAAAAGACAAAAGTATATTTAATAACAATTTCCAGCTTTTACCAAGGGAACTCTAATATGACCTTGCCACATACCACAAAGAAAGGGTTCCAATTCAAGCTAACATTTGCAGTTACTTAATGATTCCAGTTGAGAGCTTCTGTCTTGGCTTCCTGTCTTTTCTAAATATTCCCTAATCAACAATTCAACAAGGTGATCAATCAGTTTCTGTCAACAAGATGTGGACGGGGAGGAGGTGAGGGTGACAGCGGGGGTGGCAGAGAGGATGGGGTGATGAATGAGAGAGGACAAACACGGGGTCAAAGGCCAGAAGAGGAAGCTCTCGGCAGAGGAAGCTGGGCACCTACAGCAGCTTCAGGTCGTCAGGGTAACATCATCACTGCTTCGACACTTCTAAAATCACTTTAAAATGGGGAGTTTAATCTGAAATTGGTGCATGTATCAATATTTGATAAGCCAAAAGTTTCCAAAAATGACATATGTGTCAGGCTGTATTTTGGCTAAATGTGAATAAAATTATGCACAAGATTTCCTGGACATGATGTATCCAGTAAAACACACAAGTTCTGAATGTTTCAATGAAACTAAACATGAAACTGGACACAAAGAGTGTACTGTGTCTGATATGGTGGGTCAGCAGAGAATTAGAACATTTTTCCAAACTAAACAAGCTAATTAAGGAAAAATAAAGGAAAAACCGCATGCTTGTGTTACAGTACACTTAATTTCTCTCCTGCTCTTTATATGGGCATGAGAGAAGTGCATCTTATATTAAAACAGTGTCACTTCTGCTGCTTGGTTGTTTGGATGCTTAAATTTCATTCTCAGGGAAACAACAATGCAGTTTGCAAACAAAATGTTAAGTCGCAAAGGTTGAGCTACAAAGGCCTTGACTGTGAGATTAGATTGAAACAACAAAATCATCAATCATCAAACTAATGGCTGCGTCATATGCACAGTTTTGGCAGGGTATTCAACCAAGAGAATCATGTGAAGAGGCACATCTGTGAAACATTATTTCTTCATATTTATGTATCCCATTAAATTAGAGGAAAGCGCCGATCTTTTGCACACTGTCTTCTTTGATTTAAACTTATTGTCTGTTTAAAATCAGGAAAGGAAAGTCATTTTTATAAAGTCTTGTCTGGACAAAGTCATGAAAGGAGCTGGATCCCTGACGGAAAATGATTCTGTGATGAAAACTCACTTTAATAGCCAGAAAATTGAGTCCGCTTTCATTAGCCAGAGCCTTGGCTATCATGGTCTTGGAGCAGCCTGGGGGCCCATAGAGCAGGACTCCTTTAGGTGGCTGGATGCCCATTCGGGTGAAGGCCTCAGGGTGCCTCAGAGGCCACTCCACAGCCTGCTTCAGTTTCAGCTTCACCTCTGCCATCCCACCAACATCTGACCAGCGGACCTGAAGAGGGAGAAGGGAGCAAACTATCAATACATTAACAAAAAAGTTCTGCAGCAGACCACATAAAGCCTGTCACAATATAAGATATAAAACAGAGGAACACTTCATACAATTATTTCATGAGACAGGTGAGCAGAAGAGGGATGTGCAGGTCAAACAGGCTCCTGAATACTGTCTAACTCGCAATTATCTTTCTATATGAAAACTTCAACATCGCCTTAAATAAAAGCATTTTTGAAAGTTAAACAAGGTGCAAGAATCTATTTGAAACTTAGTTATAATAGTGGGAAAGACTTCCAAACACTCTCAAAAAAACTGACACTTTGGCATTAGTATGGCTGAATCAAACCAAAATGTGTTTTTTATGGTCAGTTTAATACAAAAATAATAACTATACAATATTTTCAAAAGGGACTGAAGATACCTGAGACACAATTTTGACCACGACAAATGCAGAAATGCTGGTTAGCATGATCCATAGTAAAAATAATAAAAAGTAAAGAACAATGAAGGAAAAAGAAGAAGGAGCAACAGTACAATTAGAGGAAAATTAAATGAAAGTACAAATAGAAGTTGCAGTGGTAGGAAATAATGGTAAATACATAAAAAAATACTAGAAGAAAAAGAAGAAGAAGGTTGTTGTAACTGCAAAAGAAAAATCCAGTATGAGAAGAAGCAGATGTGGCAAGAGTGCAGCCTTGTTTCAGATCCAGTCAAAAATGTGGTCAAACAACAGCGTACAATCAAGCGAAATGCATATGCATTACCCTAGAGGTGGACGACAGAGAGAGGCCAAGCTCTAATAATGGATCACCTTCGGTCCAATGAAGTGCTCTAACTCACTCCAGTTCTTCCAAAAAAGTCATAGCTCAAACACAAACGCATCGCCAACAATAAATGCAACAGACCAAACAAACTCTGATTGCACGCTGATGTCACAGATGTTCACATGTAACCCATATAAGGACCTTTTTAGCTCTCTGACCACATGAGTAACTGCAAATTAACCTCAAGTTCCACCAAACTGATGACAGGGGTCGGATGGAGAGGATAGAAGTGAAATTTAAAAGCAAATTTGGAGGGAGACGGAGGAAGTGAGGGCTTGGGTTGAATCAGGGAGACTTTGGACGGAGTGAACAACAACAGAGCGAGTCTGCCAACAGCTGTCTGCCTGACAGATGGAGGGAGGGTGGAAGGCAGGGATAGAGTCCGGCAGTGAACAACCGGAGGAGATAAAGCAGATAAGGAGGAAAGATCCTCACCCAAAACCATCTAAAGTCTCTTTTTTTTTATCCAACCTGTCTTCTCCCACATTACTCACTTTTCTTTTCAGCTCTATCCTTTTCAGTTATTTTTCCGCCTCCTCGACATCCACCCTCTCTTTTCCCCTCTCATTTCTATATAATTCTTTTTATCTACTTTCATATCTTTTCTGTCCCTCCGTTTGTTATCTGCAGTATCTCAGGATTATGCTCTGCTGTCCTCCCACACTTGGCTTTCTCTTATTACATTCACAAAGGGAGGAATCAGGTTTTACAGGAAGTCATACAAGTCATCGGGTTACTGTAAAACCTGTCCATACATGCAGGTCAGTAATCAGAATTCTGGAGTAAATCAGGGATACAAAGAAAAAAAAATCTGGTTTGTATAATCTCCCCAAACCTGAAAATGTCTTCTTGTATATTTCTTGTTTATGAACAGCTGAAACAATAAGTGAATTATTCTATTAAGCAGATGACAGAAGAAAAAGTATCAACACTCTGACCATTAATATCAATAGGATGAGAAATGTGTCAGTTTGCTTGTTTCCTATATCAACAAACTTCTTTTTTTTTGCCTGTGTTGTTTCAGTTGATTAACATGTCATGCCTACCATGCGTGAGGTGCAAATCAATGTCACATTCTACGTGCGTGACATAGATACCTGCATTTCTCCGATTATAGACTTAAAAAACCACTTTGAATGGCTGGTCAACCACACATCGGGCTCTGAGAACTTTTATTATCCATTGTTCTTTTTCACCAGTAAACATTTTTCCAGGCACTGATGAACCTGCTAGACTCAACCTCAGTTCATTAGGATGACATGAAAATGTAGAAACTTTTTTTTTTCACGCCTTTAATTGCTCAGACAACTTTGGCCTATTTTGAACACCAAATGTAGCCTGTTTGAATGTTTTATAAATGCAGTTACACCCACTGAATAAAGACTGTTAAAAATAATTCCCATTGAAGTAGTAGCTACAACAAACCTGAGCTAAACGGAACTGGATTTACATCCAGTAACTATCAATACATTCCAGCGAACAAGAAGGTATTGACCACAGCGACAACAACTTGTACAATTTCTGATACAATTGGCCTATTTTAGTATTTTTGACTGGGCTGCAGATGCCGCCCACACACAGTGGAACTGTGCATAAACTGACATCTGTCTTTCAGAAAAGTAAAAATCCTCATGCGTGACTTCAAGTGAGCTGCGCCCACTCTTGCAGCCCTGAGTGCAGCACCCTCAGCGAAAAAGGGTGTCCCCTCCAAAACTGTTATCCATGACACCTGCAGAACAGAATGCAGAGTGAACACTTTCTTGTTGTTGTCATTTCCTCAAAAGCCAGTCCTTATCAGCCTTTTTCTTCTTCTTTTTGACCAGTGTGAAAAGGGCTTTTGCTTATTTGCTTCTTGTTGGATCTTTGAAAAAACTAATTACACTCTGTACTTCGTGGGTTCACTTTGCAGTGTTTGTCCGCACCATTTAACCGCTCTTTTCTGTGTGTTTTACCCAGGAACAGGCACAAACTCCTGAATTTTGACTTGGTCTGTGTCGCTCTGTGTCCGAGGAGCTTTTGTCACGACTCCAAAGTCAAGCTGAGCTGAGCCATTCAGAGCGGAGCAGATGAGGCCAACACATCCATGTGAAACACTGCAGAAACATGGCATCAAAACAAAATCACATGGACCACATGGAGAATAAGAGCACTCAACTCTGAGGCTGTCATCAATACGCCGCAGTTTCCAGGTGGAACTCATAATAGGCATTATAGCATTTACATTTTTCTTTCTTTTCTTTCTTCACTTTCACTCCATCACACCTTCTGACTTAAATACTGCTTATAACTCTCCTCCCTTGACTTCCTCCCCTCTATCCTCACATGCTCACCCCTGCCCTCCTCCTGCTCTCCATCCAGAGGTAACACATCCCAGGCCACCGGCGCCGTCTCTGGGGAACGGAGCACCTAATGGAAACCTGGCGTCTGGCCACATACTGTAAATACCGAACAATTTATGGCTAGCACTGAGCAAGAGAAAAAAATGCACAGAGTGAGGAAGAAGTAGAAGCTGGGCAGGAGGGGAGGGTGTTGCAGAGATGAGGAGATGTATCAAAAGCAGGCGAGCAAACCAGTGGAATCAAATAAAAAGTAGAGTGAGATAAAAGGAACTATAAAGCTGGTTTACATACAGAAAAATGGATAAAGACCAGTAAAGAGACTGCTAGAGGAAAAATCTTCATATCTCAGTGGCAACTGAGCAAATGTAAGTTACAGATTAACTGTGGAGAGGTTAAAAAGCTCTTGAATAAATACACAAATCATTCTTGGCGTGAGATTATTTTGTCAGTGGTTACACAAAAGTTTTGGGCAAGTTTGAGGTTTTTTTTAGACAGACTTCTTACTTGTATTTCAAAATCACTGTTTGGGAAGGATTTTCAGGAATCATTGACCATAATCCACCAAAAAATGTTCTACTTGCTGCCCAATCTCACAGGAAAACTAGTAATAGGTGTAAATTGCATGTGTCACCATTCAGGGCCAGAAATTCTGAAATGGCAGCATGTGTGTGTTGTTTATGTGACATTACAGAGACAGTGGTGGATGTAGACTAAACATGTTATTTCAACTATTAACCCTAAAATGTTATGTTGGATGGGCCTTGATAGCTTGGTCCCTTGTACTAAAGCAGCCACATACCATCTTCCACCTTATAAGCAACCAGAAAAACCTTCAATATATAATCGCTGTCATATACCAAGTAATCTCTAATTTACAAATTCATCATGCAATGCCACATCCCCATATAGACAAACAGAAATGAGAGTGTAAAACTCTTTTTATTGTGAGACTGCAATGTTCTGTGCTGTAGATTAACATAACCAGTAAATATTCTGCATTCTGCATCAAGTTGCTTCTGGTCTGGGAGCAAATACAATTTAAGCACCTCAAATCTAATCTGTTTTCAGGCTTTAGAAAATATAGACAGTGATGGGAGCCATTGATGAACCACAGGTGTTTTCCAACCAGATAATGTGAGGTAGTATAAACAGTACCCAAGTCCCAACAAGTGGTCACATGCATAAAACTGTGTATTTTCAGGATTAAACCTGTGTGTACACATAAAAGGCAGAAATGTACACAGATTTCCTAAATCTGAATCATCTGAATCACTGAGGCCATGAATGGATATGGACACACTCCTAATACGTCATTTAGGTGTAAAAAAAGATGGGCATTTTTATCAAATGGGAAATTTAGACAACCGACAGTGAGGTCAAGGAAATGTATTTAGTTTTATTTGATGACAAAAACCGCTGAATAGAAAAAACTAAGAAGAATCAACTCTGTAAATTTAGAGCAAAGGACAATGTACAGGTAAATAAAAAAGAAGTCGGAGAGCAGCAAGAAGCACAAAAGGACCACTCCTGCTTTGTTTGCAACAGATAAGTCTGCACAGTGCAGCTTTATAGTATACACATGGATCGTGCTCTGTTGGCTTTTCCTTATACACCCTTTAGCAGCCTAAAGCAGTTCAAGAATCACTCTTCTGCCAGGAAATCAGAACAATGTCTAATTACTAGATTTCTTTTGAAAGCCTCATTAGCAAGGTCTTCCACGGCCATCATGTGCAACCATGATGCACAGCTGCAGTTATTTACAGAACCCACAATTAAATAACAGTTTATCAGGAAAACTTACAGGAAACAAAATCAGAAATAAAAGAACTGTCTTCTGTTTCATATTAAATTCTGTCTTCATTTTCCCCCTTTCAACTTCACTATATCAGGGTTAGATTGCTTGCACTACATATTCCTCCTTCGTGAATACCAGTGTGTGAGTAGAAAAAGGTGTGAGCATGGTCACATCATTTATGCATATGGCCCAAGGATTTGGACATGGTGGATGAATGAGTTCAACAGAAGACTGTGAGCCAGGATATTGGGGTTGAAGTCCTGTCAGTTGTGTCTTTTTTCAGCCATAGTTTTCCAGATTTCTGTCCATATAAATGGTTTCCATGTACTGCACAGCTGTAATGGACAAAACTTGGAAAAAAGGCACAGAAAGTCTGTAAATCTGCTAAATGGATTTGAGGTGCTTGGCAAATACACTCCTATAGCCGACTAAAAGCATAGTGTGCACATCTACAAATAAAACAATAAGTATAACTGAGGAAACTTGAGTTGACATCAGTGGTGGTTAAGATGATAAGAAGACCATCAAAGAATCAATTAAATGTACTTAAAACTACACTGTATGTGACATTACAGCTTACCCAATGTTATTTAATATGGGAAGTCATGTGGAAGCAGGAGTCAACTGACAACCTTCTACCAAATGATGATGACACCAATCGTCAGGCACAGAGCGTGAGTAACAGGCAATGTTCACATAACCTTTTAAAAGAGTTTACCAGCAACATCCTCAGGTGTACCAGAAACAGTTGTTTCTCTCCATCAAAGAAGCTGAGGTGCAATGCGACACTGTAAACTCGAATCCCCCCCTCCTTCCTGTTGACTTTATTTTGTTTGTCACTAGAGACTTTACGAAACTGTCCCCAAAAATGTAAGAAGTAACTTTTCTGTCACAGCTGAAGCATCTATGAAATTAGTAGGAAATGTTTAAACTCGGGCCGGGACTTTAACGCATTAATTAAGAATGAATTAATTACACAAAAATGAATGAAGGTTTCTCACTGGATGAGTTTCAGGCATACCGATTATACTGGAGCACCAACTAATGTTCATGACTTCAGACAGCAACAAACCACAGTGAACAATAGTCAAACATGAATGAAGAAGCTGATGAGACCACTTTGGTTGGCCCCATGGACGGGAAATTTTGTTTTAAAAACCAGACGGATGGGGTGGTCGGTAGCGTAGTAGTGGGTTGTGCAGGCGGCCCGTGTAAAGAGGCTACAGTCCTCTCGGTTCGAATCCCGCATCGTACGGCCTTTTACTGGATGTCATTCCCCCTGTCTCTGCTTTCTGCTTTCTGTCTCTTTTTATCTGTCCTGTCCATTAAAAGGCATAACATTTTTTTTTTTAAACGGACGGATGGATGGAAGCGTCGATAAGAGCACGGTTGGTTAAGCACCACCTTGAAAAAAATAATCAATGTCAATGTTTTGTTGCTTAAGCTTATGTATTCAGTCATTCTTCAATGGTATACTAAAATCCATGTGAAAACAAAAATTCTCACTGTTCTCAGGTCAAATATTGACATGCGATTAAGAATGCGATTATTTTTTATTAATTATTTACAAAGCCTCTAATTAAATAGATACATTTTTTTTATCGAGTCCCGGCCCTAGTTTAAACCCAAACCCTACTATGCTGTGCCCACCGCCCCCATCTTCCCTCCCCTCTTTTTTGTACAATACCCAGTTATTACCTTTTATTGTTGTTTTCTGAACTTTACAAGGGGCCTCTCACGCTTTGATGGGGCTGAAAGGAGAGTGTGAGGGACTTCTCAGACAAAAAAAGAAACAATATATCAATCACTACAAGGAGTACGTTTAAAAGAAGGAATAAAAGTGGTAGATGCACTGCTGCCAACGAAAAAATATTAAAGCCAGACTGCAGAAATGTGTTTACGTGGGTGAAAAAAGATAGCAATACAAGATTAACGAGACGTTAAAACAAAGAGGAATGTGTTGTCAAAAAAGAAACAACTGATTGAAATTATCTTTAAACTTATTTACATGTAAAAATAATGTGAAGTGAGAGGCATAATCTGTAAATCTCAAATCTCCAGATACGTGATCTGAGAAGGTTTCAGAGGAACTCTGGGCATGTATTCATCCGGCACCACTGGAAGTTTCTTATATAAAATGGATTAGAAACAAATGTTTGCACTCATGTGGATATAATCAAGTCCGGGGCTCTGCGGCTGGCCTTTCAGCTGAGCTGTGCAAGAAGAAGGAGAAGAAGAAAAAAAAAAAGAAATCCAAACTCACTCCTCTCTTGTTTCCAAGAACCGGCCACAAGAACTAAATGTCTCTGGGTGAGCTCAGTGCAGTGTGTTGCAGAAAGAAAAGAGGAGGCGGGTGGAGGTGAAGGGATAGAAAGCACGTTTCTTCCTCTCTTTTTCTCTTTTAGTTGCTGGCAGGAACCATCAGCGACCCGATCTGCTTTCAATTACCGGTGGAGGATGATGTTAGCTTTCTTCCTGTCCATTATGTCTTGCACATGCAAACTCCAAAACATCCTGGAGTCTCACCGCTGTCCTCTCATCCCTCCCTTCCATCTTTTACGTCCTCAGTCTCCCTCCATCTGTTAAGAGCAAGTTATTCATCTTCACTGCAGTGCAGGGTAAAATGGCCATGGGGTCATTTCCACTCTCCTTCAGCCTGACCCCATCTTTAAAGTCCTGGTGATTCAGTGGTGAATTAGACGGAGGCACTGCTTCGGTTGATGAGCTTTTCTCATGGCAATAAGTGATGACAATGTTTAGGTTATAAATTGTGCTTTGTGCTCCAAATGAAGCAAAGACTGTATGATGTAAACCAGTCTGCTTCCTCCCACTGCTACCACAAGGCTGAATGCAACAGAGATGCAACTGATACTGATTACAAACTTGGGATCCGCACAGACTGTGTTATTAGGAATGACACCATGTACTAGGCAGGCAGGAGGCTCTCTGCAACCCACAATCCTATTAATTATTCTCTCACTGACATCAACCACTCAGCAGAAGATGAATATTAACCATCCTTTAATGTTTTTTTCTTCTTCTCAGCTTACTCATTTTTCTGCTGCTTGGGAACATTTTGAATCTTTTTCATTTCCACAAGACATTTCTGTATTGGGTATGTAAGGGATAATGCCCGACGTTATCAGAAATTAATGGATGAGGCGTGAACCGTCCATTCGTTTCTGATAATGGAAGTGACCACGCTTATACCATGGTCACTTACGAAAGAAAGAAATATTCAATCAATCATTAATAATTTAATGTGTTTTAAGAGTTAAAATCGTGAGTTGCTCTTTTTTTTTTTTTTTTACAAGTCACAGCTGAGCGGACTATTTAATATCTCCCAACCGGACAGACGCATAAAACAGTCGCAAAATGTCATTGAGAGCAGGGGCAGTGTAGCTTTCATGCTTCAGCCAGGAAGTCTCTTATTGCTTTAACTGCCCATGACGTGGTTTTCTTTGTGTTTATCTTGTCCTTGTCATCCTCTAATTTGTTCAGTTCCTCCGGCTTCTTCTTTTTCTTTTCACATTCTCTTCTCTCTTCTTCTTCTTCTGCTGCATCCCAGTCTTCAAAGTTATCAAATTCACCAAATAAGTTAAAAGAAATCATAAATTATCTCATGTTTTTGTCTGTCTTGCCGTTGTGAGAAATAAACTGTGAAATAACGATGAGTCTCCGTTGCCATGGTTACCTACTAGCGTTTGAGCCAGTGCAATAATTTAGCTCTGTCATCAGGCAATTTGACCGGAATGTCCTCCTCTGTGTCCACTATCGCTTTTTAACCTTCACCCTCCAGCCAGTCAGAATGGAGTATTCACCCAGATCATAAACGTTGTTAACAATGTCACTGACAGTTCCTTTATGCCCACTCCAGTCCAGAGGTCCTGGTCCTCAATTCAGCTCCCAAACCTGAAAAACCTGAAGCTCTCGCTTTGGACCAACAGTGGCACAAATCAACATTTTTTTATAAAAACAATGACGCTCGCAGTTACAAATAAAATGAAAGTTATCCCCTAAATTTGCTTGTCCCGCCAGCTTTGCTGTTAGTTACTGTTTAGCCATTTGGGCCACAACTTTTCTAACTGGTTTGCTCTCACTTAGTTGTGATTTTGACGTCAGCAGTGAGCTGTTTGTGGTGAAAAAAAAATGATTACAATAAAACCTCCATAATGGACTGGAGGAGAAACTGAAACGCACTCATCTTAAAGTATATTAAATTCTTTATTTTTTCTCATCAACTCTGTACAGGTTTATGGAGTGTTTTGCTAATTAGAAATTAAAATACCTCAATTACTTTACTTTACAATTACTTTGTTATTATGCATTTGGCAGACGCTTTTATCCAAAGCGACTTGAAAGTGTCTTAGAGTAAAAAAAAAAGAAAAAAAGAAAAAAAGCCAAGGAGACTAGATCAGTGCTAAATATGCCTACAAAGCACATTGGTAAACTTTTGCAGTTGAAACCACCAGTAGATTTCAGGGATAAAGAGCCCTGGTGAGATAGGTAACCCCAAAGCAACAGATCACTATCAATAATATCCAGTGTGGCTTTGTGGAGATGTCAGAGTTGACAGAAGTAATTCCTCACTAAAAGTCACATAACAGCCAGCTGGAATTAAGCTAAAAGCCACCTGAATGACTTCCAAAAAGCCAAATCATCTGACTGGATGAAAAAATGACGGATCTGTTTGGCCACAACTCCCAGTGGTGGGTGTGGAGGGCCTGAGGAATGAGCATCACCCTATTAATAACATCTCTTTAGTCATACACGGTAATAGCAGCTTCATTCTGAGGGAATGTGTTTCTGTTCCAGGGTCAAAGGGGAAAAATGGATAAAGAAAAATATACAGTGATCCTGACAGAAAATCTCTTCTAGAGTGCTCAGGAAACGAGGAGGAAGGTTTACATTTCAATGAAATGGGACCTGATGCATAGCCCAAACGACCACATGAGTGGCTTCAAGAAAACTGTGAAAAGCTCTGAGAAACACTGGAAAACTCTATTAAAGACCTTTTACTACCTCATTACTATATTTAAAGCCTGACCATCATACACATTTACAACCCGTTTCCACCGCACTGATGTTTCCAAGGAGCCAGAAACTGTTTCACAAACTGAATGTACTCCAGAAGAACCAGGTAATTAATTCTGTCCCACCGTGATAGTTCCTAGTAGCAGTAATGCTCCTGATCTGACAGCTGTACATTCTGAAATGACTGAGTCTGTGGATGCGAGGGGTTAGCAAAAAAAAAAGTATCCTCACTGATGATTAATATCACTGTGAGGGACACAATATACCTCATAATGCTGAATGAGCTTAAAAATTAAGTTAAGTAGGTGGCATTTCGTGTTGTAGCCTATATGAAGGATAAAACGAATATGAAGGATAAAACGATAAAAACAATGGACTGGAGCGAGAATTACTGTACCTTGGGCACATCAATAGCAACCTCCCTCATGGCGCTTGGCTTCACAGCAGACATGGCCCACTGGAGGTCCTGCAGATTGACAGTCACCGTTCCCATCAGCTGCTTGTCCGATGCTGCTTGATGGGAACCTCCCAGCGCTCGCCTCAGTGCGTGCAGACCTGCATGGAGACAATTTCCACACTCGATCACATCAAGAAAAAAATTATTTGAACCTTTAAACAGACATGCTGAACAAACAAACTGACTTGACTGAAGGTTTTGCTGATCTTTGAATAACAATGACAATGCTAGGACTTAGAGATGGAAGGAAGCCATTTATTTGACCAAGATTTGCCTGAGGACATTCAGACTTACATATTATAGAAAATGTGAATAATTCTGAATATAAAAAGATATTTTGAGGAATAATAAAAGCTGTGGAACAGATGCCTAAAGAAGCAATGCCAGTCTGGTTTTCACTCAACGGTTTTCTTACACACCCAGTGTGAAAAAGTTTTCACTCAAAACATTCATGCTTGTGCACGCTGTGTTGACACACACCAAGCAAATGTAAATCTCAAAATAAACAATAATTCCATTTTTGGCAGCAAAAATAATTGGGCCCGTATTATTGGGGATGACAAAACAAACACGTGTGTCACTATCAAGAAGTTTTGTTTCTTCTTGCAAAAAAGGGCGAGTGCAGATAAATCCGACAGAGGCTGACTGACAAGACACATTTCTGAAGGAAAAGATTTCATTTCACAACTTAAAAGGTTATTAAGCACGCGTGCTACCTTTAAATATTGTTGGATGTTTAGCAGCTGTGGTGTATAAGACAACTACTGAGAAAACCCCCTGTTCTGTTTGGAGGTTTTCCACAATCAGTGAGGAAGCTTTCCGGCATTCCGTCTCAACAGTCGCTGTTGTTATTCATGTCGCAGAAGGAAATGAAGATTGATTACGGATCTAACTCTGAAACACATGCAAAACCAAGGATGTCCCTTTTAGTTCTTCAAATTTGCTGAAGCAGAGTTTGAGGCCTTCCCAAAAAAGGTTTCCAAAAATTAGAGCAACAGCTTGAGATACAGTTTGAAAAGATAACAACACACGGCTGCACTGTGGCTGTATGTTTCAGGTATATAAACAGGGAATGCAGCTGGTCTTACAGAGTTTATTATTGCCCATTAACTTTAATGACAAAAAGGTCTACAAATAGATGTAGATGCAGTTTATCATGTGGTAAGTGCTGAAAACTAGAGTGAAATGCATAAGAAAGGCAAAAAGTACAGAATGACAGAAAATGCCATGTGTATATAAGTTTGCATCCAGCTGCACATATTGGAAGCACAGGTCTTCTATCACTCAATTACACGCTGACTGTGGGCAATGATTAGAAGTTACAAAACCAGCCCACGACCATGTTTCCAAAACCAAGAGTTGGGTAACATGATATTAGGCACACAACCATTCTCAATGCACATTTGCACACATCACACAAATCCACACACACATAAACTCTTGGCTTCCTCCTCTCGGCAAAAGGGCTGGGTGGGGGTCTGGGTGGGAGATGGAGTGGTGAGGGCTGTAGAGGAACGGACGTGGTCCAGGGCTGGGGGCCAGAGAGCAGACGAGAGGGGATTTACGATCAGACAAGACTGCATCCTGTTTATATTTTCCATGGCCTGTCTGCCTAGGCGAGGGACAGACAGACAGACAGACAGACAGGCAGACAGGCAGACAGGCAGGCAGAGGGGAAAAGAAGAAGGAGGAACACAACTAATGCAAGCAGGTTTGTCTTCTGTGGGCCCGCCAAGCTGAGGTCAATGTGTTCCCCAGTCTCGGCTCTCTTGTGTATGATGTCTTTCTCTCATCTTTTGCCCTCCAACCCAACGCGCCCACCCTTGTTCTTGTTTTAAATCCCCAGAGGTCTAAACATCCCATCATTCCATCTGGCTGCCGCTTTAGCTCTTCAGCTGCGTTAATGCTTCGGAGCAGCGGTGTGTAGACTGCACAAAAACATCTGGTCTGAGTAGAACGGACGAGGCAAGGCAGGATAGGATGTGGAGGGAAGCTGGGGTGAGGAGGTAGATGAGAAGCAGCAGCCACAACACCATATGCATTAACGCCAAACCATCAGCTGCCTGCCCAGTGAAGGTGGAGGGCCTCAGTCTCCTTAAATGCTGAGAGGATGATGGAAGAGGAAAAACAAGCTGTTGTGTTTAGATCTTGTTAAAAGACACTCTGCAGCTTAAGACGACCCTTAAGGACATAGTTTTTTCCAACTCTGACACAACGTTTAAACTCTAAACAACGTCATACCAAAAAATACAGAATTATAAACATAATTGTCCAAAACATTCATTCATTATCTTATTGCTTAGCTTTAAAATCAAATAGGACACTCAAAATGTTTCTTTAATTACTTGCTTACAACAAAAGCAACTCCATGAAAAAAAGAAAAAAAAGGTTTGACACTCGATAGGCTCTCTGCAACGTTGAGACATCATGCTTTATTACAGTCATAACCTTTGTGACTGTTTTCCATAACAAATTTGGAGTCTTGTAGACTCTACACGTCTGCAAATGTTTAATTTCTGCATTTCAATCATCGATTACCAATTTTCTACAATAAGCCAAAATTGACAGCTAGTCTAAAGCTTCCAGTCAATATCATGACCCCACACAAGCCACACAGAATAAAAAACGCTGCTGACAAATGTTTAATAAATGCTTTACCAAGAATCCTCTAAAATTGTCTGGAGAGATTGTCTGAACAGACTGCCAGCAGTAATGAAAAGTCTCGCATAGAAATGACCTGACTGGAAGAGAAAGGTTCATAAGCCGCAGAGCTCCAAGTCCATCCTGGATGCCCGGAGGGCCACAGAAACTTGATTCAGTGATGTGACTTCAACATTTTGCTTTAGGGATTCACTCTCTCCTAACTGCTCTTGGCTGACTCCAAACACACATTTGGTTTAGTTATGAAAACATCCGATGGGAAGCGAAAAGGAAAGAAAAAAAAAAAGAAAAGCAACACAACACAGTTTAATCTGAACCTTATGTGGACTCATTTTCCTATTTCTTTCTTTCTCTCTTTTTTTTTTTTTTTAAATTTGCACTCCTCCTTTCCAGAATGCTTCAAATTCATCCGGGAACTGAGTGAAAGGGTCTTCTAAATGAGCAAAAATGCACATTTGCAAAGCATCACACCAGGGCCCAAACAAGGTATGGACGAGAGGGAAAAGCTCATTTCACCATGTTGGATTGGCCGGGGGAAAGCAGAGAATGATTGTGTTTTTTTCTGCAACAGGCATGGTCTTAATTATATGCATCCAAAACAGACCTTACCCAAAATCTTCCCTGCAGGGGTCACCTCTGCTTAAGCTCATAACAAACTGGCCCCCTCTACAAAGGAATCAAACAACTCAGAAAAATAAATAAATCATAATTTACAAGTCAAGATTGAATAAGGCTGCAGGAATGTTCAAACAAACAATGCATGCTTGCTGGCTTTGACGGAGCTAACATTAAAGCAGAACCATGAACACTCGCCCTCCCTCTCTGCTGTGCTTCAGCTTTGCCTCCAAAGCCCCACCTTAAATAGGGGGTGGCCATGTACACACAAACTAATAACCGCTCCAGCTGTAGCAGTGGGAATGATTAGCCTCTTTTCCCACAGTGATTGTGGTGTATTGGCCCAAAAACGACATCACTGTGAAGCCTCTGTTTTCTCATTTATAATGACCAAACGCTGTGATTGAGAAAACGTTGAAAAGGATCTTTGTGTTTATGTGCCATAACAGATTATGCTCATGCACACCAGAAACCTGAAAAACCTTGGAGCCACTTCAAAGGGGCGCCCGTGACCAGGAGAAACGAAGCTTTACATCCTACGATTCAGAGAAAACAAAGATAAAATCAGACCTGAACCAAGTAGTTCTGGAGATTTATTACCGCCCACTTACCCTAATCAAGTCCATGGTGGAAGATTACAATTCAAATCACTTGATTTAGACTAAACTTTAAAGTTTCAAGTATCATTTTAATGAGTTGCATTGACTTAATAATGCTGGTAATGGTTGCTGGCTTATGTTCCAGGCTACTGTGTGCATCTAATTTAAGTCATGTTTAGCAGTGTTATTTAGCTAAGCAACTCTTTAGTTTGAATATTAGTCAGAAGCACTTATAGTGTTTCTTCAGAAAGAGCTTTTTACTTTAAAAACAAAACCTATGATTAGCTTTTTTTTTGTGAAAATGTTGGCTACACTACATATTTATTGACTTCATAGATGCAATTATAATAATTTTGTTGGTCAAATAAACTTGTAATCAAATTGTCAATTTGACTAAAATCTACAATCTTTGGACTGAGAGCAGTTCTGTGAGAGGGGGAAAAGTGCTGGTTATGTCATTTCAGCTCAGTTCATGGGTCATTATCCCTACCATTTCATCTGCCTTTAAGGGAAACAGAAGAATTTGACAGGGAAGCGATAAAAGCCTGTGACCAGTCCAGCCAAGGATCTGACAACAAGGCAGCTGCAGGTGAAGGATGTCATGAGGTGATCTGTTTTGCTGATGGACAACATCAAAACAGCTAAGAAAAGGCCACATGTTTGTGACTGTGATCATAACTTTGTTGTGGTGGCATAATTATTTTGTTGTAATGCAAAACAAAGTGAGAGCTGAACTGCAAAACAACGATTATCTTGTTAAAATGTAATATTTTGTTGGAAAAACATTGAGTCCCGGCATCCATGTGGTTGTTATTTCATATGTATCACCTGCCAAAACATTGTTGCAGACCAGACCAGTCACCATGTAAACAGTACTCCCCCCGCCAACAGTCAACCCCCAGCAGAAGATCCCTGATGTCCAAACTCCCTAAATCCAAATATGACACAGGCTTAGGTTTTACGCCACCTTGGGAGAGCAGTCACATCCTTGTTTCCATTCATGTACTGTTCTGGAAAACTTTTAGTTTCACTCACCCCTCCAACTGAAATGCTCATATGGGTCATGTGTTTATGTGCATCAATACTGCTTATAACGGGGTCCTGAAAAGCAACACCCCTGCACGCGGCAGAAGGGAAATACAACTCATATGAGTGTTTCCACATAAGAACAAAAGTCTGCAGTTTAAGAAGCCAAACCCTGAACAAACTTTATGTTATGTGAACAAACTGGCACGCTTTGGGGAGCAGGATAGTCTCAGTTAGGAACCAAGTCGTGTTGGTTGTTTGGAATGCTTTATAACAGTAATGCAGTGTGTCAGATAACTCAACGGAGACACACCGTGTCACTCTAAAAGCTGACAAAAAGCCCTCCGAGGCATCACGAGGACTGTCATGAGGCCACGAGGCAGGTGATTTTTTTTAAAGTCGTGGCTGGTTGATTAAATCCTAAAAGCCTAAAACATCACTTGATTTGTTCATAGTTTGTGGGTTTGATTAAATGTCTTAAATCAAACACATTTTGTCTGCATACAGACTTTCAGGTCTATTTTTTTAAATAGTTGTAAACTTAAAAACTTATAACTGTGGTTATCAAATGTAAAATAACTGAAAATTCACTCAAAAAAATGGATTCGTGCAAGAGTTTATTATGAAAGTTAGAATTAAGTATATTTTCTAATAAATGGGTTAATGGCATAAATTGAGTTTTTCTTTAGAAGTTGACATGCATGAAATAAACTAAAGAAACTGTTGCATCTATCTTAGTGTAAATATCATTTGCCTAAGAGCAGCTCCTCCGTTTTTCAGGTCCTTCAACTGCAGGTAAAATCAGTGCAATGCTCTCAATTTTCAGTTAAGAAGAAAAAATAGTTAAGTTAATAGTTCTGGTGCATTTATAAGAGGGGAATCTCACATTTTCCAAAAGATGCCCTATCTGCACATTTCAACAAGCAATAATCGGGACTAAGCCCGAACACCCCTGAGTCAGAGCCGCAGCTCCCCAGTGACGCTGCCCCTCAGTGAATTGTGACATACTTTGGGCATTACACTATCACAAAACCACAGGAACATTTTCATTACTCACTGAGGCTTCCGGAACAGTCTTTGCACCTGTATTTAAAACAGCCAACATCTGTTCCCGGAGCTGAAACACAGCAATAACGTGTGCTCTTCAAGTGGGCGCACACAAAGATGCAGAGATGACAAATACACGTGCTCGCACACTGTAAACATGAGGAAAACGTGTGCAGGCGTTAACACACATGTAGACACACACAGTGCTCTCTGTCCGTCTCTCACACACACACACAGCAGCTGTCACTGGGTAAAGGTAAGTGCAGGGGTTAAGGAGTACAAGCAGCACATTTCCGGATTTTATAAACAGAGGCCTCAAATAAACTTCACATGCTGATCCGACTGATATTTATGTGGCCTGTCCTGAAATTCCTGCAGTGTCTTTAAAAGGACAAACGAGTTGGAAAAAGCTCTTTATAAGGCAAGGCTGCTGCTGTAAACATCAGCCAGCATTTAGCACTGTTTGGCCCATTTAGTCTTCTGCTTCAGAATTTATGTCAAACACACAAAACTCCGCTCATTTTTGCCGCCGTTTTTCCTCCTGGTTTCTACACAGTGGAGTAATCTCTAGTAGTCATTTCCTGTGCCTGCCAGCCAAGAAGATCAATAGTTTTGGTTAAAAACCCCCAAGACCTAAATATTTAGGTTAAGGGGATTTTCACTAAGCTTTTCAGTCAAATCACTGCTGATTATTTCATTTCAGCCATCTAATCTGAGGTGCAGACGTGGATGCTAGATATTGAGCCTAATGTTTGTGGTCAAATAACCAGCTAACCAACAAGCCTTCAGCTGACACAGCGCAAAGTTTCATGTTTGATACTCCACATAATCAATTTTACTGGCCCTTTTTGTTCCACTGGGCTTCCCCTGTTTAGAGAGGCTTGTAAACACTGTGTCCGGATGTGGCATAAACCAAACAAGAGCACGCACACCCCAATAAATGTGCACACTCACACACACAATTTGCACTGTTTAGACTGTGGAAATGAGTCATCTGCTAGCACCGGGATCGGTTGAAAGCCAGCAGGACGACAAAGAGACGCCCAGAGTCTGCGAGGCTCCACGAGACCACATGACAGTCTCCAACACCTAAAGGGCTTTATTACGAAATGCTGCTTTGTGTCATTTCAAACAGGGTCAATTTAAAATTTAGGGAAATAAGATCAGCAGAAATCCAAGCCACAAAATCCAGCAGAAGCATATAAGATGAAGCCTTTGTCATAGATCTTGTAAAAACTAAATATAAATGCAACACCTGAGGTTGGCCGTCCTTTCTAAATCTACACGACATTTTTATTTGTAATTTCTTCCTTCTGTACTCCTACAGATACTATAAACATCTTCACAAATACATTCCAAAGTTCTACAAGCTGCAGCTTTGTCTTTCTAAGATGTTATTTGATCAAAATGCACATCAGTGGAGTAAATTACGGGGACATCACAAACAGTCATCGGTGTAGTATAAACATTGCTTCTCCTCAAGACTCTGGCAATTTCCTCCCCTTTTTGTTCCCAATTAATCACCGATTTTCATTGTTCTCTATTAGAGCTATTAGATTTTATGTGCACTTTTATCTAGTCAGAGTTATCCAGTGCTTCGGGAGGACTTGCTTGATTTCTTCTGATTTACTGCAACAAAAAAAGGATACATTAAATATAATATAAATATATATCATATTTGAATGAATAATGCAAGCAACCAACCAAAATGTTGGGCCTTTAGCATTTTTATTCTCTATCTTCTTGTTTCTTGAACCACCTCTTTGCCCCTTTTTTAAGCTGTTTACACACATTTAAGTCATCGTTATATAATGGATAAAGGATTACAGCGCACACTCTCAGCTCATTCATTGTGGAGGAAATGTTCAGGAATTACAGCTCCTCCTCTACTGGCCAGCTCGTTTCCAGGCCTTCTTGCAGCCATCTTCAGTTCTCAATGAATCGGGGTCGTTCTCGTGTTAGTTTAGCCTTGAGCTCCATTGGTGAGTATGTCTCTACCTTAAAAGTCTGTTTTCTGGTTTTGCATGCAGTATGCTTTGGGTCGTTGTCCATCTGAATTGTGAAGCTCTGTCTCTCAACTTTGCTGTATCTCTACACTCTACAGAATTCATGAGGCTGCTTCTGTGTTATTATCAGAAGAAATAATGAGCCCCTGCCTCTGATAGCCAGGCGTACCCATACCACTCCACTGCCTTCTTGCTTCACAGATGATCCAAATTCTTCAAAACCTTTGTTCTTCCTGTCATTCTGATACAGGTTGATCTCAGTTCCACCGGTCTAAACAATGCTACCCCACATTTGGTCTGGTTTCCATTATGTTTCTCTTTGGCAAAGTCTAATCTAGCTTTTCTATCATTGAGGCATATGAATCATGCACAATCCAAACGCTAGAAATTGTCCAAACATTTATAGAACTAACTGTACACTGTTACACGAATATCATGTGTATAAAAGGGGTATTGTATATATTTTACATTACATCAAACTTACTCCTCTTTAAATAGTATTTCAATTACACTCAGCCCAAACATGGAGCCACAGAGCTGAAAGTTTGCAGCTAACAGGCAATAAAATGAGGGATTTCTATAATGACTGTATCTCTGTCAACCTGTCCTATAACAGTGAGCGTAGTAATACAACTCTGACAGAAAGCCAAGTCAGAATGACATGATGAGGTGCTACATCAGATACAACAGAAACGCTGTCAGAAAAATGTTTATAAATAGGAGTTACTGGCATCCAGGCTGTACATTTTTCTGCTGTGACTAACACAGTCCAGAAGATCATCTTAATGTGTACATAAATCTGTCAACTCGCATGAAACTACGATGAAAGCCGTGTCCTTCTTCAGGCATAGTAACTCAGAGAAAAAGAACTTAAAGAAGAAGAGTGTTTGACTGAGGGAAAGCATCCTCAAGTGAAAACAGGGAGAAGTGGGTAATGTAGAGCGAGTTTTTCACCAATAAACTTCTACAATCACAGAGTGGAAGTAAAAGTTTAAATATGTGGAAAAATATCCTTAAATGTAACCCAAAGATTGCATCGATTCAACCAGTCTTACTTTGACATTATGAAACCATCCGCAATGGCAAGCAGTTGAGCTCGACTGTTAATCTCCACAGCAATATGTTGTTTGACCACTAGAGGTCCTCGTTTAGGGCCAAAGGGAAGGAAAGAAGACTTTGTCCTGCAGCTATGAGAAGTCACACAATGCTTCAGTGTAATTATGTGCTTTATTAAAAGTGGTGGGTTGTGAGATTCTTGAACAGTAATTCAGTTTTTACTCAACTTTTCCTGCTTGTTCCACAGCAAACCCTATTTTTTTTATAGCAGAAGCACCTCCATTAATCTTCATCAAACCAACAAAAAATAACTTGAACTTCATGTTCTATTGTAAAATAGAGCTGCAGTTTCCAAGTCATAAACTGTACTCGTAAAACTAATGACAACACTGTAGGACAAACATTTGTGCTGGACTTTTCTATATAAACTTTCCAGCTTTTTCTTTTATAAATCATCAAATAAGGACGATGATTATAAAAAAAAAGAATTTTTAGGTTTTACTCATTTTTGCTTCTGCATATTTTCATCTGAGGTTTCTAAAACAGAATCTGAGGCAACACGTGATGCTGAGGTGTTGTAGGGCGTTATGCTCAGCTTGTGGTCACCATTCTCAACCTCACAAATGATGGTAAATGTCAAATCTGACATCAGAATGTCTGCTTCGGGGTGTTATTTCACTTTGCCGTGTACCTCCTGGTTGTTGCAATTTGTCACACACTGCATGAGTGGCAGGTTTTGGAAATGGAAGAGTTGAGGGCAGCAGCTGGTCCGTCTCTGCAGACATCTATACGAGCCATTAAAACCCAGAAGGCTACAATTATTGGAGATTTTAGGAAACAAACAAACAGCAGTTATGTTTGTGTATGCATAACACAGTTCCTATACAACTTCTTCTACTGCTATTCCGGTGGTGTAGCGGTGTCATTCCCCCCCGCCCCCATAAACGTTTAGTTTATGGTCTTCATCAGAAAGGATGACTTTAACTATGGCAGTGAATGTTTATTAACAGCAGTAAGATAAAAACAATGGAGCCTTCTTAATTCTCAGATGCATTTGTGTTTTCTTTTCCCTCCAGGTTTAAAAACCCTTCTTACATTCAAGGATCACTGTGTGCAACCTGGATTCCCTCAGTCAGTGCACACAATGTACAGCACAGATTTTCTTAATTAGTTGAGGCTTAAAAGGGATTTGATGCGGCCTCTATTAAGCAGACTAATATGTCTGGTATGAGTGTGCTCTTGCATTACGATATGTTTTAAACTGGGCGATCCATGATCAACTACAATTAAGTGCTGATTATACAACACATCTGTCGTCAAGAAGTTGTTCCTAGGGCTCAGTGCAGCTCAGACTGGACAAACAAAAACTTCCCTAATGACATCAACATTTCCATCCATTCTTATGCACACACAAACATGCACACAAAGAACAAACACGCACACAATTCGCTGGCCTTGTCATCCTTCCCTAGGACGTTCCTCAGATACGAACAACTGAACTCAATAGTCTTTTTCTGTGATCTATAAGTAGGCTGGTATTGTGTTAAAGGCAGGATGTGAAACCCAAGCCTAAACGTGCTTCTTGCATGCATCAAATTTAGAAGCCACAAGTGTGTATGCGGGCATGCTTTTCTGCAGCTGTGCAATGTGGGGATCTTTCGCGTGACCCGAGTATGTTGCAGTCACCGTGATATGTCCCCTCATTTCTATTTTTCAGGAAGCGGTGCGACGGAGCGTATGCTTCCCCTGCAGCTCATTGTTACCTGAGCAGCAGAAGGAAACAACTGCAGCTCCGACTTGATGTGTTTTTCTGCCTCTTTGGCTTTTGTTCTTTTTAGTGAAAGCAAAAAGGAAAAAACAGTTAACGTGTGTGCGAGTGTGTTTTGTTTGATTGTACGTGTCTATTTATGTGTATCCAGGCAATGTTTGGTGGCAATGGTATGGAACTTAGGTGGGCAGGGATCTTCAATTAAACTTTAAAGTTACAGACCATAAAATGATAAGAAGATATAAGGGGAAACAGCATCTATAAACCACCACATAAGGCAGAATAAGAAGTGGACTGTTCAGCGGGTGATATGGAAGAAACTGAAGGAATTTGAGGAAATGAAGATCATATGTATCACTTATTGCAAGAATTGGCAACATCTTGAGAATCAACCTCATCAAAGAAGAGAAAACATAAAGAAGTGAAGTGAATGTGGCGCTGACAAAGGCACCAAACAACATCTGTGTGGCTTTTCCTAGATGGAAATCACTGATTAGGAACAAAGGTCTTTGAAGTGAAGCCCAAGTAGCTTGTTGTCCTCGACACAAGTAATTTAGCTAACTGATGAAGATAAAATTTGTTCGAGATAATCAGTGGACATCATTTGAAAGACACACTATTCTGAGACTAAAACAAGACTTTACAAAGGTTCACAGATCCAGTGTGCTGGTTCTTGGGATGTGCAGAGGCCTCCGAAACAGGGTGCACTCAGACAATGTGTAAAAACCTGTGGAATAATGGGTTCCTACCAGCTTGTAATCAAAATCTTTTTCACGCCTTAAACAGTTAATTTGCACCTTTCATCCTGCTGATTGTCCAGTTCAGCTGTTGCAGAAGCGTTTTCCTACTCTGAAAGAGGTCTAACAGTTAATATAATTTTCTGTGTCAGTTAAAACATTCAAATTTATGTGATTTGCAGCTGGAAAATATGCAAAGAAATGTGATAGGGTCAGAATATATGTGACACACAAAGCATGCCAGCAGTCTGTCATATAAAACCAAGCAGTTGTGACTGAATTTGCATAAAAGTTTCCTTCATTTGCATTTAATCTCAAGCAGCCAACAGAAAGCAATAAAGTCAGAACAAATCCTTCAGAGCTTTCTGAGTCAGCTCTCCTGTGGAATACTTGCAAGCCTCGTTTTTCTCTAAGTGATTTTGGTTTGGAGATTTTTGAGGAAACAAGCAGTCAAGCAGGGTTGGGGAGGTTGTTGTCTCCCCCAGGGGCGTGAGGAGGTTTCTCAGAAAACACTGCCAGTCACGTCTGGTCCTTTGTGGACAGTAAATCACGCTCTTTGCCGGAGTGCTTCCGCACAGCAGCCCCAGCTCCCTCCTCAGCTGGAAAGGCAATATGCCACGTACTCGAGGCAGTTGGACCACCCAGGAGGCGTACGGGGTCGCACACAGAAACACATCCCCAGAAAAACAAATAAGCATGTGCTCGCACAATCACATACATCCCCACAATCGAGCACATGCACAGCGCGTGCACACATGTGCAAGCCTCTGTGCTTGTCCTCGGGGTGTGAGGTGGGATGGTTTGCGGCATAAGGGCCGAGGGGGCACATGAATTTCACAACAAGTGGGGGTTTCAGTGGTTTCTCTTACTGGGATCCGAATACCACAGAAAGTTCCAACTTCCTTTATGGAAAAAATAAATAAATTAAATCAAAGGCAGGCTGACCCCTGTGTTCAAATGGTTGTCGGGCATGTCGGGCGTGCCAAGAAAACATCTCAAAAACTTGTTGAAAATCTAATATAAGATAAATAATTCCGACAGAATGGTGGTTTGGGCGAAGCTATTCAGGCAGAACAAAAAGGGAAAACAATAGGAAGTCTAAAATGTACAGAATACTTAAAAACACCCCGTCATCCGTATTTATCTGTGGTTTGGATGCCTGAACCCTCCAAGACAAACCAAACTGCTGAAAGACGGGTTAGTGAGTTCTGATGTTTTAATTTCATGAAGTGCAAAGAGGAATTCAATCAATATTAAACAACTGCATATGTTATTGCTTCTGATGCCATTTTCCTAACAATTAGGGCAAATGTGAATGATCCCATTTAAAGCAACTCTTAAGTATCCAGAAATCTCAGTTGTAACATTTTGTCTTGATGGGGGGAAGCTTCTTTGTACAGGACACATTAAATCCTGACCCTTGAAAGCACAAGGTTCCCACACTCACAATCCAAACCAGTTCGGGATGCCAGCAGCCCCTTTTATATATTCCAGAGTATTTCTTTTATTTGTGGCAACATTAACTTGCCTGCTTCTTTGCAAACAGCTGCGAGATCTGCTCCCACGTATCCGTGAGCGGCGTCTGCCAGCTGCGTCAGCTCCTCTGAGGTGGCGCTGCACGGTACCGAGCTCAACTGCTTCTGCAAAATATCTGCCCGCTCTGCGCTTCCAGGGACTCCCACCTGCCACCGTGAAACAAACAGCATACGGCAGAGACAAAAGAACAGAAAATGGTATTCACGCCCAATACAAGGTGCTGTGACATTAATGGAGGAACACTGAGAAACTCTAAGAAGGGAACAAGTGGGAATATTTTCTCTAGTTTGATCACTGCCATCATACAAATAGAAGTTCTCTTTCTTTAAAAACAGTGCCTGGTGGAACACACCTCCAGCTCCTTGTCAAAGCGTCCTGGCCTGCGCAGGGCAGGGTCGAGGGCTTGGGGCCTGTTTGTGGCCCCCAGGACCAACAACTGACCGGAATGACCCTCCTGAAGGGACAAAATGAAAGCAGATCCTGTAATTCAGGTGTGCCACAGTTTATATGTGTCACCATAATGCTTTCAGGTCAGCTTTGAGTGAAAAAAGGTCACATTTTTTAACTGGTTAGGAATTAAAAAAAAAATTTATTCTACATTGAAAATTATCCGAAATGTTTAAAGAGGAAACTGAAACATTGAGCAGGTTAAAATGTGCTCATTTTCATACATTTACAGAAGGAAAAGATTAACAAAGGATAGAGCCTGGCTCAGTCTCATCAACATTACATTAATAAACACAGAAATAAATAAACAAGGTAAGAACCAGATATGGAGAAGCTGCATTCAGCTTCTATGCTCTGCATGTCTGGAGCAAACTGCCAGAAAGCCTCAGATCAGCTGAAACACTCAGTGTATTTAAGTTGATCTATTTTCAGCTGCATTTGAATAAAGCTCCAAATAAGCTTGAGTTTCAAAACGGAATCATATTTTAACTACTGATTTTATCTTTCATATATATATCATTTTATTACATTTCCATTTAATCTTATCTTTATTGTTCTGATTTTATCTATTCTTATTTCTTTATTTTGCTTAAATTTTAAATCCTGCTTTTTATTTCTACTGTTTTAATGTCTCTGTAAAGCACTTTGAGTCACCTTGTCATTGAATTGTGCTTTACAAAATAAACTTGCCTAAAGAAATTCATCCTGAAATAAATTGTTGGTATAAATAGGAATAAATAAATGCCCTGACTGTGTTCAATAATACATTTTATAACTTTTAATTATTCCTGGAGACATTCCTGGAGAGTCTTTGGTTTTCTACGGAGGCCGTAGATTATTATTTTTTTATGCACTGTTATCTCGTGATAACGACTTATTATCTCGTTATCTCGATATAACAAAGATCGTTTTCTCGTGATAACGAATTAATTGTTACCTTACCTGAAGCAGCCGGATAGATAAGAGTTTGTCAGCCTGTCATCTGCTAACCGGCAGCCCCTAAACAAACCCAGTCAAGTAAACAAACCGACGTAAAGCGTCACTTATCGGTAGGTTACAGCTATTTAAATAAAGAGATCATCTTCATATGACATCTTTCTATGACAGCTCTTCCTTATGTTGCAGCCGTTTGTTGCAGCTCTTTTAGGTTGAAATCAATACGAACATTAATTAATAAATTACTGGTAATTCATTATCAGGAGAAAACGATCTTTGTTATCTCGAGATAACGAGATAATAAGTTGTTATCACGAGATAACAGTGCATAAAATAAAAAAATGAAAAATCCACGGCCGTTCTCGGCTTTCGTAGTTTTCAGTGTTTATTGTTTCCATTAAAAAAAAAAAGAATCAACTCTCCTGAAAAATGCAGCTTTTAAAATAAAAACATTTAGTTCTCGAACTCATTTCTATATTTACACTCACTTCACTTAAATATCTCAGGAGTCATTTCAAAGCCATTTCTATACTTCATAAATGTTTAGCTCCTCTATAAATGTGGACATATTGTCAAAAGGCAAAGTTCTATAAATGTTTAAATTGTTCTATGAATGAAACTCATGACCTTATCGACTATGAACACTTTGGACACTGGAATAAAACTAGAAAGCTCAGTGAGTGCTGGCTCAAAGTTTGGGAAAAACAATTGAATTCAGGAGCCTTCTCTACTGCCATTTACAGGTTACACACATTAATGCAATTATTACAAGTTTTCTGAAATAAATCAAATCAAATAGATCATTATCTAATTAAATATTCACAGACTTCCTTAAATATCACACAAAGTAAACATCTATAGTCAGGGTGCTGTTTGGACACTTTCTTTTGCACAGATTTGAGATGTAGATGCTATCTAATGTTCTTTCTTCCTCAAAAGAAAGAGACTGCATGGTTTCTTTATGATGCAATGACTTGAAACAAAGCCATTTTCTTCTTAAGGTATCGGATGTGTTAGGGTCACACAGCTGGACGGAGCATCTCTTATACGAGACATAGAACAACCAGTCGATGCTTCAGTGCTACTCTGAGCAAAAATGGTGTTTTAAATTGATCATTTTTCACGGAAAACTGTCGAAGTTGAGTTTTTCAGACATGTGCACAGATCTTGTGGGTCTGCGCTCACTGGTTTAATCGAGGTTTCATGTGCTAAAGAATTCTCGACCCTGTTCCGATGCTAAACTTGGCGAATCCTGCGTTTCCTGGGGTGGTCTGTCTGCAAGATGAGGTTTTTCTTCTGCCACATTTTAATACTGTGGGGAGAATTCAAACACAAATAAATTACAGTGCAGGCAAGAATGCAGAGGAGCAGGAAGTGCTTCTCCGCATTCCACAAACCATTCGGTAGTGGTGACCCAGGATCCTCTGGTCTGGAAAACAGACAAAGAAGGAGGCGAGCTGGTGTATCTGTGTTATATCACCAGTCCACATGAGGGGCTTTCTCTGCCTGGGGACGCGCAGTTATACTTAAATAAAGTTATGACAAATTGGCAGCTTATGGCAGCCTTTGGTAATTTCTTTCCCAGAATTTCTTTTAGGGATGTGCATCTTTTTTCTCATCAGAACTCAGAAAAGAAACGACACCCCGGAGATCCAAGCCTCAGTGTCTGAAGTGCATCCAGCACTTAGAGATGGTTTCCGCATGACAATATGCATCTCTAATGAGGAACCCTGATGGAGTCGTGTTCCGCTGCAGAAAGCCGTGCTCTTCGGTCATGTGCATTATGAACAAGCAGTTGCAGGTCAGTATAAAGCTGACATTCTTTGAGTTATTGTTCACATCCTTTGTGAGCTGTAAAGCGACAAATGAGAAATCACAGAAGAAACACCCTCATCAATAGGAGAAATTAAACTGGAAGAGATTATAAAGATTGTTGCTTCGTACTTCGAGGACATTGAGTACCAGACAAGTCTGACTGCATTTCCACTTTCCAAGAAAAGGTGATATGAAAAAGGGCCCCCTGGCTACTCAGAGCCCGGTAGAACATACAGCATTGCAGCACACTGTGATACTTACCGACCCAATCCCATCCATCAGAGTCAGAAGAGAGGCAACAACTCGTTTTTCCACCTCGTTCTGAGCCCCATCTCGCTTTGGGCACAAAGCATCCAGCTCATCAATGAAGATTATCGCAGGCTGTCTGTCAAAACACGCACAAGAGGAGAAATGCTAAAAGCTAATGTGTGCTTTGAGGAAGGTGTGCTTCCAGCTCATAAAAGACTGGATTTTAATACATATCTGTGAGCTATGAGAAATGTGTTCATTTTAAGAGCAAAGCCAGCTGGTTTGACAATGTTTACCTTTGAGATGCCTCAGTGAATATTTGCCTCAGCCTCGCTTCTGTTTCACCGTAGAATCTGTGAAGATGTAACACAACTGGGTTCTGATGTGTACGATGGTGAGCAGGGTCATGCTTTCATCAATATGCAAGTAATTCAACACAAAATGACCCTACTTGCTCACGATCTCTGGGCCGTTAATCACCACCATGTGAGCTCCCACCTCATTGGCTATGGCTCGTCCAATCATAGTCTTTCCTGTGCCTGGAGGGCCATATAGAAGGACTCCTCTTGGAGGTGTGATCCCTGTTTCAGACCATTAAAGATTATATTAATCTAATATCTTGTAGGAACAATAAAATAAGACCATGTGAGGACCATTTGGCAGTAAAATGCGACCCACCATAGTTGGAAAACAGCTCAGGGTGTTTCAGAGGAAGCTCGATGGTCTGTCTGATGACGTCCAACTGGCTGCTGAGTCCACCAATCATGCTGTACATGACCTTTGACTTCTGAGCTAATGCATCTGGATCTTTGTGCCCTGCTTTGCTTCTGAAACTGACTTTGGTGGAGCATGTGAGACAATAGAAGGTGTCACTATTCGAAAAACCAGCAGGGGGTGCTGTGTGTTCTCTCTCTGGCTGCTCTGAGTTGAGTGAGCTCTCCAGACTGGAAGCAGTATCCGCCGAGCCAGTGGTGGAGGTATTCTGGGAGTTGGAGGAAGGAGTGTAGGGAGCGGCAGTTGAGGAGAGAGAAATGAGGGGGGCTGGTCGGCGTGGGGTGCTGGCTGCAGGACCGGGCTCTCCAGGTGAGCCTTTGTCAGTGTTATCATCCACAGTGAGAATGCTGAGCTGCAGGGAGAGGTCAGCTGCTGTGGAATCCAAAACAGAGTTCATCAAAGCGGACTCCTCAGTGACAGGGTCTACTCCCGATGGAGCAGCCTGTCGGTGCAGGGTGACTCCGTCCTCCCCTTTCATGGTCTCCACCCGGAGACTGCACGACCGACCAAAATAACTAAGAGACAGGACACTTCCTGGTAGAATGATGTTTCCAACTGGCACAAAGAATACACAATAGTTATTATAGAAATGCAATTAAATCTTAAATTCTGATGTTTATGGATAATTTACAGCATTTATGGCAAAAACAATACATAACATACCAAAGCATCAATATAAGCTTTACACATACAAAAAATAATTAATACAGAACAACTGTTTATTGAGGAAGTTGTTTAAAAGTCGTTTAGGCAAATGAATGTGCACACAAGGAAAAAAGAGGCCTAATATAAAAGAGGTATGGTGTTTTTATTGCAAGTGATGTGATTATAAAGCTGTGAGAAGACACTTACCCAGAGACCTCAAGAAGAAGTTCTTAAATTCATCTGTGTCCAGCGTGTCGTCCTTTGACCTGAATAAAAATTAGGTGTAATTTAGAAACAAAGTTGTTTCTACTCGAGATTAAAGGAATTTAAACTGCAGTTTCACAACATAACCAGCAGATGGCAGCATTTACTTAAACTAGATCATCAAAAAACACCCGTACTCCAGAGGTAGCTTACTTTTTAAGGGTATAAAAGTATTGTTTGCTGTATATTTTGAGTTGATGACATTAAAAACGTCCCCTGTTTGTACTGGGATTTATCTTTAAGCGAGAGGTGTTCATACATGTTTTTTTGTTGAGGGAATAGTTTTTTTTGATGACACTGCTAAGTCAATATGACAAGAAACCTCCAAAAGACAAACTATCTAAATGAGCAGCTCTCTTAAAGAGCTTCAGCAAAAAACTAAACCTTATAACCTGCATTTCTACAGGACTCATTACAGGCCTGTTTGTTAAAGTAAGCTCGACTTTGGTGTCTTGCACACAGTTGAGGTGAAGCAGTAAAATTATAAGTACAGTGGGAAGGTGACAGTAAAGTAAATGCAATTCTGTGGTTTTACATATCAGGGAAAATGAAAATAAAAATCTGGGGAAAGAAAAAGGTCCTCATCAGGTCTTAAAATGAGGTAAATACGATCTCAGATAAGTAGCGAAACATGACATATTACACCATGTCATTATTTAACAAAAACCGAGCCAATGTGCAGAAGCAGTGTGGGAAAACCTGAGAACTCCCCATTATTCAACAGACTGAAACACCTTTAGAAGCAATAACATGGAGTAATTGTTTCCTGGATCACGTTATCAGTCTCTAACATCATTGTTGTGGGGGAATTTCAGAGTTGCTTTGGTTCACTGAGGTGTTTTTATGCACAGCTCTCTTAAGGTCCCACCACAGCATTTCAGTCAGGTGGAGGTCTGGACTTTGATTGGACCATTGCAACATCTTGATTCTTTTCTTTTTCAGATATTCTGTTGCAGATTTGCTGCTGTTTGGGATCATTGACCTGTTGCACGCTCAAGTTTGTCAGACCCATGGCCTCACATTTGACTCCAGAATATTTTGGTATACAGAGGAGTTCATGGTGGACATAATAATCATCAGCCCACCAACTTTAATATCCAACATACCAACTGAGGTTTGTAAAGTCTGACATGTAGCTCTTGGGTTTTTGGCACTTTCTCTGAACATGACCCTGGGGTGAAGATTCGTGATTGGCTTGAATAATTTCCTCTTGTGAATAATCTTTCTCCCCACACCTCATTCTTATGGAATCAGTAATTTGCACAGTTATTCACATGCTGCTTCCATTTTCTGGACTAGTTTTTTGCTTAATAAATAATGACATGGTGTAATATGTCAAGTGTTGTTCATCTGAGGTTGTGTTGACCTGAATTTAAGACGCGGTGATGAACAAATGATTTTTTTTATGATGTTTAGACATGTAAAACCTTACAGTTAAAAGGGGTGTACTCACTTTAAACATAATTGTACATAGACCAATCTGTTAGGCAATGAAAGCCAAATAACTTCACCTATTAGAGAGAATGACCTCTTCAGCCTGAAGAACAGGACCCGTTATCGGCTGCAACGTCACTGCGTCCCCTGATTTGACTCTCAGGTTGTTCTGGGCACATTTCTGAAGGCCAACCTTTCCCCCTGGAAATGAAGCAACAGGCCACCCCAAACACACCTGCAAGACAGAAGGAACAACAGGTGCTTCTTTAAAGGTGTAAAAGTGGACAGGCAGCCAAAAAGTGAAAGAGACGAGATGAGAAAATGACCTCTTGTTGTCCACTTGGAGTCGTCAGCAGGACTGGTCTCCCAATGCAAACACCAGCTGACTTCATGGAATTTAGGCCCATTTGGGCTAAAGTTGATCTGCAACTTCTGGGTGTTTTGTCATCAGCTGTGAGGCAAATATAAGGACAGTCGTTAGACTGATATTTGCTGCAGATGGGGGTATAAAATGTATAAAAAAACAAAAGCCCTTTCTTAGAAAACATTTAAATGCTGGAACTTTGTGTGATGATTTTCAGACGTCTTCAACATCTCTTGATTTGATAACAAATTAATTAAAAATGAAAGGCAAAGTAGTCAGATTTAACAACAAAAGACACTCGAGAGAAACTGTTTCCACGAAATTTCAACATTTCAACAAATTAAAACATTTTAACTGGTGCAGCTCTTGACTTAAAAGGAAGAGTTTAAGTAGGTTAAACCACTGACTAACTAGTTAGTGGATGGACTGGTTTATTGTCTATGCTTCTCCTATTATGTGTTGGCCTTCAGATTTACATCTAAGTTATTACATCTATAACGTAAAAACCAGGATCCCATGATAATATAAAAAAAATAAAAAAACTTTTTCATGATATTCTTTCTCTTCAAAGTGTCCATCAAGCGATATCTGATCATCATGTATATAAACAGGCTCATAATCTTGAATTATCTTTCAAGACAACAAAAACACTGCATTTTAAGACTTAACTGTGAAAAATCCAGGCTTGAAGAGTGCGAATAAACCAAAAACCTCCATCTACTAATAACAGTTCTCTCTTGGCATACTTTTTTAAAAACATAAAATAACCCTAAGAGAAGGAAATGTATCCAAATAGACAGTATAGAAGCGTAGCACCACCTTTGCAGTCATTTATTCTAAATCTACTCTTCCTAAGTAAAGAGGCACAGTTAAAAGCGGAGATGTTATCTGCGGTGCAGCAGCATCCATCAGCATCAGTGAATGAAACGGGGGTAATCCCATTTTCACACTGCAAATAATCTCAGTCACTATACTCCTATATTAAAGCTACAACTGTTAAAGTTTTAGGATTGTGCCCCAAATCTCACCTTTTTCAAGGAAATCGATTACAGTGAATGAGTCGAAATTGGAACTTCTGCAGCTTCCTCCGTCCAGGCCGGACGTCTGCAGGTTTGAGGAATCATTTAAACCCTCTTTCAGTGAATTGTCTCCCTCACTTGCTTTTTTCAATTTGCTTTTATTTTTCTTTGAAGACATTTCGCAGTGAGAAACATCCACGTGAAAGTGCAAACATGTGTAAACATGGAGCGGTGTTGTGTACTTCCTGGTTAAAGTTTAGTCCCGCCTTTTGTTACCGTAAATCTCGGCATTTCGGGCTGAGGATTTGTAGTTTTTGTATGTGAAACATTCCAAATATATTAACAAATTGTATTACACGCCACTAATCGTGGTTGACAAGGATTGATTTTAAGTTAAAGAAAAAAATCAGAACAAGTTAAGGACGAGCAAGAACGCAGCCGAAATTGAAAAAAAAGGCTTGCAAAATCTCATTGAGAAATCAGATTATTTTAGAGTTTCTTAATTATCGACTTATTTGAACTCCAAAATACGTATATTTAGGGAGCATAGATCTCTTTTATAATCAAGCTCTGTGTTCGGCATTAATAAAATATCTTTATTTCGTAGTTTGCAATGGTTGATTTGGAGTTTGTGTTAGCTTATTCGGTGTAAATTTCAGTGAACCATCAAGCTAGCTGACAATAAAATGTTTGAATTATTGCTACCTGATTTAGTTCATTAATATATAATCAACGCCGAAATTAACACAATGTTCTGATAAGTCTTTTACAACAAAGTTTACGATAGTAAATGCCCTTTAAATTGGTAGGCACAGAGTTAAAGCTTATTGTACTGCAGACCCTTAAAATTAGCATCTAGATATTCCCCCATCTTTTGAACGGATCATTACGGTATTTATGCAAGTTCCCGGGTGGATCTTTATGTAACTGTACTGAACACAGTGTACATATGCCGGTTGTAAGTTGAACATATTCGGCTTGTTTCTGCTTTTGCTGTAAGATGGCTGGCTGTGCCTTCATGTCCAGACTTTCACCGCTGGTGAGAGGACAATTTTGCTGTAAACTGTCTTCGGCGCGCATGCGAGTTCACGCTTTTTCCAGCGCTGTCACCTGTTCTCAGCAACATAAAGTGGAGGGGACCAGCGCTTTGACGGGAAAAGTGGACCGGTTCGGTGGAGTGACAGTGAACTTGGCTGAGATCGGATTACCGGCAGACATCAGCGAAAATTCATTTAGCAGATTATTGCAAGGTTTGTTGTCCTAAAGTCAGCTGTGGGT
The DNA here is from genome assembly GCF_036924035.1 of Leuresthes tenuis. Lineage (NCBI taxonomy): Eukaryota > Metazoa > Chordata > Actinopteri > Atheriniformes > Atherinopsidae > Leuresthes > Leuresthes tenuis. The sequence continues at coordinate 5,535,680 of NW_027325365.1, forward strand.
GAGGAGGGGAATACACAGCTCATGTAATCATTTACCTGCTGCAGCCACTGACTAGTCAGTGCTCTATGTCACAAATCATGTGCATAAGAGACCTTTCATGGATGCAGTGTTGCATACTCATAGGTGTCATCACCTTAAAAATAGCTTTGCCAAAAAATGTCATAAACGGTTTGAGAATAGAAATCACACAATGCATTTTAAGCGTACCACGTGTGTTCTCCCTAAAAAAAATAGTCATGACTGTTTGAACTTGACTCATAGGCTACCATGATGGATCCTCAAACAATCAAAAAGTAGGAAACATCGAAACAGGAGGGTGGTTTAAACATCTAAAGAGTTTGAAACAAAATTACATGAGACCAAAATGATATGTTTGAAGGTGAAGTCTTGCTTTGGAAACTGGGTTTCTACACAATCCTGGTACTGCTGCAACCACCTGCTATTCAGTAACATTTAGTTTAAGGTGTTGCTGACAGGCATGGCTGCCTCACTAGTTTTCTGCTTAAATTACACTACGACCTACAGTGTTCCATTAAAAGCTATGCAATCATCTCTTTTATTTAGTTAGTAAATGACAACACTTAATTATTAATAGATGCTTTTAGTTGCTCCAAGAGTCAAAGTGTCAGCTCTCTTTAGCTGCATTTCCACCACAGGATACAGGGCCTTTTATGGGGTCCTTTCCTCAGCCACTTCCATTTTGACAGCAGGAGCCAGGAGCTAAAAAGAAATTTCAGTCCTGAATAGGGGCATGGTCAGGAGGTAGCTGAACATTTCTGACTGGATGAGGAAATAATGCCCAGAATGCATTATTTCCTCCTTTCTTGAGCTTAAAATCCTCAGCAGCTCATTCAGTCTGTTAACTTTAAGCTGTAACACACGAACAGCTCTTACCATTTGTGAACACAACACTCAAACTCAGACATTGGCTGCTCAGTAATGAATGAAGAGACAAAGCTCAGATTGTTAAAACATTAAAATCAGTGGATTTTCTCTTAGACACAAATACAAACAACAGATTCAGTGATCTCTGACACATCAGTGGACTTTTTTTGCCTAATCTATCCTGAACCTTAGTGATCGGTGGGAACGCGACACAAGCAAGGCTGGAAGAGAATAAAATATACTAACATCAAGGCTAAGACTTTCACTTTTAATCAAGTTATATATTCTGCATATTTCCTGTATCTCGTTGTACATCATTGCTTGATAAAGTGCATCATCTGAAATATCCATATCTGAACCCCACAGATTCTTTAGTCCAGTGGAAGGCCGAGGGGAAGGTGGCAGTGTGGCTACGAGTCCCCATGTCACTGAGCCGATGCGCCGCCGCCGCCTCGGTTCACGGCTTCACCTTCCACCACACCAAAAGTGACTATGTCATGCTGGCTCTCTGGATGGGAGAAGGGGAAAGCAGACTGCCAGGGTTTGCTACACATCAAGTTGGAGTAGCAGGTAAAGATTGACTTGTTCCATCAGCGATAACAAGCCTTCCTGGTAGAAATGTAGCATAACCCACACCATGAGGCTACCACCATCATGTTTGACAGCTGGAATAAGGTTCTTAAAACAGAAGGCAGTGTTTTCATTTCTCCAGATGCAATACTCCTCATTAATAACGTATTTTAAACTTTGATTGTTGATATCTGTCCACAAAACATTAATCCAGCATCCGTCTTCTGATGGTGGACTTTGAACATTAACATCAGTCAGTGTGACAGAAGTTTGTTTGTTGCCTTTTGACTAATACACACGTTGATCTTGAGGGATTTTTGTTGGTCGACCGCTTCTGGGAAGGACAACGATCTATCTGACTGTGGACTGGTGGTTTTGTAACATTCACTTACTTTCTGAGCATCGGAAATTCTTTTCTGAGATCCTCAAATATCCACTTTGTTTATTACATGGTACAATTCCACTTAAATATGTTGTGTAGATCAGGCTTTAATCGCAGGGTGCCCACTGTCACCAGATCGGCATCCAACGGAAAACATCTGTTGCCCACAGATTTAAACCTTTTGGCCACTCACAGCTGTGTAGAATTAGATCAGTTTCCATAATAAATAACTGGGCAAGTATAATATTCATGACTCATTTGTTTAGCTTTCACTTTGTCAACATTTAGAATGAGTGAGGAAATCTGATCACGTTTAGGTCATATGTATTCAGAAATATGGACATATCAGGGTTCACAAACCTTCCAGCATTACTCATACATGTTATTAGCATGTAACATGCTGTAATCTGTGTTCTTAAAGAAGCATCTTTGGGATCAACACATCTGAAGATGACCACGGGCGGCTGGGGCTCACCAACCCCATACAGTTAACATAAGCTCAGCCACAGTGACATCTGGCACACTGGTTTATTTATTGATTACCTGCTTGAAGTTTGGGGAAATTACCCTTTAATGAGATCACAATCTGATAGATGTTAGAGAGGATGTCGAGATTTTCCCCATTTTCATTCAACTATGGCTTTCAGGCTAACTGTAAAACAATACCAGCCCTTAAAAAATAAGGATAAATGTTGTCACAAGTGTGAATGTGGAGAGAAGAGCAGCAGAAAGAGAGGCTGTCGACCTCGTGTGCTAACCTGTTGTTGTCCAGCAGAGGGCAGAGTGCCATTTCTACCTTTCCAACAGAATAGATGCACTTGGAGCATGTCAGAACATGTCCAGAGCATCCTTTTCAGAGGTATGGGGCCCAGAAAGTCCCTCTGTGTTGTTTCCATCACAACAAAACTGAATGTTTAATGATGAAACTAAGCTTTGGAATCTGAAATACTCAGCTGTTTAGGTATGCGTTTGCTTGTGTGTATGTACTGTCCTTGGCTCTTGATTACTTTCACAAGGGCCAAAAGTTAAAGTCACTCGAGAAACTGCCAGGAAATGCATGTCTGATGGTCTGTCAGTCACATTTTAATAACCTGATTACAATTCATCTTAAATGAGCTCTTATTGCAGTTTGACCAGCAAACTGTTATAATTGTCTTTGTTCTTATGCATTATGTATTCATATTCTATATTTTATTAAATAACCTATGTTCCTAGTTGGTACTTTTCCACTCTGCTCATACAAATGCAATGTATGTCCTTGAATGGTCCAAGACTTTAGGATGACATAGCGAGACAAAGCATCTCTGTTGGGTCAGATAGGTTTGGTACATTAGATCCACGCCTAAAACAGCACTCACACACACATTGTTTATCACATCCAAAGAACACGACGAGGACAGTGGTTGGCCTGCTCATGCCACTAAAAACTGGCCAAATATACTCTGTCGAGTGTGAGTACGACCTCTGTGAGATAAAGCTGAATATGAATATGAAATGTTTCCGGAACTCCGGGCTCGGCCTGACGGATTTCCTGCAGGAGCTCTGACACTCCGAGTCCAGCCCTGCATATACTTTACATGTGACCTCTGTTAAATACTTTGTTTCATAAAAGATTTCTCCAGCTTGTTCTTGGGCTTCCAATGAAAGAATCGAGCTAACAAAAGCGTAAGTGCACGTTACTCACTAACATCTGTACACTGTTCACCATGAAGCCAAATGTTAAAAGCTGTTATTTGGTGTTACCAGTTTGAATATGAAAGTTGGTTTCCCCGCTGTCCTGTCAGCTTTAGCTGCCCCTGTTTATACTCTCAGATATCAGCCTTATTTTACAGTTTACTGATCCCTTTCAGTTGTGTCAGAACTGTTATAAGTGACATAACTGACATAAACAAAACAGTGTCCCTTCCATTTTATTGAAATTCAGTTAGTTTATCACCTAGTTAAAGGAGCTTCTTTCATATCTGAGGTAAACTACCCTGCTTGTCTTTGTGTTGCTGTGGAAAGAAGTCAGAGCCAGTTGGCGTGGCTCAAATTTTGGCAACCTTCATCTTCAATGATTTCATTTATATTATATTCCGAATTAGTGTGTGATGGCCAACACTGATGGTGGAAAGGTCATCAAAAATATTCTCCCACGAGGCTGCTGGGAATGTTTCTGCACTCATTAATCAAAAAGGATTTCATGCGATGATAAGCCGCGGCTTTTTTTCTCTAAATTAAAGAGCTGGTTAATCGCCGACCAATCAGTGACTACTCAAACAAGGGTTAAGGTTTTGACAGTTTATTGCGTGAACAGCTGCACACTCAGATTTGATTGATGATGCTGCAGATGTGTAGTTGCTCTTGTTTTAGCACCTCCTTCTTGGAGGACTATAATGCAATCTACAGGAAGGAGTTTTCACACATGTGCATTACTCAGGTCCAAAGTTAAACCAAACAGAAAGATGCTATATGAGTAGCAAAATATGAGTACCTAAAAGCTGATAAGAGTACTGATCTTGTCTTTAATAAATTCAGTACATTTTTTAACTCAATATCAGACAAATACATGAAGCTCATGCTTTAATGTCCTTTGCATCATTATTAGAAGCTGACCAGGCGTTATTATCCTGTGTCCACCCAGCTGAAGGCTGACCAAGCTGTCCACGCATCAGACACCATAAGTTAGGAGTTTAATGCATCACATAGCAGCTTTTTTAGTAATTCAGTGCCAGCTCCCCACCTTACGACACTAAACGCATGTGTTGCCGTTGTATGTATGCTACTATAGCAACAGTCTGGCTAATATGTCAGAGGATTATTGTGCAACCTAACACATTAAACATACACAACCTTCTACATATGATATGGCATCAAACTTTTTTTTCTCCAACAGAACTTTCAGCTGTCTGGATTTTTTCTATCATATTATATTCCCTTTTTTTTCCCCTGTTTCCTGGGCTGAGGGCTCCTTAATGATAGCCTCTGGTAACAGAAACCAGGGCTCCTCCTGCTCCATATGGCACAGGGACCAGGGATGACATCAATTTCCACTTAGAAGTCCAAGTCAAGCTTTAAGACAACCCATCCCTCTTTACACATCTGTGACATTCATTTAAAGAGGCCCGTCCCGGTCGGTCAGACAGAGCAACCGGAAAAGAAAGTGGCCCGTTTTCCTGCCTCTGCCTCCTCCGCTTCCTCCTGAGCTGTCAGCAGCAGCACATAGCTACCTCTCTTAGTCACTACCTGCAGGGACAGAAAATGTGAAATGTTGAAGTGAGACGTCCACATCATTCTTTAGCGCAGCTGAGTCACTCAGACGGTCTTTAGCTCTACAGTGAGGAATTCTGTTTTTCCATATCAACAATTTCAGGTCTTTATTTCCAGAAATTGTCAGTCAGTGGATTCTCTGTTCATTCATTACAATCCTCCAGCGTTTTTCTCAGCAGTTGCTTATATTCTGTGTGGTAGAATAATCGTTTTTGATGACTCGATCTTGATATTTTTGTGTTACTGAGGGATCATTTAGCTGCTCGGGGGTGACTTGAGCGTCCGACCAAAGAGAGTAACAAACTGCTGCAGCAGCCATCAGCTCTGTAGACTTGTGCAGCATCTTTCTGTTGTTTTGGTTTCCAAGCTGCAACGTTGCTCTTTTGTCAGCCTCATCTCGGTTTCGTGTTTAGTAAAAACGAAAAACTGTTGATGCGACACGTTACTTTCATAGCACCAAATTGCAAATGGTTATGAATACTAGCTGGTAAGCAGAGTTTTGCATTTTGCAGCTGTTGAGACAGTCACCCCCTCCTGGAGTTGTTTTAAGGAGCAGAAGTCAAATGAATATCATTCTTTAAAAGCATGACTAAATGAGCGCAGATGATGCTCTGGGTCTGCTTCCAGTAATTGTAACAGTGAGTTTCATCCCTAGGGTGAAGGCCTAGATTCCTTAAATGTATCTGGAAAAGAGTGAAGGCTTGCTGGAAGAGCCATATGCAGGAATTCAGTCTTTTTGCCGCACTTGATGTTTCGGAGGCATTACGGCATCTTGTCACTTGAATTAAAATGAACTAATAAGGAGATATAGATTTGACATAAATCATGAAGTAGTGCAATAACGTACAAGATGAAAAGAACGTGCATCATGCAGCTGTGCTACACATAATTTTTAACTGGGCAGTAAGGATGTCTCATTATGTGAAATATCGTCCTCCACTTGGACCTGAGGTGGGAGACACTGAGTGGCAAAGAGAAGATGCTGGGAAAAAAAGGAGTCGTGAATATGTCAGTGCTGTGTTTAAAGCGCATTTGCTGCCCTCATATGGCAAACAGCAACAAAAAAACCAAAAGTTAAAGGTGATCTGTTAACGCTGGCTAAGCCTCGCTGAGGGTCACTCTGTACGGGCCAACATGCACCAGCTAACCCACGTTCTCAGCCAGCTACACAACCAGGAGTGGATGTTTTGATGTCGTTTAATCGAAAAATTAGGTGGAGAGAAGTGGAAAAAGTCTTTGGGCTTTAATCCTTAAATAATTGGATGTAATTTAGTGAGTCTCTCTGTGGCAGTGACACTGATGGAACAACACTGCATCCTGGCGTCGGTGTAAACCCATGAATGGTCCAGCGTCACTTCAGAGCAGACATCAAGACCTCGATAATTGTGACATTCGTAAATTGTTTCAGATTAAGGGGTGTATTTTTATGGTTATATTTGTGACACGTCCATGAATAACAGCTGAACGACTCAACAGTGGCACCAAGTAGTTATTCTGACACCTCTGATAGAAAGGACTCCAGGTCAATTAAGGACAATTAACATCTGATTGACTTATTGTTTTGTCCAGGTGCAGTCGTTGATGAGTCCACTGGAAAAGTTCTGGCTGTCCAAGACAAAAACAAGGTATATGCGCAACTTAACTGTTAGAATTTACTGGAGATTGTGACTAAAGGAAGTCTAATTAATATGCATTTGTTTTACTGTTAGTATAAATATATGTAAGCACATGTGAGCTCTAACAGTCAGAGAATGTGATAAGAATGCTCTTAACCCTCAGAAAACCATAGCTTTGAAAATGTCCTTTAATTGAAATGCACATAGTTCTGTGTACTCAATAGACACATTGCATTTGTCAAACACTGTTCTTCAAACTGATCTCTCTGTAATCTATGACAAAATGAACCTGGGAAGCATCAGATTTCCCGTCATTTTGGAGTTTTGTTTATTTAGCGACTTGTGTGCCTCCCTCGTTGATCCAAACAGGGGTGGAACTCCTCTCAGACATTCAGCTCCTCTCACACTTAACATAGCTCTAAACAACTTTAGCTGACCTCAAGCAAACACAGTGCGTGCATGAGCTGAACACCCAACAAACAACTGTGTGTGTCGCTGTCAGCTCTCACAGAGCTTTACTGTAGAGCTCACAACCGGCCTCCTTTCAGACGCAACTTTGTGTGTGTTTTTAAAAAGCCCGGATGAGATCTCTGCCAATTTGGAGAAGAGATAATTAAAAAAACAGACCTAATCCATTCAAGTTATGGATAATGTCTCAAATGCTCCTGAACATTTCATATCACTTTAATTAATATATTTTGGGTTATTGTAACCACAAAAGCAATTTGAAGACTTCATAATGTGTCCGACATGTTGAGACATTTTCAAAAGCGGCGTAGATGCTGTAAATAAACCATCAAAAGGAGCATCTGCGTCTGTTTGATATGCAAAATTACTCATGTGCATCATTCACTGGCAAAAGCCGGAGTCAGGCAGGCTGAAAATAAACAGAAAAATCACTAGCAGCTCCATTACCAAAGGTGGGAAATGTTTCAGGATCGGTTTTATTGTTAATTCACCTGCATTGTATTAAGGAGGCGGTGAGAACAATATGTTATAGTGTGGGTAAAGAGGCCATTCTGTGATCATTTACAGATACATTTTAATGTCAAGGAGTGGTCATTAGTATGTTTCTGTTTGTAAAAATCATTATTTGCATCTTATTAAAGCATCTCTTTTCACCTTCTGTCTGAAACTCGCAGTCTCTGTAAGGCCCAGCCCTCCCCAGTAGCTCTATGATTGGTTAGCCCATTCTTTTAGAATGGCAGAATGATAGCCATCCGCTCTTCTTATATTCAGGATCAGCCACTACGCTGGCATTATGCTGATATGGTGGATATAGTGATGTCAACAAATGATGCATTTCCAGCTGCTCAGAAGACGCGTGTTTCAATTTGCGTCACTTCCAGCAGAGATATGTAGTTATTAAAACATTTAAGTGGGTGGATTTTCTTGTCTTTTATTGCAGAAATCATGTAACAAATGTCCCAGTGAGGCAACCTTAGAGCGTATAATGTATCTCCGTGGCTCTCGTCCAGAGGCAGAGGGAAACAGTTAGTGGTCTGGAAGTGTTGGGACTCTTTTATCTCTTCTTCTCCTGCTCCTCCCCTTCGGGCCGTTTACTGGAAATAGGGTTTTTAAGCGTCTGGCCCTTTGGCAGCAGAGACGTTCTGCTGGCCGAGCCACTTCAGATCTCATGAAGGGTTGTGAACTTTCTGAAAAGAAACCAGGATGCTATCCCTGACAGATCCCCAGTGGACTGAAAGAATATAATCCACGAAGGAGCTGAATGATGTCACGATTTAATTTTTATCCAGCAATATTTAGTCATAATTTCCAGGTAGATTTGGTGGAAACATGTCACAATTGTCTTCATTCTTCCAGCTGATCTTATATGATCTGATTATTATTCTCACATGCAGCTTTTGAGGGACAGAAATAAAACCCCACAACAGTTAGCGTTGCACAGAACCTTTTTTATTTCTCTCTACCAGCACACGGCTCCAAAAATATTGCATTTTGTCTACTTTACATGGAAATAAAAGCTATAGTGCATTTTGTGTTTCCACAAAGAAAAAAAGAGAAATGTCTTTAAACATTTGTTAAGAAACTATAAAAATATATTTACACACAGACATCATAATTTAACCAGCAGCATACTGTTATTGAATATCAATAAGTGGTGAAACAGTATCGTAAGACTCACCGCAGTTAAAATCCCCAGAGTGAGGCATTAAACCTAAAAACTGCATTAACATTTACTCTTCCTGTGTAAATACTAGCTTGACTGAAGACTGTCTTCTTAAAGAGGAAAAATACTACGTGATTTTATGTTGTTTTATCCAAGTAGAAACAGACATAGTTGCAGCGTACATGATGATTTTTATCAACGATTAGCGTACAGTAGTGCCATCCATCACAACTCATGGTAAATTTTAACTTTGCTCTTGAATTTCAGACAAAGAACGCCTGGAAGTTCCCCGGTGGTTTGTCGGATCCAGGAGAAAATATCGGTGAGCTCAACAGAGCAAAACGCTAATACAGTACATCTAGCCAAAATGTTTGAGCTTAACAACGCACTTAAAGGTGATACATATACATTCATTTTAAGTAAGGCAAACATGTTTTCTCCCAATTCACCTGTTTTAATATGTTAAAAGCAGCTATAAATACATACATGGTCCAACCCAAAAAAGCAGCATCAAACATGTTGTTACAGAAAAAAACCATATATATATATATATATATATATATGTGTGTGTGTGTGTGTGTGTGTGTGTGTAGTTTCCCCTTCATTTTAAAGGCAGTCACACCAACAGAGGAGCATAAATATATATTCCTAACTGTCCGAATATTTTAAGGCTTTTAAACCGATTCTCTCTCAGGTGCCACAGCGGTTCGCGAAGTGTTTGAGGAAACCGGCGTTCGCTCCGAGTTCAGATCTCTGCTCAGCATCCGGCAGCAGCACAACCACCCCGGCGCGTTCGGCATGTCGGACATGTACATCATCTGCCGACTGAGCCCGCTCACCTACGACATCAACTTCTGCACTCAGGAGTGCCTGCGCTGCGAGTGGCTGGACCTCAGCGAGCTCGCCAAAACCAGCAGCACCACGCCCATCACCACACGCATCGCCAGGCTGCTGCTCCACGGCCTGGAGCAGGGCTTTGACAAGGTGGACCTCACCATGGAGGAGCTTCCTGCTGTCTACTCCGGGATGTTCTACCAGCTCTACCACAGACAGCTTCCCGCAACACTTAAACCTTAAAGAGCCGTTCGATTTTCAAACTGTGGTCATTATTACTCATATTTAAAGTGTATTTATGTGTGGTTTGCTGCGGTTAAAGACGCTGGAGGTTTTTAGAGGTGACGACCTTCGTAGTTTTATTTGGTTTATCTAACACTTTCTGGTGGCCACGCTCATCTAGGTGCTTTTTTTTAAATTTAAAGGTACTGTACTGACCGGGGGAGGATTCAGTTGAGCTATCTATAGCTCGGTAACTAACTTGAACAGTGTTACAATAACTGTCTGGTATAGAGATATATTATGTATTAAATAGCTGTCTTACATAAGAAAGTCAAACTCAGTTGAACTGACCATTCGCTGTACATTTACTCCCTTTTTGCACAAATTCCACACATGCAAGATAAACTAAATGATGAATATGAACTGGGAAACTGACTTTGCATCCATTAAGCATCCCTTCGGGGTACATACTGAATGATCTGGATATTTATTTGAAAAATTAAACATGCTTGAGTTTTGCTTTTATTGTGTTTAGCGTTCTTATAGTTTTGTTAAAGAAAATTCTGTCACACAATCCGAAACGATTAGATGCGTGACAGTAATGTGGGATTCAGAAGCACTTCGTTAAACAAAACTGCTGAAATGTTAATCCTCTACATCCTGCAGTCTGGGCAACAGACATATGATCCAAGTGCTTTTCATCACTCAGCCACAAAGGGAAGAGCGTTTGAAAAACACGGAAATCCTTCATTCGCAGGGTAACTGAGGCTCAAGTTGCTCTAGTGAAGTCTACAGTAAAATCTTGGAGCAGCCAGGTCTGAAAATGTGGCCCTGTTTCAAAGTAAAGCTGAATACCAGCAGATATGTTTAAGATAAAAACTTAGAATAATATTAACTGTTAGGTTAAAACAGTCAAGCGTCACAGCTGGTTTGGGCAATGTTGATGGATCATTGTCACCACTGCCGTCACATCTTCATCTAAGACATCAGTACCTCTTAATCGGATCCCCGATTAGCACTTGGCAGACATGGGAAGAAAGAGAATGGCCTTCTGACCCGGTCCAGTTTTGCTTCCAGACTTGTACTGGCCGGTGCGCTTCAGCGCCACGTACATGTTGGGGTACTTCCTGGAGCGGTAGGTGTTGTAGTTGTTGCTCTCAAGCCGCTCTATAAAGTAACACTCATCTGTCGCTCGTCTCTGGAGAGAAGGACACAGAACAATGTTGCATAAGTGAAGGTTTATTTGACGTTAATGTTGCTGATTACAGAGGAAAAGAGAAAGAGCTGCAGAGGGGGTAAAACCTGCAACCATGTGCTCACTGAACCCAAACTAAAACACTGTGCCATCCCAAAAACGAATAAATCAGCTGTCAAAACATGGAACATCTGAGTAAAAAGTCAGCCTAAAAGACATTAAGTGTTCATTTGATACCTCATTTTGCTTTGCTGAGTTTTGATTGAATTTACTTTATTGGAAGGAAAGGACGGTTGTAAGTGTGATTCTGTTACATGACAGCTCATTCAAACTAAATGACGCCTTCATTTGGAGGAAAAACTGCTGCTCTCATTTCTGGTAAAGAACCTTATTCCAGCTCACCAGAATCATAAAGGTTAAATATAAAGATGCCAAAACACTAATCTAAACAGAAATGTAACAGAAAAAGTGTTTTCATGTTGTTTACCACCGACTTCCTGACCTTTTCTAACTTTGTTCAGGAAGAAAACGTTGCCCTGGTTGGGCGTCTACTCCCGGTCCAACAAGAGGCTTTTGTTGTTGTGTCTGGTTTTAGGTGACTGCACAGCTATGAAGCCATTAGTCATTAGTCATTTTCTTTTAGCGGGAACAACCACACGGCACACCTTGTGTAATCTTTTGTGCTAAACTAACAACTTATAACAAACAATCCTGTTTTCGTGCTGACGATGTGCAAGTTAAAGTGTTTTTTTGCTGTAGCTGGAGCACAATCGATCCATTAGTTACCATCAGTATGGAAGGTTTATTTAAGGTGGATTAAATCTATACTTCTTAACAGAATGGATTTAGATCCAAATTTGATGAATGTATTTATGAGTTTTAGATATAAACATTGAAAAGAAAAATTAAAGATCGTAAATGATCACTATTTGCTGATTAAATGAGCTTAAATAAACCCGTCAGGATCTAATACTGTTTGTTGATTATCGAAGTGTGACATCAGACTGAAGAAAATAAGTTTTTTGAGAATCACAAATGTTTCAACATATTTGCCTGCATTTTAACTTTTTAACATGAGGAGCATTATCGCTGCGGTTTTTCGTCTTAAATGATCTTCCACAGCCATGCAGAGCGACGTCTGCGTGGGCATTTCATCGCAGCTTCTCATTAGTAGGAGGAAATGCCTACTGCTAATTATGTGCACTTGAGAGGAGCCTTCTCAACTACCAAACCTCAGGAATCACCAACACTTTGCACGTCCAGTGCCACTGTTTGCAACAACACCGAGGCCAGCAGCGTGGGCCGCTTCACATGAACGTTCAGTCTTCTCAGAGAGTTCTGTCTGTGACAGAACCGTGTAACGAGGAACTGTGCTGCAAGAACTGATCACAAAAGCAGAATATCTTAAACAGTTACTGCCTGATGCGGCTGCCTGCATGAGGAGCTACACGTCTTCCTGACACAGAGATGGGGAAGAATTAACTAGACGGACTGTGTTAGCAAAACTCATTAACAGTCATGGTTATCAACATCTTTAAAGGATATAGAATATTTTGGGAAACCTCTATAAAAAGTTAAAGCCAAAACATTATATGGTCAAATATTGAAAATATATCTACACCTAATGACATGTAAAGCCTGGGAGATCAGAACCAAAATTGGGGGAATGGGAAACATTTTGCTCTGAAATGTAAAGCAGTTGGTTCCCAAACACTCAGCTGGTATTTATTAAAGGAAAAGCTGATGCAACACGGTGGCAAACAAGCAAAGATATTTAAAAATGTGATACTGGCATCAGTACCAAATAAAGGTGCATTTATGAAATATGAGGAAACAAACACTGACTCTATGAAGCATTAAATCACAAACAGAGTTTGCAGCTCGTTCGTATGTAACAACATTTAATAAAAGCAGAGCAGCAGCGAGAACTGAACCTAATTTGTTTCCTTTCAATAGATGTTAATCTATCTCATTCCTGCCTTCCCAAAGTGACAAATCTATTCCCATCTTCTAATAATCTCATATCTAACCTCCACTTCCACAAGTCATCATGTCAGAGGCACTAAATATTTCACAATCCTTCACTTCTCACCCACTTCTACTGTATGCTTCCAAATATTACAAAGACTTATTCAGTCTCTAAATGGATTGATTGTTATTTGCTACTGCCTAATAAAGCCTGTTAAAAATGGACCCGAATATATCTTCTCATTTTCAAAACTTGTCAGTTTAGCCACGAGTGTTGACTGTGGTTTGGCTGAAGAAGTGTTAACATGAAGTAAAAGACTTAATAAAACAGAGACAAATGGTTGGACTGATTGGATTTATAAGTAATGCCTCGCTTTAAGCTATGGTTGTAAAAAACTCAAGATGTGTAGATAAAAATCAACTCTTTGCTGCTGCTTATTCATGTAGCTTTGGTCCATTTTGCTCATTTGTTTCAATGCATCTGGCCAAGATATAGATACTGGAATTAGGATTCATTTTGACACAGCTCTGTCTAATAAGCCGTTTTAAACATTTGTTAATGCAAAGACTGCGGGCGAAGTCACTCACCGCTCCAAACAGACGTCCATCTCTGTTCATTGCCAGATATCGGTTTGCACAAACTCCTTTGATGACCACCTCTCCCACTGAGGTCGCCTGGAGTTGAAGCTTTACTGGTGAAAAAGAGAAAAGTTTATTTAAATTCAGTAAACAGAAAGCATTTGCAGTATGACACTGGAATGTTTAATCTAGTATGTTAACATCTTCCACAGCTCCAATTCAAAATGAAGTTTCTTTAAAAGTCAGTGAGCTCTACTTAATTAGCATTATATGTGATCTCAAACTGTGCGTGTGCATGGCAGAGCCTGCAGAAGACAAACTGAACAACTGAGGGCAGAAAGAAACTGATTTCAGGATACTGCAAATAATGATTCACATGGGCTTAGAGGTCAAGTGTGGAGGATTTGGTGTTATCTAATGGCTAAGTAGCAGATTGGAACCAATGAAACAACAAGCCATTAGTCACCTGTTTCCAAGCATGCAGGTGAAACTACCATGAGCACTAAGAAGAAAAAAGTCCTTACAGATCTGCGAAAGGCTACATTAGAAACATAAACACTCTTAAAGTCTCTTATTTTATTTTATTGATAAACTAATAAATCCTTAATGCGATATTGCTTTTTTTTTGCCAATAGATAATCCTACCTACAGCAAAGTGGAAATTTAAATCTACATCCAGTGATTTCCGGCCACTTATGATGATGCAGAGCCGACCACGTCACTGGTGGCACAAAATTCCCCACTTATAGATTTGGCTGTAGTTGGTTTTTAGCAGTTTTCTTGCTCTTTAACTGGCCATCGCTTCGGTTTTCTAACTTGCAAGCTTCTAAATCTAGTGGTACATTAAGTCACTCTTGATAAAAGCATCTGCTAAATGAGTTTCTGTAAACACGAACAGTGGATTCATCAGTTTGTTTGCCAAAAACCGTGACAGGCCACGACAAAGAGCAACAACTTAAGTACCAAGAGCTGAACCAAAATCAGCTTTTCAGTTTCCAGGCATCTTAGCATCACATGAAGGGTGCTTAAAGATCAAACCAGTCCGTAAAGTTTGCTGCATTCAGAGATAATTATCTGTAATTTCAACACAAGTCATTTTGATTAGTGCCATCCGGTAAGCCCAATTATGCTGCAATTAACATTTTAAATGACATGTTTTTGTAAGTCGGAACAAGCACTCAGAAGCACTCGCATTTCCTAAACTGCTGTTATGGTTTCCTTCATGTTTTGGTGAACATTGCCTAACATTTCATTTGCAGTAAATAAAGGTCACTGAGGAAAGAGTCAGTTTGAGTTGTAACGTACTGCAAAAAGCGATTGCTGACTGCCAAACAATTACCATCTTTTATCTATTTATTTATTTATTCATTTTGGAAATAATTGCTTTTCTAATGAAAAAGCATTTGCCGGAAGTAAGGTCACCAAGAAGGAAGAAAGAAGGACCTGTACGATAAAGTAGATCTTTAAAACTTTAAATAGACACATCTGTTTATAGCTAAAACAGATGCCAGCATGATTCATGAGATAAAAGATCAAAGAGATGTTTTGCTCTGAATAAAAATGTGTGACGGGTCTGAGAAGGTTGAAGTAGGTTTGGAATTCACTGGGTCTATTATGTTCCACAGGAAAACTGATCTATACCTCCGTACTTCTGTTAGGGGATCAGAATAAAGGCAACAGTCCAAGCTTATAGAGTTTTGAGAGGAGAAGTGCATTATAAAGACACCAAATACAGTGATGATGAAGTCCCGCGTTCATCAGCACAGGAATCAGGTATACTTGGATTTGTAGGGACAAACTCTTTCTAATATATCCAATTCTAGCTGGCAGATATGTTTGTAGAAGCTGGCAGGTCTATCAGAGCCTCAACAAAAGGACCATTGATGCGGCACAGCTCAGGTCACAGCAAAAACTATTTGGGTAAAAAGCTTAATAATTAATGCAAATTTCTGTTGAACAACTCAGTGTGGATGTTCTTTTTCTGGTGCAGCGATACTGCTCCTTTGATGGGAAATTAAGTTTCATATATGACACAAACAGTTCATTCGTCAGGACAGAACACAAACTTTCAGGTATTATTTTCCTGAAACCAGCTCTTCCCTCCATGAGCTGTTCCCATTAGACGTTTGTTTGGCCACACATGCTTGGTATGCCATTCTTTATCAGATGCAACACTGCCAGGCATGCGTTTTCCCAGAGGAACAAAAAATTATTTCATGAACTTCCTCGTACCCTCCTACTCACAGATGAACCTTAAGGACACACACTTGAAAGTAATCAGTGACGCAGAGAGCGAGACGGGTGCCGCGGTTGTTATTTCCAAATAAGCATTTATTTTATACGTTTATGTTACTTTTTTACTTATGTTACTTTTATGCCTGAAAACCTTTAAAAGAGCACTGGATCTCACCTCACAGTGAAAATAAATAGATTGCATTGTTGCGCAGATGTGTTGGATTACTTTACACTTTGTGATAATATTGTTACTTTTATGAGTATGAAAGACTCATAGATACTTCCAAAGCAGATTATCCTGTATTGGCTTTTAACTTCTTGTTGTGCCGTCTTGTGGAACATGAACCACACAGTGAGCAGTGGGACTGGCGGTGACTCAGCATGGCGTACACATTTACTAAAAACATCATGTATATTTCATCAGAGTCCCCATTGATTAAGAAAATCTGAGGTTTACGTCTGTAGAACTGGAGTTATTACACTTTCCAGAGGTTGGCATACACGCACTATGCTTCTGGTGTTAATAAGTGGAGAATAAAGGTGGAAAATTTACATCGTCCTTCCATGATTTCTTTTTTTTAGCTTCACTCTTACGTCCTTGTTACATATTAAAAAGAGCATAAGGAGGCTCTGTGTACTGTGCAAAGCGAGAAGGAGAAGACTGGCAGTACTTACTGTGGGGGTCGTTTTTCTCCCGGATTCCATCCACTCCACCGTCAGACTTTATCCTCAAAAAGAAACCTCCGTTTTTACAATACAACCTCTTGGGGTCCTTGAAGCTCCCAGGAGGAAAGCCTCCGCTGCCGCCGTCTTCAGGTGTAGAGGGAAGTGTTGTGATTTCTCCCGTGGCCATCTCCTCCTCTTACCTCGCTTCCTGGCAACTGCTTCGTCTCCTTCTTGAGAAGTGCAGGAGCCCCACCGTGGCCTCCCACCTCCCACTAGCTGTTCCCTCCTCCTTCAAAGACCTTCGCACAAACTGATTCTACTTAACCTCTGAGGGCAGTTTGCTTGAGCAGCCCCCCTCTCAGGGCAGCAAGTGCCCTTTGAGTCCTGAGAATTTGAAAGACAGAGACTCCAACAGATTCCTACCTAGCAGCAAATGTCAAAATCTACCGTTTGTAGAACTGCTTCGTCCGTGAACTTTGAGCACACTGGTGAGGGGGGGGTGCATGCAGATCCCTGCTGCCTTCTACTACTTCTTGCAGTGTTTGAAACAGGGCAGCTGGCTTAGATCTATGTGGAAGGCATTCCCCTTTGGGCCTCAGTTCGCATGCGCCCTAGAAGCACCAGCACACACACACATGCTCACGCCCACTACTGCTCGCCAATCTAACCAGCCAACCCAGCAGAGGTTGGGAAAGGAGAGTAGGGCAAGAAAGGGGGATGTGCAGCCACTGAGGCCTCCGAGAGAGCCAAGAGCAGCTGCAGCCATGTGAACACGACCAGTGTTTCATTCATTCATTCAGTCCAGAGCAAGAAAATTTAAAAAAAGACAGTTTGTCAGTTATTTAATTGCTCTTCATGGGTAATAAAACAGCGCCATCAAGAAGAAATCCCAGCTGATTTAGATGAAAAAGCAAACATATAAGTGAATTCCTTTTCTTGCTGCGCTTGACTTCCTCAGAGGCTGGAAGAGGACCAGTGATGGGAATTATCCAGCAGGACCTGTTTCTGTTTGAATTTTAGGACTAACAGGTTGAGTGTTGGTCAAAACAGGCACTCGCTGGCTTCTGGGTAATTGTTACCACATCTAAAACTAGTATTTTGATTGTTTTGGACATTTCAGGGACTATGTCAGCAGAGACAGGAGCAAAAGAAGTTGTAGCAGATGCACTGAAACCAGCTCCACCCGTACAGTGCTGTACAGTACAAATACACACTTTATTCAGTGTATCAAGTGAAAATCAGACGGTTTACCAAAAAGAGTTGAGATGGTGGAAACTGACATATTACATGACCCAGTTTCAGCCGAGCTTCAGCTGTCCGACAGATGGCCTCAGATTTGCCTCTCGAATACTTCATGGTGGCATCAATGACCGCAAGGTGCCCATAAGATCCTGTGGCTGCGGAACTAGCCAAATCATCAGCCCTCCACCACCGTGCTTGAAAACTGATATGAGTCGTTTGTGCTGATATGCTGTGTCTGGTTTTCACCAAACGTGGTGCTGTGCACAAACATCTCCCCTTCGGTTTTATCTGTTCAAAGACATCGTTCCAGAAGTCCTTTTTTTTTTTTGTTCAGATGCAAAGTTGAAAGCTTAAGCCTAAACTGTACTGAGGCCTGTCTGAGATGTAGCTCTTTTTTTTATTTCTCTGAGCATTGCACTGAACCTAATGAGACGTCCACTTATAGTTTGGCAACTGGCAATATAGACTAATAAAATGTCCTGGGTTGTTGTTAATCTGATGTTGTAAAAAAATATATTTTAAGACCTGGTAAGAGCCAGCAGACGGTGATGTCTGAAAAACAAGGATCAACTCATCCACTATTTATATATTCATTCAGGCAGATGAAACGATGATGAAATGGTTAAATGTGGACTCGGGCTGAACTCTCAGATGTGTCACCATGTGCCATTCTAATTTCCTCTCCGTGCTGTATTTGTTATGTCACACCCTACCGTCTCACTGCCACACCACCACTTAGTGAAGCCTGAGTCAAGCTTGTTACGGCTCCTGCACTGCCCTCGTAATGCTTTTTATTTCAATGAAGTATTTTTAGAATGCAACAAGAAGCTCTGACAGAGGAAATGGAAGCTCACATGAGTCACTGTAACTGACACCTTTTACATACAATATACATACAGAAGGAAAATGTTGCATACAGCTCAAATGTGCTTTACTTTCAACTAAGCCATTATTGTTTTTGAGGTAGCTCTTTCCAAGTAGTAATCACTTTTATTTAACAGTTTATTTAATAAATAATCAGCAAAAACTGCTAAACAAACCTGTATCTTGTGTTAATTCATGCAAAGCTCCAACCAAAGAGACTCAGTTATTTTCAAATGACCTTTCATTGATCATGTATGAGAGGAAATGTGAGCAACAATGTTTCCTGAATTCATGAGTGAAATTCCATGAGTTTGGTGTTTATTTAAAAGGCTAAGAGCTAATTAGACTTGACCAAAAACATTTACTGTCTGGAGGCATTTCTGCTTCGATCAACTATTCCCATTATGACACAGAGAGTTATAAAACCATTATGGAGGTAGTGTCAGTGTCCAGCGCAAACAGTGGAAGCCAACTTCAAGAGGTGGCATTAAGACTAAGAAGCACACCAGTGTTAGACCGATGCTTATGTTGGAAGCCCAAGAACAAAGCGGAGAAATCTTCTGTTCACAGACAAAGTATTTATTTAGGCCACAGGTAAAGTGTGTAAAGCGCTGGGCTCGGAGTGACAGAACTCTCACAGGCCCATATTCATCCTCTTCACATTTATCTTACAGAGGTTGGACTTACACGCGACGAGTATAATTGGCCATTTACCAGCGACATGGACAGGCCAACCACTGTCTATATCTTTGTTCTTGGAATGTGTTGAGCAATGTGTGTGAGCGTGGTTTTGGGCGCATATCTAATGCAACAGACCTAATCTGACAAGATAGAGAAATTTCATCTGTTCCTGTCTAATCGGTTATGTTATCTTATAGTTCTAAAACATGATGTCTCGCTCAGAGGAAAACTACAGAATATGAATACATGTCTTAAAACAAAACCAATTATAACCCCAGCAAAACAAAACTCCTCTTATGCCTTATGAGATACTGTACATCTGTGTTTTTGCACAGCAGAAACTGTCAGATTTGGTCCTAAAAATAATCTAAAATGTGAATACATTTCTCAGAGAATAGTATTATTTCAGCGCAAAATACACATGGATTTTAAAGATTTTCTTACAATCTCTACAATGCATATGTCTCCCCCATGTGGTAGAAAATAGGAAACATGGTATTGAAACAACCTTTGAATGAATTGACAACAAGAAACACCTTAATACAAACACCTTTTATTTAGGCAGTGAAAAAATAACAAAAAGGTTTCCCGGTACGAGGCTTGTAAAATCACAAGAGCATCAGGTTTTCCTCATTTTTTTGGCCTACACCTGTGATGACCTCTGCATCAGTCTGTAAGACCAAGAAAACAAGATCTAAAGCTTTTCTCCACGTCTCCAACTTCACACTCAGATTGTCGTAGATTTTCACTGCAGGTTTTTGATCTGGTTTCATGGCTGAGGCAGCTGCGGGGGCCTCTTTGTCACTCTCCAGGACAAGTTGTGGGAACCTTGCTGCAATGTCTTGATGTCCGTTAAGGTTCTGCAGTCGTTGGCTAACAACGGTCCAGGCTTTGACTTTTGAGAACGCTCCAGTGTTAACCATTACAGTGGTTATGTAATCTATTAAACCATTTGCCATGAGCCGTAACACGACACTTCTGTAGAGGTCAGCTGTTCCAGAATGCTGAACAGAGCCAGTGTCCTTCTCTCTGTGATACTCTACTTGCTTGTGTAGGCGATGAATACAAAGCATTTCTGTCCCTCCAGCACCAGGCAGGAGGGCTCTGTCCTTTAGTGCATGGTGTAATCGATAAGCACAGGCCCAGAACTGGTCCTCCAGTGCCTGCAGCTTGCCATGTATGCAGCTTGTGAGAATCACTGTGACCAGCCCCGCGTTCCTGTCAGTGGAAATTCTCACAGCTGTTAAAGACTTCCTCTCAAAGCTGCTGAGGTCCCTCCAGATTGCAACCTGCACCCCGGTGCCAACACAGTGCTTACTCAATTGTGTGGCATACGTCACAGGAACTACTCCAGTTGAATTAGCAAATGTCCTCAAAATGGAAGAGTTTACTTTTTCCACAACAAGTATATGATGCTTACAACAGTGTTGAATCAAACTCTCACAGGCATGGCCGGTGGTCAGTATCAAGCTCACTTCCAGGCTCAAGAGGAGTTTCACAACCTTGTCCAACCATTCATCCTCTTTGCTTAATCTTGCCAGATTTAACTGGTCACCCACACTTTGTACACCTGCTGACATTTTAAAGCCAAGATGGCGATAGGTATGTGACAAATCCCCACTAATAAGAGCAACCCTCAAGTGTTGTTCTTTTAAGTGATGAGCAACTGAAGCCTGCTCATTAGACAAAAGAACAATACAGCCTTGAACAACACACGCATGCTGCTCTGGTAAGCCAGGAAGCACACAAGTAACCATTTTATTGATATCAAACACAGGATAACACCCATCCTGTTGATTATCATCTGACTGCAGTTGAATGGCTTCAACTGCTAATTTCATTGCTTTATCACAACCATGGCTCAATGTTTCTGCAATGTGTGCAATGTCAGGAAGTCCAGGAGGATGAGGCTGCAATGCTTGGGAGACAATTTCAGACTTGGTTTCACAAAAA
Source organism: Leuresthes tenuis (assembly GCF_036924035.1). NCBI lineage: Eukaryota > Metazoa > Chordata > Actinopteri > Atheriniformes > Atherinopsidae > Leuresthes > Leuresthes tenuis. The sequence continues at coordinate 5,556,952 of NW_027325365.1, forward strand.
TGCCTGCTGAGTTTTACTTTTCTTTGTCCACCGATGTTGAGAGTCTTGTGATTTACTTTTGTCGTCTCCTGCAAGTTGCAGGACACACGAGGGGTGATGCACACACCGGGTGCTGCAGAGCATCTCTCCGATAGCATCACAGCAAGATCCTGAATTGAAATTGAGGATTTCCTGCAAACATCTGAGCAGATATCCATCCCCTCAGACATAGCTGAGATTATATGCGTGACTGAAATTCCTCTCTGGAGACAGTCGAGAGCAGCACAGCTCCATGCTCCAGCGAGAAACAGCAAGCACCCTGATCCTGTGTGATAAACCCTCTGCTGGGCTTGTACAGTCTCATAAACCAGCTGACCCACTGCACACGTAGGCTCCAGGTTCTCAATGATGCGAAAACACGAACACACAAGAGCCGAATCCCCACTCGTGTCATCTTGGATAAACTTGTACTTTTTATCGGGACCCAGAGAGGAATGTACCATACCTGCCAGCGCTGAGAGTTTCTGCAGTCCGACATGCTGCTGACTGTTTATTATTGCACTTTGCAGCATTACTTGAGCTGCCACAACTGTAAAAGATCAAGAAATGTTTTAAGTTTGTGCACTTTTATGTACAGTTTCTATAACTGTCTACTGTTTCGATAGGAAAACTGATTACAATCATTTGTGTAAAAATGTTAGTGAGAGTTACAGTTACACAGGTCAGTAACAAAGAATAGTCTAATTCTAGTAAGCTTTGAGGTAACAGTACTCTTTCTTTTCTTCATTAGCTTATCATCATTACACAGTCCACTGACTCTTCAAGACATGAGGCACTTGTGTAAGCTTTGCACATACATCTCACTCAGCCAGTATCAATGATGCTCTACAAGTTTGTGCACGTTAAGACAGTCCCTCTACACCTTAATATGTCCACATTTTAAAAGTTGAACTAATGCCTAATGCTCATTACAGCTCGACAGTTCAGTAGAAACAAACTATATGAAGCCTAAACAGTAAGCTGTGCAACATGTTTTGTTTATTTCATGCGCCGAAGGGATTTCCTAAACTAACTTTGGTCAACCGCAGCTTAAGTGTTAATTTTCGTACAGACAATTATTGGTAATTTCCCTGTATTAGCGCAAGTACAAAATAAACAAATAAAAGGTATATCTCCCCAGAAGTGCATTGTATCTATACACCTTACAAGCAGCAGCTTAAAAGCTAACACGTGAATGTAAAAAAAAAATACATTAACTTCTAAATTCAGCAAGTCAATAGACAAAACAGGAATACGCCGACAAGGTGCTATTACAGTAAAAACTAAATACCCACAAAGATTATAATGTTACCTTTAGTTATAGAATGTTTGTGTAGCCTGCTACCATATTCCAGACCTCTCGGCTCAAAATTGTATATATTGCGCATGCGCCATGTACCATTGTTGCTGGGTAACAAGGACAGTGCCAACGATTGGTGGATAATGATATAACCTGCCTATTCTACTTAGTGATTGGATAATATGCTTGAGTCAGGTTTATTCGATGCTTCTATTGGCTATCTGCAATGTCATTTCACAGGGGGAAAAAAATACAACCGTTGCTATCGGTTTTGTTGACATTGGATCATCAAACACAACATTGAAGGTTTTCTGGCTGAATCATCTCTTCAAATGGTACAATTACATACAAATAATGTTAAGTCTGAAACATAGTAAGCGCAAGCTATGGAGGAAGACTTTCTGTTAAAAGCCGTTGAGTTGCCTGAAAACTTTTTTCTTTAGACTCGTGGAGCTGCATCGAAGCTTTAGTTAGCTAGCACGCTGGTAGCAGTTGGAAAGAACATCAAATATAAGCTGAAGTTTTCCATGTGTACATACCAGTTAGCCTCAGCCTTTATGGTTATTTTTTAACATGTTTATTTTCTATAGGCTTCGAGTTACCGGAAACCTGTTGCCTCTGCGAGCCATAAGAAAAGAACAAGTTCCAAACTTGAACTGACCGAGGAGCAAAAGCAAGAAATTAAGGAGGCTTTTGATCTTTTTGACACAGATGGAACTGGAACAATAGACGTTAAGGAGCTAAAGGTTAGTTTTGTTTTAGTGTGACTTGAACGTTATAATTTATTGACTGTACACAAATGAAATAGCCTCAGTTTTGCTGCCCCTTACCTTCGTCACAGGTTGCCATGAGAGCTCTTGGCTTTGAACCAAAGAAAGAAGAAATCAAGAAGATGGTTGCAGACATTGTGAAAGAAGGGTCTGGAACAATAGATTTCGGTGACTTTCTCAGTATAATGACACTGAAAATGGTGAGTGGACAAGAAGGAAAAAACAACTTCCTGGTGGTTGAAGTTTGACTGTCAGTTCACATGAAAACATAATTCATGATTAAACCTATTTGTCAGCACACAATACAAAACTGTATCATAAAGCAACATGTCCCTCCATGTCACCCAATAAAAAAGGCCACTAACTAATGAATAACAAAGACCAAAGCATTCAAACATACAATTTACAAAACAATTGTAACATCCCTGTTGGATGTTTCCAGTTGTGCTTTAAGATGTGACAATTGAACCTTAAATGTATTCATTTTGGCCTATAAATAGTTTATTGAAAAATGCCACAAAACATGACAGCTGTGCAACACAAATATAGGAAGACTGAATATTGAGCATATTGCAGACAATCTGTTATTCTTAATAAAATACCCTTATTATTACCATACCCATGTGATATTCCTTGCTATTAATTCCAGTTTATCTCCATGTTTTAACAGTTTAAGTCCACTTTACACATCTGCTTTTCTGCACAGCTGTTTGACAAATTAAACTCTTATGATGGCATATTTGGTGGATCATTTTGGGCAAAGATGATGACTTTTAGTTAGTTTTGAATGGTCTCTAAAACAAAATCTAACCCTTTTTTGTGTCTGTATTGATGTTAATAGAACGAAAAGGACTCCAAGGAGGAAATATTAAAGGCTTTCCGGCTGTTTGATGATGACTCCACAGGGAAAATCTCTTTCAAAAATCTGAAGAGAGTAGCCAAGGAGCTTGGGGAAAACCTCACAGATGACGAGCTGCAGGTATTTTGGATTTGAATTCCAGTCATGATTAATGGCAAACATTCAGCCTTATGACTGCTTTATCCAGCAGGTAGGTCCATGTTGTGTTGCTACAGAACTGTAAGTTAGTTTTATGTAGTTTATACTTGGGTGTTTATTCATCTTATTCTAAAAGTTAGCTATTGCAGGATGTTCTGTTCACTGGCAGGTGGAGATTTTTCAGAACTTAGAGAAGAAAAGGCAAAAGATTTTGAGTTGATTTTAAAATTCTTCTTTTTGTTTTTGAATGTCTTCATGGCCTTGCTCCACAGTATCTGTCTGATCTGCTTCAGCCGTACGCTCCTTCACATTTTCTCAGGTCAGCAGATCAGTAATTGTTAGTTGTCCCTACAACAAAGAGAAAACTTAGAGGGGACCGTGCCGTCTCAGTCACTGGCCCAAAACTGTGGAATGAATTACCTTTTGCACGTCAGGCAGGCCGACTCACTTAATGTTTTTAAGCCTCTGAAAACACGTTTTTTTCATTGGCTTTTAATTCATTCTGAGGTTTTGACTTTTACTGTGATTTTTTATTGTTTCAGTTTTATGGTTTTTATGTTTCACTTGTATTTTATATATGTGTACAGCACTTTGGCCAATTGTGATGTTTTAAAGCACTATATAAATTAAGTTGGATTGGATTAGAAAATAAATGTAAATCAACTAGTCGTGCCAGAGTTGAAGCACATTCCTTCATCACGATCACACAATTCAGAAAAGCCTAACTCGCAGAGTGCCTTGAGACATAATGAGGATCTATAACATTTTGCAACGAAAGGACTACATTTAAGTTTTTACCTGTTGTTAGTAATCAGTTAATCAAATGCCAAACTTACTACAGACAGCTGATACGCCTCCTTTCTCTTCCATTAATCTCCCAGTTTCTACTAATATTCTTTCATGTGTTATAGAAGAAGCAGTTCATGTGAGACATGTCACGTGTTGCTCATGACGACACGATTGTAGTTCTTCCAGTCTCTTACGTTCAGGTGGTTTAGAACTGTTAATAATCACATTGTGTCTTTTATCCTTTCAGGAAATGATTGATGAGGCAGACCAAGACGGCGACGGTGAAGTCAATGAGCAGGAGTTTCTACGGATAATGAAGAAGACCAGTCTTTACTGAACGTGTGTTACACTTTTTTAAGATTCCCATCTTATCCTATCAAAACAGTAGCTTTTCTGGAATGTAGGCAGTTTTCTTTGTAAATAAATGTTTTAATATGCATTATCTTTGCACAGAAGTTTTCTACAAGACAAATAAATCTATTTCGTTATAACTGATTTGCCTCTTGTAATATTTACATTCATCTTGAAACTCAGCTGTAAAACGCGTGAAAAAACTGCGTGAAAGAGAAAATCGTCCTATAAGGTCACGCTCCCATTGAATTTTGCAGTGTTTTGTCACTTTCTCGATCAAGCTGTGCTGTTGAAACGTAGAAATAGAAAGGTTGTGAATGTTTTTAAGATCGCACACTATATTGGTGCAGCACTTTCTGCAAACCGCAATATGCCAATAATGGTCAGACAGCCAGACAGACATGACTAAGTTGATGTTGACTAACCGGAATTATGTTACTGTAAACAGAAATGAAAAGTGTGCATCTGAAATGAGTAACTCAGTAAAAGTCACTCTCACAACATGTTTTGAGTTACTGAACTGAGTACAATACATACCTACTTATTTTGATCATCTTATAGGAAAGATGTCCCAGCTGATTAATTGTAACAAACAGCGGAAGTCTGGTTTTGTCCAAAACACCGAACCTTGTTAAAATAAACAGGATATGTAATGACGTGTTTTCCGAACCGTCAGGCGGCTCTTATTATTTTGAGGATGCTTGCAACTGATTGTGAAAGTTGTGATAACCTGTTCTAGACAGCACAGGTGGAAAATATGAAAACGTTTTTCTTCACAAGATCACATATCCATTTTCTAAAGAAATATTTCACAGGTAAAATGTAGCTCAGACAGATTTGTACAACTTTTCTTTGAACATGAGTTATCAACAGATTTGTCGGCAGGGCTGCATCCACTCAGGCAACGATATTCACTTTGTCCCTTGTTGAATTGCCAGAATTTGGATTCTTATCATGTTGAGCTGTTAAGATGAAACTTGGAATTGCGAGAGATGAGCGAAAACAAAAGGTACGGTTAAGGCAGAGCCCTGTGACTCAAATCCATCCACCTTCTCACAGTTCAAAGTCCACAGCTCACCAGGTGGGAGTTGAAAACACAGTTTAGTCCGTGTGGACGCGACGAATCAAACAGCATCAACAATTTCTAACCTAAAACTTAGCAGGGCTGTGATGTTCTTCAAATTTTTACCGCTGCCTGCTTTCGTGCACAGAGCCCCTAACATAAGAATCCCACTTTGACAAGACAAATCTAAGTAAGGGTCATTTGCTTTTGTTGAAGGGTAAATTAAGGCATCTCCCAACTAAGAAGCATCAACAACTGCCTTGAGCTGCTCCGACAGGAAACCTACGTCTCATTAAAGGTGGGGAATATTGTGACCATTTCTAACAGGATATTGTTTTGACCCAGAAACTGTTGGTCTGCTCCAGTGTTTTGAGCAGAACACCGATCCCCCGGTTTGCCAGCTGCTTTCAGTGTCACCCCGGATATGTAGGTCTAACTTTGGAGGCAGCCTGAGACTGAGGTGCCTCTTTTTGTGAGACTCTCTAAAGAGCAAATCTGTGAAAAACAGCCTCTATTGTTTTATTCTACAATTAGGTGCGAGCCAACCCCCGACCTAAACATTTTATTATGTCGAGACCAGTTCAGCTCATCTGATATGGAGAGGGTACTTTACCTCCATGGAGCAACCTTCTTTGGAAGAGTGGGTGTTGTTCAAGCAGTGGATGTTTGACTTTTAGAACAAAACTTTCCAATTGGAGTTTGATGTTTCTGTAAAATGGCAGTTTCATGGCCCCTCAGGGTGTTATTCCCCTTCTGTTGTGGTTTAACAGCACTCGCATCACACAGCCCGTTCAGTACTCCCACTGCTCCGCTGCCTCTTTTTCTGTTCCCACAAAATGATCAAGTTCCAAAACAACTAAGCGCTGCAGGTCTGGTCGTTGCTGGTAAAAGGGTGATAGATTATTAACTCTTAAAGGTCAACAATGTATCACAACTCTGTAGGCAGCTTATTTTCATAAGCCCCCTTTTTAATAAGAAGTTCAAGACAAACGAATAACCGTCATTGTGCGTTGAAGAAGCAAAGAATGACTGCAGCAGTGGTACGTCCTCTCTTTCAAGCTTTACTTCTGTATACAAACATTTTATCTTTAAGTATTATTGAGCAGCAATAATTTCTAAAAAAAAACCTTTTGGTTAAGTACTGTAATGTGTATTTCATGTTCATATCACTGCAGGTTATTTTTTACCTTCTCTTATCATCTGTGGGGAAACTTTGGATGTTTTTTCTTCTTTCCTGCTGCATACCTGACTTATTCAAATGCCACACATTCTGGCGCTCAACCTGTTAAGGGAGTTTCGTTTCCACCCTTTAACCAATCACCTTTTAACTTTTGAGCAGATCAGGTGTGTGCAGCTGTGTTTAAAGAAAGCCTGTTAGATATCTTCTTGTATCACCTCTCAGGCTTTGATGGGATAAGACTGATATATTACATTAACCCAGAAGCTGCTCCAAAGGTCAAGAAAATACAGATTTCTTTCTGTTTCAAAAGGTCCCATTTTTGTCTATCATTCGTAAATGACCGGAGCTGTAATGCGATAACTCAATTTAAACCCAGTGAAGTCTAATCTATCCTCTCAGTTAATCACTCATTGTGGTTAAACATATGTGAGTATTTTGTTAGTTTAAGTCACTTCCAACATCTCCCATAACTTAAAATGCTTGTTCTTGGCTTGTTGGGACACTCGCTCAGGAGGCAGAAGGGTCATATTTCAACAGGAAGATCACAGGTTTGATCCACAACTTCCCAGTCAACATGTCGAAGTGCCCGTGGGAAAGATACTGAACCAAATCCCCCCAAAGGTGTTCTTCAAGGTGCTTTGGATAAAACAGTCAACGGCACATATTTTTTGTTCTTGATTCGTCTGCACACTGCTGCGACATGGAGACACTTTCAACTTGATACGCTACAGAGAGGGGAAGTGAATCGGTGTTCGTTCACCTGCTAAAGCTGCATACTGACAACATAATGTGACAAATTTCCAGAAAATTAGCCGCCTGCATGTTCAAGTGATCAGACTTAGTGAGTCTGTAACGTCAACCTCAAACTCTTAGATACAGAAAAACTGTGGGTGCGACCACACATCGAGATGAGAATTAAATCAAATGCGTTTCTTCTTTTATTCAATGACTTTGATAAGTCATTGAACAATACCAGCCGTCAGTTTTGGACCTTTCCTGCGATCTAATCTAAATCAGTTACACATTGACGTCATACTTGGAATTATTAATTCGGAAAGTGGAAAAGCGTTTTCACCGTTCAGTCATACATGTAGGAATGAAATGTCACCTTTTTATTTCTATTTTAAACACGATTACTTCCACGCGGCAGTTTCAGTGGGTGATGGTACAGTGTATTGAGCGCTACTGTATTATTAGACAACTTACGCTCATATTCTGCAGCATCCGGCTTCCAACACATCCTGTTACTATTTTTCATCTATTTATTTTCCAATAATTTAAATAACATCCGCAGCGGGTGGGTTTTGACTTACAAAGGTGGTACAAAGGTTGAGTGAGATTTCACAAAGAAAATTAAACAATCATAAACAAAGCTGCGTCATCCCTTTTCTCATATGGGTGAAAAGGGCCAAAAGAGGCAGTCCCCCACCCACGCCCTCTTTGTGTTCTTCCTGTACACTTACGGTAATATCAAGCATTCTCGCTTTTCTCAGTCATAGTTTTTCTTTTCTTTTTTTGTCCTTGTGTCTGTAAATGGAAGTAGGATTTCACAAAGGATTTCACACTTCTGCACATTTAAAGATTTTGTTAAAAAAGCAGACAATCGCTTGCAAAATGCTGGCGTGCGTGCATGTGTGTGTGTGTGTGTGTGCGCATGTGTCTCATGCAAACAGGCGCCCACTCCCTCCGCAACATGGAAATGCAAAGTGTTGACAAAGGGGAGACCGCAGTGTAGGAAATCATACTACTAAGTGGGAGTGAGAAGTAAACTAGATAATCAAAATGAAGTAAACAAATCTGCCTGATATACAACTACTTAAATTACTCTGGCAATAACTTTCACTTATGTCTCAACCGTTAGAAAAGAAAAAGAGAAATAAGGAAAGTTTCTTTTAAATCATGCACACAGAAAATATAATAATAATAAAATAATACAAAAGATAATAAAAAAATTAAAACATTAAAAAATTAAATTAAAAAAATCACAACAGAACACTTTGGGAGGGTTTTAGACATTTTTTTATTGGTCTCCAAAAGAAGACGAGACAGAAGGTAAACAAACAGGATCTTCTGCGGGATTACAGTATGACCAAATGACAACATCAAGTCAAAACAAAATTCTGATACTGATGAGCAACAACTGTGGCTGAGATCTGTGCCGAGGCTTCGTAATAGCGAGATAAAGTCGAAGGGAAAACTGAACAACAAACACATAAATTGCCTCGACAGAGGGAGAAATAAATTAAATATAACGGGTGTAACAGACACCAATAATGGCCTTTTGTTGCAATAAAAATAGCAACTCTGTGGCATTTTTATCTTTAAAAAAAATATATAATTCCTATAATATGAATTTGACTAAAAGACAAATGTTTAATAGTTTTTTTTTTCAGAACTGTGAATTCAGGCCAAAACTTACCACAACTGTTCTTCTCTGACAAAGAGGCTACGTAGCAAATAGGAATGTGGAGGGAAAAACGCACACCCAAAATCACTCCTTTGACTCCAAACAGAAAGGCTTCAGTCGCCAGATGATTAAAGTTTAAAGACTAAAACTGTGTGCGTGCACAAACACAGAAGTGCACGTGCGCATTCCTTTTGCAAGATTTATAAAGCTGTACGTATGGCTTTCTTTTATAACCATCATGAAGCTGCATGCACGTGCACACGCCTGATTTCAAGCCGTATTTTTAGCCGCAAATGTAGAACAGAAAAAAGGGAAAAAGGAACAGAAGTGGTTAAGAGGAAGTTGGGAGCAGAAGACCCTGCAGAGGTGAAACGTGGATTACAAACAAAGGGCAAAGAGCTCAGTGAAAGACGGCAGCAGAGCCTCACATGACTAAAATAGCGACATTAGCTAAATCTTCCAACAGACTCCTACGACTGTTGCACATGGCCGTTATTCATAGCAGCCACAGTGAAATGAGTATATTAATGTCTATAAACTAACAAGAGATTATTAAAAAGGCCATCACACGAGGGAGGGAACTCTTTTGCTGTCTTTCTTCCATTCATTTGATTGTATTTCACTCAATTTTGTTGATTTTTTCTTAACTCTGTTGCCTGTTTTGCTGGTTAAATGCAACTTGTCTCTATGTTTTGATCTTTATTGTCTCGTTTGATGTTTTTAAATCACCACCTCCGTCTCTTTTCATCGCTGCGGCATTTTGTGACATCTGTTCCTTATAAGTGCTTTATAAATAAATGGTATATATACGTATGTTGTATGAATCGTCACATATTTAGCATTTTTTCGTCAGAAAAAACAACAAAATGATGGAATTGTTCAAGTGACCTGCCACCTTGCCCACGGTTTCCACTGTAGGAATAATATTTTAATCAAAATGAAGGAAAACAATGTGGCTCTCTTAGCCCACAGACCTGCACTGTTTGAGCTAGAAGCCTCGAAATAACAGGAAATCACCCAACTGCCCCAAAAAACTTGCATCAGAAACACAAATGTCACATCGGTGTGTGCAGGAGAATCGTGTCATTGGGAGATATGGTTTCTTTGTCAACAGCACGTTGTGGAGATAAAGTTTTATAGCCAGACGGTGTTGTTGAACCTTGCTTCAACCTCGACAGCAACACAGAACTCACAGCTATGTTTTAACTGACCACAAACACACACACACAGCTTATTCTAAAACACAAGTTCAACTTTTTAGCAGTTTCTCAAAAATCCTACTGGAACTTCCTCTATTGTTTAGTTTCCATCTCAAATCATGCTTAAGTGCAGTACGGATGTAGGTTTGCATGGTGTGAGCCTTAATGTTTTCTAAACACCGGTTTGTGTGAGAGGAAACAGCTTCTGAGCATACGTATCAACACAACTGAACATAGATGTGACACTTAAAGCTGCAGAAACATGAAGGATTGGAAGCTGTGTATCCCTGCTAAACACTAAGCTTCCCTCCAGCTCACTGCACTAATGTTAAAAATGCAGCAGTGACTCACTGCAGTAGTGTTAAAAATAGAAAGAACTCATTTCATTTTTAAAATTTGGCCCAAGCGTTCACGATTTGCATGTTTTGACAGGTATGCATGATCATTGTGTTCCAGCTGTTAGTAAGAAAACAGTCTTCCACTGATTGACCTCTAATTCCGTCAGTAATCTGCTGATCAGAGGATCACTTTCATCATTTATAGTTTTCATTGTTAACACTCTGGCTGACCACAAAGAGAAAGTCTTACTGGGTCATATGTCACTTCTGACTGAGTTTTAGTCATCAATAACCTGCCTCGGTACAGCTGCGTTCCACAGAAATGAAGGAAAAGGCCTCACAAAAGCTGACGGGACATAAGACTCTTACGTTTGGTCTTTCCATTTTTAACTTTATCGTTTGACTAACAGCCACATTTAGCTATAAACAACTATACATGAGAGAAGCTTAAATCAACTGGTTCCAGTCTCTACTAAAAGACGTCATGGTAAAAACGCCGCTTATCTGGTTACTGTGCACTGTTCTCCAGGGGGAACCGGAGTCCCACTTCCGTTACTCTGACTTTTGCCACATGCCTAAACATTTTTGCAGACCAGTCTAACCCCCCACATGGCGTCTAATAGTTCTTCATCATTTTATGACTGACAATAACCAGAAATAAGGGCTAACATACCAACGAAGAAGACTACACGTGTGAGAGGGCTGGAATCTATTAAGGGTCCTAAAAAAAAAGGTTTCTGCACAAGAAAAAAAGGACTTTTGAGTTAAAAAGGTTTAAATCAAGAGGAAGGTCTGAAAAATAAAGGGACACACACACACACACACATATATATATATAGCATGTAGTCATTTTACTGCAAGGTCAAGAAAGTCCCACAATGCAGGTTTTAATTTAAAAAAGGACCAAAAGGACTTATAGAATCATTAGAACTGCACAAAATAACTAAATACAAAAAAATGTAGTTACAGTAATGTGTAACAAGTGATTTCACAACCCTTTAACATCTGGCTTTTTCATTTAAAGAGCACATTTTCAGTCACCACATAATATCTCTACCACTTGGTTTAAGTCTGTAACATAATAAATGCCAAAATCTTCCTAACAAAACATTAAAAAGCCTCAATTCTTATTATTATTGTACCAAAAAAAATAAAAAAACACTAAGAAAGATTTTTTCAGTGTTTTTTGAAGACACTAAAAGGGTTAAAGTACAGCATCAAACAAGCTGCTATCGATAGAAAGATCCAAGTTGTGTTTTTTTAGTGCAGAAAGTATGTTATTCATTTATTCATTTGAAGAGAAACTGGTCAAACTTCCTTATAATCCTCCTGATAAACTACAAATGTAAGAGGGTAATGAGAATCAGGCTGATTTCCACCTCAACGCAGAACAAGTTTTTCCCAACATTGATTCTAAGCACACTGGGAAATTACTGCCTATACATAAATGACACAAATAAAACCCATTTGTTCCAACCTTGTATAAATGACATGTTATTAGACCGAAGGAACACAGATATTCATAAAAAACAAAAGATGTTGAGCAGTTTGAGAGAGAAACCATGACTGTGAGCCCTCAGAAGTTAAAGGCTGCTGATGGAAGCTTAAACCTCGTTATCATAAACACGCACAGCTTTCATCTCCACTGCCCTGGTTCAGAGTCAGGTTGCTGATTTTCTTTTATCTCTTGTGGTGATCGAGACAATTTGAGTTGTTGTTTTTTTTCATTTAGAAACAATGTGCTCATTGTGACAAAGCCGCTTAGTAAGACTTTCAGTCACACACACACACACACAGAGACAGAAAGACCACAGGTAGATTAGGAGGTTTGCTGGTGGCTGCCACAGGAGGAAATTCTTTTGAATTTCAATCTACCTGAAAACTCATTTTCCTCTCTGAATGTGCATCACAGAGGGGACTCCTGACTGGAGACTGAAGGTGATGCACTTCTCAGACCAGTCCAAGCCCCCACCCACCTGTTCCTTTACGGTGACAAAGAGAGAGAACAGACGTGAGGGGTTTTCTCTTTCATACTCACTTCCTCTTCACTAGTTGCAGAAGATGGATGAAGAGATTGTGTGTCGAGCACCGACAGGGCAGAAGAGACTGAGCCTTTTATGCGCGTTGAGAATGTATGGCAGCTTGTGAATTTCCAAAGTGTTTAATACTATTTAGCATATTGGAGAAGATGACCATCCCTGAGACAAATTCAGCAATAATTCCATTCTAATCTCTCTGTGACCTGACTGTTAAAGTAAAGATTAAAGCTGAGCTCATAAAACCTTAGAGAATGAGTATACTGCATGTCTATGAACACTACAAGTTTATTTCATTCATTTTAAATCAATATTACTCCCCTTTCCCCAGCTCGGAGCAGTCATTCGCATTGCATGAAGAACATCTGCAGGTTAAATGGAACTGAAAGTGTTCAAACGGACACTTTGGGGTGTGGGCTATTGCCGTCTAGTTTAATTGCTGCAAAGACGATATGGATTCCATATCACAGCCACAAGAAGCATTTGCACTTTTGTACACTTTGCGCAAAGCTGTGCACCAAGCATGCATTTTAAAAACTGTATTCTAAATGGAAGAAATGGTGGTTGAAACTTTGAACTGTGGTCTGGAACAATAGCTCCTGCAATGCAGAAAAACTCCAACATACACATTCACTTCAGCCGGGCTAAGAATGCAGAATCACAACTGTAACGGATCTTAAGTGGTGGAGCTAAATAAAGCATCTTTTCTGTTGATCGGGTGGAATTAAAAGGAAATATGCCTGCTGGTCTATCGCGCTGTACTCAAACAGAAAAAATAATACTGTTGCAAAGTGAAATCACATTTCAGAGTCCCTTTCTTCTGCAGCTCCTCTGGGGGGGGGGCAAACACGTTTGGGGTCAAACTTGAGATCTCCCATCAAATACACAAAGAAAGGTGTTTTAACATGCTCATGAAACATCTGAACCTGGACACAAAATGTATCAATCAACAAAACGGTGGGCATCCTTTTGTACTGACACTCAACGTTACATCCTTATTTCCCTTTGGTTCAACATTAAACTTTGAGTTTCCTGTTGTTGCATCAGGCTTCGTGAGTTTGTGTAGGTGGCCCAGATGCAGAGTCTGCATTCAGGTTGTCAATACCACACCTACGAAGACTACCTATGACATGGCACGCTACGGCTCCACTGATTCAAAATGAAAATGGGAAGTGCCGTCTCCCTATAGTTTCCTGTTGGGTGCGCACGGACGACAGTACATTCACACACTTGTGTTTACGGGCCCCACGCACGCGCGGCTTGACGACACTCGTATCGCGTAGTGGTTGCCAGTGGAAAAGAAAATTAATTACTCACAGGTTCAACAGCTTTCCAGCTCTGTTCAAGTGGTTTTCCTCTGTCCTCAGGGATATGTATATAAAGGTATGTGACACGACCGTTTGCATTTCCAGCAAATCTTTCATAAAGCGACGTTTGGTGATCTGTTGCCTACTGCTGACAATATGAAGCTGGTTCTTTTTTCACTTTTTGCAGTCTGCCTTTGCTCTCTGGCCAACATGCTGCCAACAACAAGGAGCATGACGGAAAGAAAATTAGACGAAATTCTGAGCGAAATTGAAGCAATTAAAAAGCTCTTTCTGGTCAGTTCATCTACATCTTCTTTCATTGCATTAATCCAACTTGACCACGGCTATCTTTAAACACAACCTTCTTCAATTGTGTCTTGCAGCACAGAGAGGACACGATGATTACTCCCCAAAAGGACATCGAGGTAAGAAAAACTGATTTGTATTTGTATTCGAACTGACCTTAATATTATGGTCAGTGTCACTTGTAATTATTGTGTTTGCTTACTCATTGTTGTTCTCCCACTTGGTGGAACTACGAACAGACATGTGCTGGTTAAAGTAGGAGTACATCAAATAATGAGTGAAGTTGCAGAAGTGTTTGAAAATTAGCAGCTGTAGTTCAATTGCAGGATTCTTTTCACATATTTGAATTTTACATTTCAAAACAAGTTAAAACTAACTATCTCCACACTACAACTATAGAGATGGCAAACGGGGCAAAGCTACGCCTAAATAAACAGAAATCTGTCAAAATAGGAAACATCTGAATCTGAAATGTGGGCAGCAAGGTTTTTAAATTATGGCTAAAATGCGTATGATTAATATTAGGGTTTTATTTGTTGTTTCATGGGTCACATCTTTATTTACATTTTGATGAAAACAGTAAGATTTTGTTCAAATGTTTAACAATATTTGGATCTTAGGATAATATGAGCTTGTAGAAAAAGCTGTTGTGACCAAAATAATCTGATATGACACTGTGACCTTCATTTCTCCATTACTTGTAAAGTATAATCACTTTCCTTCTTGTCAGGCTGATCATCTCTTGTGAGTCAAGTCAAGAGCTTGCTCAGTGCGTTTTTTTTTTCATTTTCTCACAGCTTCCGTTGAGTGAAATGTGATGAGTAATCGAACAGGGAGCAGACAAAGCAAAGACACTTCCTCACAGCATCTTGTAAAACTCAAAGCGTTCCTTAGCACGCTCGAAAACAGTTGACTCAATCTGCTTAAAAGATAGCTTATCTCACTGCAAACGATAAGGACTCCCGAGTGGGTGTGTGCAGAACAACGCTCATCATTCCACAATTATGAGACTTCAGAGCAAAAATGGAACCAGGTTGACAAGGTCTGAGGGGAACACCTCATCATGGGAAATTTTAAAATAAATAGTGAAAGCTGAAGAATTACTCCAACATACATCTGTTCAGCCTGTACTTTGAGTCACGCTAGCTGGGTGGAAGCGACTTTTACTGTGGAAAAAATGTTTAACAGCATCAGCAATTTCAGTTTTCTGGAGGGAAACAATTCCTTCAGAGCTTTTGGTTCACAGATAGGCATCATTCAAATAGTGGAAACTTTATTTTTGGTCGAGTTTCACTTTAGGTAAAAGCATTATTTGTGCATCGGGTAGGAAAGTGAGCGGTGTAGAAGTCGTGACATGAAACCAGAGACAAAAGCTTTCTTGGAAATGTTTTGATGGCAGTGATGGGAGGAAATGTTAAGATTCTCCCTTAAACTTGTACATGAACTGCATGATGAATTGCATTTGACCCGTCTAACCCTGTATCATTACAATGTGTGTTCTACGTCGAACAAACTTACAGTTTGGGGAATTATAAACACCTATAACCTATAGAGTTAAGACTTAACTGTATTTTTTCTGATCTCTTTTCTAACAGGACTGCTGCTCTCTGTCGGCCTTGAAATGCTTTCAGGATAATCTGACGCCCCACCTCCACATCCGAAATATAAAGAAACTTAACAAGAGCCTTGGAAGACCAGAAACTGTAAGTAAACGGGTTGGGGTGGGATTCACGCATTAGTTTAAGTACAAATGGCAGGATTTCTCACACACTGCTTTTTTTTTGTACCATTGCAGAAAAATGCACTGAGCTTCTGTAACACAGAAAATGCTACGGTAAGAGACCATCAATTACGTTTGATTCCTATTTCAGAATCTTTTTGACCAGTGATATTAAGGTAATAAAAAGATACTGGTGCATAAGGAATGGCCATCAGTGAGTAATTTGCATTTGTGCTTCACCTCAGCCCACCTGCCCAGACTGCGCCTTACAGCCGAAGGAAAACGCTACGGTGTTTTTCAACAGACTGGAGTCTCTCATCCAGAGGGTGAGGAGATGTTTCATGCCATACATTTCACAGAAAATACTACTGCAAGCACTGTGGCTGAAGTTTCTTAATGTCTTTGCAACAATAACTGCAATTAAAAATAAAACTTTTTGTCCCTTTTTCAGGGTAAAGTAAGACTGAGCATGTGAGAAGGAATGAATATCCAGACGTGACCACGGAGTTGATGCACAAAGACACTACACTGTAGAAAGCTATACATGGCAAAGCCCTACATGTTGAAACCTTATCAATGTCTAATTTATTTACTATTTATTCGAGTTGTGTTGACATACAAAGAATGTATTCTCAGGAAAGCTGCTCTGCTGCCACCCAGTGGATTTGCCCAGTTTTTATCCTTTTTTTTCTTTCACTGAAAGAGAAAGTTTATTTAAAAGTATGTAAGTTGTAGTTCTCAAAGAATACAAAGTTTAGAATGATTAATACTATGTATGATGTGCCTTAGTGCAAGGTGTCTCAGATTAAAAGTGAAAATAATAAATAAATTATAATACAAAACTTTTGGTATGCTTTGTTCATTTTTAAGGATTTTTTCATTTTTCATTTTATTTTTATAGTCGCCTTCTACCTTAAGTGGATACAGAATTCAGAGTTTCTCAGATATGCTTGTTAAATTCTAAAATGTGCCATTCAAAACCACATTTTGTATTCCGTAGATTCTCTATTCTACCTAAAACTCTTTTTAGGGTTTTTCTTTTTATTTCCACCACAGAAAACAAAGTCAGTCTGACAACAACTTGATTTAGATCCGAATGTCTGTTTAAATACTATTATTTGTACCATAAGTCTGAGTAACATTTGCACAAGGCTAAACTTGGGATAAATAACTGTAGTTAAGAGCTTTCAACTAGGAAATAAATGCTATAATACATGAGAACAAAGAGCTTTTTGTTATATAAAAAATACAAATTATAGAATCAAATTAAATCAGGCAATATCAAGATCTCCTCTTTGATGGTGACAAAATATATCCTCTGGCCAATAGTGAGCATTCCTCATGAAAATGTGTCCCAGAGATTGTTCTTCAGTTTTAAACTCATACATTTTCCTAATTTAACATAATTTTGCCACCAACTTTCCTTTCAATCTTGATGGTCCTAGTCTTAGAAGTAAATGAGGAATATCACACAGCCTGCAGGACTCTAACCTCAGTTCAAGTAAAATGTGTTGTTCAGTCTCGTTTTCCATCTTAAAATTATCTCAATAATCGGGTCCTTTCTTTCAACTGGAGAGGCTTCTGTCTACTCCCGCCCTGACTACTCTAATGTTCTACACTCAGATATCAGATAGGACTCGCTCCGCCATCTTCCACCGCTCACCCTCAAAACTTTAAGTGGCTTTGCCCCCAAATATATCTTGGACTTTCTGGCCTGGTATGTGTCCTCCTGACTACTGTGATGTGCAGATGGCATCCTGCTAAGTACTGCCAGGTCAAACTTTGGGACATTCTCCATTAGGGCGACCATTTTATATAACACACAGCTCAATGAACATTCACTTCATTTAATGTAGATCCCCAGATCAGCAGGTGAGACCATACACGAACTTTGCAGCCAATCTTCCGCAGCGTTTACCGCAACTGTGCAGGTTGGCGAGTGTGTATGCTGGGAGGCGCCGCTGCTTCCTTCTCTCTGCTGACCTGTATGCTGCTCTTCACTCTCTCTTCACCATTATTCCGATCAAATACGTGCACTCCTGATAACGAGGTGCCTCATTTGCTATTCTCAACGTGTTGTACTGACATCGAAGGGTTTTCTTCAGTCATTTACATCACGTCCAACTTCCTGTGTGCTGTTGACATATGCCTCCTCGCTACCCACCCTCGCATTTCCAGCTGGGAAAGTACATCTCTGCAGAGTCTCCTGCTATGAAGCCCAAGAGTGAACAGCACTTGCAAAAGTGTGGACAAAATGACCTTAATTTCTTTTGACATGTTCATGCGTGAAAACCATTTGGGTGACGTACTTCCCTTTTCGTCATATGTAGTCCTGTTAACATCTGACCCCACTCATCTTGTCCTTTAGTGTAAAGCAGTTTGTTACATTGCAAAGAAAGGTACAATAGAAATAATCTTTTTTTTTTTTTACCATCATCATCATCATCATCGTTCTCATGAGTCAGACTTCAAAAAACTGGAATTGTCTATATATTGTCAAATTATTTGGGATGTTTTACTCTTATTGTTCACGTCGTATGTCAGTGAAACAGCATCAGTGCTTCCAGAGAAGTGAATTTTATGAAAACAAAAATGGAAAAATATGGATCTTTAAAACATAATCTTTAGGATTTACTTGATTTTCTATCATACAACACAGAGTTAAAATAGACCATCTCCAAACATGGCTTGGGAGCTTTTACTCACAGATTTTTACACTATGGTGAACCACTAGGTTCAGATTTAGGACCACTTTTATTTTCCATCTACATGCTTCCACTTTGCAAAATTACATACATGACTTTCATAGCTGCATATATACTAAAGCTTTTATTTAGACTTGGTGACCCCAACAAAGCCTATCTGCTCTGCAGAAGGACTCCAGTCCTCCAAAAATCCAGAAGTGTGTAGACCGCAGAGATGACGCTTCAGGCAGCTTGAATGCTGATTAGTTGAAAGCTAAAAAATGAGGTGAAGTGCCCAAAACAAAGAAAAAAGAAGCACTGCTAAAAATCACAGACAGCATCTGCACAATCTTTAACATTTTAAGACTTAGCTTTACTTTATCACAAAAAACTATCCACTTTTTGGGTTTTCCACAGTACAGCTGAAGGACAAAGAACAGTGCACCAACACAACCAACTAAATCCTCACATCTGATGAGAGTGCCCCCAAGTGGAAGCAAAAGCCCTTAACCAGCAGCCTTCCTGTCGGTAACAATAACTACCGGTACATATTGACTTTTTTTTTTTTTCCATAAAGACTAATGATTAATAACTAATAACCATTACTGAGCTTTATGCTGTAAGATGGTAAAAGGTAAGATGCACCATTTCCCTCTTTGGGATAAATGAGGTATCATTATTATCATTATTGTCATTATTTTACAATTTTTAAAAATTAAATGACTAGATTCCTTAGAAAAAAAGTGATTTCTTACTCTTAATAAACTGGTAAACATGAAAAGGCATGAAAACCTAAAATGTATAAAATAATCTAGTAACAGTTACTCACCACCAGAGGGAAGCCATTAGAGACAAGTTTGATAGGTACAACAGGTACAAATAGTAGTAACAACATCTGACAATCCAGCTTTTGCTGTTCTTACTCAATGCAAACATTTAGCAGGACCTTTTCCAACAAAAAATCACCTAAAAATGTATCCAGTTGTGATATTCCTTTTAATAGATAAAACTATATGAATGAGAGCCTGTGTCAGTGACAAGTGGACAGTAAAGAAAGTCAAAGTCAGAATAACTGACCCATATTCATCTTAGTTTTTTTTTTTTTTTTTTTTTACTCATTACAAGTAGATGTTTTGACAAGATGTGCAGATGTGTCTGATTCAGCAGATGTGTGGTAAAAAAACAACCACCAAACATGAAGTATAAAAGCAGTCCACATACCACGAAGCAGTCGCATTATGACAGATGTAAACATGTTTTTAAGCATCTTTTTAACCAGATGTCCCCACTACAATCATCTCAACTGCGGACTTCCCAGATGATGAAGGGGATTTCAGCAACAAAGAAACTCAGCATTTCACACCTGTGAATTTGTTGCCTGTGTTTGTCCAACCCACAAGACAAATATTAGCAAGTCTAGAGTATCACAAACATAAGCTTTGGTCAATAAAATAAAACAAAACTAAAACTTTGTAGCAATAATTTCTTCAACTCGCTCTCTGCTTCCATGCAGCAACTGAAAATAGTAAATTTTTTGCTGAATCAAACCTTGCATCACGTGTTCCAATGCACCAGGTAATCAAAGTGCAGGTTAACAACTCTTAAAGTTTAGCTGTGTTCACGTTTTCGAGTTGATCAGTCATAACTCAAATCTGTCTGAATAGGACCCAACTCTTAATCAGATGTGAAAAGACATGTATTTTCTTGTTTATTGACAATGTAAGGCTTTCTATGTTGCAAGAGTGGGATTTATTTTCACCCTGTAGTTAAGGCTAAGACAGGTGTTGGGGTCATTTAGTGTTGATGCATGAGATACAGACATCAGCCGCTTTCACATGTCTACTCGAGCTGGGACTGACGTGGCGTGTGAAATTTCAGAGGCAGAACGGGAGAAGAAGTTGATGCGTGACACACACAAACACACACCCCAGCGGAGGCAACGGGTAACACAGGATTGGCCACTCTAACAAGCAGCGTTTCAGTCACTGCTGATTCTGAAATGCCGACTTAATGTGTGAAAGGACACAGTGATGCGAGGCCGGTCCGCCTCTCTTTGGCATGTATGAATTATGAGGAGGAACACTGGCAGGTTAACAACCATATTTTTCAGCCATACAACACAACTGATGTGTAAAAGAGGCGACTGATGCAAGACTCAGAAGGCATTGAGAGGCCTGACAGAAGTGGCCTTTTGAATCAAATAAGTCTTTACCAGTTATTGCCGTTGGATTCTGTGAGAGCTCAATGATGTAATCTGTGTTTACAGTTTCATTGTAACTACACGATGTGTAAAAATACATAGTGTAACTGAGCCAAGTCCATAGACCGACACGAGACTCTTGTTGTCTAGTTTAGACTCTGAAACTAATTTCCAGTAACATTATGGTGCAAAAGCCTTGAATTTCTCATAAGTTTTGCTTCTTAGCAGTCATACGTTCTTGTGATTTTTTACAAGCCTTTCTGAAGGATTTTCAGGTTTTTCTTTGAACATCAGCTGCTTAGTAACGCATTTTCGGTCCAACCCTCATACCTGACCAGTTTCAGAATGTGTTTTTATGTTTTTTTAAGCCAGTCTGACAGACACAAAATGGTATTTTTGCACCAAGAAGGTGCTGGTGTGTCCTTAAACAGGACAAGTGGAGCACAAAAGAAAATGTGGCAGACCTAAAAAACTTTCCAGGCCAGATGACCAGCATCTGAAAGTGATGCCCTCGGGGGCGGCTGTAGCTCAGGAGGAAAAGCCTGCCAATCAGAAGGTCAGTGATTAGACTCCAGGCTTCCCCAGGTGTCCTTGGCCAAAACACTGAACCCTGCATTGCCTACTGATGCGTCCAACGGTGTATGAATGTGTATGAATGCCTTGAAGAAAACACTGCGTAGCCTGTATATCACTAAAAGTGATTGAGTGAGTGAATGGGTCAACGTGTCGTGTAAAAGCGCTCCGAGCGGTCAGGCTACACTGGAAAAGCGCTATACAAGTAGTCTATTTACCTTTTAAGAAAGAGGGAAAATCCAGCAAAGACCTGAAACAGGACCTGAGAGATGCATCTGGACCTTCAGCTGATCCATCTACTGTTGGACCAAGCCTCATCAGAAATGGTCTCCATGGAAGGGTGGCTGTCAAGAAGCCATTCTTAAGGAAGGGAAACAGGGAGAAAAGGCTGAGCTATGCCAAGTGACACAAGAAGTGGACTGAAAATCAGTGGCAACAGGTCTTATGGAGGGATGAATCCTCCCCAGAGCCCGGACCTCAACATTATTGAAGCAGTGTGGGATCATCTGACAGAGAACGGAACAAAAGGCAGCCCACATCCAAAGAAGAGCTTTGGGATGTCCTTCAAGAAGCCTGGAGAACTATTCCTGAAGACTCCTTAAAGAAATGACAGAAGAGGGTCTCAGAGGGTTCAGGCTGTGTTGGAGAATAAAGGAGCTCAGACGAGATATTCACTTTCAAGCTTGTTAGAATCTTTTTGCCTTTTATACTTCATTTTCATTTATTTTCACACGTTTTAACAAATCATCTGTCATATTTTCAGTTTTCCTGGTAATATTTATAAAGAAATAATATTATTTTCAACATTAATTACATCCAGAAACCAAACCAAAATATTTGCATTGGGCAGTAAAGGTGTTCAGAGAGCTCATGGAAAAGAATAAGGTGTAGCTTTGGGAAGAAAACTGCAGCTCGTTGTTTCACAATCAATCAGTGTTGATTTCGTCAATGATGACAAAATCATTTCATTGACGCCACTTTTTTTTCATGATGATAATGAGACAGTGACAAGATAAACATGGCTCTTTGATGACTAAAACATGACGAGACTTGTGTGAGTTTTTCGTTGACGAGAATTGACGTAAATGTTAGTGGGTGGTCTGTGAGACATTTAAAATGCATGACATTTCTGCTCATTGTGCGTGTAATCTGTCAATTAAAACCTAAATACTATCTTTCCTTGTTTGGTCACGCCCACCACCTGACATGCAGCGCACAACACGCTCAACGCGTCACACTGTTGTTACTCATCACAGACACTGGACCAACACAGGAGCTTGGTGGTCGCAAACGTAGAGATGACTTATGGGTGTATTTTAAATATAAGCCAGCAGATAATAAAACAGTGTATTGTGACGGGACACAGCGGCCAATGTGGCCATAAAGTAGGCTGAAAAAATACGACCAATCTTAAGCGGCACCTGAAGGCTCGCCACAAGGATATTTTTCTTTAGTTAAGTTACAAGTGTTGTTAAAAATAGCTTTGCTATGCTAATGAGCTTATGTGTGTGTTATTTGGACGCATGGTGTCTGTGCGACTTTCCATTTCTCCGACCATGCATTTCTTAATTTTTTAGTCCATCAGTCCGACTCTCTATTTCTCAGACTTAAGTATGTACAGTGTTCCGACTCCCAGTAACTACGAAAGTGTATTAGACTGACTCGTCAGGCCCAGAAGTAGGATACAGACTGAGATATCAACTTAATTTCCTGTATTTTGACCGCACCACAGTCTAGTCAAAAGCGTGTGGGTCCTGCTCCTGTTCCTTTCATGTTTTAAGACGTGCACAGATGTGATACAGTCAGTGAAAGCTTAATTAATAAGTCTCGGCATCTGAAGGAGGAGATGCCTTGAACGGGAAGACATCGTGGTTTTCAATCATACACTCCGACCCCAAATGTTGCAACTTTCGAAAATTTAATCCAGGAAAAAAAAAAGGCTCTCAAACACGAACCAAAACAGCTCCATAATATGCACAAAAATCCAAAAGAAAGGAAAGTTAAAAAAAAAAGAAGAAAATCTCTTCATGACATTTTGGTCAGCGAAATTCACAGACAAGACGGCTGCAAAAGAAAATTAGAGAGGGTGGTGGGGGATTACATTTTTTCAGGGGGGCACACCTTCAACCTATTTACTGTTAGGTCCAAAGTCGGAATTCTGGATGGTCGGATTTAGCCCTGGTCGGAATACAGGGATTACTTTGGTCGGAGCAATGGGCAGTCGGGCCAGTGGGCCTGGAAGCGTTGGATTAGTAGGAGAGATGGGCGGTCGGACTGACGTACGCTCCCCGTGTTACCTTAGCCGCATGTTTACATTCAGTGACTGTGTGGTCATCTCTTTGTAATTTCTGAGAAATAAAGCCACAATTGCTGAAGTAGAATGTTTTTATTTTTGAAGTAATGAACACTGATTTCACTGTTACCACTTTATCTGTGTGTAATGCACAATCCTTAGATCAGAAAGTATTTGCCATTAGGTGGAAACCTTACATGTCTAAAACCATTTGTTTATTATTGTAATTATTGATGAAAATAGCCGATCTGCAAGCTCACAATATGTTTAAATTATAGATCTGCTATTTTCACAATGGACTTGTATAGCGCTTTTCTAGTCTAACTGACCACTCAAAGCGCTTCACTACACGCCGCATTCACCCCACTCACACACTCATACAGCACGTCTTAAGATACAGAACTACGTGCTTTTTCTAATACACACATTCATACCCCAATGATACACTGGGAGGCAACGTGGGGTTCAGTGTCTTGCCCAAGAGGTTGAACCACCGACCTTCCGATTGGTGGGCAACTGCTCTTCCTCCTGAGCTATAGCCGCCCTGTATGTATATGTGACACTGCCCAACAGCAATCTCCAAAACTTAAGTACTTAAATTTATTTGTTAAAAGACTATTCTTTTTTTTTTTTTTTTTTTTTACTAAAACTGACTAAAACTACACTAAAACCTTTTTGAGTTTTTGTAGACTAAAACTGGACTAAAACTATCACATATAGAAGCAACTAAAATTTGACTAAAAGTAAATTACTAAAAGTAATAAGCATTTTAGTCCAAAAGACAAAGACTAAGATGGTTGTCAAAGACAACACTGCAATCAATGGACTTTTAGAAGAGATCATGCAAGATACACAGAAAGTCCAAAGCTACTGATTCCCTCCCAGGCCTCGGTTGCTTCAATCTTTACACACAGTCAAAAAAAGGGTGCAAAGCAGCTGTAGAAAAAAAAATGACACTACAGAGTGGAATAACCGATTCTACAGCTGAAACCACACTTTGTGGTATGCAGCAAAACCAAGCTGCTGTAGATGAATGTAAAGTGTAAAACAAACAACTTGTACCTGCAGGCTCACACTAGTGATTATGGGCTGCTAATCTCCATTTTTTTTCTTTCACAACTTTGTATCTTTGTCATCTTTTTGTGCAATAAGACTGTTGAATCTGAAATGCACAGCTACTCACAACTTTTGCGTACATGCTCAGTCTGTCAAACAGGAACCTTCAAACTGCAAACAAAGTAAGGTTTAACTTGACTAGAAATGTAAATGGCTATTATCATTTTTAAATGTAGGTTTCATATTTGTAAAACCTCATCAGCAACTAAAAAAAATTGGTTTTAATTTAATTAAGTTATCACAACGGCGAAGCTTCTGAGAGTTGTTGTGATGAACTGTTAATCAAAGGTCATAAAGTTGATTATTTGATATATATAAGCTCAATTGGTATAGGATTTCCCTTTGTATGATCATATAGTAAATAAAAGAGGATGCATAGATTTGATACTACAGGTTCCCGTTCATTAGCTGTTCAGAGATATGGCAAAGGCCCAGCAGTTAACAGAAAAGAGAATGTTGCAGCTTTCATTGCTTTATAAATACTTTATCTTCGAAGACTTTGGCCCAACAGTCAGCAGTCATGCACTGCTCTAAGCTGCCCAGTAGCTTAGAGCAGTTTTAATAAAAAAATTTAAATAAGTGATAACAACAAAGCAGGAACCAATTTGAACAGAGTTCAGAGAGCAAATGGTGTTCAATAAAGTGATTAAGAAATAGATGACAGAAACAACGAGGTAAAAATGTATGAGAACTGCTTGTGAGATAGACAATAAGGGAAATTAACCCCCCATTTGACAGCAAAAACAAAAAATGTGGCTGTGCACGGCTTCATATTGCTGCAACACCGGCACTATTGTCACCCTCATGGAAGAGAAAAAAAACTGACCATGTTTTGGGCTTGAGCTGTGACCAAGGGTGAAAAAAAACAGCCGAGGGAAGAACAGATTTCACTAAATATCAGCTCATTTTGGTGGTAAGTATCACATAGCCAGTATAGAGAGAGAGAGAAAGAAGCTAAAACTGAGTAGAGGACGATTCCACAAGAAAATAATGATCTCTGACCCCCCCCCAAACTCAACTTCATCCCCTTTCGATACAGTTTATTATCAGGTGATCATGTTTGTCCAGGTCCAGAAAAATCTATTTACAAAGTAGTTTGAACTGAATTCAAAAGATAAACTTGGTAAGAGTGTGTGATTTCTAACCAAAAGTGGATGCGTGCCTATAAAGTGCATTAACATAGGCCACCACTTATAACTGGTTACGCTTTTGCTTGAGTCGTGTAAAGCACGTGTGAGGCACTTCTCCCTTACAGATGGTGACTTGCGTGCATTCTTCGACACAAGATCAACTCTAGAGGTGGAAAAGGAAATTTGAACTTTGTTTTAGCACATCTCAGAAAATTAATTAATCTCTCAGAATAGCAAAGGAAACAAATCCCCCTCTAATGTGTAGGCTAGAGAAGAAAAGAAAAGGCAGGGGAAAGTTTCATAGGATTCACTGACAACCTGAGCAGGAAAATGTAAAAAGAAAATCCCCTTTTTGTGGTTTAGCGTTTTATATCAACATTTTCTGATACGTTCAACATGTGCAGATGATGCTCAGGGTTGTGTACGTCTCAACAAACTACTGACTGCACACTCATCTGCAGAGAACCTTGCACACAGTTGCAGGTACTAATGCCAAGTGGATCCCAAAGAACAGCTGCACCCTCGTGGATGTGCAAATATAAGCTTGCACAGACAGAAGGTCAACTAGCTGTTAAACACTTACAAATTAAATGAGTCGTTGCATTAGGTTGAATAAAGTCCAATTCTTTTTTTGTTTGTTTACATCAACCACTACATACACATTACTCATGACAAACATACAAAATAAGCATCTATCCAGTAAGAGGAAATGCTACATATGCAGCACATTCTTCATGAAACTGGCAGATCAAGAA
This sequence comes from Leuresthes tenuis, assembly GCF_036924035.1. Classification (NCBI taxonomy): domain Eukaryota; kingdom Metazoa; phylum Chordata; class Actinopteri; order Atheriniformes; family Atherinopsidae; genus Leuresthes; species Leuresthes tenuis. The sequence continues at coordinate 5,583,484 of NW_027325365.1, forward strand.
ACTGACACCTATGTGCTTGATTTTCTGATGAGGTCTTGCTGAACAGTCGATGGGTCAGCCGGAGCCATGACTAGATGACTCGGGGTCACGCGAGTTCACAGTCATCTTGAACTGTGCCTTGCTAATTTACGAGTATGACAACTTTACAGATGGCAAATAAACAAAGTGTAATTACTGTCTAAAAAAAAAAGTGTGTAGAGAGCAGTGAGAAAACTTCATTTAGGCACATGGAAACAAACTAAGAAAAATCCCCCTGAACCTGGGGCAAAAGGAAAATAAGGGCATCCTGTCATTAAATGACTTGTGCTCGACAAAGAAAGAAAGAAAGATTCAAATTTTTGTCATTCCTGACTACGTGAAATAGAAAGTACAACCTCTTTCAAGTGCAATGTTTAAGATATCAAAGCAAAAACCTGATCTACAGCCTCAGATGAACCACACTGGACTTGCTCCCTCCTGTCATTATTCATTTAACAAAGACGAAGACAAAATGCAGGACACTGTGTATAGAACTAAGTCCACTGCTAAAGTCAACAGCTTGCAGAAAAAGCAATGACCCAAAGTACTGGCAACACTTCCAAACAAGCCATGCATGCTCACCATTTTCCGAGTTGTAATATCATTTAACACACTAACTGAGGCCTGTAGAGTCTGAGCTGCAGCTCTTTTTCTCAGTTTCTGCGAGCGTTGGATAATCTTTTTGATGGTAGTTTAGAAAAGGCTTTATAACTCTTCCTGGATTTTTGAGCCACAACATCTGCTTCTCCGAGACTGTTGCTGATGTCTTTCCTTGTCGATACTGTGTTAACACACACCTGAATGCTCAAGCTTCGATACAAGTGGTCCCATGTGCTTAGCAGCACCTGGCTGCAACGTACCTTCTTATTTCCTATGAAAGCAGCCGAGGGTGCATTTAGTTTTGTTCATATGAGGTTGAATTGACCTCATTTTATTAATTTCATTTTGTCATGATATTCAACTTAAAACAAAAAAAGAAAGCGTATTTTCCATCTCAGATTTCCTCTTTCAGATCATTGTAAATCAGCAGAGCCGCCACCCAAGCGTGACACTATGCTGTGGTGACCTGTGGTAACCAAACTTCCAGTCTCTGATGACATCATTACAATCACAGACTTTATTTCCTTTTGATCCACTGAGTAAGAAAGATATTGACATTTGCATTTTGGGACTTTGAGAGTACTTTCTGGTCAGTGTGAAGTTTCAGTTTCTTCACCCCACGTCACAGAAAAAGAATGAAAAAGTAAAAAAAGAAAAAGAAAAAAAGTTTTTTTTGCTGCTGTAAAAAAATAAAAATCAATAAATCTAACTGTCAAAACTACTGCGCTTTACTTTCAGAAAGAGGCAACAGGAGCACACTGGGCTAGAAGGAGCAGTGTGTAACAACTGTTCACATAAAGCAATCAAACTGGAACTGGAAATCATCTCAAGTGCAGTCCACATTATATCAACAATATAATATCAATCCCTTTCATATCTGTAGGCTAAATTATGTCAGAGTCACTGCAAAGGCTTTGTTTGATTTTGTGAGCAGTGATTTTCCTCCTGGAGAAGCCACAGTAACGGTTAATGATCAGAGGAAAGTCCATTTAACACGGAGTACCTCTCTATGGGGATTTTTATGCTGGTAAAGTGGTTGCTCTCCCATGCAGGTGGCCCCATGGTGCAGAAAGACAAAATGGGTCATCCTAAGATAATAATTTACTTCATTTAACTAAGTATCTTCAGCATAAGCATTTTTCTTTCTTTTTTTTTTTACCATTTCAACTTCAACAGAACAGTTAAATGTCTGAACTGTCATGAACGTAGGGCTGGGTACCAAACTTCAGTTCTTTTAAAGCACCGAAATTCTTCAGTAGTACCAAGTATCAAAACATGCCTCGTCTTTCGGTGCCAAGTTTCGGTACTCAGAGGTTAATCACGTGATAAAAACTGATCATGCTACCCTCCACTGGCTGTATTAACGCTACACTTAAAAATCCCTCCCCCTTTGTGTGGAACCCCTGCTGTCATTCAGCCTGTCTCCAGCTTGTGGTCCTCATTTAAGTCAGTGACTCTTGCTGATACCTCGGCACTGCTGACCAAGATGAAACCCTCCTCCTGCTCATCTCACGTCCTTCCCTGTAGGCTCTTTGTGAAAGTGTTTGATGTAATTGACCCCTGGGTTACCGAAATGGTAAACCTCTCACTTTCTTCAGGTGTGTTTCCCAATACATTTAAGCATGCCATAGTGGAGCCTTTACTTAAAAAGACAGGCTTAGACCGGACTGTCCTCAGTAATTTCAGGCCTATTTCAAAGCTACCACACTTGTCCAAGATCCTAGAAAAGGTGGTCTGTGAACAGCTGTCATTATTCCTGGACCAAAGTAGCATCCATGAGACATTTCAGTCTGGTTTCCGCAAACATCACTCTACGGAGACATCCTTGCTGAAAGTGTCCAGTGACATTATGTCTGCTGATTCAGGAATATGCACTGTTCTAGTTCTCTTAGATTTGTCCTCAGCCTTTGACACCGTCGACCACCAAATCCTGCTGAAAAGACTGAGGGATGAAGTAGGACTGTCAGTTTCAGTTCTGCACTGGTTCTCATCATACCTTTCTGGGCGGAGCGTTAGTGTTTCAGGTAACCAAATAAGGTCTGAGTCAGCCTTAGAAACCTGGGTGTTGTGTTTGACAAAGACAGAAGCTGTAAACAGCTCACCAAAAACTGCTTTTTTCAACAGAGGAAAATCTCCAAACTCAGAAAAATGGTGTCACAAAATGATTTAGAGCTAATAATCCATGTCTTTGTGTCTTCACGTTTAGACTATTGTAATAGTTTGTTTTTATGTCTAAACAAAAAGGAGCTGTCTCGTCTGCAATTAGTGCAAAACTCTGCAGTGAGAATTCTGACCCGCTCTAATAGGAGGACTCACATAACCCCTATTCTTAAAGCCCTTCTTATTCTGAAAGCCCTTCATTGTCTGCCAGTTTCCTCTAGGATCATTTTTAAATTCTGCTTTTAACCTTCAGAGCATTACATGATCAGGCTCCATCCTACATCAGTAATCTGATCCAGCCTTACACCCCAGCTCGGAATCTGAGGTCTGTGGATCAAAATTTACTTATGGTGCCATGCACTCGCTTCCGGACCAGAGGAGACCGATCCTTCCAAGCTGCTGCTCCCAGGCTTTGGAACAGTCTTCCGCTCTCTCTGCATTCGATGGAGTCTGTTGACTCCTTTAAAAGACAACTTAAGACCTATTTATTTGTTTAGGGTTTGTTTAGTTGTTTTTGGGCTGATATGATTGTTACTGAGTTGTCTTGGCCTTTTTAAAATTGTATGTAATTGTATGTATTTCCTTCGTTGCATGCAGGAAATGTGGTTATGCCCACAGACGGCATTCACGTGTATCTGCGTTGGGAACTGTAGTTGTGTGTGTGCCATCGAACCGGTTAAACAACGCCACCGAGGTCAAAAGCGTGGCTCCATTTCACCAAGATTGATGCCAATAGCGCGCAATGCAATATATGCCAAAAAGTCATCGCTGCTAATGCCAGCTAATACCTCTAAGCATTCAAGTCAGCATGTGGACGCTACAGAGTCCGTGCGGCATAATTCAAAATCTCCACCACTAGACTCCGCCTCATCTAAGAGTACTGAGGATGGTGCAGTGTGTGGGATTTTAACAGGTTGATTAACGTTCAACAAAATCCGGCAGTAATCTTAATACTTGTACCGCACAGTGACTTATACTGGGATCCATGTAACGGTAACTGTTAACTAATAATAATCAGATATTAGTGTGTAGCTTTATTTTATGGCTATGTAGCTAGCTAAATCAAAAGCTAACTAAAGATTGACAGTAACAGATGAAGCTTAGTTTGTAAAGTTGTGCTAATCAATTGGGTTGGCTGGTTAAACAGCTCACTGAGCTGAAAAATAAAACTGAAGATTTGTACTGTTAAGTGTAATGGGATTTCCTTTTTGTTAGAATTGATATTATAAAATTGGTATTGAAAAAAAAGTATCGCTCAGGAACCGGTATTGAAGTTAAGTTATCGGTATTGGTACCGGTATCGAAAAATTTGACTGATACCCAGCCCTACATGAACGGCTGTTAAATTCTACCCGTGTTCCCTCATAGCTGCACACTGGTGGTGGTTTTAATACCTGCACCCTCACATGAAAGCAGATAATCCTGAACATGCAACATGCAATAATGTGCACAAATCACTATGCATACCCTTCATGTAATTTCACTGTAGGATATTAGCCAAAACTGATATTTCAAATTTGGCTTTACTGGAATAGTCTTTTTGTAATTCTGTAAGCTATTAAAATACAACTTTACATTTATGCAGATCTTATTTTTCTCATCATAAGACAGAGAGTTTGAGATTAATCTGTGCGATCCATCCATCCATTGTCTAAACCTGCTATATCCAACTCAGGGTCGAGGGGGGCTGGAGCCTATCCCACCCGTGGACAGGTCGCCAGCCCGTTGGCCAAAGAGAGAAATAAGAAACAACCAAACACGCTCACTCCTACAGACACCAAGTTACCTAATAAGGTTAACTGGCATACACAGGGGGAACATGCAAACTCCACACAGAAATCGAACCTGGAACCTGTGAGGCGACGGCACCAACCACAACACCGCTGTGCACCCCAACCTCAAATAATGGCAAGCGCATTTGCTGGATGCACAGAACTGACGGCGATTTTTTCTCCTGGCGTTGGCTGAGAGTTAAGTTACGATGCGGGCAATGCAAGAGTTTATCTGGTCTGGCTCGATTACATTCGGGGCGATTTATAAACTGCCATGTTGGACAGAGATATGAAATACATGTAGGTTTAGATTACTTTAAAGATGATGTCAGACTGACCCTGTATTACTAAGAAAGATGGAGAAAAAGAGCTGCAGTCAAAGTTCCCCACTTTTTGACCTAGCCTGTCCAGTATCCACCATATTTTCTAATAAACTAACCCAAACCCACCAGACCTACAGGTCATGGGTTGAGCCATGCATCAACCCCCTGCACATCTGTTTTGTCATCTGCGATTGTGAATGTAAATGTCCTTCACTTCTGATAGTTTTTCAATTACATAAACAATCCAAATTGAACAAATAAATGGAACAAAATAATTCCACACATTAAATGTGTATTTGTCTTTCAGATAAGAAATATAAAACCACTGGAAATATGTAGCAGGAAGTTTCCAAATATGGACACGATGATTTACATGCTCTGTGGGCTTGCTAATCACCACGTTACAAGCCACTATACTGAGGCACAGTGCAATCAATGAAAGGATGATTTGTATCAGAGGAAGTAGGAGGCAAGTCGGAAAGTAACTCAAAAATGGCCAATTTAAAGGTTACATCAAGCATATAAGCTCCTAGACGTAATCATGGCCATTTCATACAAATAATGATGCAGTAAATGGGTTCAAAGAGTAATAAATAGTTAAACCAAAACATTAAAGAAGAATCAATATTTAGCAATATAAGAATAATAAAATAAATAATAAAAATTAACAGAAGCTCTCAGTATAAAATACTGCATTGATAAGTAGAACATCAGTCAAAGCGTGTAAGACGGCATGCAAACAAGCCGCATCTTCAATTTTGTTGAGATTGTGGTTTGAAAGATCAAACATAACAACAGAAAATATGCAGCAGTTCAATTCTGATTTTATTTTTAGTATAATCTTAGGAAATAATGAATAAATAGATGCTGGATATATGAATGCCAGGCACATTGTACGCGAAACTTTACAAATGCATGATCAGAAATATAATGGAGCCGTCGCACCTTCATAGGAAAATATAATCTTAAGGGTGAGCAAGGACTTCACAGCAAGAAGTGGAAAAAGCAGGGTTGCCCCAAAACGGCGACAAATTCCATGGATAGAAATTTCCCCACCCCCCTCAAGAATGTCAAAATCCTGACACATTCATTAATATTCTAACTCCTGAGGAAACCCTAAAACTGAAACCTAAGAAGTAAAGTATGGGTAAGAAAAAACTGACAATTATGTCCTATAATAAACTGCCACTCTGTGTTATTTGGGATTATCGTGGGGAATCCCCAAAAAAGCGTGGGTGTCAGAGAAACCCTTCAGTCAGTTCTGCTGAGTGTGTGTCATAGATCAGGCAATTTCTACCTGTATCAGTCACACTCACATTTTTATCTCATTTGGTACAACAGTACAAAAAAACTTTCCCTCTATTTTACAACGGCTTCAAGGATATAAGATTTAACTGGGTTATGGCTGCAGATAAGATAAAGGAGGATCATTTGAGTGTTTAAATGTCAAATAATAATGAGTGAGTAAATAATCACCTTCAGAAAGACACTGTTCCCACAGGGTTTTACCAAACTGGTGTTGAGGACAAAAATGTCAAATGATTAATAGCAAAAATGCAAACGTCCCTTCAAGAACAGATTTCCCAGCCCCTAGAAATCCATACCCTGAAAATAGAATATCATAACGTACAGAGCAACTGGCAATCTTTGTTTTAAGATTTAATATGGAGCATTGTCCCAGAACCTGTGGATGTTTCTTCTCATAGGGTTTTTGTGTCGAATGTGGAGCCAAATTATTTGGATTTCCAGTTAATTGGTTGCAAATTAAGTGTCGTGGTGCTCTCATTTAAAAAACATCTGCAGTCAAAGTCAATAAAAAGTGTGTCAATTTCTTTTACTGCAGATAAATTATGCGACTTTCAAACCTCCAACAAGCTAATACATATTTACAATGTGCAGCTTTGTGCGCTCACATGGAACCAATAAAGCTTCACTCATTCACATTTTTTTTGTTTCTGTTATCAGAAGGTGAAAAAAGTGAAAATGGGACTGAAAAACAGAAATTAAGTTTAGTGTTTGGCCACAATTCTTCTGCTCTGCTCTAATAAAAATCTTGCTTTTATAGGCACAGTGTCAACTAACAAAGCTACCATTCACTTACCTAAAAGACAACGTCTTTCCCGATTTCAGCTCAATTTAAAAGTCTAATGATCGTTTAGAGAGACCGTTACAAATGGCAGAATGTCTTGAATGTTTTTTTTAAGTTATATGTGGAGACGTGAGCGCTTTGTTTTCTAATTAGATTTTGTTTTGTTGACAAGAAAACGGTCAAATCGATTGGAGAAAACCCAATCTGGTGACAGAGGGAAAACAAATAGATTTTACCAGGAGCAACTGGACTGCACTGCAAGATCAACTATAGATTTAAGCCAAACCATAGGGAACTGATATGTATCCATTATATCAGTGGAAACTGAGACTTTACAATCTCATGTGAATATTTTGATGCACAAATTTCAGACTATTCGCAGCTTCTGCAGAGCACACTCATCTGCACAAATAAACGGGTACCACAACGAAGCATTTGTTCACACTCTATACTAATGAGTCACCGCAGCGATTTTGATGAAATTCACACATGCTGAGATCTGGAGAATCTATTAAATCACAACTCGTTGTAGAAAGACCACACTCTCTCTCTAATGGCATATATCAAACAAACAAGTAACCGTTGAGGAACCACCGCATTCTCTCCCTCCATTTCTGAATTCGATAACTCGCTCTGGTAATGTATTAAGTGGTGATTTAGGACGTTTACAAAGGTTCAGTCACATTTAGTTCCTTTAAACTTGCAGCAATTAAGGTTTTTTACTTTAGTTTTGTTGCTTTGGTTAAGTCCAAGTGGAGGCAAAATGAATCCACCAGCACATGAAGGCAGAGGTGGAGGGAATACACCAACCTCAAAAAAGTCAAATGGATCATGTGGAAAAACTGAGTACAAAAGAACTGGCAGCAATAAGAGATGAGAAATGCACCATGTGACAAATGTATAGAAAAACTAATGACCAAAGATACACATTTTGAAAATTAACATGAACTTTAAGGAAGAAAATATCATATATTACACATAAAAGAACATGTGGCACAACAAATATTAATGCCTCTTTTTGATTTTATACTTCACATAATCTGTGCCCGCAAAGGCTTTAGCTTTCACAGAAAAACAGATGGCTAAAATGTCTATAATTTAAAAAAACATCGGATGTAAGATGTGAAGCAACTGCCTAACAGAGTTTAAAGAGCAAATTGATAAACCACAAAAACGCAAAAAAAAGTACAACAAACTAGTGACAGGCAACCTAGTTTCAGAAGAGCTTGATGTTAGTTGTTGTGCTTCAATAGGCCACTTGAGGGATTTTACCATGTCTAGTAGAATCGTGAAAAAAAAAAAAAATTCCAAGAGTCATGTAAAGGAAAAACAATGCTGTATGCAGTAGGTAATAAACAGCTAATTCAGCCCACCATTTCCATTACACGGCTATATAAATCATGCACAGCAGAGGGGGTATATATGAACAACCACTTAAACTAAGCTTGCTTATCACACAGACCAGACTTGAAGTTGAACATGGAGCACTTTATCAGGACTGCCTTTTGGATTGTTACTCTCTCTGTAAGCCTTGGTGGTTGCTATCCAACACTGCCAGTGACTGACTGGAACATCGACTTAATGCGGGATGAAGTCAGATGTGTAAGTAATTTCAAGCCCACTTTTTTCTAAGCTCATCTTGACTGGTTTCTGAATTTTTTGCGAATACAGTTTCTAACATTTCTTTCTGTTCCTACAGCCCGAAGATTCAAAATTCTCCACTCCAGAAAATGTTCTGGTAAGGCCCTATCTTTTTTTAAAGTATATTGTGTAAAATTAAATGGTGCATCGCTGGAACTTCTCTTAGTTACAAACAACAATGAAATATGGTATAAATATTAACTGTGCCAAAGATGAGGATGATTATAATGACACTGTTGAAAGCTGATCAATGAATATCTAATGTGAACATAAATCATGTTGGGTCCTCCCCACCATCAAAGACTGCAAAGCTGAAGGCTTTAGAGGAGTTTCTATAAACCACATGTAAAGGTTCTCTAGTACAGGAAATGAGCTTGCCAGGTGTTGATACTGAACACAGCTGTGACTATTTGGTGACTTTGCTGCGTGCAGCCACAAGTCTGCCTCAGTCAAAGCAGTAAAAGGAAGCTAAAAATCTCTCTCTCTCTCTATCACTAACAGCCAGAGTGCAACACAGCAGCAATGCAGTGCGTTCAAGTCGAGCTACAAACTGCTCAAAAGAAATGCAACGACACCAACGAACGGATTGACCAGGCCATTGAGATTTTGACCGAATACGTGGAAGTAAGTGTGGCCTCATTTTGTGGTGCAAATTTAGAGCAAAAAGAAGAAGAAGGAGAAGAAGACGAAAAAAAGCTAAACAACTAATTTTACTAAAATACAATTAACCAACTTATCTTCTCTTTAGGAACTGCCAATTCCCAACAATTGTGTCTGCGAGAAACGGAACCAAAAATCTTTCTCTGACTTCCTGGAAAAGTATAAGACATTGACTGAGCAGTTCAATGCAATAGAATCAGGGAGAGTTACAACTTCAGACTGACGGGTCAAATGTAGGCATGGTTGCTTCTCCATCAGCTAAAACAGCAACCGATATGCAAATAATGAACATTTAAACATAACCAGCTATTATTGTTTTTTTAAGTATCCTCATGTTTCATTTCACTGCATGTAGTCTGATTTCTTTATTAATACTATGACTTTGAACACTGCTCTGAGACATTTACATTTACAACTATGTCATTGCTATATGGAGAAAGGGCAACTTTATTGAATGTATTTTTTCTTATCACATGTTACTGTACTCATACAATTACACAATATGTATTTATTTGAATATGGTTTCTCCATGAGGTTCCCTGAAGTTCTTTCTGTAAGAATTTTACTTTCTATTTATATAATTTATGTCTTATTTATTGTATTAATTTATTTGGATAATGGTGCTCCTACATGAAGGTACAACGTAATAAATGTTACAATCACAATTACAATCTGTGTATTGCTTTTGATTACAATGTATAGAAAAAGATCTTAAAGGTGGACAGCTTGAAAAGAATGTCCTCGATCACAAATATCAACTCTAAAGTTAACTTTGGTTAAGTTTTTGGACAGCCTCAGGATGTTTATCACCCGACACAGTTAGCATGAGCAAACACTTTGTAATACCAGGTTCTAATAATGTGTGGGAGAAATGCGTGAGATGCTTCATTTCCTCAGAGTTAAGGGCACTGTTCTAGCCAAGCAGTCTACCCGAGCTTTGAGTCATTAAGTCACTGTCAACAAATTTTTGTATCTTATTCTCTACTTTTCCATAGTGCTTAGCCGTTTCTGCGTATAGGTAGGCCCACTTAACTGTTTACCTGGTTTGGAAAGATAAGGGTTTGTTATCATTACTTACGTTTTTTTTAGCTTTAACTTAATATTTTTCAGTTGAAAGTTGTCAAAATCTCACTCTAACCCTGTAATTTCAGCACTGAGAAAAAAGGAAAACGTCTCTTTGCTTTGTCTGTCTTTTGCTTGGGCTTAAAGTAATGATTTTTTGAAAATGGCACAGTGGAACACAGTTTTGATAATTCAGATCTAAATTTGATAATAAGACAAAATGTGAAGGCAGTCTCATGTAAACTTTGTCTTCTGATGTCATAGTTTTAATAAGCAGGTCTGCTGTTGTTTCTCTCCTCGACTTGCTCATCACTTTGAATCAAAATAACCTTTTCAGGCATGAATTTCAAGCAGAAACTGATGCAACATTGCTGTGCATCAGTGTCATATGTGAAACTACAGAGGCGGCACGGGAGGTCAAAGTAGGTCCACCACTGAGCTGACACGGACGTAGTAACAGAGGAAAAACAAGCTCTGTGTAAGGTAGAGCTGGCGTTGGGGAATGCACCGCTCTAACAGATGCCACTGTTGTCACTGAGCAGATTCTGAATTATCAAAGAGGAACATAGTGGTGGTTAACAAGGAAATATCTTTTTGTCCTGATGTGTGACAAGTGCTAAGCTTTATTTTAACCACCTATGAACTATCCCCGTTCATGTGCTTTTGCCATGAACAAATTATTTGTGGCATATAGCATCGCTTACAGGCAAGGGGACTTAGAAATGCCCTGAATGTGAAATAAAAGGAGTCATTTTCAGAACACTTGACATAAGAACAGCACTTTCCAAAATTACTACCACGAACTCTCATCAAATGTCCTCATGGCATCATTAGCTAGACCACCTCCTTAGTGGGCTTATGATGGTTCTAAAGATAATCTTTTGATTAAATATAGCACACATTGCCCGTCCAAACAAAAAGTTACCGCCTGGATTTACCTAAGCAAATAGGTAAGAGCCTCCAATTGGATAATTACAGCATAGATGACTGTTTCAGCAGAGAACAAGTTATCAAACCCTTACTGATGCAATGAGTAGCTTCGCATTTCTTAAACAACCATGACCACATCCTGTGGTCGTGGAAAAGATGTTAATGTGTTTCAAAGGAGTCAAATTATTGGCATGCATCAAGCAAAGAAAACATCTAAGGAGTTGATGAAACTAAGACCTGTCCAACGCATTATTAAAAACTGGAAGGATAGTAGGGAACCATCATCTTCGAGGAAGAAACATGGTTGGAAAATATCTTCCATGCTCGTGATCAGCTATAACGTTTGATGATATATTTTAACAGTGAAAGTAAGAGCATTTCGCACTATGCAAAGGGAAGTCAAGGGACTGGGACTAAACAGCTGTGTAGCCTAAAAAAAAAAAAAAAACACTTATCACTGAAGCTAATCAAGGGAGAAAAAAGGCTTTCATTTGCTTGGGAGCACAAAGATTGGACTCTGGAGCAAAGGAAAAAGGTAATGTGGTCTGATGAGTCAAGATTTACCCTGTTCCAGAGTGATGGACACATCAGCTCAAATTGTGAAAGCGTTGTTCAGGGATCATGAGGCATCATTTTCACACATGGATTGGCCACCAGAGTCCAGACTTAACCCCATTGAGAATCTTTGGGATGTGCTGGAGAAGACTTTGCACAGCAGTCCCACGCTCACATCAACACTACAAGATCTTGGCGAAAAATTCTGGACGGAAATAAATGCAGTGACATTGCAGAAGCTTATCGAAACGATGCCACAGCGAATGCGTGCCGTAATCAAAGCTAAAGACGGTCCAATGAAATATTTGAATGCAACTTTTTTTTTTTTGAGACGGGCAGTGTATATCAGGCCTCAGTGACATATTTTTGGTGTTTCGAGTAACACTCGTTCAAAACTCCAGAAAGACCAAGCTGTTTGCAACCCAGATACCAAACTTCTCCCATGGATGAGCTAATGGTACAACAAAGAACACACATTTCCTTCTCATGTTAAGATACTTAACTAGTCTACTAAAAAGTCTTACCAAAAAGAAAAGATACTTCTCTAGTCACGTCATTTTATATCAAACAAAAGCCATTATTACATATATTTCTCAGTAACTGTTAAGACAGCAGAGAATTCAAATCTGCTTGCTGTGCTTTAACATTATCAGGAGAGTGCAGCCTATTCTTATCCTGCAATGACACCTTTTTATGCTTACTCATGAACCGTGTGCCTTAAGAAAGAAACCGGGCTCGACTAACCATAGAACAAGCTGTAAAACTACCTACAGTTAGCTTTACTGAAAATCACTCAAAAGTACCATGTAAAGCTGATATTAGTTTCAGTTCCACGGGTGAGGAGACAAAGATCTCAAACTGATTGTATGTTTAAAAAGAAATAACAATAACGTTTCATAATAGACACCAAAAGAGAGCCAACATGGGCTGGTAAGAATTAAGGACCAGTGAGGAGTTGTACTTCTTATGCAACTTGGGAACCGTTTTACCACATTTTCTTGGGCCACTGTTTCATTTTCCTACATCGTTCTGTATCTTCACCTTTAAAAACTGTAGGTTTCAGAAACAAAGAGGCACAGATAAAAAAAAACACCAGTGTCGTTCGTAATCCAGCTAATACTGACAAAAATGGAAAATATTCTGTAGAGCACAGTAGCAACATAGGTGCTTAGCGTTTAAGACCTTAGCTCTCAAAAGCTATCACAGTGTAACCACATCAAACGAGTTGCACATCCTGTTTATCTCTAGACCTACTATCATCACCTCAGAGATGAAGTGACAACTAAAAGAAAAAAAGAAAGACTTTTTTTTTTGCATTTACCAGCTTCTGATTAGGAGCACAGTATGAGTAACTCAAATCTATTCCACAAGGCCCGACTCTCCTTTGTTAAACCTACAACATCAGAGTCAACATGAACATTTCCATTGTTGTATAATCTGATAAAACACCGAACAGAACCCAAAGGCAGCTTTTAATACATCTTTATTAACAGCCACGTTAATTAGGCTGCCCGACGTTAGCAACACAAAAGTTATAGAATTAATGTTTTAAGATGAAATATTGACTTATTTGGCACATTTAACTCCTCTGATACAGAAGATACGAGAGAGGATGACCCTTTTAAATATCCTCTGCTGACTGAAACAGAAACATATCTGCAACATTAAATATTTATTAAATGCACTGGCTGGAGCAGGAAGGACAGGTATTTGCATCCAGAGCTTTACACACCAAGGCCTATAAAACACAAAATTGCTTTGTCCACAAATGTTTTCTGTGCTTTACGTTTCAAATGAGGCTTGAAGATGCACATCACAGCTTGCACAACAGAAACTAAAACAGATAATCAGTGCATGAGATAAAGAGCCTTACAAATAAAATGCATTCATTACATCGGCAAATTAACAAAACTTTGTGATCCTCCAGATTTGGTTAACCTGATTATTCTTTAAGATCACAGTCCACTCTGCAGAAGATGTAAAAACAAAAACGTCAAAGGAAAGTATGAAACCTGGTGCTATACGTACAGATTAAAGACTTGATCCTTGGACACAAAATTCCTGCATCCAAAAGGTAATTCCTTCTGTCAGCTGAACCAGTTAGCATGTACACAAGGCCATTCACAAGGCAGCAGCTTAAACACTTAAACACAGAGTAAATGATGCGCTGCATTGCAAACAGGAAACCAAAGCATTTCCTGGATATGTATATCAAAGGCATTGAAAACAAGTCAACTGTGTTTATTGGCATGGTAGTGGGGGTTGGGGGCATTCAAGCATATTTTAACTGAGTGCAAGGCCATACTAAATCTGTCAACCACATATTAAAGGCAGCAGGTTGTTATTTAAACTGAATTAGAAAATCAAATATTACCAATTTCATATAACACAGTAGGAATTCTTTTTTTTTTAAACTCTGTCCCTTGGAATTAATTAATAGACTAAAAGCCTTTTTTAAAGCAACTTCTTCATGGTTTAAGACATCTTAGATACCACTCTGCACTTGCCTTTTTTTTAATAAATTGACACAATGTATGAATATGCAAACCAGCCTCATCCATCTCCACTGCTTTCAGGCAGCAGCTGCTCAATGCTACTACTCACGCTACCTTCTCGGGAGAACTCCATTAAACAGTTAAATAGCCTTTAAAACAGCTGCTAATGTTAGATCAACATTGTCTGAACTACATTTGTAATGTCCCACACAGCAAACTGACTAAATTGATTCCCCAAGAGCCTAAATGAATTCACTATAAAGTCATGGTTCGAGAGAACAGGCGGTTCTGCACAGTTCAAAGTAAAAAATGCTAACATTGCGACCTCAGTTTTCCTATTCTGACAGAGTTCGTGTAAAAATGAGAAGCCTAGCAGGTTAACGGCTGATGCATAATGATGTGGTGATAGTCTTAGTCTAAAGCTGTGTGCACGCAGTACTGCAGTGCAGTTAAAACAGTTAGTGGGTCATCCAATAACCGGAAGGTTGGCGGTTCGACTCGCACCACTAAAAGATTGGTGAACTGACAGCTGGAGGGGTGGCAGTCCACCTCCTTGCCACGGCCCTCCATGCTCCCCGAGCGCTGTGAATGGCTGCCCACCGCTCCAGTGTATGGCATCTGTCTCCATGAGTGTGTGACCCTGTGCATGTGCATGTGCATGTTCAACAGGTGCCGACCTGGACGGGTTAAAAGCGGAGGAGAAATTTTGTACATGACAATAAATCTGATCTTAATCTTAAACAAAAGTGGAACCAACATACTGCATGTTTATCAGTTGACAATGAAAATATCACTTTTACAATTTGGATGCGAATTGCAAATTATGTTTGAGCTCCTGTTGCATTTTCCTGCCTTGCAGTGACAGTGCAAGAGTTTTTGGGAAGTGCGCTGGTTTTATCGTCCTATCTGGCTCGATAGGCTACGCTGGTGTAGGTGTGGATATATAAAAGGTTTGCCTGGAACTTCTCTAAGGGATGATCAAAGTTCTTGCTCCTGCAACTCACGCTGCAGATCCCTATTTTCACTAGAAGTCTGCTTCAGTTGTATGGCTCAAAGTGCATCATCAAAAGATCAAAATAGTTCCAGTATAGCGTTCAAATAAAAAGTTGCTTTTTAACTGGTTCATTTTTGTTTTATTTTCTGTTCTTCTGTACGAGTAGTACAGTGTCCATCATTAAATCAAACTTCTGAAAATGGAACAAAAAAAACACTGAAAACACAGAACTGGCAGAACAGATCGATTAAGTCCAAAAATAAAAACATTACTCGCATACATGCAACACTGTGGAGCATTAAGTGACATAAAGCCAGTGATCCCAACTGTTGACATCATGACTATACCCTCTGTAGAGTAACTTCCAAAAAAATAACAGAATACTGTTTTTAAGCAGTAAAATAAAATGAACAGACCATGTCCTCATCACGATAGACAGTGTAGAAACATTTTTCATATCAACTAAAGCCAGCACAACTATTGCCCTTACAAAGACTCGTGGTCTTCAGCACATCATTTACTTTTTTCTAACATTTGTCCCCCCCCTCACCCTAACAAAACTACTCCAAATAAACATGAACAGGGATTGATTTTAATCCTTTCAGCATAGTCAAGTGCCACAGCTGCAAGTGCCTCTTGCCAACAAAATGTAACCTTTAAATTTTCATCAAAATTGTTTATTGACTGAAGTCTGTCAGAGATAAATCGGTGTTATTCACATACTGAAGTTATCACTAATGGAAATCTTTTCCAGCCAGGAACCAAAGCCCTGCTGATACAGGTATGCACGCAGCACATTCTTAGCCTCCTGGTACGGTTTTGCCATCCTCTTCAGATACAAACAATAATAATACAGACAGAATGAATAGAAACACACTTTAAAAAGAATTTTTCCTAAGTAAATGAGCAACATTCATGTGAATATGTTACCTTTGCCTCTCTGTAGGAGCTTGTAGCCAGCAGGTCCAGCCTCTGAGCCTCTTTAGCCACCAACTTGAAGCGATGTAGCATGGCTGCTTTGCACAGACGGCTTGCCAGTGCAGAGCCACTCTTAAATGGAGATCTACAAAACGTGAATTATTGTGATACTGTAATTATGATTTAAACACAAACAAACCAAAGATAGCAGTATCAACTCTTTATTTATCCTATATTCAATGACCATAAAACCTTAGATTTCTACTTATCAACCTGCTGTACCTTTATGCTCAAGTATGGCTGTAGGACAGAGTCATACACATTTTACTACATCGTTTCCATGAATTAGCTTGTTAGTACATTTGGGTCGATATTCTCTGATCATGTGCAAAATCAGTAGATAAGTCTACAACTGGCCTTACTCTCACCTTCCTGCTCTCCGTGTCTGTGTTGGAGAAATCTATTTGATTAATCTAATCTATTCATATCCAAGTTATCTAAACGGATGCTACAAAGTGTCATACAAGCAACAAATGTTAACAAATGTCTAATTTAGGAGATCCCATAACACGGAGTGTGCTTGTCCAGTGGATCAGGCTGCGTGTGGACAGTGTGCAAACATTTTTTTTCTTCTTAAAAACAACAAAACAAATGGCCTTTTCCAATGAGACTTTTTCCTCAAAATTTAGGAAAACAAATAAATAACAAACTCAATGATTATACAACTCAACTCAAAATAATATTATTTCAATAAATTAACTAAAGTTGTATCGCATACACAAACGGTAAAATTTCATGCTCACAATGTAGTGAAGTGCAACCACAAAATTGACATTTTGTTACTGTACGGCCTCTGTAACAGTCTCAAATAAAAAGAAAAAAAACAATCGACTTAACATAACCGATTGATGCAAAATATGACTCCCTTCTCCCAAATTTACATGCAGTCATCCTTACTCTTCTATGGTCTTGCCCTCGAGACCATCCACGACCTCCAGAGAGCTGTCTCCTTCACTCCAGTTGATACTGTGGGTCAGCTGGCTGCTGCCACAGCAGGTGACCACAGAAGGGACCAGGCTGATATGGGACCGCATCAAGCAGTAGAACATGGGCAGCTGAGAGGTGATACCCTCCACACGCTGGCTCACTGACATCTCCATGCCACGGGTTTCACTACAGCAAGAGTCACCTGGAAGATTTCATTTAGCAAATTCAGAGCATTCCAACAACTAAATTCAACACGTCTGAAATTACTGTTGTATCGTGCTCTTATTTTCAAGGTTTCACAAGTGCATTTGCAGCCAGCAAAGCAAATTCTAAAACTTACCCTCTGTCACAGACAAATGTGACTGTTGCTGCCATTATGAAGAAAAGTGGTAAAGATGGTAACCCTGAACCTGTGCCACAGAGGTACAATCTGCCAACTTATACTATGAGTAAAACTACTAACAAGTTCTGGTTGAAAGCATTTACTTACTACCTCACCATCTACCCTAAACTTCCCCGTCCTACTAAGCCGAGACCTGACCTTTCATCTCTTTCTTTTGCCTGTGCCTGAAATTCTGTGTATATTTCTCATTCACCCATCCACAAAGATACTCATACGGTGCATTCTATCTATATGCACTTTATATACATCATGCAGCTCCTTTTCCTCTGCAATCACACACCGATGAACATATCAGGGGCAATGTGGGGTTGAGTGTCTTGCCCAAGGACACTTTTATATGTAGTTCAAACTTGACAACCTCACTACCAGCTGACCAACAGCCACCCCCAGTTGCTCCAGACTGTTATACCACATGGCTTTAAAAAAAAGAATAATTTTGTAGCAAGTAACACGACTATCCAGATAAATAATTAAGCATACCTGTAAAAACGGAGCACATCCAATTTTTATAAATAAGATTATCAGCACGAACTGGGAAGTCTAGCATTCCATTCCACTTGTTGCCTAACCTTTCACAGTTACACCTAGCATGTTTCTGCTTTTATGTCGCATTTGGTGTTGATACACCTGAGGAAAAGCTCTCAAAACTTATGGCACAAGCCAAATCAGCTCTTAGTCTAAGCATGAATCGACTTACCTATGAGGATGCTCTGGACATAGATGGGCTCAATGAAGTGGCTAAGCAGTGCTCCTTGGTATCCTAGTACCTGCCACTGTGTGATCTTGTCCGTGGTCGACATGCTGACTACCTTGCAGGTTGAGTAATCAAAGTCTGATGACAAAACTGAGAACACCTTTAAAATGAAAATAAATGTGTTATTATGCATAAATTATGTACATAACAGCTGCTTTAAAAGCTACGAGAAACTGTCCAACAGTACCATACCTTGCCTCCTACTGACACATGTAGGCTGATCTCATTGTTGACATGCCATGCAGAAATTGACAGAGGGTTCAGTCGCCTGAAAATAAAGCAGAGAACAAGAATGATCCATTTATCTCAAATGTTCATCCAAGCTGATCCAAAGAGTGGAGTTACACACACTTACAGCTTGGAAGGGATCTCAGCAGCACCCTTTGGCAGCTGGTTCATATAGAGATGAAGGGTAATGCCACTCTTCAGGCTGAGGAGATTTCCACTGATGTTTTGCTGGAAAATTGACTTCTCAGTCAAACTGGCATTTTTGCTGAAAAACATCAGCAGGTGCCGGTACAGATACCTGACAACAAAGTTTGAGAATGGTGCGTCATGTGTCATTGAGAACATCTACAGATGAAAAACTGCACAGATTAAACAAAAAAAAAAAAAAAAGGTCTTTGTAGCTTCCTGTATGGATAATCAGGCAAATTGGTCCCTCTCCAGCTGTTTGTTATCCCTAAAAACTCAGTGTTAATTAAATTTACTTTTTCCCCACAAAATTCCTCTCATAGTTTTAACATTGGATGGGGTGTAAACCTGCCATTTCTTTGTTAATTAGTGCATGGGGATCTAAACTAACATGCCGATGTAGCCCCGAAACATCTCCTCCCACCAGTTCTGAAAGTCTCCTGCAATTGTGAAAAACCAGCTCTGTTTTGCCCATGTTGTAAACACCAAATAGCAATAAAATAATGGTCAGGGCTACTAACCAACTCACTGAATGCAAGACTCAGACAGCAAGGTGCTTGCAAGAAGCAACAGTCACTATGACTAGGGCAAAGCTGGGCAGAGCAGTCTCTGCCAAGGCTCAAGTGGGCCTCTCCACCAAAACTGTTCAGTGAGACACCCCGAATAACAGAGGGCATGTCAGTCAGCAAGTACGTTTTCTTCTCTTATGTGTCATCTCTTTGCCCTGCCCTCTAGCAATAGAGTCAGTGAGACCTCAGAGCCCAAGTGTCGGTGCGTGCCTCACATGAAATGAGCAGAAAACTAAGCCTCAAACTTTTCAAGATTGTGTAAAAACCCTGAAATACGCAAATGGCCCCAACAATAAACACAGCTCTGCAGAAAAAATTGTACCAAAAAAAACAAATCTAGTTGTCCAGCAAATTTATAATAAAATAAAAAAAAATGTTTAAACAAGTTCTGTTTGTCAAACTTACAAGAACACACCCATGTCCACTACAGCTGGTAAAACTGCACTGAAAAGAGGTCTAAGTTTATATATCAATCACTTTACATGGAAAAATTCAGTGTTTTCCTCTTCATCATGAGGTAATGAGACTGTATTTAATTACATCATTATGAATCAAGAATAACTTGAACAGGTTTGGGTTTGCCACTAACCTCATAAGAGACCTCCTTGCGGTGACAACTGCATGTGAATCGTGTACAATTCGTCCGTTCGATGAGACACACTCTTTAGCGTTGAAGTTCCCAGTGCCAAGAGCGACCACCTCACATCCGCTGGCTAAAGGGAGAGGAAAGGGCCGTGTAGAGGGGTAAATATGTGCAGCAAGTGGTCACACAACTTCAAAGGAAACTTAAATTGATCTGTACTCATTTCACTTTTTACTGAACATACTTGACACAGCTTTATGTGATATACTGTATAGAATAGTTGTGTGCAACATTTAAGAAATGAAGGCAATACAGACGGCATATGCATTTCTAGAACCCCAAAACCATCTGTGCTGAACGCTGAACATGTAATTTACACAGGGGTGCAACAGCCTGGAGTTTAGTTGTTATATTTATGGAATGATTTTCTTTTCCTTCTTCTGATTTTATGTAGTTGTAAAGCACTTTGAATTGCCTTGTGTATGAATTGTGATCTACAAACAAACTTGCCTTACAAACCCAACAATGTGCTTGATACAAGTCAGACTGATGAACATATCGAACCCACTTTTTCTTTATATGATCACCTACAAGTTTGAACGACGAATGCTGCTGTGGTGCCCGCACAGTCAGAGAACACCGGGTGGCTGTTCATCAGTTTCGCAAGCTGGTCCCTGACAGCATGTGGAATCTGAAGGTTGATGGGATTCTTCCTTTCTGAGCAGCAAAACAGGACATAAAAAGAGATGATAATGAAAATAAATTGGTCTTTAACTGATCACACAACAAACAATGAATGAAGTACAGTTTTTGAGCTTCCCTTTTTGTCTCATAAGGTGCAATCCTAAAATAATAGCACCAACTTGGACACCCAAATTCTGAAATTGAACTGATTGTAGAATAGTAACTTTATCAATTTTAACCAAGGAGATGAATCCCTTTTTCTAAAATAAAAGAGCAGTTTAGTATTTCTGTACAAAAAACAAAATGCCAAAACCCTTCAGTCATTTTTTTAAGATGCAAAAAATATGAATGCATTATTCTATTAGAGCTGTTGTACTATCTCCCATCCCAGTCAACAGATCTTGTTTGAAACATAACCCTGTAATTTATGCTTTAATTAAGATTTGGAAACAACTGAGGAATCATTTCAAACTCTTTCACTCCTTCAGCTCTGGATGAGGCCTGGAAACGATTGGGGATTTGTACTGTTGGTAACCTACACATAAAGGGGACTTCTGCCTCTTTCCAGCAATTCCAAGAAAGGTTTAATTTACCGGGGACTCAGTTTTTCAGATATCTTCAGATTAGGAATTATGTCAGAACACACCTCCCTAATTTCGAGAAGGCAAATCCAGACAAAATAGAGAGTTTATTTAATCTGTTCCTCAATCCACGCTACATTATCTTGCAACTATATGAGATACTACAAAACATGTGCTGTCCTAAGATGGACAGGATAAAAGAGGAGTGGGAAAGAGAGTTTGGAGCCCTGATACCTCCCAATGTGTGGGAGGAGAGTTTGGAGCACATCCATGATGTTCTATAAACGCCCAACACTTTTTGATTTAATTCAACATAGTGCACAGACTACACTACTCCAAAACGAAGCTGCATAAAATATCTGCTGTAGTCTGTCCTATGTGTGAGAAATGTGAGTCCATGGAGGGTACCCTATCTCACAGTTTCGCTCTCTACCCCAAACGTCACAACTATTGCTATGAAATATTTGATTTCTTTTCATTGATTTTGGGGATTCAACTAGACCCAGATCTTATTTTAATAATTCTGGGAACATCTGAGGGGCTAAGGAAGCTAAATGGTGCAAAACAGCACCTTCTGACAAGATCCTACTTAACTGGAAGAAGAGAGAGGTTCCTTCATTTGATTGGACAGACCCCTTAAATTTGGATACGCACTGTTGTCTTTTTCTTTTTTTGTCCTGTCCTTTTTGTTTCATCTGTTTTGTTGATGCAGGGCTCTGCCTGTTTACGTGCCATTCAATTTTTTCATTAGTCTTTTTTGTCAGGGATTACTTGCTCACCTTCTGTAAAAAACAAAGGAAACATAACTGTCGACATTCAATTTCTCTGTTATGTGATTGGTTTCCCAATAAACATATTTGAAAGATTTATATTATTCCAATAAGCTGCAAACAAATTGTGTCGATTCTGAGTGTCGGATATCTAATTGAACTGTTTTTTCAAACATTTGGGGCTCATAAACGTAGTGAATAGCAGTCTGTTCTACAGACTAAGTTGAGTTTGCATTCAAAATTCTGCAGACAGACCTACAGTTTCTCAGTGCAACTGTTTCTGCAGAGTTTGAGTCATGCTGTTGTTGCATTTCACAAGTATCTGTCGTTCAAAGTTTGTGGTCTGGTAAGCAAGTAGCTATACCCAGAAATATTGAGCAACCACATTAGCATCACCCAAAAACTGTGTGGCTTTTTCACATAGGAAGAAATTGATCTTTCCGATTCCACTTGTTGCTTCCACAGTTCATCCACATCATTAATTCTGATATCTTGTATCACATGTGTGTGTACGTGTTTTTTTTGTTGTTGTTTTTCAAAATAAGCCACAGTTCAAAGCCAAAGTGAGAAGGAAGTGAGAACAACAGATATTCTGAGTTTCCTTCAGAGGGTGCGATGGGGTGAGAAATTCTCAGAAAAGAGCCACCTTTACTCCGCATCTAAAAGTGAGAAGGTTCAGAATCTCATTAGGATGCCTATTGGTTGCCTTTCTTTGGAGGTTGTTGGAGCATATCCAACTGCGAATAGACCCAGGACTTGACTTTGGAAAAGCTGAGGAAAATGGATGAATGGATGGACGCACTGATTCTCGCTCCCTCCTTCTTTTCATGAGATTAGAAGAAAGATGAAAAAATAAAAACAGAAACTCTTGGTCAAACTTCTTCTACAATGTAAAGTATTGCTCCAAAGTCTCTAAAATAGAACTCAGTTGGGGAAATAGAAATATTATGTTAGTTTTATTGATACTGACTGACCTTTCTAATATGACAAGAATGCAGTATTAAACAGAATCTGCCGAAAGATTGCGACTTTTCTGACTGCGTTGTGTGAAAAATCCAATGATGCAATGACCCTAAAATGATGTAGTCTGAACTTGGCTTTAGGCACCGTGTTAGTGACACTTCTATTAACTTCCATATGGGCCATCATTAAAGAGTGCGATACTATAATATTGCTAATTACCATAAACGGCTCTACAAGAGTGGATGTCAGACATTGATGGCTCCTCTTTTACTGGCAGGGGTGGAGGGACATCTAAAGAAAGAACATGCAAGGAAAACAACATGGTTAAGTGACACCATATATGATACTTCACCCGACACCCAACAGTATGTGCACAGTGTTTAACTGGCATCGTTCACCCTTTAATACTTGTCCTCTACCAGTAACTGTTGAAATGAATTCTATTTCCTGTTTATTATGCATTATTCATCTACATTGTTGTCCACATTTGCCTTCTATTGAGCGGCTGCTTTATAAGACTAATCTCAGTAAACCCATCTGATTTTAATAAAAGGTGACTTTGCTTTCCTAAAACATTAAGTAATTACTCTAATCAAATCATTCCTGTGAATAATGCATTCATTTTTAATCATTGAACAACATACTATTGTTGGACTACCTTTAGTACCATCTTTGATCATAGCACATTCACTGAGCTACAATTAAAGCTTCTTCAATGTCACAACATCAATTTCCATCAATAGTTGCAGTAATGTTTTTTTTTAACCAAAAATCAGAACATTGTTTACAGACTGAGCCTCCTGACACAGTCATCATGGATTATGCTCAGGTCATTAAGGAATACAAAAATAAACTACTAGAAAAACCTGGGAATTCTGTATATTAAGGTAGTAGCTGACCTCGTTTTTTGGGTACTAAACAAACACCTAACCACCTGAAGAAGCCAAAGATCATGGATAACATTATCATAACTACTGTTACGGAATCTCTACAGGTATCATCGTGGAACAGATTTGGATCTCATTTAGTTTCAAATGTTTAAGAACCATCAAAGTCTCTCACAGAAACAGTATTTGCCTCAGACCCTGACCTGATGCCTCTGGAAGAGTGGACTTCAGACTTTCCAAGGTGGGTAGCAAGTCCTCCAGAGCAAGCTTTGCCGCTTTAAGACGAGCCTCCTTCTTGGTTATTCCCATGCCAGTCTTGTACTCAACCCCATCAACCACCACACAAAAGGCAAAATAAAGCCCTGGTACGTTTCCTGAGAAAATAACAATAAATCATTAGATTGTTGCCACTTCCTAAATTCTACATGATCATTTTCTGACTGTGGATATGAAGCAGTTCAAATAATGGAAGAATGTTGAGTTTTTTTCATAACGTACCAATCTTCTTCACGTAGAAGAACAAACTGTAATTAGTGACACACGCAGGCAGGTTGGCAAGCTAGCCACACAGATATTACTTAACCCTTCCCCTCAGGTACATTAATAATTATGTGTGTACTTTGAAATAGAACAAAGACAGACAATATATACTATACTTTTTAGGATACTTTCTATCTGTACTAACAAACATATCTTCAAAAGTCTAAAGTTATTTACACTCCAAATGCTTTGAAATGTGACATGTAAATCAAGGAACAGGATGGATGTGACACATATTTTCATTTCGAGAAACAATAAACACATTTTTTTAAAGATATTTTATTCTCCTAAACTGCAGTCATAGCCATTTAAGTGTTGATTGTTAGGTTTACGAGGTGTTCTTAAATGCACCACGAAGTCTGGCTTCAAAGCAAAGCAGATTTCAGAAATTACAAAGTAGCAAACAATAAACGCAACAATAAGTTCCATGTTCTAAGTTTCACTCCTTCAGATTTTCTGATTAAATGTAAAATGACTCAGCTCAAGCCGTAATCAGCCTGCAAGCGGTTCTGCAGAGTTGAGGTAAGAAAAACAAGTATTCACATGGCACTGGAGAACTTCTTGAAATGGAAGCAGCAACCGTTTATCTATTGCACTGTTGTTTTTAAAAAGTATGCTAACAAAGCTCTTAAACTGCCAGCTACAATGAGTCGTAAGCTAGTCTGCAGCTTGTCATGTTATATTGATGCCAACTTATCTTTATCACTAGATTTAGCATGGGCCAAATTTAACTGCAGTTAGTGTGACTAAGTAGATGAGGTCATTGACTTAAACGCAGTCTGTAATACAAGTAGCACAGAGAACAAGCACCACAGCAGCCGATTTCAATGAGTGAGAGAGAGTTAACATCTGGCTATTGAGCACTGGCTACTGAGCACAATGGGTAAGTTTTGAATCAACAATCAGTCTTGCATCTAATGACTGTGGTCAAAGACAGAAACACAACACCTAGGTGCACATTCATTTTCACTGCTGTCGTTGGTAGCTACAAATGTGGGCGCAGCTCACTTTTTCTTAACAGAAATTCACACTCGCCATATATAAGGTCCCACATTGATGTCCTGAAACTGATAGCAACAACTTGCAAACAAAAATAGACAAAATTGCTAAATGTTTACCTGTTGGAAAAGCACCTAGCTGTCACTTTGTTCTGCTGCGTGGGGATAATGTCTGTGTTCCGATCAAAAATAGCAAACTAGCTTCATCGTCTCAGAAAATTGCGCTTGTTAGAAATTGTGGTCCAATACAGCCTGAAGTATATACAAAGTGCAATGTCATCTCTTTATGTTGTTGAAGTAACACACCTGCCTCCAGCAAACTGTAGCCATCACACACAGAGGGCAAACATGCAAAACATACTAGTGGAAATAGGAAAGGGTTTAATCAGCTTTTTAGTCTCTAAGGGCACTTTCACACCAACTGTGACTATCTTGGTGTGAAAGCACCTTTAGAAGAATTTCAATCTACACAATAATGCAATAAAGCCTTACCCGTCGTTACCGTTTCCTTGATGTTTAGGTGGAACTGTAAATTTTGGGCAAGTTGATGGAGTAAAGACAATGCATTCATTTCCCCTTTCATGTATCTGTCAATCAGCTTTTTGTGCATCACTTTTGGCTTACAAGGACCTTGGTTGGT
Organism: Leuresthes tenuis; assembly: GCF_036924035.1. Classification (NCBI taxonomy): domain Eukaryota; kingdom Metazoa; phylum Chordata; class Actinopteri; order Atheriniformes; family Atherinopsidae; genus Leuresthes; species Leuresthes tenuis. The sequence continues at coordinate 5,609,474 of NW_027325365.1, forward strand.
AAAAGTGGAAAAAGCACAGGATTGGCAAATTAGAATTTCATATATACACGTGTAAGATTGTGACACTTTGTGGATTAACAATGAAATGGAAAAATACTGGGAAAATGTAACGTGATTTAAACAACACACTCAAACGAACCAAACTCAAATGATCTTTTTCCTTGTTTGTCAGAGTCATGTTTGCGAAGACCAGTCAAGGTAGAGGGCGGTTTGTATGTCGGGTTTATTTCTGATGATGCAGGCAAATTCTTCATGAGGATTTGAGCAAAGCAGGCTCCTCTAGAACCAGGAAATGATCCACCAGCTGGAAACATCTTGCACGCTTTCACAATTTCTAAGAAGAGAACAACCACATTTAATATGAAACTATACATAGGAAAAAAAAAAAAAAGATACCGCTCTTTGGTCACATTCACAGGGTGTAATGGCATATAAGGACTGCCCCTATTCTTCCCCTTGTTGAATATTTAAAATAGAACGATAGTATTATTAACATTGTTTTATATACATGAATATAAAGTTGTTACAAAATGTACAAATTAAAGAACCCCAGTAGGTTAAGAAAGAACCTTATGTAAACAAGTTCTTGTAACTTTGCAACCTTCTGAGCAGCAGGAAAACGTACAGTGGTCTAACATTTCAAACTTGATATATAGTGACTCCAAATGACAGGTTTATACAGAGCTGGAAAAGACATATTTATGCGCCAATTTTATTTTTACATGTTACTAGAGGCTCAATGCAGACCTGGTATCTATTGCAAACATTGCGCTAATACAACATAAAAGTTGATTAACTGAGGCTCCAAATTTTCAGTCAGCTTAAAGAATTCAAGTCTCAACCTTTTCTGAAATGTGTGGATGGCCTTCAACCCTAAATGAGTAGGGATCCTAAAAAAAAAAAAAAAATCCGCATAGCTCAATATAGCACACTGCTGCAAACTGTAGCTAAACTTTTTAACAGCATCCAAAAAGGGAAATACGACACTGTAAACAATTTAAATGCTAGTTTTACCTGGCCATCTAATAGCTCAAGCTGGCAAGTCACTGGCTTGTTTGTTAGTGCTAGGTTGGATTAGCTAGCAAACCAACTGTCAATAAGGACTAATGTCAGTTTCTGCCACTTTAGCCAATTCAAACTGTAAATGAGTATAACACTTCTAAACGTGACCTCATGGCTCTCCGAGTGTTACGGTTACCGCTTGTCCCCGTTTAATTTACGGTTTTCGTCAGTTATGTTTCCCACACATTTCTGGCTTAATAGCAAACTGTGCTAACGCCTATCTTAAAAAAACGTTACATATGTAACATGTGTCGTTACGTGTGTAATTTTAAATAACGAAATAAAATCCAATGGTTCACATTTTGACGAACCTTTAGCCTCTTACCGTTCAACTTACAATTGCGTCCAACTGAAGGTTCTGGGAGGTGTGCGGGTGGAACGCACGTGCCTGCTGTTGGTCTGCTGATTGACAGGGTGCAGAGGTCAGTTGCTAAACAAGATGGATGCCTCCATTCCAATATGAACAAGAGTTGACTACAGATGCAAAATTGAATGAGTATTTTTTTCCTTCGTTTTTTCAGATTTGTTATATGTTGTGAACTTTGTGACAGTTATTGATCCGTCTGCCAGTTTGGGGAAAAACTGAAATAATGACAAGGTAAAGACTTTGTATTTTTCGGGATTAGCTCTCAGACCCTGACACATATTCCCACCTGCATGCCTTTTTATTTATATTCGGTGCTATTTTTGTAGGGCTAATAAGAAAACAGTGGAATTCAAACGTGTTGTGCATACATATACAAAACCTGGCAAATGTGAAATAAGGAAGTGAATAACAAGTCTGGAATCGAATTGACTCACAAAACTTAAATAACTGACTGTTTAATTTTACTTTACATTGAGAAAATTGATTATATTGAAATTTGTTTGAACATTGTATCTTTGTCATATTCTAGTTTAGAACAATTGTCTTAAGAGAGTTTAACATAACAAATGGTTACAAATGTTACTATGAATACTACTCTTTTCTAGGTTCATAATATTTCTTTATGATTAATCAACACCTTTGACTCAAATAAAGTCTTGATTCAGGCCTATTTTAGGTACATCTTTCCATGATGCTTATTTCATCTCTCTCAGTGTAAGTGGTGAGGATGTGGGATGTATATGAAAGGGGGCTTCCTCTCACCTCTGAAATAGCAACAGTTGTGACAGTATCTTTTTGACTGAAACACAAACTGACCTTGTTAACCTTAAAGGTGACCAATTTGTGTGTAACGGTAATTTCCTCACATCACATTTCTTGAAATAGTTTCCTAAACTCACTACCCTTTAGACAGCTGAAAAGATTAGAATTGCCCTAACTCTGTCCCCTGTTACTGGAGGTCATTGAAGGTTAGCATTAGGATGAAACTTGCATTTGTACTCTTAAAAATGAGTTTCATCTGATTTTTCACTTGTGGTGATGGAGAAATTTGTGGTCTTATTATTTCTTTTGTAGTTTGGAGATAAACTGTGACTTCCACAAAACAAAATAGATATTACGTCATTAACATGATTAGAATAGAAATAGAAAAATAGTTTATTCATCCCCCGTGGGGGGAATTCAAACATTAAGCACAGATTAAACACAATGCCTGGTCACATTTCCCTCATTCTGATTCATTTAATTTCAGTACAGTACTGTACCAAAGTCCTCAGCCAAATCTAATTTTTTCATATTTTGCAATTCACTCATTGCAAAAACTGGACAGAAACTGGACAAGTGTAGGATAAAAAGAAGTGTCAGGCCTACAAACCTTTCTGCAGCTGATAAACAGTGTCTGAAATTGATGTCCTTAAACATTCAGAAAATATCCAGCAGAGACCTGACACAGGACCTCATAGATGCATCTGGTCCTTCAGCTTATTCATCTACTGTTCACCGAAGCCTCATCCGAAATGGTCTCCAATGAGCGATGGTTGTCAGGAGGACACTCTTAAGGAAAATAAATAGAGCAAAAAGGCTGAGGCATGTCACAATAACACAAGAAGTGGACTGAAAATCAGTGGCAGCAGGTCTTATGGAGGGATGAATCCCCCCCAGAGCCTGGACCTCAGCAATATTGAAGCAGTGTGGGATCATCCTGACAGAGAACGGAACAAAAGGCAGCCAACATCCAAAGAAGAGCTTTGGGATGTCCTTCAAGAAGCCTGGAGAACAATTCCTGAAGACTACTTAAAGAAATGACAGAAAGCTTGTTTTAGAGGGTTCAGGCTGTATTGGAGAATAAAGGAGCTCAGACCAGATATTTACTTTAAAGCTTGTTAGAATTGTACAAACTCTTTTTATATACCTGAATATTTCAATGTATATGCATTGAAATAAGTGCTACAAGGTTACTCAATTTAAAAAGTATATTTGTTCTTATAGTTATATTATTCTTCTGAGGAAACAAAATCTAAATCAACCACAAGAAGCTTGGCTTGTAGCTGAGCTTACTATAAAGCTTTACAACTACTGTGGCGGTATCCAAAGCGAATGTTTACCTACTTCTTCTCATTATAATGTCTGCAGCTTGTATTAGTGGTTGTATTGAATTGAATTGTATGTATTTATTAACCTATGTTTTGTAAAGTAGCTCTTCAGAAGCTATAATGCAGAAAGGCTTTATGCAGTGGTGAGAGGATGTGGTTGCCTGTGGTCAGGGGTGTTTGACATTGTTTGAGTACAGGCAGAATAAAAACCTTTTGTGTCTTAGAGGATAAATGAAAGCCTACTGGTTGCAGTGTTTTCAGCCCCCTACCTTTAGCCATAAAGCACGACCAGTGGGGACAATGACTAGCAATTATGAGAGTGTACAATGGAACAAGCAGCCCACAGGCAGCGAGTAGTGAAGGTCACCACAGGAACATATATGGTTTGACACCTCCGTAGACATGAGCACCTTAGTTTAAATGTACTGATCTAACCCGTCAGCTTTGAAAAGGGAAAGGGTGCAGTCTGAAATGAGTTTCCTTGCTCGGTCCTTCTGTTCCCACATGCAGCTTTGAAAAGGGAAAAAGATGAGTCACTGCTGAATGTTTGGCCTTAACCACTACCCAATTTTCTCATTAATGAAGCTTTTAGGAGGAGCATCATCTTAAACTTAACAGGTAACATGTCCATTTAGCTTATATTTCTTAAAGATGTAAGACAATAGTGGGTCAAGAGTTGATTTTTGAATTGCATTCATGAAATATATATAAAAACTAGGTCAGTAGACACAAGAAATATTCATGTTTCCACAAGACAATCCTACAAACACGTAGCTCATTAAGAAGAAATTGTGAGAGAATGGGCTGAAAAGTTATCTCTCTGTTATGGGGATCTTTGTTTAGCACGGAAATATCGCAACGGCTTTGATCGGAAATGAAACTCTCAACAGTGGAAAAATTTGGTGTTATTATTAACTTTGTGCACTTTTGCACCCGCTCACCAATTTGGAAAAGCTAAACCCCAACAGAAAGCCATGGAAGGCATCGGAATTCCCCGCACTGTATGAGGCTATCAGGACACTATTATCAAACTGACAAATTTTTTCTTCTTAATCAATATTTGTTAAAAAAAAAAATGGGAAAGATACAGAAGCACCAGATAAGAGCATGAGACTCGCATGCAAATAGTCATGACCCAGACACACCGCAAACTCTTGTGTATGCAAATTAATTTTCCATGGTACAAGTCTTATTTTTGCTTCCTCCCACAGTTATTATCAATACAGCAATGTCAGCCTTTCAAATTTAACCTATAACCCATTTGGAATTTATTATGTCCTACTTACATTTTACCATCATTGGAGTACGGTGTGACACCTGTTTAAGCCTGTTTGCATTGCTCACAATTCATTAACCACTGAAATTCACATGTAATAGTCTGCTTCTGTAACAGTAGAGGGCAGTGTAAGAATGGAAACGAAACTGAAGGGTTTGGAACAGGTTGAAAATTACACATTTCTCTTGATAGTATTTAAAAAAAGGTGAGTAACCAGGTATGAGTAACTGAGATGTGAGTTATTATTCACTGCCATGCATTAGTTTAGGTAAGTTTTGGTAAGATAAGTTTAGGTAAAACCCCCAATTCTTCTCACTTTCACCTCAGTGGAAATATTAGAAGTAAATTCTGGAAAAAATGAGAAAGTTTTAAAAGAAATAATGTTGGAGTTGCATAGAAAGAACCCTTTTAAGCCAAAACAAAGATGTATCGGTGACTCCAAATTGACCCTCGGAGTGAGTGTGCATGTTTATTTGTCTTGTTTCTGTCAGTGTGGTGCTGTGATGGACTGGCGACCCATCCAGGGTGTACCCTGCCTCTCGCCAAATGGCAGCTGGGATAGACTCCAGCCCACCCGCAACCTCTGAATTGGATTAAGCGGGTATAGAAAATGGATGGATGGACAATTGATTCATCATAATCAGTGTAATAGGTTAGAAAAAGAAAAAGAAAATCTAATGTGAATTTAGTGAATTTAATGCCATTCACTGTATTTTGTCTCTTCCTGTCTCTATGACAACAGCCTCAACAATAAATTGGATTTGATGATTGATGACATTACAGACTTCCAAGTTTATGATTTATGATTAGAAATAAGATAGCTTCTTCATGAGCACATGTGTATGTCATACTCTTTACAAATATGATCTACACATAATTGGCTGAAGAGAGCTATACTAACCGTTTTACTGAACAGAGTACCCAAAGACCATCAGAAACCAGAGCCTAGTGCCCCATGGCTAACGCATGTTTTCTCTGACAGCACCCCACCATTGATAAATAACAGCCGTTCTTCTTTAGGCTGCTGGTGCGGTTGCATTCAGCTGCAGTTCTCCAATGCGTCTCCACAGCCAAGATTGAATCTTCCCCATTCATTAGACTAAGTGGATGAGGCTCTCTAATAGGGGCTCCCTTCCCCTCAATAATTGCTGTTGATTGGCGTAAATTAGACCCTAGTTGCCAGACGAGTGATTCTCGACGACGATAATCCGATTCCCAACTCAAACTAATAGGATTTTAACTCTGGCTTTGGCCTAATGTCCGTCTGCAAACCCTGGCTATGGCCCTATGCCCCATCCAGCTGACGTCCTCTGGATCATATCTGGGCCAGGCCAAGCTGAAGCTGCGATAGTGTATGAATTCTGCAGGGTTGGGGGTCGGGTCATTTCTATCCTGTGTCCCATGCTCTCAGTGATTCAATCCCTGCATAACATTCTTGGCATCAATTGGTCATTCATGTGTGTCACTTACATCACCAAGGGAACATGCGTGTGAATGAGACAGCAGTTTGCTTGAGAACAGTGCAGATGTTGGATGTCTTGGGTAACATGCAGCTCCACTTTAGGCCTGATAGTGGATGATGAGATCATTTAAATCCCTCATTTATAAAGACAGCGTGAATATGAATAAAACTTGGAAAACTGACACTTTGCATCCAAGAAGTCTAATTTTATTGTGAGCTGCAGATCTCCCATCTATTTTGACTTTACCCCATATAAATATGTATTTGTATCATATATATGTCCAAGCTGCTCGCATCATTCTTAAAGTCAAAGTCAAAGGACTAAGCTAAACTTTATGAAGCAAATTTCTGAATTCCCGGTTACCAGTGTAGTTACAATAACTGATACAAAAGGGATATAAATAACACTATCAGCATATGATATTAATCTTTAATTCCAGGTCTCTTACAGTTTAAGAATTGACAACTGGAGCCTGTCTTTCTTCTTGTTCTTCATGTACCCTCAGTTACCGGTCTGACAGCTTACCATGTGCGTTCCCAACAACATGAAGTCTATAAGTGGAGCACACTAAATGTTCTTTTGTCATTCAGTTGATAAGGGGACGGTGCTACTACTAAGGCCTGAGGACTAATGAATCTCCACTCCATTACCGCTGAATCGGACAGATTGCTCTCCTGGAGAAATGAATTGAGTTTTTTGTATTTGTGAGATCATTCTCCCTCCATTAACTGCTCTTTATCCCGTCTCTTCATCACAGGCAAATCAGGTTAGGCAGCCATGATTAGCTGGGGTGGCCTCCCTTTTTAAAAGGTAATTGGGTTTGGCGGCTCAGCTGATAGTGCCATTAGGACCAATAAAGGCTGGGCTTGGCTCATCGAGTGAAACAGATTCTTCAGCAGCAGATGGCAGACGCAGAGAGAGGGCTCTGATGCATTGAGGCTGAAAACAAAGTTTGTGTAACCAAAGTAGTTTGGGGCATCCTCTCTATGCATATGCCCCCTCCACCCCCACCAAAGCCCCAGCCAGTTTGATATTTTTGTTTTTAGTCACGGTGATGACATTTTTTTAAATGAGGCAATGACAACTTTTAATAGGCCTAACACTGACTGTGAAATAATTAGGCCATTAGAATGTGATTTTTTTATTAACATAATTAATCATTTATGTGGATACGTTTTAATGGCAAACTCGAGGCTATGCAGTCACCAAGGGCTGAGGAAGGGTAAGACTAATGCTTTCAGGGAAATCACTTTCCCCTGTGCCTGCATTGCGTAATATCTTATTATGGTTAATAATCTTTGGAACATGGAAATTGGGAGTTTTTAAGTTTCTTACAGAATTCACAGTTAATAAGCCACATAATATTCTCGTATGAGACTTGTTGGTAGGCAAAAACAGTATTCTGAAGGCAATCAAAATGAAAACCTGCAGTCCAACCAACAATCGATCCCCTCTTACTATATCTTCTCCTGTCATCTGGATTAAAGGAAAGGTGAACTTGCCAATTTCCGAGAAATTCCCGTAAAGCCCCAGATAACCTTACTGCATCTAGGGCTTTGTCCTATAGGAAAAGGTGCATTAGTGGTGACAGGAGGGCCAGTGGGGACTGGTGCTGATGGGAGATTTAGACGGTTGGAGGTGGGCTTGTGTATTGTGTGGCTGGCCTTTGCTGTGACCGTCTCCCTCTTATCTCCTCCACTGAGGGGGTCCAGTCCCCACAGCTCTTCTTATCTACGAGTTAGGCTTCGTTTTTCCCCTTTTCTTTCCCGGAATCTCAACCAACTGCAAATTTTTTGTAAATAAGATCGTTTTTGTATCATCTTTAGACCATATGAGAGGTTTGATTTCATGACATGCTACATTCTTGCAAGAATAAATGGAGTCTCTCTGACCTTATTAACCTTGAGGATGGTTATAATTTATTGGAAAATCAAGTAAAAGTAAGCCCAAAGTTTTAAAATTAAAAGTAAACCCAAAAGCTTACTTTTCATTGCTTAAAATCTTTTGTCAGTAAATATATCAACTTAAAGAATACACTGCGCAAATATAGTGTTGCATTTAGTTTTGTAAGTCAGTTGCTGCACCTCCACACACCCAGTGATGTATTGCTGAAGTATAAACAGAGGGTTGTGGTACATTTTCACCTGAGAGCTGCACATTTCCAGCCCTCCTTAATAAAACATTGTGTCGCCAGGCGCCGGTAAGTGTCCCTCAAAGAGCTGAGGGAGGAAGGGCGAGGGTAAAAAGCGTCCAGGTTAAGTTGTTTGAAAGGCCCCGGGTATTAAGAGGCATTTTACACTTAAGAAGTTGGTTTCGCTGGGTTTTCTGTTTCCCCTCTTATTGATTGATGCTCAACTATCAATGCATAATAGAAAAGCACTCAGAGCAAATGCAGGGTTATGGCCTTGGGAGGGAGTCGGCAGACGAGACTGCAGTACCCCCCCACTCGAATGCCATTATTGGCCCATAAAGGATCCCTTGGGAAGGCCACGGTGTTCAGATCAGCACACACCAAATACCCAATTAAAAAAGGCTTTAAATTCCCTCCTCTTTCCTGGGCAAAAATCAATCTGAATTCAATCTATTCGGCTAGGATTCCGACAGAGCAGGTAATTGCCCATAATCGGTCAGCTAGGTGACAACAGCTTAAAGGGGAGACACTAATACAATCAGGTATTTGCTTTCAACGCCCGTCCTGGGCCCAGGCCTTGGCTGTCGAAAAACAGGTAGAGTGCAGTTTATGTAGCCATCAGACAAAAGCGTATATAAAGTTACACAGGTCTTCTATTGTGAGGCGCTCAGCAGCTGATAAAGAGATCCTGTAAAGTACTGCAGGAATGATACTTCCTAAATGAGCCATTATGAAGCTGCAATAAATGTATTCAGCGATCATCTTCGAAAATAGCTTGTCAAGGAACTGGAAATGATATAGCGCTCATATTCTTCTATAAAAGGTTCTCACTGTCAACACATATTATTGGCAACATTTGCACACAAAACCTGCAGTCTTGTCAGGATAATTTCAGAGAAATTCTGAGCTCATGGTAAAGACCTGGTGTACTACAGGGTAGCATTAGACCAGTAGGATACTTAATGGTCGTAAATTACTGTACATAACCCCACCCCAGTGGCTGAATGTATTTCCTATTGCCGATGCCTGAGCACTGCCTTAATGTTTTTTGCTCCATAGCAGCTCTCTTGAGAAAAGATCCATCATATTTTAGTCTGCAAGCAAATTCTGTATGTTAATTTAAAGACAAACACACGTTTGCAAAAACATGTTGAAACAATTAAATGGATAATTCTGTCAGAAATAAAAGTACATAAATCAGATGCTATAATTAATGAAAAAAACATCTTGATCTCTTGGCCTACAGTAAAACATATTATCAGTGAGGTGCTGCTGTGAGAAGTTAGACAAATGCAAAATAAAAGAGACAAATCAACAAGATGAACATTATTTTTATTTAAGGGACATGTATCCGGCCTGCTGGGTTTTAGTCTAGTTTGGTTGGCCGGTAATATGATGTCAAGGGGTCAGCGAGAGTCAAAGGGTCAGCAGCAGGAGGCTACAATTAAAGGATCTCTCAATAAAACGGGAGCTAATATTACCAACTTCACTCACTCAGCCTGACTGCAGAGAAGTGAAGAGGGAATTCCTCGAAGCAGAGAGCGCAGGGCAAACAGCTTGGCTCTTGAAATTACTTTCTGTAATGGGTGCAGTCTTCGAAAGTGGAGGCGCAATTTTAATTGACCAATCAAAAGGAAACAAAGCAGCTAATCTTCAGACGCAAAGCAGAAAGCCAATTGAATTTGTTTCATTTCCTGCCCGATCCATCACAGTTTAAGACTGTAAGGCAGTGCATCAGTATAGTTGATTATGAATATATCAAATAGCCAGCTTCTCTGAGAGCTTTTGCCTTTGTACAGTGCACACTGAAAATATTTTTTTTTCTCTTAGAGATTCCTCTGCTCTTGTGTTTCATTTTGATTTAGTCACCAAAAGCAAAATTAGTTTGCAGTCTCAGCAAAATAAAAATCTATCTGATTAAAATAGCTGATAGTTATCTTTCACTGATAAAGTTTTTTTTCTTCATATCATCTAATCACATGATTTTTTTAAATAATGCAGTGCATGTTTATCGATAAGCTTTACAAAGTTAGCTTAGTAATAAAAATAGTAAAATAAGGGAAGGAGAAAACCAGTTTAATTAGAAAAATTGTCAAAGTGTGAGAAAATATATATTCTGAAGTAAAAACCGTTTCTCATCTGTCATCATGATTCTGCGAGGTTGTTCTCAGCTCTGTGAACATGAGTGAATGTGACTGGCATCGCTGAATATGCTCAGCATCATTTGTCCATGAGGTGGCGTATAACACTCCCAGTTGCCAAAGAACACTGACTGAATTTAAACTGTGAAGACAGCAGTCATGAACGGCCTGTGCTTCATTTTGTGCCACAAAAATAAAATTCAGTGGATGGGAACATTAAAAGGGCTACTGGTGGAAGAATCTGGATCCCACACAAAAGTGAAAGTAGCAGTTATAACCTGAAATATGTTCAAATATACAGCTCTGTATTTACATTTCCTCTTAATCAGACTGCATCTAAACAGCCTTTGAAGTTGTTCACCGTGTACAAAGATGAGACAAACCTAAGAAACTGATCATGTTTTGTATTCTAATCAGAATAATTCTATTTTGAATTGAATACTGCTGTATCAATCCCCAAAGGGAAATTGTATTGCTGCAAGATAAATTTAGAGGAAAAATAACTATATAAGAACAAATAAAAAATAATCAAGATGAATAAAATCATTTCACAAATTGTTGAAAAGTTTAAATGTAGCTGCTTAAAATATCAAGCAACTGCTATAAATTGATTAGAATACAGCTAAAGTTAGTTCATCATGCTACAAGCTGAACCCACACGGAAAATGCAGGGGTGAAACCTTTTTCCGGGAGCATTGTTGTCAGATATAAAATTACAATGCAGACAAAAAAAATGTGTATTGTGTCTCAGGTTCAACAAGTAAAATCTCCCACAAAAGGATTACCTTCCAAACAGATGACTGCTCATATTTATTGAAAGCGTCTTCCACCACAAGTGAAAAAGAAAGAGAATACTTCAGTAATCATGAACAACGAAAAAGAAACTAAAAATAGAAAGCAGGAATTACATAGCTGCATGCAAAGTAGGGCTGACACAACATTTTAAATACACTACCGTGACCAAAAAAGAGTTCTCTTGAACAATATTATTTCAGTATCCAATCTTTTTTTATGTTCTTTGAGTGTTTTTTTTTTTTTGTACACTAAATGGACAACAAAATGACCACCAGGTGAATAAGTGGGGAAATGATACTGTGTTAACCTGCAAAAACACAACATTATTATTTATGTGTTATGATAATTATGAAGTGAAGACAAGTAAAAGATACTCTTAATAGGACACTATTTTTTGGTAGATTACATTTGAAAGCTCTATACATTTGAAAGTAAGTTTATGTAATGTCCTTGAGTTTACAACATAAGGAAATGTGCATTGGTAGGGCTTTACAGAAGTATATATTCCACACATTTTTTTTACATGGGAGTGAAATGCATGAGTTATGTCAGTGATATGTTGCACCAGCTCAGGTGGTAGAGTGGTCATCTCCAAATGCAATGATTGGTAGTTCAGTGTAGCTCCTTCATGTGTTGAAGTGTCCTTGGGCATGATACTGAACCCCAGCATTGTCTATACATTCACCGATGTGCGACTGTTGAAAATAGTGCTGCATACATATAGAATGCATACATGCACATTAAAATGGTGTTTTGCAGAAGTTAGATAAGTTTAAAAGGTGATATATCTGAGAATCAATTAAAAGTAAGTTATTTTTTAATATGAAGGTATATTTTGCTGCCATGAAATATTAACCACACAACAGATGCAACTCTTGCAATGTGTTGTTTGTTTTGTACATGAGTGATTAAAAAAAAAACACATGGAAACAAATCATGGTGGTTTTCAGGAGGTTTTCACAGCTACACTTCCACCACATTTTGGGCAACTTTGAAGCTGTGAATGACTCAATCTGCTGCTTTCACACCACCAGGCGCTGCAAGTGCAGCTTGTATTTGATTTCACAGAGAAGTGGTAAACATGCCGGTCTTTTCCACATCTCTGTTGTTCTGACACGCTCAGCTGAGACAGAGCAGCTCTAAAGTGTCAGCTTGAGGATGTGGGCACTGCAGGTCAGCTTTCACACACACAAACTTACACTTCTCACATTTCAGCCCACAATATGGGTGGATGTTGCTGCAAGCATCCCAATGTCTGCCTTGAAGGAAATGCTTACATATGCTGTAAAAGATTAACTTGGTTGTTTGAAAAAAGTGATACACATGGGAGGATAATGTGATTTTACCGCACCACAGTGTCTTTGTGTGTGTGTCTAATTGTATCAGTGTTTCATGTACAGGCCAACAGGTGACATCAGTCGTATATAACCCAGTCCCAAAAATGTTGGGATACTGAGTAAATTATTGAATGAAAACAGAATACAGTGTAGCATCTAGTACTGATTTTCAGCTGTGTCTCTTTCAGCCATGTACTGTAAATGATGGAATATTTAAAGTATTCACAATTTTACATCGTGGAACATTATTTTAGAAGTGTTCCACAATTTATAGACATAGTTTTTTTGACCATTTTTGCTTCTGAGAGACTCTGCCTCTCAAAGGTGCTCTTTTCATACCCAGTCGTGTTAATTACCTGTTGCTAATTAACCTTATCAGTTGCAACATGTTCCTCCAGCTTTTTCCGAAAAGCACCACTTACTTTTCCAGCCTTTTGCTGCCCTGCGAAGACGTGGGACTGCCATCAAATTCAGTATTAACAAATAATTTTCTTGAAACATTTGATATGTTTCCATGTTATACTGTGGATGAAATGCTGGTCTATGACATTTGTAAATCAATTGATTGTTTTTTTGTTTTTTATTCACATTTTACACAATGTCCAAATATTTTTGGAATTGGGATTGTAACTCATTGACAAACATTTTGTGGTTGTATACACTGAGTAACATAATTATAAGTGTTTTAACCTCACACGAGTCCACCAAACGTTGCACAAACGTGATGTAATTTCAGTATTTAATGAGAAAATGACAGGACAATGAATACACACTCTCTTAGGGCTTATCATTCAAAAAGATGTTTCCTTTGTCTGGTGAAATAATATATGGCTGTTAGAGCTGATGAATCCCAGGAGATTGCTTTTATTAACTCCATCTCATTTCAATAGGTGTGATGGCACCAGCATTTTCAGAGTAGGGCACTGCAGCTGCTGAGCCAATGGGGTTTTTCCATGTCCTCAATGGGAACGAAAGTGAGGCCCTGATGATGTAAGTGGGACAGATACCCCACCCCCACCCACACTCTGACTCCCTGCCTTTCTTCCATATAGCCCTGTCAAGCCTGAAGGCCACCCCGTTGTCACAGAGTAAATCAATGTTCCCTCCTTGCAGTCTGACATCCCCTTGCTGGTTGCCCATCAAGAGAAGTTAGCCATACATTGATATTCCCCCTCCTCCTTCTCCCCCGGTCTTTATTATTTTAATTAATCAGAACTGCTGCACCTGTCTGTCAATTCTTTGGGTCACCATTCCTTGCAAAAAAAGGAAAAGTAATTAAATAGGCTGGCAAGGCATGCTGGGGGGGGGGTTTGGGGGCAGAGATGGTGGTGCAACGTTGACAAGATGAATCGTATGCAGATGCCGGAGCTTTCATTAAATCCACTCCTCCTCTCTCTCAACACCTGAAGCCCTCTTTGCACTTGTTAGACAGCAGCCAGGTAGGGAAAGAGTTAATAAAGCAGAGCCGTGATGTTTCTAATTGTGCGGATGAATAAATGTTTGCTTGAGGACTGCATAAACCAGTCATGTGGTAGAGGCCCAAATAATCGTATCCTCAAATATCTGATATTTTCTAGAAGCATTGACTTCAGAACTCCATACAGTTCAATGTAAGTTGACTGAGACAATTCAGATTTCCCCCAACATAACAATTTAAAAGTGTATTTGCACCAAATTAAGCAGTGAATATGGTGATCCTGCTTTCATTCCTTGGAGATAGTATTTTGTGATTGTGTGAAACGAACAATGAACAAAAATCAACGCTATAAACTGTATGTGGTTTAAATGATTGATGCTGAGAATACACAACTGTTGGCATGAACAAGGATTCACATGAGAATAAATCCCAGTTCTACCTAAAACCAACTATTCACATCTCTGATTTGTTCAGCAATTCAATCGCAAGAATGAGGGATTCCTCAAGTAAGAGAAACAACAGATTAATCAGAATGAGGAGACAATATTAAGAATGAGACATTTACGTGCTATGTGGCCACATTAATAATGACTATAAAACCAGAAATGCAAAAACGGTGACAGGTATGAATGAGACTGATGGAATAAGCTTGAAATCAAGTCATTTTTTTGATGAATGTGTACAGTTTTGAATAGCAATGAAGTGTTTGTCACATGAAAGTTTTTCATTATGATTTTGAAAAGCAACTTGGGCTCAAACATTTTTTAAATATTTTGTACGCCACCTCTGTTGAACTACCAACCACTTGCAGCTCTCAGAGTTATAGACACAACATCAGAATGCTGTTCCAAATTACTCCTTTAATGCACAACAGAGCCGATTTGTTATAAAGGCTATAGGCATTCATGGACACCAGATTAAAAAATTAGATTGTGTGGTTCTGTGGCTGGTGCTAACACTTAATCACCATAGCTTACTGTGTAGTTTGTATCAGCATCATAAGGCCCTTACTTCCCTCTCTGCTTCCCAGCCCCTTGTTCTTGTTTTGAAATCATTGCCTATGACTTGATTGCACTCATGCATCGGTCACCTGGTGCAATCACATCTTGAGTCATATCTCTGTTAACTTTATGACTCTGTGTTTCAATAACCTCTGTTTTGTAAGCACCTTCATGTTGACACAGAGGAAAGGAAACATCTTTGTCGTGCGTATTAACACCGCCTTGTGGGGCAACTCAGTGTCAATAAACCCTGCTGCTGGCAAGGCGACGGCAGGCAGGAATGGACAATCAGAGTGTCTAGAGGAGATCTGCAGGGAGACATAACACAGCGGGGGCTGAGGGAGGCTCTGAATCTAAGTGGGGACTTGGGGTCTTCCACAGCATTCTGGGTAATGATCTGCATTATGAAGCATCAGAGCACTTTACGAGAGCCCCTGAGAGGGCGGTGGTGGGGGCTGTTCTCTGGCTCGGTCAAAACGAGACGTGACGCCACACAACCTGCAGAGTGAGGACCCGGCTAAAGCGCTCCATTTGGAACCGTTATCCAAAGCCCACTGCAGCTTCCCCTCCCCTTTCTACACCCTGAGTTAGTGTCATCTTCACTGAAACAGGAGCAAAGTGCTTTAAAAGGGGAGATGGGAATAGACCAGGGGGAGGGTTCGGGGAAAATGTGATTATCATCAGAAAAATGCAATGAGACCAAGAGTGTTTAATGCACAAATGCACAAAAAGTGATATTTTATTACAGCTTGAAGGCTTTCAAAAATTACTGGAAAAGGCAGGAAAATGTGTCTGAGATGGAGACTCTGAAAGGCCTGTTTAACAGGACGTAATCGGTTTAACCCTGGTGTGTCCTGTCCTTTTCATGCGAAGATATGTTTCTCTGACCCCTGATTTGATTAAGTAAAACTTCATTTTGGGGGGAAAAACCACTTTGTTGCTATTACTGGTGCATTTTCAAGATGGATGTACGCAAAAAAAGCGGTCTGCACAAGACGTCATTTTTTTATGTCGCTCTCAGCTGGTTTTCTTGACTGTGTGTCTATGTGTGTATGTCTATGTGTGTGTGTGTGTCTCATTTTAAAGGAGGGAATCTCAAATTGCAGCAATATGAGATAAAAAAGTGTTTTAAGACGACTGTGTTACATTGACCATAACTGAGGAGCATTTCCTGATTTCATTTTACTCTCATCCGTTAAAAACACTTCCTACGCCCTTCTAACCATACGCTTGTACTAAAATATGCATTTATCTTTTATGACTTAATCTAACTTGAATTCATCACATTATGTTTATGCAAATCAAAAGTCTGGAGTTCTACCTTCAATGATTTTTTTAAAATATAAGCCAATACTTGTGAAGTTTTGAGGTATTTAGCGTTTATGACCATTTCAAAGAGGTAGTTTTTACTTTGGTTTGAGCCCTTAAAATTCTACATAATATCCCATGTTGATTTCATTTTCATTGTATTTTGCTCTCGTGTGTTAATTTCAGTTTTGAACGAACTTTTTAAGAGAGCAAACATGTACAAAATGTAAGTTATACCAAAATACTGCTTCATTTTCAACTGAGTCTTTCCCAGTTGGTCATTGCATATAATAGTCCACATTTCGTGATTTCTTTTTTATTTATTTATTTATTTTGTATCAATGGTGAATATGGTTTTCTAAGAGCAGAGCTCTGAATATGCTTAATATTCTGCTAACACAAAGAATTAATAAAAAAATCTAATTAAAAAGCATTTGTGCTGTCGTATATATTAACTTGATTTTGTTTGTAGGATGATCATTTTACCTGTGTGTTAAGTGTGTAACGGTCTAATTTAAAGGCTCTAAGGTACAGACAAAAAAGTGTGCCATTCTTTATCTAACATTCAAATTCCCAAAGTATTCACACGTATGACAGTCCTTTCATATGCATTAATAAAGCCAGCACATCAGTGACATTCCAGTTTCATCTTGGAGGAACACAATAAGTTTAAGAGATTAAAACTCTTTTACTTTTCAGTTAAAGAACTTCAGTTAATTAACTTACAAAATTAACCCTGCTTTAAATAAAGTTCTACTGTGACATATCCTGACAAACTTAATCGCAAAGTTAATGGTGTTTGCTGCGAGGTTTTTTCTCACAAAACAACATGTCACAGGATGTAATCAAATTGTAATTTGAAAACCTCCTTGAACCTTTGTGAACATCACTTTGTTTAAAAAATGGATCATTTTGTTCTGAAACCCTTCACTCTCTGATCCATCTGACAAATCTCCATCTCCCCTTTCCCTTTTGTTGCTCTAATAGGTAACATTATCCCATATTAATGGTGCCGGCAGCTATATGCTGCTACTAGCCAAGCAAACGGGTGACTACAGATCAGCAGGGTGAGGCGGGCAGATCATTAACCATAATTACCTCCAGCTAATCCACTTCCAAGCGGTACAAAATAAACAGCCAGGCCCATTAGAGGAGCTGACTGTCAGCCTGCAAGTGGCCTGTGGCTCCTTTGGCAATGATCTGAACACACTGGGGGATAAGAAAGGAGGGGGAGGGTCTGCATGAGTGATGGTGGGTCTTACTACTCCTCTTCCACCTGACTGGGGGGGTTGTACGATGGAAGGTGGTGGTGTTGTTGGCTACATGCTGGCACCGCTGGTGCTTTTGTTTTGTTTCACCCTACTACCTCCCTCACCCGCCTCCCTTTCATGTACCCAGATGGTGTTCATTTTGACCTGCTCTGTGTTTGCTGCCCTCCCCATTTTCACGACCCATTCATTCTCTGCCTGCAGGCGTTTTCCCACTCTCTTTCTTTTCAGCCACACACTCACCGTTTACCCATATAATTGTGTCACGGCACATGGTCATGCTCATTTCAGGCCTTTCAATTTTGTATGCTGATGATTTCTTTGCACAGCCATTATTATTGTTCCTAAATATCAAATATGCACTTTGTAGGATTTTGCGATGAGTGCTCAGTGAGGCATTCAACAGTTGCTCAGACCTCCAAAAGCCTTAAAAACAAATATTTATTTCAGATATTTTCTTGTGTTCCAACCTATTAAAGCAAATACTTTGAATATATGTTCAAATATATTTGAATAGCAGGTCAGTTATGGACAATTTGGAGTTCAAAGCAGAAGTTGTGTTTAGGTGCATAGAACTGAGAAGTTTTTTAAACATACTGTACTGCATATATATAAAACAATCTATAGAAAATGTGAATAGACAAGAAAAAAGCATGAAAATATCATTTGTGGTTTCCTCTTTTGACATGAGGCTAAGTGGTGCTGTTCTGCTCCATTCCTCTTCATTTTTAAAAGTCTTGCTGGATCTTACATGTTGCAGTTGGCATTTAGCTGACACGCTCTATCAGGGCACTGTGACAACGTTCTACTGGTGCTGTATGAGTCAGAGTTTTACTTTCTTTTCCTCAGTTGGGTCTTTTCTAGGGAAAACCCATGCAGGAAATTACACATTGAATACTTTTCACAGCTGTGGCTTCTCTTGCCTTTGGTTGTGGTCTTAACAGAGACAAACATATGCAATAATAATAATACATCTTTAAAAACTTATATTTTCATCAACTGATTAAACCCCTAATGTGAGCAAGAATCAAAGCAAGCAAAAGGGCATTATCACCAGACAAGATCCAGGCCTATTTGTTTTCACTCTTGGCTCCCTTTCAGGTCCATATTGCAGTTTTCCTTCATGCCCTTGATGTGTGTGCAGCTGATGAAAAGGGGGCACTCATCCAAAGAGAAGCTTTCAGGCAGATAGATGAGGGAAGACTCATCTCAGTGTCTCTTTGATGTTTGTGAACCTGCAGCAACTGTCATTGTCCCCCAAGTGAGTGTCAGAAGCTGAAGAATGACACATTAATCCTCTGCTTGATACAAGCTGATCATGTTATTTGTGTTGTGGTTTTGGTTAATGCGAGATGATTGGCTTTTAAAAGAATACAAAGCGTCAAGCTGAAACAAACCTCACCACATCATCAGCAGCAGGCGAGTAACTCGTAGAGAGAGAAAGCAATGAAAATTTAATTTCCTTGCAATTAGAACCTCTCCCTCATAATGAAATCTGAAAGAGGATTCTTCGGGCGTTGCTCATTATTTTCTTAGAAATCGCAGGCTTTTGACACAGGAAATTCAATTCATCAGGCGCTGGGTAGACTTCATTTTGAATCAACGGGAAGTGAGAACAGCCCTGCCAAAGGCTTTTTAATTCAGTAAGAGCTTGCGGCTGACACAGTGGAAAGGAAAAACAGAGGTGGAAAAACTCCTCACGCTAATCAGTGGGATAAACTTAAGTCTTCATGTTAAGAAACAGAAGAGCAGAGTGGATTATGGGACTATAAACCCAGTAATATTAATCTTAAGACTGTTGAAAGTCAAAATAAAGATTGACATGTGCACAGTTTGAATTTCGACCCTCTTGTATTGTAGGACACAGGTCATCTATCATGTTTTGACATAGCTTTTCTGGGCAATCCTTCTCCAGTAAGTACTAACCCGAAAACACACAGCCCAAACGTGCATCATGTTTGTTGGCATAGTTGACACAGAGTACAAGATGGTGAAAATTGTAACAAACAGCCACATAAAAATGCTATAAAATCACAAGAGACTTCTGTTGGACTAAAAACACGCTTTGTGCTATCAACTTGCTTATTTTACTGAAATTCTACATACATTTGCCTCCTCCTCTTTTAATTTTATTTGCCAAGAAAGAATAAAAATCAATACATTAAAAGGCGTTTTTGTGATGTCAAGTTCAGGAAATCACCAGGTTAGTTTCAAGGTTTAAAAGATATTTTTCTAAGGTTAGGGTAATATTAAATAGCTTTAGCTCTATAACATCTATTGCATGTTATAAATCTCCTTTTTCAGGCCTCCACAAAGTCCTGCCCTATTTAAAAAGTACACAGATATGTTGCAGACAAGGAATACATCCACCACTGAAATATAATGCTTTGCAAGTCATGATTATACAGATCTCTCAAATATTCTAATAACCATTACTTGGTTTCTGGCCATTATGGTACATAACCGACATCACTTTAGAGACATTTTAAGTGTCATGTCCCCCCTTTATGGAGTTTTCAAGTTATAGTGTCAAATGGCATGCAAAATACTAACAGACAGAAATACTAAGAAATGCTAGTTCTTGACTGTAGGAAAGAAAACAATTTGCTGCTGCAACAATAAAACGTGGCAGTATGCACGAACATGGGTGTTAAACTTTAGGACAGCTGAGCTTATCACAAATTCTCTGAAGATCTCCGACAATGTCACATCACATCAAACCTCATGTTCAGCATTTTTAAGCTTTCAGAACATGCAAACAAATAGAAAGGGCTATGCCAGGATTAATATTGAGTGAAAGAGGTTAACTGTTTAACTTCACTTAAAGTAAATGTTTTGAAATAAGGTCATTGCCTTCCAACGAGTGCTTTAGTGATTTTATTTTCACATCAATCAAATGTGAGGGAGCTTAATAGAACTGTAAGTTCCACATGGGTAAAGTATGCCATGAATAGTCATGAAGAAAGACTGACTGAGATTATTTTACATTGACTGAACTTTGCTTAGAATGAAGACAAATACTTTTTCCACATCCTTTGACACAGCCAGCTTTCCAGACATTTATACAGCCACTCAAAAAATGAGAAGTTAGTCTAGCCAAAGTCGGTAATCAATCCATGCAAATAAATCACCTTTCCGGAGGAGAAAAGACAGATAAACTCCAAATCAGAGATCAGGTTCACTTAACTTGGAACACAACAAAGTTACTGGGTTTCACCAACAGGTGCATTTGACTGAAATTTCCAAAGTGTTTCCTTTTTATTTTGAACAACACCTGCTCTTACAAACTTTTTTCTTTTCTTTTTTTTTTTTTCCAGATCTAGTGATCCTGTTTCCAGCAGTTATCCATAGCAGCACTAAAAGCCACCCAACCCAAGAGCAACCGGGAAACATTAACTGGCCGCTCCGCTACCCACTAATGGATCGGACCCATTTCATCAGCAATCTGACATTTAATGAATATATATTTTATCTTCCCATGCCAGTTATCGGAATGTCCTCCACGTTCCGAGAAATGGTCGTCCTGGGACTCTTTTGAACAGACCTTTTTTCTTCGACTGGCACCTGTACGCCAATCACACACTGCAACTGGCTCACAATCTCCCCTTGTTTTTTCCTCTTCCCTCTCTGTCTTCAATATGGTTCATGGATTAATAATTCATGGTCAGTTATTAGGGCCAGTTCAATAGGAGATCTGCTGATGGAGGGTCGGTGCTCGGCGAGCGTGCCCAGAGGGATGCTGCGTGTTGTTGTGTCAGCCCCCATCTGCCAGAATGCAATAAGGCAAACAATGGAGGCCTTGATTTCCACCAGCAGGCCCATAATCTTTAAATGGCTATTAGCTGAAGAGTGCAACCAGTCAATAACGACAAAATCCTTTTAAAAGCTTCTCTCTCTTTCTCTTCCACTCTTTCTCCTCTCCTCTCAGGCAATCTCTTTTTCTCTACTTTGTCTTTCTTCTCCCTTGTTTTTGCTCAAATTGAGACACAGATGCAACTCTAATGCTCTTTTCACAAGAGTTTTTAAAGCTAACAGAGGCAGGAGGAGCCACAATGAGGACAACTTAGGTCAAAATAATCTTTTGTACAATTTAAGAATGATTTACCTCTGTCAGACTGACATTAATAGTGGGATAAATGTCTATTAATCAGTGTTTCATATTAGTATTGTTTAATTGCTCATATCTTCGGTCATATAGCAAGTATTATCTCCTGTCCAGCACTTTTCCACAAAAGAATAATCTTGCACCAAGAAACAGTGTCTTGAAATATGGCAGTTGTCTTCCAGTGACATGCTATGGATGGCATACTTCTGCTTTTGCCATCAATCACAAGAGATACAGCTTGAAAAAGATTGAATTACTGTTTACAAGGATGAGATTAAATTGTTTTTAATATACAATGTTATGAAAGCAATAACCTTTTTGATGGCCGCAATCATATCCTAATAAAACTGATATTCATTAGTGTCAGGGAAAATTCCCTGCTTCCAATCTTATCAAGCTAATATGCTACCTGAATCACAGCAGCTGGTACACAAACAAATCCTGTTGTTCTTCACGGCTGACAAGGTAAACACCACATGTGCTGGATAAAAAGACAGATCAGTTACGCTCTTTGATGGAAAGAAGGGCTTCATGTATTCATGTCTGAATCATCAAAAAGGGGAAACTACTGCTTTATATTGAATGTAAGAAAATGCTATCTGCAGAGTTTAAAAGAGGTATTGACCTCATTATCCATGGGTACACGTGTGCAGATTTAGTCACTGTCCTGTTGGGAATCAATGGTGAAAGTACCCTGTTTGTTTTTGTGCGCACTGAAGAAATGAGGACATTCATAAGTCTTAGAACTCTATTTTTTGCCACAAGTGATATGTGAAAGATGGGCGTAGTCACTGTGATATCACATACTGGTTTCTGGATTTTTGCCAATTTTTTTAGCTGCCATGTTAAGTTTTTGCACAAAACACAGCATGTACAGTTTGAATGAAGGGACCAATTAGGTAAAGGGACCTTTATTTAATTGACCTAATTTTCTTTTTTTGCAACACACTGTAAGATTAAGTCTATAGTAAAGTTTTCTCAAGTGGCTGCTCCAGAAACTCTAGCTTTCTAAACTTCTGTGTCGGCTGTTTCCCTCTGAATTGGACCAAACTGTGATATGACTATCAACTAAGGGCAATCACCTTCTAAGTAAAAGGTGGTAAGCTGGTGTTAGCCGTATTCTAAGTCTAAACCCCAGCCTTCACTATCCTCTGAGCAAAGGCAAAGTACAGCCTGATTTGAAATAGTCTACTAAAAGTTGGCCAGCTATTTTAGCTAGGTTTCCACTGGCGCTTTGGATTAGCTTTTATTAAGCATTTCTAATTGACATTTTTGTGTGTTTCAAAGCAGACTTGCATGAATGAAAACAACCTTGTGTCTGACTGGACAAAGATGACAATGCTAAGACTGACCAGTTGTTTCCACTCTAAGCTGACAAACAATACACTCATATGACTACCAGCTACTTCTTAGATATCATATCATATCGTAGATATTCCAAGATATGAAAATAATTTCTAAAAAGGAGTTCTCTCCATTTTCCTTAAGTGAATGCTGTGGGCTGCTCTTCAACAACCACTTTTTGGGCTAAATTATAACCACTAGCAATGTAGCCCTATTCCGTCACCCTCTGGTGATGTTATGCAGCCTTTACCTCAAACCATCTGTCTGATTCTGTTTGTGCTGCTTATTTTAAAAGAGCTTCAGATTTGCTTTGCTAGTGAATGGAAACCCTGCCTCGGTTGCTACAGAGTTATGGAAGAAAAAAGAAAACTCCCGAGGGTAAGAAGATCTCAAAGGAGCTACTGTCTGGGTCAGTAACCCAGAACAGTTTGGGTTGAAAGCACCTCATGATGGCAAAGTGTTTTAAAGTTTTATGTTCAAGCCAAAGCTTGATAGAACCCACAGAGGTGTTCTCTGGTATGAAATATTACATGATATTTCTGTTCTGTGCTTTAATTTTCGCAGAATCAGAGACAGAAAACACTCTGGGTTGCTCTTGTAGGAGTCAACAAAGCTCATACGGAAGTGGCTTGAACTGTAATGTGACAGAAAATACTGAATATATAATACTCAGTCCCTATTTTGCTCTTGAAATATGGCAATAACATTTTTCCAGTTATCTCTTTTATCGTCTGTGGTCATGTCACTTTCAGTGAATCCGTACATAATTTTACACTTATGAAATCAAACCTCCATAACTGAAAACATCTCCATTCTACACATACATGCTCAAACATATCATTTGCTGATATGTTTAACCCCAGTAAGGCTGAAAAGATAGTACTACTGTTCAAATCCTTATGTATCAAATCTTTACATGCATAATGAATATGTTCAGTTTGTTCCACAAGCTTATATTCATGAGAAAATATGGCCAAGCACACGACATGCTCCTGCGAAACAGTGGATTTACTGATCATGTGTTTTCCCAAACCGCATAAAAATAAATCTGTGCTGAAAACAATAAACACAAAATGTGTTTGCCGGGAGTCTCATAAATCACATAACAAAATTATGCATTATGAATGTCTCTGCAGCTAAATGATGCATTGCCATTTTTCCGATTATCACAAGAAATAGCATAATGGTACACTGCAGCATTACTCATTAAGTCCTTATCCAGCACTCAGTCTGCTAGGAACACATCGGGAGCCACGGAAGGAGTCAGTGAGTCATGTAGGTTACCAAATTGTCACGCATCAGCAGGGGTGTTTTGACAAGCCAGCGTGACCTCTGTGTTTCACAATCATATGATCACAACTGGTCA
Source organism: Leuresthes tenuis (assembly GCF_036924035.1). Lineage (NCBI taxonomy): Eukaryota > Metazoa > Chordata > Actinopteri > Atheriniformes > Atherinopsidae > Leuresthes > Leuresthes tenuis. Next base: position 5,633,945 of record NW_027325365.1, read on the forward strand.
GGTCAAAGGTCATCACTAATGGGTGGTGTTGTAGCTTTTTGTCAGGGTTTGAGAATTTATGTGTGCAGCCTGTTCTCCAGCCTTAAGGCCATTCTCTCACAAGTATTGTGAAAGTTCCCATTATTTGTCAGTTACTTTGAAAAACAGCATGCAGAATGACAGTATGAACTTTTAAATGAGATATTTTGTGTCATGAATTCAGTCTGATTCAGCACAGTCCCTGAAGAAAACGTGGAATACAGACATTTGTCCATGTGTGGGAAAAAAGGGCCTGAAAATTGTGTGATAGCAATGTTCCACCCAGCTGTTTTGTAAAGGGTAGCGTTATCGTCACATGACATGAACCAACACCCATGAGTACTGAGCTGAGTAAGCCATATAAATTGATACTTTTCAGACCTTAAGCATGTATTTTGAAGATCTAACCACAACTGTCATACCCTTTTACTGACTTTAACCATTTGCTGGCAAGAGCAAAGCAGAAAAGAACCATTTGTAAGCCTTTATCATAAAACTGTAACATTTTGCTGTCTGGACCAATGCAGTTATTATATTTTGTTGTAATTTTCTTGTTGTTTGACATCACACGTATATAGTAATTCAGAAAGCTGATTGTCTGTTTTCATCCCAAATAATATTTTTTTCTCTTTAGTGTTTAGATGTTATTATTGTGGCAAAGACCAGGCATCAGTCGTCTTTTGCAAATATTGACATGTTGTTCTGCTGTAGAACTACAGCAGCCCCAAATGGACAAACTAAACACAGGCTATTCAGTAAACCTCTTTCACATTTCTGTTTTTTTTTTTTAACATCCACCAAAGTTTCTCCTACATACTTGGAAGGGCAAGAAAGAATCACTTGGCTGCAGTATTCGTCATTGTTTCAAGGTGACTCAAAATCCTGCACACCTTCAACCTGACTTATATTATTTTGTTGGTAGGTAATCTCAGGGCACTCCGGCTTCCTCCCACTATCCAAAAACATGCATGTGGGGTTGTTTGAGGATTCCAAATAGACCTTACGAGTTAGTGTGAGTGTGCATGGTTGTCTCATTTGTCTCTGTGTGGCCCTGTGATGGACTGGTGACCTGTCCATGGTGTATCTTGCCTCTTGCCTGATGGCAGCTGTGATAGGCTCCAGCCCCCCCGGAACTTTGAGTTGGATTAAGTGGGTATAAAAAATGAATAGATGAGTGTTATTTTATTTTGACCTTTATTCAATTAAGATATCTATGATATGTACTGCAACTTGAGCTTGAACTTGAGTCTGGAATTTCAATCTTGTGTGGGGCTATTATTTATCATCTATATATTTATATGCATTATTTACAGTTCCATCACAGTGACATCATCTGCAACATACAAGGAATCATAGCGCATTACAACCAAGTCAATCGGGGGGATATTGTGAAAAAAACCTCATTCTTTGTGCCTTGGAGCATATATTTGGGTGACTTGAGAGGCTGACCTGCAGAGGAGAAAGTTTGTTATTCCATGCCCAGGCTGATAAGAATAGAGATGCAAAGTTATGATTTAAAAAGGAGCTGATGAACAGTCACTCTGTCTTATTTTGACAAACGCATTTCACAGACATTTAATTAAGACCTCAAGAAATTGTGGTAACTTGTGTGAAACAGCATAACGTGTCTTCTTAGAATTAACCCAAAAGCTTTTTTGTTGTCTTAGATAAAGTCGGGACACTGAAAAATCTATTTGACCATGTTTGACTTTCTCATGTGACAATAATTTTTTTAAAATGCGATTTCTGACATTTCAGATGTAAAATATTTGAAATATTAGAAATTCACATAGCAAAGTCTTTCTCTGAATTAGTATTAATGTGTTGTGGTGTCAGAAGTCAACAGTATTTTGTTCTTGGTCTGAGGACAATTTGCCCGTACAGGAAACAAAACATATTAGAGACTTAAACCATGTAGGAAGCACCTTAATATGTGCCTCAACCTCCCCCAACTTTTTATCTCCTGTTTCTCTTCCCACCTTGTTTTGTCACTCTGTCTTCCCCTAACTCATTAGTTTTTCCTTTCCCCCTCCATTTCAGTCTTAACCTTTTCTTTCCCCATCTCCACATCTGCTTCTCTCAGATTTTTTCAGCATTCTTTGTCCATCTTTCCCCTCTCCTTTCATTCCGTCTCCCACTCCTCTTCCAAATCCCTCTATATCTACCCGACAGACAGTCATTCATCTTCATTGGGAAGACACATGCACTGTTTTGACAGAAAGAGCTCTGACGGAGCACAAGGAAGGAAAGCAGCAACCCCATGACAGCAAAGACACATTATCGGTGGGAAAACACATCCGACCATCAATTACTGAAGCCCATCAAACTCCACTTACACTTTAGGTATTAGCTATCGTCGCTGCCGTCAAACTGAATGATCCACCATCACTGCAGAGGTGTTGAATCAATCCACTGCATTAATCCCACATTTGAGCTGTGTGCTTGGAATTTACTATATCATGTCTCCTCTAGAGTCCGGACAATATACAGTATATATATATATATATATATTCTTGATTTGTCTCAATTAAACCTTCATATCTATTACAACCAATTAAAACTACACATTTTTGCAGAATAAAAATCCTCTATCCACTAAAAAACTCTGCTATGTCTGACTGGAAATGTGAAGCAAACATCCCGTCCCGAGTGACATTTTGCATCACTGTTGTTTGAGTCAGTCAACAGTCAAAATGAAAATGACCATTTCTTTCTGAAGCTCTGAATTATTACTTCACTGACTGACCATTCATCATGTTAATGTATTTTACGAATGACAGTTTGAGTGATAAGGGACAATCAATCTGATATGAGGGACATTAGTAATGTAAGCGATGTGGAGCTGGATTTGTTTGTAATTGCTGCCAGAGGTGATCCGAGTCAATGTCCTCCCATTTGGAACGATATTACTTTAACCTAAAGATGACAGTTCAATTAAATACAGTGTCTTCAGGCTGAGAGGATGTGACAGTCATGTCCATGATAGTTGCCATGAGGGCATTGCTGACATTGCTGCCACTCAAACTGTCAGAAGCCCATCTCCTGTTGTACGTTGTTGTCATGAAATTACGGGGAACTGACAGGAAAACAGCTTGAAATTAAGTCAATAAATCAATTCACATATGGTCAGAATTTTGATTTTAGTGAAAAAAGAAACTGTAGAAAGATTTTAGTTGAGAATTTGGATGGGTCAACTATAACAATGTTTCTTCATGTTTCACAAGCCATTTTCACAGATATAAAAACCACTTACTTCAATAAGTTAAAGATGCAGCATTCAATCATTCAGACACTTTCCAATTTTGCATCATTATTTCGAACAACTTATTTACAAATATGCATGTGAAAGTGACACTATTTGTGAGAGAATGGACGGTAAAGTAAGGAATATTTCTAAAGTCTTCACTTTATACACGTCATATGCCATGGCAAGCGAGGATAGGTTGTGTAAGACACTGGTAGCGGCAGCAAATCAGTTTAGATAAAACAATGGACAAGGAAAGTTTGTACAGCATAATTTTCATTTGTTTAGTGTGCTCATCTGTTAGATTCTGCTAAACAACTGATCAGAAGCCATAAAAACACATTGTTATTGTGACTGCAGCAGTTCACACTGGTGCCATGCAGAAAATGATATGTAAATGTTTTTTGGTCTGAACTAGTCAGCTGTGACATAACATTGCAAAATATTTGCTCATTCAAACATGAATCAGATTAATAAAAAGCAGTTTATGTCTATTTGTGTATTTCTAAATATTTCCCTGGTAAAGGTGAAAGGAAAAGCCAAAATACACTGACAATGTAGTGTTTCAGCAAGTGTATTAAGTGAGATGTCTTATGTTTAATGCATAATTAACAGAAGAGCTGTGAAGCTGTAATAAAGTTCCCTGACTTTTGTTAAGAATAAAGCAGTGTTCACCATAAGTCTGTGATTAAAGTCAATGCAAAGTAACAGTGCAGCAGTTGCTGAATATTAGATGAAATTTGTTCCATTCATTAATTTTCCACAACCGCTTCATCCTATCCCAGTTGCCATTGGGCGAGGGCAGAGTACTCTCTGGACAAGTCATCAGTCAATCACAAGGCCAGCAAACATACATGCTCACACTCAACTCCTACAGTCATTTTAGAATCACCAATTAACCTACCATGCAGATACAGATGCATGTTTTTGACTATGGGAGGAAGCCAGATTACTGGATGTCAAGAGTTTGCCCGCCTAACTCCTGGGTTAGCCCAGTCCCTAAGCCTATCTAGCCATGCACTGGCACAGTTATTTGCGTCTTGCTCCCGTTCAACATGCAGCAAGGGAGCAAGTTTCTTGCAGCCTCCCACAGTTTGCCAAGTGCTGTGGTTCCTTGCTCTGCCTAGCCAGTACTGCCTTCTCTTCATAGCTTGCTACGTTCTCATGTCACTCATTCCTCACAGCGCATGCAAAATAGCTGTACAACCTCACCTTGCAAATAGTTGAAATGGTTGCCACTGGTTTCTCTTTGTAGTGCATACAGGCTATCTGAATGAAGATTGCTGAGCTTGCTCATTATGTGTCTTGTGACACAAAAAAAGCATCTCAAGGACATGTTAAAAAGAGTTAAAAACTTTTTTGGCTAAGTAAAACTTTAGAGGAGCCAGGTATTAAGCCAGGTATTAAGATTCAAAAGGCTAGTGATTCTGCTATTTGAAGACAATTTCAGAAAATCATATGCTGTATGTGTAATCAGTGTTGATTTTGTAAGCTTTGCAGCTGTGTCTTACATATCTGATTCCTGTGTTTCCATTCATTTTCATTTGGAATGGACATCTTTAAAGAGACTTTTATGGCTTACTTGAATCATTCAATCTATCACAGTTAACATTATATCGGCTCTTATTTTCCATTGTCAGTATGAGGTAATGCAGTGCAGATGTTTTAAATCAAATCCATCTAGTCTTACATGACAATAATGCAATAATAAAGCAACACTGAAAAAATGACAGCCAACTTGATGTCGACATAGACGGATTATGTAACCCAGGCAAGTTTGATCTATCCAGTGAAAGTAAAAAAAAAAGAAGAAGAAATATCTTTGCTGCTGGAAAGGGACTAGAAAATGCAGAATAAAAAGGATACATGTCGTAAATCACATGTGTGTACAAAGTGATTAATCAGTTCCTAGAGTTGATTTGAAACTGGAAAAGAGAAAATACATAAAAGACTGAAAGTAAGGGATCTCACTTTTCCTGCTCTTCATGCAAATACACAAGCAGCATATGTCTCACATGGGCAGCTGTCAAATAAGCAACAAAGTAGGACTGGGAATATCACTTTTATTTTCTCTTCCAATGACCTGAGTTTTCAATAAGCTCAGTTATCTAACAGACATAATACGAGCAAAGTAAAAACTGCATGAAATAAGTAATTTATGATGTTGCGGAGCGCAGTGAAAGTTTACCTTTGCTCTGCAGTTTGCATTCAGAACTTGGCAGTGAAGAAAAGCCTGAAAAAACGACAAACGCTCCACACACAGTTCTGCTATGTTACATTAAAACACCATAGCTGACGAGCAGAAATCTGTGCAGCTTTACTCCAAACATTCAGAGCAAAGCCAGGTCAAAGCAACCTCGAGTACCAACAGAACAAGCCTGGAACTTTTGGTATTATAGCTGCTTTGATCTCTGTCACTGCAGAAATTAACATGAAAGCTCATGTTCAGATGGAGTTTTCTGTGAAATGACAAATGAGAGCTTGAACTTTATGCACAACATATTTGTCATTAGGCAAGGCAAGGCAGGGCAAGTTTATTTGTATTGCACAATTCAACAACAAGGTGACTCAAAGTGCTTTACAGAGACATTAAAACAGTAGAAATAAAAAGCATGATTTAAAATTTAATCAAAAAAGAAAGAAATAAGAACAATAGATAAAATCAGAACAATAAAGACAAGTTTGAATTAAAATGTAATAAAATGATATATAAGAAAGATCAGATAAAATAAACTGTAATACAAATGATAAAATGTAAGTGATGATAAAAATCAGTAGTTAAAATATGATTACGTTTTGAAACTTTATTCAAATGCAGCTGAAAAAAGATGTGTCTTCATCCTGGAGTGTTTCAGCTGATCTGAGGCTTTCTGGGAGTTGGTTCCAGAGATGTGGAGCATAGAAGCTGAATGCAGCTTCTCATGTCTGGTTCTGACTCTGGGAACTGATAAAAAACCGGATCCAGATCTGAGGGGTCTGGAAGGTTCTTACTGGGTCAGGAGGTCACTGATGTATTTTGGTCCTAGACCATTCAGAGCTTTATAGACCAGCATCAGAACTTTAAAGTCTACCCTCTGGACAGGAGAAAAGGAACCTGGCGGAAACTCCCCTCCTTGCATGGAGTCATATCAGCTGAATAGGTGGTTTCTCAATGTTGCAGACAACATATGTCCTATGAACACGAGTGTCCCAAACCACCTGAGAATTTGTTCTGAACAACTGGATCTCAGTGCATCTGGTTTAGACCAGTATCTAATCATCAACCTGAGACTGGATGACTCTGCATGTGTGTTTGCATCAGATGCAAACAACTTCTAAAGTTTTAGTAAATGCATTTTGTACTGTTAACAAAGCAGAAGTCAGCCTGAAATCCCATAAAATGAGTATAACAAATGTAACCACTTTTTCAGAGTTGAAATAAAAGTAGACCATTATTGAGTCAAATTCAGGTTAAAATACATACATTATCACACACCAAGTGCCACAAAGCCACTAACTCACCACAGGAACAGTGGAGTTGTGTTAACACTAACATCCTCCTGAATGCAACGAAAGTTCATGGAAATGTATTGATTTCCACTTATTTAACAGGCTCAATACCTAACCCTTTGATAAAAGCATAAATAATGACAGAAATGCAATTTCTCTGTTATTATTAGAAAATACAAATAAACAAATGTAAGGGTTAGACAAGATTCTGTTATTTATAATATTGGTCTTTTATGTGGAACCAGCAAAGAAAGAAAATCAGTTAAAAAGTCAAAGAAAATAATGCATGACAAATTATCTATGTTGGCAATCTGTTTCTATAAAGAAACAGGCCATTTGAAAGTATAAACACACACAATGAATGACTTGAGGTGGATATTAGAAACATTTATGTCTACAACCTCCTACATTACGTGAACGTCTCCTCTCTCAACAATTTAACTGGTATGAAGAGGCAAGGAGTGATGCACCTACATGCTCTGATAATGAATTTACTCGATCTTCATCTCCACAAAGTCTTGCATCATTACTAGTACAGTAAATGTGTTCCACAAAATGCTTCCTTGCCATCTTGACATGATGTGGATCGCAGTAATAAGTCTTTGATTTACAACCGGGATGATCCTTTGTGATTTTATTTGTGCCTAATGTTGTTTTTAAAGTTGTCACATAAATCAACTCGAATCAAGAGGAGGAAGAGGTGATTCTCCCTTCCTCCCTTGTGCATTAGCTCATCCTCCTCCAGCAGACATTCTCCCCGCCTGGCGCTCACTTCCCGTCTGTAGGCGCTCATATCGGGCATGCTCTCGCTCAGCGCTTCCTCTTGACAACCCTCTGAGGTACATTTGATGTCAGCATCAACAGCTTGTTTTCCTTTTCTACTTTAGATTCCCTCTCTGTTCGGTGCTCTCCCTCCCATGCTTCTTTTTCTTCCTTAGTCTGAAGTCCTGTCACGATATTGGACTCAGGTTTGAGTGGTTGCCATCCCAGATTGATGGCCACCAGGGAGTTTGTCTGTGACATGCCGGCCCTGAGAAGAAGCACAGAAAGAGTGTGTTTCTGCCTCCATCCATCATCCAAAAGCCTTAATCACCCAGTGATGGAGAATGGACAGGATGGAGGAAGAGAGCGTTCTGGATGACGGACGTGTGTGTTGAACAACAAAAGCATTTCTGCTGACTAGTCTGCTGTGAGCCAGTTTCTCTTCAATGCTCATTCCACCAGCCGTATTTTGTGTGACAAAGATCTTAATTAAAATCTATGATTATAAAGTTAGTCCCTCATTTAACAGGAGTAAAATAATCACGATAATCAGTGATTTCTCGTGCCTGACTGTTTTTAAAACCACATTCTGATGTTGCAGTTCCATTGTGTATCATAATGAATATAGAGCAGGAGAATCAAACTGTACACAGAGAATCGAACCAATTTTCAAATTTACAAGCAATATATTAAGATTATGATGCTGCTCTCAAATTACTTCCATTTACAGACATGGCACATTGATATTCAGTGTCTTTCTGAATGAGAGACAGATATTAATACTTCATCATCATCCTTGTAAAAAGTGCTGCACAGCATATTGTGGCCATTAGATAAAAGAGTGATGATTTTAAAAACTTTTCAACATCACAACACTTGCAGTTTGTTTCTGTGTAATAACTTTGTCTGTATAATGACTCTTCTTTGAAATCAGCAAACCTGCATTCAATCCAACTTATCATGCAAATCTCTGTCATATCACACTTAACAAACCTCGCTATGCAAACACGGGTGCTGTCATCATCCTAGAAACCCACCTCACTACTGTCAAGGCAAGGACCCAATGCAGACACATGGAAGCCATGATAAAATAAACAAAGACTTTGTTTATCCTATCCCAGCAGGGAATTTTAAGGTCCAAAGATAAATCCAAATGGGCTTGCAAACAGGGCTGGCATATAGAGCATGAACAAACTGGTAGGTATGACAAGAATCTGGCAGAGAACAAAATAAACCTGGCAGGACATATAATGAGGGAAGTAAACGCAGATAAACAACAGGTGTGGTAATCAGTCAGCATGGTTACATGCACATTTGAGTTGAGCTACGGTTACAGCTCGATTGGGCCGTTTAAGCGGACCACCATCCTTGTAATAGTGTACATTCACAAGAGAAGAATCAAGTTTTATTGATTGAAGTATGTCCGAATGTGTGGACTGTGGGTGTAAATGTTCAACACAATCTGCTCCTTCAAACTTTCTCTGTGTGGGATCATCATACATTTAATTCAGATGGTGCATTTTAGTTTCTTTAACAGGAATTTTGTTGCACGATGCCGCATTTATAAAATCAGAATTTTGTTAGAGCAGAGAGACAGTCCTGGAAATGCTTTCACGTAGTCTTAATGAGCTGACCAAAGATACAGAAAATATCAGAAGGAGAGCAGTTTTCTGCTGATGTTCCAGACAGCTGCCAGTTGGCTTGCTGTGCCACAGCTTTTAAGGAAAAGATCATAGTTTGAGTTAAAATAAACACTTTCACATTGTGAAATTTGTGTCAGAGGTTAACGTCTCCCTTTTGGAGCAAGCTGATTTTTTTCTTAATTACTAGAATGATAAGACATCTGACAATGATTACACTAATTAATGTTCGTGTCTGACATTTTACATGCTTGCTGCAGGTAGTCTCCGTAATGATTTAAACCCTTTAAGTAAGTAACCATCATTACTGTTTTTTGGTTGAAGCATGGCTTTCAACCATATACATACTGATAAAACCGAAGACAACTGTTGTCAGCTTATGACACAGTACTCTGAAGAATTACGCACCTCATAAGAGAACGTATCTGGTAGGAAGGGAGTTAGGCAGATGAGGGTGATGGGTGTAAAGAAAGATGTACTATTCTTGTTTTTGGTGAGTTGTATACACACCAAAGTTTTTGATTGTATGTACAACCGCATTAAGTCATTAGCTTTGCCAGTCAAAAGTGTTGTTTTGCTTGGGTGCAGTTGCTAAGATTTTCTGGAGGCTTCTTAAAATGAGATGGTGACAGATGCAGACTCCCAGGAATCTATGTAGAAAGGCATTTCTGGACTGTTGAGCAGTGATCTGCTGAAAAATATGAGAGCTGACTAATTTGTTCTCAATACCCACTTTTATATTTCTAAATAATAAGTCACATTGAAACAGAAAATATTGATATTGATATTGAGAATATATTCCTTGCAGGGAAAGTCACATCTCTGCTCTGATAATCATAACTCATTTGGAAAGATTTCTACAGCTGATTGGCACCCGTTCCCTTTGAGTATGAACTGAGTTTTTATCAACACCTAATTGCTGTCCAGTTAGATATTTATCATGTGAACAGAGAAGGTGGAGTTTTTAATGAAATAACTAGATTTTGCACAAAACAGGAGTAAAGCCTAAGGCGATTTAATCAGTTAAACCGTTATAAGTGCCTTGACTATAATTTCTTAAAACAGTAGTGTGTGAATTTGCAAAATTGCTTTAAAAAACAAGAAGGCCTCATCAGCAGTTAGGCTGCTGAACATCAATCAAATGAATGCCTCTCCTCACACCTCACCTTCATTTTGTTATCGGTCACAGAAGTAATTAATAGCCACTTATCATATTATACACAGCTTTTCTGATGTCAACACTCCATGGGAAGAGGATACTGCAGGTTCACATGACAGAGGAGCAGCAGCAGAGGTTAATACACTTGCAAAGAAGAAGTGTCACTTTTAGCTCATCCATTCATCTGAATGTCCACTTGAGTTACTTTCCCCCACAGCTTGGTATATGTCATCAACAGCCAGTATTTGCTGCAAATATAATAAATGCTAACATGTAGAACTGCAGATTACTTGCAATGATGAATTACATTTAATAAGAGCAGAAATAAAATTGTTATTGATTGATGTTCTGTTGAAAACTAGGCAAATGTCAAGTGTCAAATCCTCTTCAAACATTCATCAAAACAGCTGGCAGGCTTTCCTCGAGTTTTGAATGTATAAATGTACTGGCTATGTTATTAGTTAGATATCTTTATGATTTGTGAGGTAGATGATTTATTTACCTACCTGTGATTTCATTTGGATTCTTCATTTTAACCCAAGACAAAGTGAAAGAGGAGCACAAAGATTTGGTTGGTGTTGCTTATTAAGCAGAGTAGCAGCATTGCAACATCAAAAAAAGAAAACCTCCGGCATCATTATGTCCTGCCATTAATACTGAAGTAATGCATGAGCTGCTGCTTCAGGTAGGACTGCGCCTCATTTGTCACTGTCAGATGAAAGGTTTTGCAAGACAAACATCCATTAAGAGCTCAGACTAAGTGTTTCTTCTTTCAGAATATTATATGATAGCCATTTGTTTTCACAGAGTACAGAATTGATTGATACTCATCTATGGAGGCAAAATGTTGATTTTGGAATGTAGACTGCTTTGCTTTAGTTTTCATTTAAAGGTTGTTTTTTTTTTGAAAAAGTAAAAATCTCTGAATTAGATTGATAATAGCTTGAAAAACATGTTTTGCAGAAATATAGCTACTTGGTTACGCTTAGAAAAGGATCATTGCTTGCCTGTCACAATCTACCACATATAAATCCTTTTCTGGCTTAATTGACCACACACTTAATCCAGTTCAGTTTACTTATATAGCGCCAAATCGTAACAAATGTCATCTCGAGGCGCTTTAAATGTCATCCAGTGGCCAGTTAGAGTAAAATTCATGGTAATCATAATCCAATTAATTAAATTCAAAATTAGACCGATTCACACATACAGAGTAATTTCCTAGCTAAAGAAACCAGCATATTGCAGATCTCCCGTCCTGAGCATGCACGAGGCAACTGTGGAGAGAAACGAATCCCTTTTAACAGGAAGAAACCTCTGGTTGAACCAGACTCAGAAAAGGTGACCATCCGCCTCAACCAGCTGGGGTTTGAGAGGGCAAAAAAGGGAACAACAAACACTGTAACACCATTCAAAGTATATCCTTCGTTTACATGAACAAACTGGACCCAAACTTAAATCCCAATAACATGTTGAAGCCTCTGTAACAGAAAATTGTGATCAATCGTATCAAATGCAGCACTGAGATCCAAATGCACTTACAGGCATGTCCAATTAATGAAGCCCATGCACCACCCATGGACACTTGCAACTGCTACTGCTTGTCAGTGGAAATGCAAAGGGGCAAAACAGTTGTGATTCACTCGTAAAAAATTGACCTAACTATAGTCTTTTTCACCCATCCAGTTGGATGTTTCTACTCTAAGCTCCACTTGGATGTACAATCTTCTCACCTGGTCTAAAAGCCTGAGCATAGCCACCTCCAGGGGGAAACTAATTTGCTCTCTACACAAGAGTGGATCGGAGTTGTGCCTTCATTACTGCTGATGAAGTCCAAATCTGCCCATATATTTCTCGCTCCATCCAACCACAAGAAGATAAAGATCAAAAGCAAACAAGATCCCGAGATACTTAAAATCGTTCACCTGACACAATGACCCTTCCCAGAACTGGAGGGAAAACTCCATCAATTTCAGGTTGAGAATCATTGCCTCACACTTGAAGGGGTTGACTTTCATCCCAACTGCTTCACGCTCCACTGGGAAGCACCCCAATGCTTCATAGCTTGAAGAAGCTAACAGAACCTCATCATCTGTATAGAGCTTGAAATTCTGGGAGTTTTTAAAATTACTCTCAGTGACTAATGTGTTTGATTTAATGATAACAACTACTGTTATTCTTTGTTTCCGTGATAAAATTGTGTTTGTCTTTTAACCTGTCAGCAGTCCTTCAAGACAGACAAAAAATAACATTCAACTACCAACGAAAAGTGTTTCACTTGGAATTCTTCTGTGTTTGTATTGGCCTCCATAACTGAGCAGAGCAACATGGAAATTCCCGTTTTTAAGATTTCATTTTCCCTCAGCCCTCTCTGCATGCAACACCCATTAAAGTGCTCATGCTGTTCACTTTATCATTCTTATGACTTCAGCATCGGTACGGAGGCTTTGCTCCCCCTCTGTCTCTAATTCATCATCCTTTATAGAGACTAATAGGCTCGAGGTGACACCAGGGAGAGCCGCCAATGACTCCTGGCTGCTCAGATCCACTCAGAGTGAAGGGTTTTCATTTGCCTTCAAGACACAGTGGTATTCATTTGTTGCAATGGCACCCAATTTTCTCCTAGCTTGGAGCACAATGTGTGCAAATCTTTATAGAGCCCCTAAAACAAAGATGTACTGCCAGAGTTAAAACATTGTTCTTGTCCTGGTCTTTTCTTGCTGTTGATATCACCTGTTCATTTCTTAATTAAACGGCTTATGCTTTACTAACTGGAGGATACAGCTGAATATATGTAAAGTTATGGCTTTGAGGAATTATTTCCTCTTGAGGGGTGAAATACTTTCCTTTTATTGAGTAGCTTAAAAAAACATTTGTGTTTCGTAGTACAAGTATCACATTCTGCTTATGAGTGTCTGCTTATTAGACATTTTAAAGGAATCTGTTTGAAGGGATGTGATTACATACAAATTCAACTAATTATATGAGCCAGTGAAACTTGCGTTGTGGCAACAAACCAAGATTTTTACACTGATTTCAGGGATACACAGTTCAGGGTCGCATGGGGACTGGAGCCTAACCCAGCTACCATTCGGCAAAATCCACAGTACACTCTGGAACTCTGGATAGTTTGTCAGTCCATCACATTGCATCCTCTTAGCCAATATCAGCAATATGTCACTGTGGTATTCCCTTATGAAGGGAATTAACTCAATAGGTTGAACTTAGCACTAACAACTGAGCGATTTAGGGTTTGATAATCAGGTCTTGTTTTCTTTATTTCTTTCTTTGCCGTTCTGTATCAGCCTTTATGCTGGCGACTTTAGTCAAAAACAGCCAACTATTCCAGTTAAAGTCCACCTTTATCTTGGGATGGACTGAATGGGAAATGTCCACTACCATCAGTTGAATTCATCATATCTTCTGATTGGCCAGTTGTGTTCAACAAGCAGATTGTCAGCCAATATCGATGTTGGGCTAATATAGCTCTACATCCCTGCTTCTAGCCTAGTTCAAATCAAATAATGTGGTGGAGGAGTGTCCATCCTCCACCTCTTTAACTGTGAATTCTCTAACTTTGTGTAGACTTTGTGTAAACTTTGCATTCCTCTGTGTAATTTTCACAAAACAGCGGCAAAGGCAAAAGTTAATGTACCCTAAATGCAATTATATGCCTCGTATCTATCTTTTTTTTTTTTTTTTTACAACCATCTATATTCTAAACACTTGGCTGGTTTATCAATTTGAAATGACTTTCCAAATATGCTTCCACTTTGCTGTAATTAGGCGAGTGAGACCAGCGTTGAATTTCAGCAGGTAAAGACCTGGCTCCCAAGACGACAGTGTGGTCAATGTCTGTCGTCATTCTGAAGAGAAAAAAGTCTTATCAGCTAACTATATCCATGTTAGCACTCGTTACCTCTGCGGACCTTGGTTTCCTGATATCACCATATTTGAAATTCCAGTGTCAAAAACCTTGGGCTCCATCATCAGAAATGCGATCTTCAACACAAAGAATTACAAACCCCATTAGCTGAAAAGTGTGGAAATATTTCAAAATGCAATAAAAACTCAAATCTGTTTGAACCTTTATTTAACAAACAACCTCATTTTACTCAGTAAAGTAGTTTTTAACAAAAAAAAAAGAGGATGGTCAGGTATTTATTTCCTTGGTTATGTGCATAACTACAGATGGTGTGGGTTGTCTTCCACTTAGACCATCACGGTGCACCACCACGTCTCTATATAGAGGCCCACGACAAACACAAACAGTGATTCTAGAGTTGGTCTCTCACGTTTTCCTCTTTTTAGCAGCCTTTACAGTTTGTTCTATGAGCTTTTAACAAAAAAGGTGAGGATTCTACATCAAAATATCACTAAAACCAACATGTTGAACCTTTATGTTTCAAACCAACCATCTGAATTAAGATGAAAAAAGCGTGTAGTTGACATAAAAGCTCACATTATGAATTGCATCGCAGTGCAATCAGTTTTCTTTAAATTTTCTTTTTTTGTGGTGCGGACACTCTTGGACCTTTGATTTGAGATTATTGTCACAGCACTTGTATCCTACCAGAGCCCATCTGAGCTGCAGATGTCAGCAGATATAAATATTAATCCTCCCCTCAGGAGTCTGGACTCCAGAGTAGAGTCGCCAAGTATAAGATACCAAATTTGGTGTCCTCTGTATTGAGAAAGATTTGATGGCCGTCTGGTTTCCTGTGGTCATCATCAGACTGTAAAACTGAAGTGTCACTGCATTTGTAATGCAGCTGCAGTGAGTCTCACCCTTTTCCCCTTAGTTTGATAAAATCTAAAAAAATACATGTTTAGTCCACCAGTTTTCAGTTCAAGAAACAAAATATTCCAGACTGCCTAAGTAATCTAAACTAAATAAAAAGGCTTGTGAAGAATTCTATTTCCAGAAGTGTTATTTGTTTAATTCACAGATAGACAATTAACTGGGTAAGCTGAGCTATATCCCTGATCATCTAAATAAATTAGAAATTATTAGATTAATTAACAAGGCGATGATGACATCGTTTTATCCGTCCCAGTTTTAGACAACGTGGGAAGAGGATGCTAAATTACTCCACTCAGAAACCACTTGTCTGTTAATAGCATTTCCAATAAAGGGTAATATTCTTTGATTACCAGGATGGCTTTCTTTGGGGAAAAAATATTAGATTGAAAAAAGTGTTTATATTTATCCTGAATAAATAAGGGATATTTAAAAAACTGACAAGTTTTTCAGACATAAATATCAACTCCTTATAGCTACAAGCATTCTTCCTATGAAAACATAGCTATCTGAACTGTCATTTGACACTTTTAAATCACAGTACTGTAATTATAAAAGTGCCAGGAAACTGAATCCATAAGTTTTAATATCAGTCTTTGAAGCGTGAGTTTTATACTTTATAGTTTTTATCTACTTCTTCTCTGCTTGTTTTTGTAAGACCAAAGTCTGTTCTGAGCTTTGCTGTTGGATATCAACTTCCCTAAAATCTTGCCTGTGACAAAAATCATAAATGAGTGCAAGAGCAAATAACATAATTCATAACAACATAATTTCACATGCTATCACTGTGTTTTTTATTCATTTTCATTTTTCTTGTCATGTATTCTCAAAGAATGACATCCTGTCTGGGGCTTTTATCTCAAGCCTAAGCATGCTGAGTGTCAGTCAATGCAAAGTGCTATTGTCTCAATGTAATCCCATGTTGTCACATTAGCGTCACTCATATGCTGTGTTTAAAATTGTAAAGAAATGCACAGAAGCTGTACACTGCATCGGCAGAAATAGACCATTAAGTGTTGCGCCCTGGAGCCAGAAGCCGACAGGGTGTGCTCTCACTAATGTTCACAGGTCCTTATTGTGATTTTGCCCAGAGAGCAATTAATATTCCTAAGACATCTCAACCGTGAAGTGGCAAGACTTTTCTTATGTCTGAGAAGGAGGACTTGAGAAGTTATTTGTAATAAATCCGTAATGTAGAGGAACCACGTTTTAAAGTTATTTAGTCTTAACATTAAAGGTGTTGAGGCTAAGTTGTAATGTTGCTCAATTTTCTATTTAAATGCAGGCTAAGGTGGGTTCGTCTTGGCTCTAACAGCAGTTGTTTACCAACAGTTCTGTGTTGACACATTGAAATACTTTTCGGGGGTGAAATTAATTCATTATCAGTGTAGTGACTCATAGTTACAACTGCAGTCAATGTGTGTGTAGATGGATGCAGTGCAATAAAGAAAATCACCAATGCGTATGTATCTGTGTTGTAAAGCTTTATAAGATTACTTTATCGTCATGTAGTCACATTAAATTGCTCCTCCACATTTGACCCATCCAGGTTGGCACCTGTTGAACACAAACATGCACATGCATATGAAAACATGCGCAGGGTCACACAATCATGGCCATATACACTGGAGTGGTGGCCAATCACAGTCAATCATTACACCCCTCCAGCTGTCAATCTTTTTTAAGCAGCGACAGTGGGAATTGATCTGCTGACCTTCCGGTTATTGGGCAACCCACTCTAACCATTGAGCCAGCGTTGTGAAAATGGCATTAATGAAAACATGTTCTCAAACAAAAATATCAACCCTGTGCTGTGGATCTTTCTCAGATTTGGTGTTGGAATGTGTTTATTTGACACATAAACGGTGCATAATCAAGAAGCACCGATGCATTCAAGTAGGGTCAGCAGCTGTGTAACCCTACCCACTAGTGAATTCTCTATATACGGAACACTATATACTGTGCATGTGTGTGACTGCATAGTCAACAAGTCTCCATTTGGACTTGCTTTTTACTTTTACAGTAACAGATATTCATGCAAAAGTACACTTGCTGTTGAAAAACTGAGTTCATTTTTCTATCTGTGACAGAATGAGTCTGCTCAGGAAATGCTTGATGCTTCTCATTTCGTGAATCATTGAAATAATAGTAAAATTAGAAGATCATTGATGTTAGCATTTAATTCAATATTACTTTTGAATTAAAATGACACAAATCCAAACTAAAATTGTTAGAAATTAGTGGTAAGTTGAGGATCACAATGGATGTAAAACACAACCACCTCAGCCTTCACACATTTATTTCACTTCCCAGTGGATAAAGATGCCCAACTTCCTTTATAGCCACTAACCACTGGTGTTACATGTAAGTTAATGAAAAACCTCCATTATGAACCTAAATCCAAGGATGCCGGACCGAACTGCAAAGTTGTGCACTAATACATTTTGTCAGTGAACCACTGAACCCCATCCATTCCAATTCATTACTTGCAAGAATGAGTTCCTGTTGCAGATTGTAATGAATACCTTCTGGTGCCATTTTTCACTATGGAACTGTCTCTGTTTGGTGAAATTTCAGAGGCCACGCGGACTGACTTAGTAACTCAGACATGAAAACATGTAGACAAACTGTGGCCCCTGTGAATGGGGTTAGATCTCAAGTCTCATGCAGATGATCTCTAAGCAAAACTTCCCATCTGCTCTGTCATGCTGCCCGTAAATCCCAAGAGAGTGCTTAAACAGACTGCCCAGAAATTAGAAGTGGGGCCAAACTCTCATGATGGTAAAGAATCTCACTGTCAGAAAGTAGTTTCTCTCGATGCCTCTTGTTTCTTCAGTAAATGAGGAAAAACACCACAGCAACTCTAGCTTTTGAGAAAAGTGAATTCTCTTTATTATTGAATGTAATCCACATCCAAGTGCCCACTTCATGGAGCTTTGACTTTGTCCAGAAAGGAAGTCAGTACCAGCCAAGTCCCTTTGTGTCTGATCTCCTGCAGCTTCATCTCGACCCATTGTTAACTGAGGCAGCCTTTCTATATTCTGCCTGTTCTGTGCTCCTTCAGCTGCACATTTCATCTCGTATTTTCCCAAACCTACATAGCTTCTTGTATTAAAAGATTGTTTCTTTTTCATATTCCTTTTATTCATCTAGAGTTAATTGCTTGACTTTATTATCTTAAGGCTACTTAAGCTCAAGTTCAGCATGGAAGATCTCTTTTCTCTCTTTTCGTCTCTGTTCCATTTTGAAAAATTTCGGCTGGTCTTGCAACATTATTCTCAGTCTCTTCCACTTTCCCATTCTGCCAAAATAATTTCCACAGTTTTTAACTATTGTCACCCTTTTTGCATGATTTGCCTGAGCCAACCAGCTCCTATCCCTTGTTTTTGAAATTAGAAATGTTTAGCTTTGCAAGCTCTATCCTAAGCTCTAGGTGCGTTTATAAGTACTATCTCCAGACCCCTGACTTTCTAGAGTAGAAAACATCTGCCATGTAGTGTCTTGTACTTGTGGTGGACATCAAAAATAGCAGGAAAAGGATTCTTTAAGAGCCTCCGGTTACTGGGAACAGTTTCTGACTTGGAAATTAGGCTTGTGAATGGGCACGTAGTGCATGAGATTTGGTCTTCCAGGACCACCCATTAATCTGTACTTAATCTGTTTTAGAAACAGTAACCATGTGCTAATAGCTATCATATTCTGTTTTAACCACCATAAAGACAAAAATAATTTTCTATTGTGACTTAGATCAGTGAAAAACATTACAGAATACAAGAAAAACTAATTATCATGTCTCTCTGACCAGAACTGAACTTTGAAATGCTTATAAACATGTTAGTTTGGCCAAATTTGTCCTAAATCGAGCTTTTCAAAACTTGGCTGACACACTCAAATAAAATGGTTTAGGTTTTAATCACTCCTGCATGTTTATGTTCAACAAGACTCAAATGAGCTTCTCTTTTTTTATTATTAAGAAACTCATGAGCTCGCCGCATGGTCCCCAAAGTTCAAACGGTGTATATTATAACATTACAGATGAATTACCAATAAACTTGCTCTCATTCACATGTATTTTTGTTACTTTGTTAGATGGCTTAACGCATCACAAATTGTGACAGAAAATCAGCCCATTAAGACTGTAAGTCAACTGCATTATTAAACAAAATCACTATTCGAGTCATTTAAAGACTGCAGTGAATTCAACTTCACTTACCTATATGCTGATCTCCCACAGAGGAAGTTAGAAGCTGCAGAATGAGTCATCAGTGTGGCCAACATACTTCAGTCAATAACTCGCTTTCGCTTTCGTGCATTTATACGGGGACAAGGACGGTGGTCCAGTTAAATGACCAAGTCAAGCTGTATCTAACTGTGCTGAATGTTTCAGCAAACTGCCCTCCTTCAAGTTTAATCTTATGTAACCAACAGGTAGCATCGGCTGGTAACACAAGTGGTAGTGTTATTCAGTTTAATGAAGTTTTATTTATATAGCTCCAATTCACTTTAAAGATACAGTCTGGTGCAGTCCTGTAGAATTATACAAAATGAAGATGGTTATTCGGCAACAGCTGAAATATGAAATATTCCTCTTGGCTAACATGTAATCGTGAATGTAACAGGTCTGGACAGTCTGAACAATGATGTAAAATCGTGTGTACTTTGGATGTTTTTTGTGATGCAGAAAAACAACGTGCACTTTGTAGTCGTAGAATTAGCTTGTGTCGATGATCGTAGAATGAACATTTTTGTACGTTGAGCTGCTGCATCGTGCTTCAAGTTTAGTTCTTGTCAAATCTTTTAATCGGATTGGAAGGATAGTGTTGACAACTACTGTGACTGACACGACCATTTTACAAAAAATTCTTCCAAATTTGAAAAAGTATATCACTTACAGCAAAATTTGGTATCCATATGTCTCCCTTCAGATCCTCCATCTTCCTGTTATCCCATATTTCCTGTAATCTACACTTCAACCTAAACTCTTTTACCCCCATTTCCAAAGTTCGGATCATTGATCGGTAACTTTGACGCCTGGACTCTGGCCTCCAGCCAAAAATGATAACTGTTCATATGGGACTATGAAGCTAAGTGCTAAATCAATGGGGCCAGCCTCTCTGATGTGGATATAACGTTACAAAGAAGGCCAGAGCCATGAGGTGGAGAAGATGTTTCCCTGGGGAAGACTTTTGGAGACACACCACCTCTGCCAGGAGAAACTCCAGTCTGAGAGTTGAACACTGACGTGATAAATCACAGCACCTTTGCAAAGTGCTTGTTTTGGAGGATTCACAGTTTATTTATCCTTATTGTCTCAGGAGGTTAGACTGATGTGAGGATGATTTATCTCACATTCAGTGTTGGTAGATCTAGATGTTCTTGGCTCTTTTTATGCACATGTAATGATGACTCAGAATTAAGACGTTAAACAGGGGGATTGACAATGAAAGAAATATACAGTGTGTGGGTTCAAATGAAACAGAATGTGCTGATTTACATCTGTGCTTTCCCTCAGCTCCCTCTGCTTTATGTTACATAAATAGATTACAACAACAAGTAGATTTTTCTAACCTTAATCTTCAGTTCTAAATCAGTCCTCTCCTCTTTTGTGTCTGGACAAGAGGTTGATTATAATAAAGGCCAATTTCAGGTGCTTGGCGATCAGTGTGGCCAAACGGTGTTGTTCTGGAGCATGCAAAATTAGCTCGCCAATCCCAAACGGACATTATACATGCGCACAACGGTGAACCGCACTATTGGGGAGGAGTCTGGGCAATGCTGCTGCCACATTATGTTGTTTCCATCATTAGGCTCACAGTTGCTTATTTCCCTTGTGAGTCGTGTGTTTTTGTTTTTGAGGGATGTGTCTATCAAGGTTGGATGTGAGGCTCAACTGTACTGTTGAATGGTTGTGTCAATGATTATGTGTCCCACTATATGTCTCTTTTTTGTTGTCTTTCGTCTCTTTAATTTAAAAACAAATCCCTTGAAACGCATCGATGAAAATGAAGATTTAGGTTTCAGACAACATAAGCATTTGCCAAATGAGTCATTTAGCGTATAACGCTGCCGTGTCTGTAATCAGCCCCGCTGCAAGGGTCTCTGGCTCTGACTGTGATAATGGTAGCTGATAAGCTGGGTTCAAATTAGCCATTACTTTTATTTTTCTCATTGTCTTGAATGTAACTCTGTCTTAATGTGCATGTCAGGACACAATACAGAACTTGGTTTAAAGCTATCAGTTAAAATTGATGCATATTTCTTGAGTAATGTCCCAAAACAGGAATTCTTTTTGATTATTAAACAACAGCAATTTTGTAAAGAAACTGTAGATATCAAGGTGGATTAACTTTAACAAATAACTTTGCATGTGAGTTTCTGGCAGTTTGTGGATTTTTTAAAATGCAGTTCAGTCGATGCTTCCAGGCTGGTGAGGATGGGGATTTCTCTTTGAGTTCTGTAGAGTTATCATGCTACCCCTGGTGCCCCCCATCCCTGCTCTGCCCCCCTAACATAAGGGAGCTCTAAAGACCAGGCAGTCGTCAGACCGAGCAGTTGTGCTTGGAAACCTGATAAAGCGCCCCTCACCCCAAAACTTAAGATACTAGCAGAGATCAATAGCTGCAGCATGTTATCTATTGTCCAGCAGAGAGTATCGCACATCCCAGTGTTTCAACGAGATAGATACCCATGCAACAGATATGCACTAGTTTTCCAACACTATTCAAATATACCCACTGCCAAACATATACAAGTAATGAAAAAGCTGACTAATATCAAATTATTATGAAGATTTTTAAACAACTTTGTTTTGTCCAGATTTGATTGATCCTGTGTTTTAAAGCTGAAACTCATCAAGCTAGTAGTAAGCCACTAGTCTGATATAAAAATGTTAAATAGCTCTGCGAAAAGCAATAAAGGCTCTAAAACTCTGAAATGCCTTTAGTTATCATATCTGAACTTTTTAATTGGCATGGATTCACATCATGAGTCAAATGTCAGATTTATTTTCTCTCTTTAAATATAGTAAAAGTCCACCTGAAGACATGGAGGAGGCTGTGGTGGCTCGTTCTAATAAATGTTTTGTATTCCGTCTGTTACCATTATCCTTTCTGTATGTTTTTTTTTTTATCTGGAGGCAAAATTAAATTTTGAGGACAAGATGGATGGCTTGAATTTCAGCTGTAAGACTTAAAAACTTCAAATTGGAATTGCACAGTGACTGTGCTCCTGACATTTCCATTCTGGTGAGAGTTAAAGTCTTAATAAATTTAACACTTCTGTGTTTTAGTGTTGAAACTAAGTTTAGCTGGCACTCTTTTTGCTGACAAGCTTGTGGCTTTATTACAAAGCTTTGCAGCTATATGGCCCCAAACACGAGAACATCTGGAATTATGAGTGGAGGTAGGTTGTCCGCGTCACATATTCATTCTTCATTTAGTTTTTTGTTAAACATTTTAAGCATGGCTTGGCTGTAAAGGGTAACTGGTTTGATCCTTAACTTCCCTACATGAAAAACAACTATTCAAATGTATGCTCGACCATGTTAATGGTCTTTTACACCCATAAACCACCAGTAAGTTTTGTACAACCACTGCGTGCTTGATATGATATTATTAATTGTAAATGTAATATGACACAATGGGAGAAAACCCTTAACACTTAAGACACCATAAGAACTTTGACATCGACCTTACTTGATGTATTGTCCTCTTAACACCTTGGCTTTAATAAATTGATCACACCTTTAATAATTCATATTCAAATTCTAAAAAGGGCTTTTGTGAGACTGGACTGCATCGTATATCCAAAAACATTATAGATTATATATTATTATATATTTATTATTATTATTATTATTATTATTATTATTATTATTATTATTATTATTATTATTATTATTATTATTATTATTATTATTATTATTATATTATATTTCTATTTATATATATATATATATAGAAATATTATATATTTCTATAGGCAATCTTAACACAAACTGGATAGAATTTTCATAACAAAGGGATATTTAGCATAAAGATAAAAAGGTTTTTTGACTGCTTGAAAAGTTAATAACTTGACGTAGTGTTTCATAGATTTAAATTGAA
Organism: Leuresthes tenuis; assembly: GCF_036924035.1. Taxonomy (NCBI): domain Eukaryota; kingdom Metazoa; phylum Chordata; class Actinopteri; order Atheriniformes; family Atherinopsidae; genus Leuresthes; species Leuresthes tenuis. The sequence goes on from NW_027325365.1 coordinate 5,657,163, forward strand.
ATTCATTTAAATTCAGTTCAGTTTTATTCATATGGCGCCAAATCCCAACAAATGTAATTTCAGGGCACTTCAAAGATACAATGCAATTCAAACCAATTTGAATCGAATTCATTGTATTCTGATCATAATCCAATCAAATCCTATTCATTAAATTATAAATTAGTCCAATTTATACATACAGAGACAATTTTAAAAAGTAGCCTTGCTAAGGAAACCAACAGATTGCACCAAAACTTCACTGTGATCCAATCCTGAGCGTGCACAAGGCGATGGTGGAAAGAAAAATACTCCCTTTTAACATGAAGAAACCTCCATCTGAATCAGACTCGGGGAGGGCGGCCATACGCTTCGACCAGCTGGGGTTTCCGAGGACAGGAAAGAGGGGACAACAAACACCATAACACCGGACCATGAATACCTGCTGAGAAAGAGAAACGTCATACGTATGTCATATGTACATAAAGAGTGCAGAGCGAGGAGAAGTGCATCATGGGAGGTACCCCAGCAGTCTAGGCCTATAGCAGCATAACTATAAGATGTTTCAGGGTTGCCTGAGCCATCCCTAACTGTAAGCTTTGTTGAAAAGGAAAGTTTGAAGCCTAATGTTAAAGGTATAGAGGGTGTCTGCTTCCTGAACCCAAACTGGCAGCTGGTTCCACAGAGAGGGGCCTGATAACTGAAGGCTCTACCTCCCGTTCTACTTTTAGAAACTCTGGGAACCACAAGTAAACCTGCAGTCTGAGAGCAAAATACTCTGTTGGGAAAATATCCAATGAGATCTTTAAGGTATGATGGAGATTAGTCATGTCATAGTCGTGTAACTGACGCCAAAAGCCAATCACAGCTAAGAAAGTTTTTGTTAATCACAGACACCCTGACCACCTCCCTGCAACTTTGTTACAGGAGATAGATTAAAAATGGCTCCTTTTCTTGGCAAAACAAGGACTTTTTACTTGTTCATACTTAAACAAAGAAAACTCTGTAAACAAATATCGTGTGAAAAATTTATATTACCCTTTAATTTACATTGACAGAAGTAATAAAAACAGGAAAAATGCAAATAGTTGTGCATGTTCTGTCAACAATACTGAAGATACAATGTTTTCTTTCTCCTGTTTTAAACAAAGAAAAGTAAAACACATCCTTGTATAATTAAAAGCTGGCCTGCAGCCCCCGAGTGTTGCAGATTCAGGCTCAAACTGTGAGAAAAGATGAAAAACAGATCCTGCATAATCAACAATGCTCTGTGCAAGTCAGTGAAAGTGCACCTTTCTCAGACGCCTGTGTGGAATGCGTTCTGGGGAACGAGCTGTCTGGCTCTCATGTCCATCATCTTAACAAGCAGCAAAGACAGAACACTTGTGGCTCTCCCTGGCAGATTTATGGACTGTTAATGTCTTACCCTTCTGTCTTCCTTCTGCTTTTGTTTTGTCAGTGCTGAATGCAGGTAGTGATTCCACAGACAGGGATGTGATAAATGACTAAATCATCAAGTCAAGTTGACTCATGCCCAGGCCTCTGTTTTCTGGCTTGTCCAACGGGCGAGCTCTGGCAGCACAGGTCAAGCAACCCCTCAGGGTGGTGGGGTCAAGTTTAGGGAGACTTTTGTTTTAAACAGATGGTGTTGAGGGTTCAGTCTGTCACTCAGAGAGAATACACAAAATAGAGAAAAGACACTTTACAGCATCAGTTGACTTATGTGCCTCCAATTATTGACCTGGTTTACCCTCAAAATGCTCCCTTCCTTGTCTCCAAAATGAGACACTTAAGGTTGAAACGTCAGCAAAACAGTCTTTAAATACCACTTATTCACCACTCACTTAAATATTGATGATAATCTGAGTGGCTTGGCAATCTTCTCATTCAATAGGAAATCAATTCTTTTAGCTTTTTTTCCCCACAAACAATTGAGGAGAGGGCTACTCATTAATTTAGTAAGTTGGAAGTCATTTACTGTTTTTTTTTTTTGCTGAACTGGAAGACCTGTCTGCACATATTTGTGGCTCTGAACGTTTATTTTGAATGAGTTAACTCACAAGATGCTTTTTTACTGTTATTTTGTATAAGAGTTTTGAGACAGAGAAAGTGGGCACAGATGAGCTCCTGTAAGTGCTGAAGACCTTCAAGGTCTGACAGGAATACTGAAATGATGTAGTTTTCTGATGATTAGTGTATGTGGGAACTAGCATTGTATTTCCCCGGCTGTATTATGCTCAGTAAAACCTGGGTTTTGCCATTGGTCTGTTACTATGTGCCAATTGTCATTTATAGGAACTATTTTTAACTATGATTTACCAACAAGGGATTTTTACTACAGCAACTGCTTGCGCTCCATTCAGTCGCTTGACCAGTCAATATACATTTAAGTCTAGCTGTCTGGAAATGTAGAATGGCAGTGTTTTACTTTGGTGAATGGACTGTAGCTGAACATATGACAAGGTCTTAGTTGAACAGGTTACTCTAACCGATTAATGATAACTACTGGTTCTACAATCAGAGCCCAGACATCAGGTAGAAAATGAAAGTAATTTTTGGAGCAGAATTAGGAGAACAGAGGGTTTAATGAAGAAAAACACCAGGTAGAGAGAACATTGACAGTTTATTAAAGCTGCACTTGCCACACACTAAATCTATCCTGCCTCTGCTTTGCTCTTCTTATGGCTTTGTAATTTTTTTTGAGTCATCCTTGTGTCCCAGTGTTAATCAAACATTAAACAGCACATGTTTTACATGGGTTTACCATCCCACACTCATCACAGCTTGCTTGTATCCTAATGGCGTAATTATTGTAATGTTGATTAAGCCACTTGGGTAATTAACAATTATGATTGCGACTACATCCGCAGGTAAACTGAAGGCAAGGATAAATAAAATAATAGAGACAGCAAAAGTATTTAGATATATGAAAGAGCTTGTAGTTGCTGGATAAGGTTTCATAAAGGGAAATAAATAGAATTATAAGCACAAATGAGTAAACATAAATCCAAATTCTTAAAAAAGAAAATATAAATATACATATAGTCTTGAATTGAAATCTTATGTTAAGATTAAAACCTACACCAGTGGAGCAGGTCTGAGCAATGCAGCAAGCTGCAGTCATTAAGTGAATGAGATCAGATTCCTGAGGCGAGTTGTCTCTGTGAACTGAGCCATGACTTAAGGCACCCTTCTTAGTGTACTTTTTCTTGCTTTGGGAAAACATGTCTGTCGAAACAGTCAACAGAGTGAACTGGCGCACGGTGGCCTTACCCTGCCTTACTCAGGTTACCCCATATGGACGCCTCGCCACATGGTCCCCTCGGCCCTTCAGCAGCAACCACAGCTCCCTGCCCTTGAGAGAGACAAAGGATATGTTGAGAAGATGGTGTGTGTGTGTGTGTGTGTGTACCACGTGTATATCAACATGGGTTTGGATTTGTGTGTGTAGGTTTGTGAGTTTGGTTGGTCTCTCTATCTCCTCTCAGACCACATCGACTCAGAAGGCTGTCATGTTGAATTATTTGAATGAGTCTTTGCAGTGGTGCAATACACAGGAGTCAGAGAGCAACAGGATTTCAGATCAAAACTAAAAGAACAGAAACAAACTTGGTGCCCGTGAGCAGCTCGTGGGGCACTCCATCACAGTAAAACCAGACCAGCGCTGAAGTGTTGTTCTCTTTGTGTTGAACCTTTTGAGCAGAAGACAGTGGTATTTTGGTGGGGCAATATCTGGTTCGCCAATATCTGGTTCGCCAAAAGCTGACCACCCTTTACTCATATATACCAATGGCCTGGCTGCAGCAATTTAGAACAGAGAAGCTTGGATTATTACACACACACAAATGGCATTAGCTGACCAATTGGAGGAGTACATAACATCTATACTTTATCACTGTACCATGTTTTAGTGACAAACATATTAGCAAACAGCTGCTTATGTATCCAGCACACAGATTCATTAATTTATGCATATTTTGGGCCATCTTGTCCAGTTATATGTCTCCTTATATAATCTGATGTGGTCTCTAATATTCTAACATAAATTAAGATGAAAACTGTGTTTTTTTTTTAGTTGTGGCTCCATGTGGCCATGTAGACAGCATTCACAAACTAGTAATACTAAAACACTGAATGGCTTGAAAATGTAAAAAACATTTAACTTCTGAGGTAGGTATTCTTCAAGTCCATGCTGAAACTCACCTTTTATTATTCTCTCTTTGGCAGATTTGATACTAGCCTTTTTTAAACATGGTGATCACAAAGTTTACGTTAGTCTGGTTCGTCTCCATTTCCACCAGCAGGTCATTACATAAGCATTTTTTAACCTCTGGTGAGGTAAAGTGATCATTTCCGTTGAGTGGGTCAAAAACCTTATAAAGCACATCAAGGCAGCACACATTGGCTTGATCTAAGCTCTTGGCTGCTCCTATTAGAAAAATATTAAATGGGCAAGCTGAGACATAACAACAACTGTGAGGTATCAGTCCAAAAATTAGTGGATATCAACTTTCTGTAAGTCTGTCAGTATGAGCTGTGACCCTGGGTATGACTCTTTGAGTAAGTTTGGTTTTGATTAATCAGACATCTCAGTAGGTATCATGGTTCACTAAGGGGAGTTAATTAATTCTGGAAAGAAGCCAGGGGCCTGTGAAGGGAAACAACTTATTTGACCATTAATGGCGATTAAATATAGCACTGGCTCAATCTTAGTTTAACTGCAAAAGTGTGTTTTGTAAAGTGCTGCCCTGAGAGACTTGGAAATGGAAAGCATGTCCAACAGCTTCAGAGATAAAATGTATTCAACATGTTAGGAATTTATGGAACTGATGATTCCACATACGATATATTGCTTTTACAATGATAAAAGCGGGAGGAAAAAATTGTATCCTGGCAGTGGTGAGGTGCACCGAGTTGTATGTTGTATCTGCTATTAACACGGACAGATTGCAGCCAATGCTTTGAAGGCAATTAGTGTGGGGGCTCCGAGGAGCCAGACCGCCCAGTCCCAGTCTTTTTACGCAAATAACACTGCATGCCAAATGATTCGGGGTGGAGTAAAAGAAAAGGGCACGGTGTCATCCCTTTCAGTGCACAGCATGAAATATCACGTTAACAGGAAAGGATGTGTATAACGCACTGCATGACTTGGCATGTTATAACTAAGTTATTTCTTGTTGGGTCCACAGCCCACATCAATGTGATGGACACACAGGAGCAGGAAAACTTAGCTATGTGCTGAAAAACAGGTACAAAAAATCTGTCTCATGCTGGTGTGGTTTGATTACTGTTTCAGTGGTTACCTTACTGTATCACATACTGCTTGACTCCAGACAGTCTGTGTTTGCAATAGGTGAGGTGTGAGGGTACAGTAACTGGAACATTTCCATTAAAAAGTACAGTAACAGGCGGAGCACTTAATGACCACCATAATGACTACTGCCAGTGTGTTGTGATTATGCCTAAAAACCTCAACTGAAAGTCCGTTTTAGATAAAAGCTCAATGGCTGTTATAATTTCCTCTAATTTCTGATTTGTGTTTGCTCACAAAATTTATATGAATGTTAATTTTTGACCAGGAAAAGGTCATGTTCAAAACTTCATGAACTTGCTGTCTTTTGCACTTTCAATCTTGTGAAAATGGGGAACAAACATGTCAAGAGTTTCAAGTCATCAAGATTTTTTTTAACAGTTGAAGAATAATTATCCCAGTCTCTTTCAAAATTATGATAAAGTCATGTTTGAGGCATGTGGTTTGTGAATCCAACATGTTTTGTGTGTGTAGCCAAAGGTCTGGGGCTTGGCTACAAGTAATCCAAGATGTTTTCTTAATCTTAACCATGTCATTTTAAATACCTAGCCTAAACCAAGTACATTGCAAAATCCGACTATAATTTTTAATACCTGACTTGAACCATCTCGGTTTTAATACCTAGCCTTAGTGTAGATCCATAAGCAAACGTCGACAAAGTGCAAAAATAACCTTTTGAAGCATAGTTATTTGAAGACAAAAGTGGTCAGGATGCAATTTCAAGTCTACCACTTGACTGTTGTGTAGCGCCATCATTCATCCATTCTATTCTCCAAAGGAAAGGAGATTAGAATGTGGACTTTGTGGCTTATTAATAGATATGATGCAATGAAATGTGACTATTTTCTTTATGGAGTTACGTTTCTGTTCACTAACACGACAAAGCGGAGACAAATCAATGGATTAGATTTACGTGACTGTGTCACACTTTTGACTTGAGACGAGGTCATGATAAGTGTGCCACAATAAATCACTTGTCCACCTTTGGCTACTGTTTTTCTGAGAAATGACAGGAGATGATAGACAAAGAGCCTCCATGATAGATGACCTATGTGTGTGTTTGAAAGCCTTGCAAAGAGCACATAACTCTTGTACCTTTTAACTAAAATTCTACAATGAACACAACAAATGTCAATAAGAAACGTTTCAGAGTTGCAGTTACAAGGTTATTCTGGGATGGCAGAGACACAGCTGAAGGGTGCTGGATGAAGGGTGCTGGTGCTGATGGTGGTGGGGGTATGATGAGCTGAAGTGCTCATCCATCAAGACCACTTACACGCCATAGGATCTGCTCTATAGCTGAGGGGGGAAATTAAGTTATAGACCCACATCTGCTGATACCCGCTGGTTCATTAGAGGATCCGCTTGCTTAGGCAGCAACTGTACGACACTGAAAACACTGCAAAAAATGAGGGGTATATCAAATTTATGCATTTCCTTTTAGATTAGTATATAGTAACTTCAAAGTTAAAATGATAGAATCAGAAAAAATGTCACATATTTAACTTTTGTTCTCTGAAAAATACATTCCCAACTGTGGGCATTTTATGAAATTCACCAATTATTGTTAATGCATGTAGTCCTTTCATAGTGAATGAATATCCTCCTTGTTGAAACATTAATAACCTTGTCAGGAGCTAAACAAAAAGGCATCACAGGCACATTTCTTGCAGTGCAATATCTGAGTAGCAGAGCTCTTTAGGTAAGGATGGAGGAGCCTACAAAGTTAAGAGTTCATTTAGGAGGCCACTCTCAGCTGGAGCCCACCATCAGAGCTCAATGCAAATTAGACTGATTGGATGCAATTGGTTTGGCGCTCATGTTGCTGACACTGACAAAAAAGTGAGTGTGCTGTTGTTTCAGTAAGTGGAGAAGGAACTACTGAGGGAGGAGATTGCTGCTTTTACTTATCTTGTTATGAGAATCGGAGTATTGAACATAATCCCGTATCGTATTGTTTTGAGTGAACTTCCTTTGTTCTTCCTGGCAGGCAAACGCATGCGTGTCTTTTAAGACTGAAAAACAGCATTTTTGAACAGTTTGTTCTGGTGTATTTATGCGATTAACCAATTTATCATTTCAAGCTTTGGCATGGCAGTTGTGAATATTAGTTTCCAGGTGTATAATGAAGCACTGGTGCACTCTAATAATATTGTAGATGGTGGGATTCCCTTTTTCGTATAAATCTGCAGAGATATGGGTCTGTTGCCCAAACCTCTGAATATATACAGCAGGGATTACAACTTTACATTTCAAATAATAACCTTTTGAGCACATGAAACCTCTAAGGGTATAAGGGTAACTGACAAAATGGTGTGCTGTATCTTAACATTGTGATAGATAATCCATGTATTTTAACCCAAATCCTGATATTTTTCTATCCCTAAACTAGAACCCTAACCAAGTAGTTGTGCTAAGTGTGAAAATGAATGGCTAGTTCAAGTAAACACTTTAAAATTATGTCTATTCTGTTTGCAGCGTAATATATCTTCTTCTGCAACCTCTTCTCACTTGCAACTCGTTACATACTGACACTTGGTCAGAAGCCCACGGTGTCGAGGTTAAAAACAGAGGGTATCCCCTTAACATCACGTATCAATGTGCAGGGTGTCCTAAACTAGTAAAGCAACACTTTAGGAACACACCAATCTGGCAACGTATAAAATGTCAGAAAAGGTAAGTAGTACAGTGGAAGAGCAAAGTAAGTCAACAGAAAAACAGAACTGTCGAGGGTGGGCCAAAACATGATTCAAGTGCCTCGTGTCTATCCCCTTCCAACCTTCTTACGTTGTGTGGTTACCACCACCAGCAGAGACATAAATGGCAATGTGCATCTATAACGTAGTTCCTTGAAAACTGATATTGGTCTGGACCAAGAGCTACTATGTACTAGAATGACAATGGGTTGTTGTACCTTTTGTGTTTCAGAGTACAAACAAACAACATATGCTGATTTAAACTGGTGTCCATGTTGCTTGTTTCAAATTCATATTATCAGGGAGCAGCCAATTGTATAAAGTTACCCTTTCAATTACCAAACTGCCATGTTTATAGACAATTTACAATCCAGGCTTAGTTGACAGTTTTATTCTAACTCTAAAAAAATTGTAAACCTTAGAATAAATTCCTTCTCTGAGGTGCTTCTGGTACTCTAAGTGTTAATAAAGTACAGCTGTGATCAGTCCATCTAGCATCAGTGTGGATTCATACCATGATCCTCCTCTCAGAGACCATCCTGTTTAACCTTATGTAGCCTTCTCAGATTTGACTGAAAATACTTTAAGGACCGTGTAGATCAACGTCCTTCCTCATGTTGCTCTGGACTGTGGAGAATTTTTCAATTATGCATTTCATTTCTGACAGTTGAAGCAAAACCACTGAGGCTTGAAATGTATGAGTGATGGCACTTAGTGAGAGCTATACCCCGTCCACACCCCATTAACCACCATTGTTCATGCATTAGGTTGCACGATTACAAGTCATGAGTCAAATGTGCAATTCAACATGCCTTCCTCAGGCCCCTATCTCCTCTCAGATTTTAGATGCTCAGCGGTTGGAGATCTGAGAGCCATGGCATGCAGGCTGCTTGACTTGATAGTCACATAGGGGTTCTTCCTTCCTAAGTATTGCTTCCCCCTTATCAAGATTCTTCAGATTAGGAAAGCTTAACTATAAACAAGAGCCAAGAGGGGATGGTGTCAAGAAGATAATCACAGAAGACTAAACTAACTGAAGTAAATTTACTTACACCAACAAGTAGTTTACAGGTCAGATGACTCTCGTAAACCTATACAAACCTTTTGCTCTGTTATGTTTTCTTCACTATGAGCCGACAAACTAGAAGTACACAAAATGAGGCACAATTATCTTTCAAAATCAATGCATTAGTAGTATTATTGGTAGTATTGCAGTTGTTTTGGCCCAGATGTAGGAACCACAAACATACCTTCACAGCAGCATGGTATGGGAGCACTAATGTAGAGATATATTTTATTTGGTTTGACATGATCGTCAGGTTGTGGTGAATAATACTAGCAAGCTTTAGATTAATTGTTACTGTCCTTAAGGTTTATGTGCTTGCTGTACTTTTGCTAAATTACGTATTAGCAGTCAGTATCTTTACTGTGGCAGCAATATGTTCAGGAACGTGCATGTTTTTCATGTTTGCAGTGAGAATGTCTAGATATGATCATTTTTCAGTTCTATTACAGTGCAACATATGTTGTATTTGTCAAATCTTTATGTCAGGGGTGGTGCATTAGAAAGTTATTAATAAAAAACAGATATACCCATTTAATTAGAGGAACTTAAACTGTAAAACAGTCAAATAGAGTCATCAGCTGGGTTTCAGTTGTCATTTTTGGTTTGTATTTATTTTGAACAGATAAAGGTAAATGTAGCAATGATTATAATAGCAAAACACTTGAGATTGTATTTGCATCTTTTTGCCTTTGAAATGACAGACTCCACCAGCTGGTTCCAGTCTGGCCCAGCAAACAGTAAACTGACATGACTAACCAGCATCTGTCCAGGTATGATATGATATCCCAGTTATGTAAGTAATTTCTAAAGAAAAGTTCTTTCCATTTTCCTCTTGTGGATGTCTGCCACAGTCATTGATTTTTTCCTCCTTGAGGTTTGTTTTCTGTAACGACAACTGCCTCTTCTACTTTGATTGGAGTTACAACTACAATCAACGTAGTCGAAAATGTCAGTTAATCTGCTTTACACTAGTCAATGCAAACATTTCTGTTTTGTGGATTTTCAAAAGATCACTTCAGAGTTGCTTCAGTAGTGAATGGAAACCTGGTTAGTTTGTGAGATCTCAGGTTGATTTGCAGTCAGTTTAGAGTTACCTCTCAATATCAAGAAGTGCACAAGGTTTCATAATCTTTTGGTTCAAAACCTACCAATGACATAAATGACTACTTTGTAATGGGATGGGGAACAAAGTTTAAGTGCAAATGTATGTATTTTACAACATCAAAGTGATTACCCAGGGTGATTATCACAGTCACCTCATAGTTGGGGCCTTTCTGTGTGAAGTCTGTACATTCTCCCTGGTCCTGCACAGATTTTTAAAGGGTACTCCGGCTTTCTCCCACAAATCCAGAAACATGTAGGTTAATGTTATGCCTGAGTTGGACTTGTTCTCCCACCTTCCTTCCCCTCCCATCTCCTGCCACACTGAGCAGGATAAAAACATTGATGAATGGGAAGCAAATTACTTCAGCTTATATTTGTGGCTGACAGCAATGTGGAAGGTGAATACCAAGAAAGAAGTCTAACCCTAGTACAAGCATTAGCGGTTTTACTCATTTGGTAAACATCTTATGAATTCATTGTGCATGCAGTGTGTGAACAATAATCTCTCACAACTTAGTTCACCTTTGAAAAACAAAATGATACATTATCTTCATACAGCTGTTACAATTGTCAGTGACAAAGAAACTGCATTGAGTCAGAAATGATCAAAGGTTTCATCTGTATAACTATCTTCACTGTTAATAGTCATTAACCTGATCGCTCCTTAGCATCTTTAAAGGTGAGGGTAATGCAACTCAAGCAGGAGATCAGAGATAGGCTGATGAATGAATGAATCTGGGCTAAAGCCATGAGGGTAGTGTTTGTATTCCTCCAAACACTCATCTTTGTCCGGGAATATTATGGGGCCAACATCAATGGTTTGAGCCTCATATATCACCTGTTCAGAGATGGTGGCTGAGGGCTTTCTTACGCTCTGTGAAGGAGACATCCTGTGAGCTCTCAGATCTGTATCAAGCGTCTGTAAAAGTAACCAAGCTGCAGCAGGTCAAACTGATTTCCCTGTTGATCGTAGCCAATGTTAATGACTCCAAATCTTGTCCTGTTCATGACGTGTCAAATGTAATCTTATGAGATTCTTGTATTTATGTTTGGCCCCTGTAGGTTCACAAGCTATTTGATGGTCTTCGGGGAGTTTGAATAGATGTTTTATGCAGTTATTTTGTGTCTAATTACTCTTTTATATGTTATGTTTTCACTGAGGAACCATGGCAAATACAATTTACTGTCACCTGCAGAGAGCTAGACATTAAATTTTTGCTTATTCTATTTCTAATTATTCCTAATTGGAACATTTGAAATTAGACTGCCATGAAATGCAGTTTCTTCATTATCAAAGTTTAGCACAAAGGTAAATTTCGCTGCTGCAGTACTTTAACTAGGCAATATTTTTTCCTGTGAAATTACACCCAGCTGGGTGTCCTGCTTGGTTGGTCTTATGATCATGAGAACCCTCCATTCATGTCAGCCTGAATCACAAAGTGGGGGCTACAAGCAAAGAAATGTGCCCCGTTCTCCTTTAATTGAAATACTGTAGACCCTATTGCCCAAATGTAATTATAGCATCAAAGATGGGCACAAGAGGAAACAGTGAGAAGCAAATTGAAATTTAAGAGTGTAATGCAAACTGTCTCCAGCAGTGAGTAAGTGCTCATAATACCCACATGACCTAGAAATGAAGGTAACTGTGAAACAACAATAGGACAATGTAGAACTAATTGATGTTAACTTTTGCTTTTCTGTTGCTCAAAATGAAAAAAAAAAAATCATTAACTTAACTGTGTATTAAAATTAAGCTTGGAAAATTACTGCAATTTGAAAATCAAATTAAAACATCAAAAGTGCATTTAAACCCAGATAAATGGGTATGAATATGTATAAATAACTGCATAAACATTTTGATAATGGAACTTCAAAATCCTAATCAAGCAATGATGTTCATCAGAAGAGTAAAATCAAAATGAATGCAGTTTAACAAGCTCCTCGCCACAGTAACAATAATTTGACAACAATAAAGCCTTTAATCAAATATGAATATGATGCTTATTAGTTTGGGAATTGTAATGAATAAGTGTACATGTTGGAAATCTTTGACTTGTGCGGTGTTCACTGACACTGTGATCAGATCAAGGCAGACAGATGTTGATACCAAGTATGAAAAGGGCCTCAGATTAAATGAACAGAGGTGCTGTTGCAAACATTTAAATTGGCTGTTTGTCTGGTGGAAATAAACATGACCCGTACAAAAAGTCAAACTTTCTTGAATAATGGAAGGGAAATGTATGTTTTTCTTTCTGTCTGAACACAGATCAAATGAAGTGCAGCGAGCAAGAGGAGAATAACTTCCAACAAATGCACGACCAGCAGCAAAGAAACAAAATTATTTCTGCCAATTATTGCTCAGGACTCCAACTTGTCAGATCTTGTTGAAATTGGGTGCACACTACATATTTACCAGTAGTTGGTTGCTGGTTGATGGCTTCCAAAAGCTTTAGTTTTAAGACAACATGGAGATGAAGCCCTCCATCACCAGAGAAACACAATGACGGTTTACTATTGTATGTAGACTCTATCTATAAACCCGGCTGCTGCTATTGTGACTCCCCTCACGTTCAGGCTGTCAGCAGGTCGGCCGCAGGCAGCACAGAGTGCAGATGACAGGTGGAAGAGCAGAGCGTCTGTGCTGGAATGAAAATGGCACAGCCTGGACAGCACGACGACAAAACGTTTCAAGAGGCTCGATAGTTCAGAGGATCCAGGCAAGAGATGCTATCCAGATGCCTCTTCTCTGCCTCAGTTGAAGTGCTCATTCCATGAGTCAGCATGTCGATCACTGGAGGGAGAGGCTGCAGGTTTTAGTTTTTTTTTCTTCTCAGACCTGTGTTATTCAGACTTCTGCTTTTGCCAGACAATGGCAGATGGGAATGCTTGGATATTAGCAGAGGCCTTCTTCTGCGTGCTTGGACATGCAATGCAAAGTTCAAAAGTCTCTGCTTCTGCTGCTGTGTATCGCTTGTGTGTGTGTTTCTTCCCTGAGCCTCTTAAAGAACTTGTAAGCTGTTAAAACTTGCGCCAACACGTTGCTGTATTTGCTTTTCTAAAGATTCTCATGGTTTGTTCCAATAAAACATAATCACTTTGACTAATATTGACTTTACACAGTGCTAATAATGTTTGGAAATGAAATAATCTAGATTTAGACGCAACCTTGAGACAGGGCCAGTTGTTGTTCCGTGGTTAAACCCCTCACACCTGCTTCATCATTAACATAAGAGGCAGCAACAGGCTCATTTTAAGGTCTAACATAAATTAACTTGTGTCCTTCTTAAGAAAAGCACCATATCTGGTTTCTGGGGCAGACTATGATCTGTTGAAGTTAATGCATTTTCCTCCTGCTGGAAGGCCGTGCTGTCAACGACAGAGACGTTTCACACAAGCTGTTGAAAATGGCAGCCACTTCACTCATTCTTAATCCAGATATTTCAATCTTGACACTTTTATGGGTGGACAGTCAAAGGAGTAGAGAAGTTGCACTGCTGTGGAACAAAACAATCCTCTTAGTTACAGTAGCCAGGAATTTAGCCACAGTGGAAAGACGCAGATGTGGAAGATCATGTTTCAGATGAGCGTTAATACACCAGTAACTCCGACAAGCCTCTGCATCGGCTCTGCAGAGAGGTATGTGCCACACTTTCTACGGATGATCGAGTTTTTCATGACACGTGAGCAAATTTCATCAATTCTTTTCACATCCTCTCCAAAGCAGTACCTTCAAATGAGGGAGACTGACAGCTGAAATCTTGAAATAGCCAACAAGTCTGCTGTGTTTTCCTCCACCTATGGCGCCCCGAACACTAAATGTAGTCACTGCAAGTGGATTGACCTTGCTTTGTAACCAGAGACATAGTTGTTCTTTGGAATTCACAAACTTTCATCTCTGTAGTCAAAACCTTTCATCGCAAATGGCTCACCGTCTTGATCTGCCGTCAGTTATCTGCCAAGAGTTGTAAACATGAAACAAAAGGCCCACACGTAAAGAAATATAGAGTAACAGAGACACATTTTAATTATGGGAAGCTTGTGGACGCTTAACACGTTCAAGTGATTCACAGCTTGTGAGCCTTTGAACAGCGTCCTAAATTCTAATTTAAAGTCCAGCAATCCCAGGTTATTTTAGGTTTAAAGAAAGACGCATAAATAAAGTGTTTTAGAATGTAAAAAAAATAGATAAACTGTGGCTGTAAGATCTAATTTTGCCAACGTTTTTGTGTAAAATTACAAACCATTGTTCAGTTGAGCGATATATTTCTGATGTATCAGATCACAGAGAAAATGGATAAAAAAAAGTTCCTTACTTGGTCATTAAGCTGGACAACACAACTAATGGGATGCAATCCTCTCATCGAGATAAACTTCCACTGAAAGTTGATGATGATATCATATAATCTCATGGCCATTATGAAGGTTGGCACCATCACAGAGTCCATGTGAGAGAAACTTCACTGCCATAACATGTTGTCATGAACCTCATTTAACTATTTTATAACTTTTGGGTATTAGTTTGATCAATAATATTGCACCTTATTTTATGTGATGGTTATATATTTGTGATGAAAAGAATCTACTGTTAACAGTTACAATAAACAACCACAAACTTAATATCAAAGTTTCTGTATTCATAAATGTATCTATGTAAACTACTTCTCTTATGGAAAAATAAATCAACAATTTTGTCCCATAAGTTGTTATAGTTTAACACATGTTTTCTGTTTAATGATGGCACTTCTGAACATAATCAAGATTAGGTGTTTTGCACAGCTTTTTAGTGCACTTGGATATGAAAATAAGTCCATATAGAAATACACACACGTGACATTTTGTGAAACCATCCAAATATTTTTTCTCCTCTTACGCTCCACAGATCTTACAGTCCCTCTGATCTTACTTTCAAACGTTCCAACTTACCAAACCTGACAAAACCTCTGAAAAATACATAAGCATGACGTTGACACAAATTATGGCTAAAAAAACAGATTAATTGTGACCATTTCCAAATTTACCATGTGACCATGCTACAATATACTTCGTGGAGCAAAAAATATGTAACAAAGATCTTTAAAAAAACCCACCAGAAAATCATGTTTTTTCTAGTTTAAATGTTCATTTATTTAAGCATCATATTAGATTAATAAAAAATATTTTCTTTCCTTATCAATGCTGTATAGACTGAATACACTTCAGACGTTAATACTGTCGTCAAATAAAGTTCGGGAAAAGCAGGAAGTGATCTCACCCTCCTTTGAACCCTATCAACAACACACTTGTAAAGTGCAGTTACTGCATTTTGCACGACTGTGTGTTATTGTAAAGGCAAAATCTGTCTACGGACAGCCAGAGAGACCATTTAACACCTTCTAAAAATCGTAGTTGCAATAGTTCCTCTGACAGTAGGGGTGTCCAAGACCACAGTTTGCCATGATTCACTCAAAACCAAAAAGGTCAATTCAGCATGTTTATACTTTACTCAGTAATTATGACTGAGACAGCAAGCAAATTCAGCCCTGCCTTTAATAAGAAATAAGAATAAATAAATCTTAACACAGACAGAAAAAGTTATTCTGCAGGAACACATGTTGTCATGATGATATGAGACCAAGGTGAAAATATGTGCCAAGCCGTTGCAGCAGGTAATCAGTGTAACAGAGGCCAGAACGTCCTGTCTTTTGATATTCTACTTTCATTGCACACGCCTTTTGTCTGTAAAATCCGTTCGTCTTTTAAACCTTTTTTCATGGTCAAATAATTTCTAACTCCTTCAGAACTGAATTCAGCACTTTTTACTGGTTGCGAAGCTCTTGTTTTAAATCAGTGGAGGTTCACCATAAACCTTAAAGATATGAAATTGCGTGTAATTCCACACGTAATACATGCACACACGCACACACACCTGTCTTCATTTGTTTATAACTCATTTCAACCATGATCAAAGCAAGTTTGGACGACTGCACGCATGCAGCTCACTGCCATAAGAGTCCTCCTCTTCCCTCTTCCTGTAAAAGAG
This sequence comes from Leuresthes tenuis, assembly GCF_036924035.1. Taxonomy (NCBI): domain Eukaryota; kingdom Metazoa; phylum Chordata; class Actinopteri; order Atheriniformes; family Atherinopsidae; genus Leuresthes; species Leuresthes tenuis. Next base: position 5,673,335 of record NW_027325365.1, read on the forward strand.
CAATCATTTCTTCATTAGTCTTTTATTTGTTTCTAACTGTTCCACTTCAGGGGTAACACACACAGTTTATTTGGGTACTCTTAATTACAAAAGGGAGATCATGTGCCCTCCTCACCAAAATGAATGTCTCCCTCAACCTCCCAAAGGGCAACATGGCTAAGAGTTGGACTGTATCTGATTGCATTTTCCAGGATTGATGACGTTATTGAAATACTGACCAGACTGACTTAGACCTTATCTCACTTGTATAGGGCTGAGAAGTACTTAACCTATGTCTTTCACCCTGGAGGTAAGAGGGATTAAGAGGAGAAATACCTTTATTTCCTATTTGTTAGTTTTTTAGATTTTCTTTCGAGGGAGAAGCCCAAGGGCTGTGAGCTCAGTCACAATAAATTACATTGCAGTGCTGTTACCCTCTCCAGATAGCCATTCAGGAGGTATAGCTACCTTCAGGAGCTTTTCATTTTTCCTGCTGTTATTAAACACAGTGATAGAATCGGATTCCCCCAGTTGATTCAGAAATGCCAGGTCGACAATAGGAAAAGAAATGCGGTTCACTGTTTGCACTTTTCTGCCATCCTGAACATCAGATCAGTGACAACGAACACAGTACACACTAAAGACACAATAAACCCCAGTGCATACATACACACAGGAGCAGTGGTTAGCACTGTTGTTTCACAGCAGGAAGCTTCTCCAGATTCTCCAAATTCCACCCAAAATTCAAAATTGTGCATGTTTGGTTTACTGGTAAGCTTATATGTTTGTCCCGCTTTCTTGCTTTGTCTCATTTAACTAATTTGTCTCTCATCTCCTCTTTCATCAGTCATTCTACCAGTAACCTGGAAATCATTGATTGCAAAATATTTTGCAGGATGTCTAAAATTAACCAAAATAAGAGTGGATCAAGGAGAGAGGAAGCTTGACAGAGAAGTTATAACTACAAACATACTTTTTGTAGAAGTCTTTTCAGTTACTTTAAAGCCTGAGTGTGGCACATTATTTCCGCATTGTGGAAAAGTGAAAATATATACTTAGTCACAAACAGATTTAGTGCTCATCCAACAGAAATGACTGAATATTTAGGTGGGCGTCAACAAAGTGTGGTTGATGATGCATCTGTGTTGTGTGTCATATTTGGCTGATATCTGTTTAAAAAGACGTCACCAGTTAAAGGACGTCTCATAACATTAAATACCTGTTATCTTGCGTCCTTTCTCCTTGTATCTGTCCTCACCTCCTTTACTAGTATCTCTGGTGGAACGGGCTAAGACGCAAGGAGAGGAATCCAGGGAAGATGTGAGAGTGTGGGATCGGGGAAATGGCATAAGGAGTATGTGTTAGCCTTGTGATGAACTTACAAGTTGTTTGTTCCTTAGAGGCACAGATGAAAGACTCGTGATTTGGGTGTGAATTGTGGGCTGAGGACCCAAATACTGGCTCACAGGAGGATACAGGAGGGAAGTTAATATAGTTAAATAAAGTTAAATAAAACTTTATTCAGTGCTTGAATAATCTTAACAGAGGGCACAGTCAGGGGAAGTAGTTCAGAAATTCAAAGAATAAACTGTGAAAGGCATGAAACAGGTTGGATTAAAGAGCACCAAAGGCAAAGGAAGAAGGACAACAAACTGGCAAATAACAAAGAAACCCTCTAAGTATTCATACTGTGATTATTAAATGCAAACTATGCAAACAGATGAGGAAAATGGCAACTGAGACCTGATGTACATGAGGAACGGGAAATAAAAGCAACAGAATGCACAATGCTCTGTAAAATTAAACAGGAATGAATCTAATAAAGATGCAGAAAGAAAATAAAACAAAAAAAGGACAGGGTTATTACTAAAACAAAGAAACAGGCAACACACTACATGACAGGAAGAAATGATGCAAACTGGCAACATTTCATGTCAGTACAAGGAACAATTATAAAGTGGAAAGAAAACCAGAAAAGCAGCTTGATTTTTTAAAAGCTTATAAGGTTCCTCCTGTTCGTATGTACTTATTGTTTTAAAGGGTTAAAGCTTTTGACAACTCTTGGAATCTTTTTCATTTCTTTCTTTCTGACTTTGTAACTTATAAGAGATGAAATAAACAGGTAATTTAAGATTTAGTTAGATATCCTTGTTTGCTGTGCTACTCAGAGTTAAGCTGTTTTCACACATGAATTTAAAAAAGTGTTCAGCTGTTTACACACACCAGGAGATTTTGCACGTGAGAGGTGTTCTCACTGCTGGCAATGCTCGAGACAGGTGACAGCATTTCCTTCACACAATCGAGAGTGCTACACAAAGCAATGAACTTATCCGTTCCGAAAACAGCCTTTTGTCTGGACATGAACCCTGCATTAGATGTACTCATGGCACTGATGAAAGAGTGGAATTCATATCATTTGCAAATATTGCTTGCTATTTTCTCAACAGAAACATTTGAAGGGTGGTTTTCCCTAAAATGTGTTCAGCCAGTGTTGAATAATATCACATTAGTATCCTGCATCAGATAAACTGGTGACTGCACAATGCATGTAAACACCTAAAGCAATTTCCTGGACAAGTACGATTTTTGATTTTCATCCAAAATGTTGAGGTAGAAGCTAAAAGACCTTAAATCTCATGCACAATTGATTAGATGCATCAAACTCAGTGTACATTAATTCAGTTTACAGCCATTAAAAGAAAAAGAATGCTTGGGCTTGCAAATGTTAAACTATGACTGTCAACAGCATGATGTATGATATCTTATTATATTCCCTTCATTATGATTAATAACATAGGAAGGTATCCTCCATTCTTGTTGAGATGGAAAATGTAATTAGCTGCCTTGGCTGCTGTGGCAGCCAGGCCTCCTCTTGCCTGCTTGCTTTCCCAAGATAAAACACCCAGTTTACTGCAGGAGACTCCACATCTACTGCATGAAAATATGGAGCCACTTATATATCATATATTTTTTCATAATATCTATTCATGTTATAAAAAGTTCAAATCTAAATGTCTATATTAAAATTAAATTCCAAGATATAATCATCACTTCAGGCTAACAAGACAGTACTTGCGGCACAAAAAATCAGCAATTTTTGTAATGCACTATGAAATTGGCTTGTAATGAAGTAAAAAAAAAAAAAGAAAGACACATAAAATAAAGAAGGCAGACTGTTGGTGGGAATGGAGGAGCTGGTGTAAATGAGTAATGGCAGAGAGCAATGGGGGACAGGGTTATTATTTCTGTTAATGCACCTGCAATGAGCATGAGACTGCTTGTGTTGAACATCAATTAAGGCGATAATATTCTTTCAAAGACCAAAGTTGTTCTCTCCTGGACTCACACAGCAGAGACTCCTTACTTCAGTAATGAGATGATGTTTCATGCTGGATTTGAATCACATAGCATTAGCTTTTGGTCAGCTTGATTAACGTGATATCAGATTTCATTCATTTTTTACTTCATAAAATCTGGAAGAAGAGTGAAGGTGAAAAGAAACGTCTTACCTTGAATCTTAAAGAAGTAGGCATAACCGGCATCACCTCACCAATTCAGCAAGTCATCCGATCACAGTACTAATTGGTTGTTGGGACATTTTTGGAAGAATGGCATGTCCACCCATTTGCTTGTGGACAGAAGTCTCCCCACATAGCAAAAAATCTTTGGCCCAAATGTGGCCCACATCCTCATTTTTCTTCTGATCCACATTTGGCGTTGACTCACAATGATGACTTAGGGTGAGCATGACTACCTAAACTTAGCCAGATGTCCACCAGATGTGGCTCAAATCTACATTTTACATGTGGCCCACATTTGTCGTTGACTTATGGTGTTGACTGAGGGTGAGTGTGGCTGCCTAAACTCAGTCAGTCCCCTAGATGTGGTCCAAATCTAGCTAGCTAGCTCGGTTTGCACGGTGCATATTTAACCTATGTTATCTGTGATATCTAATGGGATGCAAAATTAGCTTCTAGCTTTTAGGAAGCATTTTATACATTCTCCATAATGCCATAAATGATAATCTTTGTGATGCAGCTAAGCCAAGTTCCAAGCTATGTTTACCCAGTATCTCACAGTTCGGTATAGTCAGTGTTCTACACTGGCAGCTTCAAGCAGAATTTTGAATAACTGGCAAATCAACCTCCTACATTTCCATATGTGTTGACATAAACTTGGCCACAAAAGCTTATAAGGAAACCCGATAATTCATTGACCTTTATCACACTCTGAACCCCTTTGTGCAAAAGATAGTTGGTTTGAGAGTCGTTCTGTACAATGTTTTCAACAGCTGTACTTCTTACTATTCTTTATTAATAGCTACATGGTTACGGTTTAAACATTTTGCATTCATGCATCATGAGCCTATCCCAAGGACCACCGGGCAAGAACAGCGTGCACCCAGAGAGGTTGCCAGTTCATCCCAGTAGCTGTGACTCATGAGAAAGCCTTATTCTTTTGATATGGGAGTTTGTTGAAGCCAGAGTTATTTCGGAGACAACAACTGGTAACCCTTGATGGTATTGCAATTTATGCTGACATTCAGCACAATTTGTGGTAATCATGAGTGATTGCTTTTTTTGAGAGAATTTATATATTTACAAGAAAATTTCATTTACTTTTGTTATTTTTTTCTCCCTAAATGGACACTGTTTGGGACTCAGAAGTGATACTTTATCATGACATTACAGACAGAAAGAAAGACAGATATTCAGTGAACTCAGAAATATAAAAGCCAAAATATGAGATTATTCTCTAGCATTTAAGGTCATTATGTGCCTTTGTATTTTTAAGATGGCCTCAATCATTTAGGACAGAGATGTTGCATGTTGCCTGAGTTGCATGTTTAAACATGATGAATACAAATAGTTAATGTCATAACTTAGAAAAAAGCAAATGAAACTTACCCTTAGAATTAAAGTTATTTTTATTTTTGGTAAAATAATCACAATTTTAAAAAGCAGTGATACTTTTCTTTAGCATGACAAACCTAAACTGAGTGGCCAAGTGCTTCGGCAGGTTCCACAACTTCCACAAACTTCTGATAAGATACAGTCTCTAAAAAATGTGCTCCACCAAACGGTAGAGCAGTTAAAAATGAAGAATTTTTATTCAAGGAACAATACCCATCTGTGTCCTTTGTTCGACCTGAAGAACAGAGACTGCCTTGTAACCTGAAGGTCACAGATTTTATCTAATGAAATATTCTTTCTGTATCACACACAAAAATTTTAAACACTTGAACCAACACTGACATTTTACTTACAGGTGATCACTTTGCACTCAAAAACAACACAAGAAAAATATCTGTAGTTCCAGAGTCAAAACATGTTTGGGAGTAATTTCAGATGTCTGACTTAGCATCCATTCAGTGCACACTTGTTTTTCAATGTAGTCTTCTTCTCATCTTGAATGGGAAAAAAAAATGCATGCAAGTTGTTTAGGGACCAATTACATCGATACAGAAAACTGTGAGTGTCAAGGTGAGAAGATTCTCCTGAAACTGATTAAATTCTGTGACAAACTTCTGCTTCCTGTTCTGTTTCCCAATATACATGTGCATAGCAACTGTAGTTAAATTTAAGGGTTGAATGCTTCTGTCCATAAAAGCCAAAGGTAATACTCCTCATACCTGGAAGAAATTCTTTCAAACAAAATACTTTATTTTAAGTCTGCTTTAAGCCATTTTTATACGCATTTTAGACGCATGTTTAAAAGGGGTTTTCTTAAACATGGTGACACCCAATAAAACAAGGTCATTAAACCCCTCAAGTATTAGTGGGTTTATTCCTCAGTGATTTGGACACTATAATATATTCAGCACCAGTCCAGAAACTACCAATAATTCTTGGGGACAAGCCTGAAACAATGACTAAATGAATGGATGGCATTAGACGCTATCCTTGCAGACCTGTTGGAATTGAGCTACTATAGGCTCATACATGATGTGATATGCTTAAACAGCCCTGTGGCACCGTACCTGCACCTTTATGCACTTTCTCTGCACTGATTTGTACACCGATATTCATCAATATGACCAAGCTATGGCGTCCAGGAGGGCGACAGTCGCATTTTAAATAGAATGTATTTCGGTCCCAGTCTCTTGCGGCCATAGTTAGCTGCTCCATCCACCTCCCCTTCTTCCTCCTTATGAGGACTTTCTGGCTTCTTAAAGCAAACACTTGAGAATGACATCTGCTATGGTGTGGAAATGCATACGTTTCCCTTCTGCCTCCTATTGGGGTGGTACTTTACAGGTTTCAGTTGGGAGGATTGTTGACACTAAAAAACCCTGTGAGACTCATGTGTGTGCATGAATGGATCATATTTTTGTGACTGTTTCATGTTTTGCAGTGAGAGTGCGTTTGGACTATCGGTAAGTTTAAGTTAAACGTGACTGACTCAAAAACAAATCCGAAACGCTGACCTTTCAGACGTCCCTGCTGACACAGATTCAGATTGCATCCAAAAATAAACGTGCTGCATCAACAAAGCACAGAATAAAAATAAAATGTGACACAACAGCAGTTAGAAACTGAAAACATTCTACAGTGTGAACATAACTGCAGTTAACACCTTCATGGCTCTACAATTACATTTGGCAATGTTGGCCCAGGTTCAACTCCCATCAGCCCCCTCTGCACCACCTCGCCTTCTCAGCCTTCCTACAGCTTCAATAAAGAAAATATAGTGTTCATGTGCGTGGACTGGCCAACTTTCCTATTAAAAGAGAAGGAAGAAAAACAGCAATCGACTAACAGCAACTTGAGATGGCGGGCTCTCATCCATCACTCCGCATGTGCACGGATGCCATATGAAAACACAAACAAGCAATCAATTGTTTTGTGCACAGCTTGGGGCCTCCTAATAGAGCACATTTATCTGATGCCGTGGTGGTAGCCCCAGCAATACTTTAATTTGTGAGACATTATGTTGAGTTAATGCCTACCAGGTTGCCATTCAACCGAGGGGACTTGGCACATTTGGCGGCAGTGTAAAATCCAGCATCATGCTGTAATGTACTGGGACACCGTGATTTAAATGATCTCACCCGCTGTATTTTTAATGGCTTGTGAAATTTATGTGGGAATATTTTCAGAGGAATATTGCTTTGTATCATGGCGTAATTAGAGAGCAAAAAAAAAGTGCTGCACTGTACGGTAGCATCCACAAGGTGACTGGCTGTGTTTGGCCTTCGACCACCCCTAGGAGTGGATGAAGTGAGTCTAATAGAGAGGTGGGGGTGGGGATGTAGATGTAAAGAGGTGGAGGGAAGCCAGGCACTCTAATAATGATGTGCCCTCGGGCCTGATGTGCCATCTTTCTTTCTCTCTGCTAGTGTAGTAAACAAACACGCACACACACACACACACACAACACGATACAGCTAATTCTTCCTCAAACCTGCCAATTTTAATGCCAATAAAGAGTTCATTGATGTAAGTCTGTTGCAAATGAATTTAACCTTTTAAACCTATTTAATTTCTGGACAATACAGAAGGATTAACACACAAGGTTTTTATTTATCTTTTTTTTAAAATAGAAGAATAAAACAACTTATACAACCAAAAGCATCTTTTTTTTTTTTAGAATTTGTGTTCCTAAAGTTGAGTCTTTTCTTCTTTTCTTCAAACTGTTGGATGTTTTATAGTTAACCAAAGCTGTAACCATGAATTCAAACCCCTCCTAACCCACTTCTGCTGTGCTGGAAAAACAAACACATGTAATTTCTGTAACTCCACCTCAGACTGGTTAATAAAATTCCTGTTTGTTGTTTTCATATGTGTCTTTCAAGACTTCAACCTGGAAATGTTGCTTTTTATTTTCATCATAATCTCATTAAATCACCAGGCTCTCCCTCAGACAATGTTTTTTGTTGTTGTTGTTCCCAGTCATCTTGTTCTTGTGATGATCTAATGATCCTTTCTATGAAATGTCTGTAAAGAAATCTAAAAGCTTATACTGAGAAAGATAGACAGCATTTAACTTACTTGGACTTTAAGCACAACGATAAGTATTATATGCAAATTGAAAAGTTGATTTTCCAGACATATATTTAGAATTTTATGCTTGTGGGAAAACACATAAAACATAATTAGAAAGGAACATGTTACATCCTTCCTGGGTATAGCAATATAATTTTATAAATACTTTTTTTATTTATCTGTTTATTTTTGTTTCTATCTCAGCTCATTTCATCATTTATATTGACTTTTATTTAGAGGCAGATGTCACTCTCTCCTCTCCCTCCGTTCCTCCTCTTTCCTCCTCCCTTTCCAGAATCGCCGGGGGCTACTCTCCTGCCCGCAGCCCGGGGAAAGGGAGGCTGAGCTCGGCTTGACAGGCGGCTGGTGGCCCTTCAATGCGGCGGAGGAAATTAAATTACCGCTCCTGTTGCCCGCTTTGTAAACAAGACAAAAGCCAATGATACGGCCAATTACACTTAAATACGACGCATGTGTACAGCAGGCTCTCAGTGCAGGAGCAGGGTTGTCGAGGAGGATGAGCAAACAGTTGAGACAGTTTTACTGTAGAAATTCGTCACAGTTTGGGGCCCAGATGTTAAGATTATTTAAATGTCGACCTTTAATGCTGGCAATTAACAAAAGAGGTGGGTACATTTTCTGTTAAAACGACGTTTTAAAAACTACAACAAGGTGACAAATAACATCGAATATTCAATCTGCATAAAATTCAATCAAATAAAACACAAACATGGGGAAAGAAGAAAAGGTAAACCATAATTAGTCATTAAAAAGACAACAGAATGTTCATTTGCGCCATCAAAGCAGGAAATAGTCGGATGCAAAACTGAACTTCTTCCTGGTTATGCTGCAACAGTTCTGGATGAAATCGGTGCTGTAGTGATTGACTCCTGTAGACAGAAATACATTCATGTAAATTTCATAAAAACGTTGCTTGCTAATTGTTTAAAGAGCGTTGATTTAGAAAAAAAAACATAACATTATTGCAGAAATCATGAACCATTCGGTAAATACAATTCAAAGCAAACAACAACAATAATAATAATGGTAAGAAGAAGAAGAAGAAGAAAAGATTCAAGTCCATTGTTTTCGGTTTAAATGAATAAAATCACCTAAAGAAAGTGATTAGTTTGAAAAGGAAACTCATAATCTTCCACAGCCTCCCAATCTCACAATAAAGCTGCGATGAAAATGGCGATCAGAGTAAATAAAATAGATGGTCTTTATCAAAGTAAATTAGATTCACGTAAATAGTTCACCGGAGGGGCAGAGCAGTTTCTGTAATTCACTTTAAGGCTCACCAACTTACTCAATAAAGCCCCGGCTCGGAATCTAACTGATGTCTAATCGATAGGTTTATCTGAGGCAAACAGCTGAGAAGAGAAAAATGAATCGGTTTGCATTTAAAGGAAACGGGGGAAAGATGGAGTCCAGAAATATGACTTTTAGTAATGAAATGACGGTCTTTATTTCACCTCCTGATGTCAATTTTCTTTTTTTAAATTGAAACTTAGTGAGAAAGTAAATGATGAAAAACGGTTCGAGTAGTAATAATAATTCTGATTATAATAATAGTAAATTACCTTCTACAGAGGCCTGTGAAGCTCAGTGCACATGACATCCCTCCTTCCTTCCAGTCCTAATTCTGCATTTCAGCGCTTTCTCGTCTTTTTTTCTCTGTTTTTCTCCCCCCACATCCTCCCCTCCTCCTCTCCTCTCCGTTCAGTTTCGAGTCGTCTGATACGGGCAAGAGGCGCCAGGTTTTCCCCTGAGGGAGGGGAAGAGTCAAGGACTGAACCCTCCAAATGCAGAATAATGTAATTCTACACTCTCAATAAAAAGGGTTCCGCTGCACACGATGGTTCTTTATGGGTTTTATAATTTGTTGCAGGACACTGGCGGCTCTACACTCTGCAGACTGGTGATTCTTCCTGAATCATTGCACCCTGTTTATTGTACACTGAAAACAAAAGAGACTCCGCAGGCTGCTTGAATTATGGTTCCAGTGCAGAAAACTCACCGTTAAGAAGTAATGCCCGAAAAATTTCTTAGCCTATAGTCACCCCTTTTTTGTCTTTACAGTTTTAGACATCAACAGAAATAATACTGAATACACTTTTTTACTTGAGCATAGCTTTTAAAAAAATGGGAATAAGGTCATCTCGAAGTATGAAAAAGGCAGGCCTGTGGGATCACATCCAGGAGCAATTAGCAGCACATTATCATGGTATTGTGAGAAAAGAAATGCAAAATGAGTAGTGGTGGCATTAATTATTACATCATTTAGGATGCTATTATTACACTGTGTGACCAGGCGGCTGAAGTTAACTGGGTCAATGTGAAACCAGAATACAATGGACAGTTTCATAAGTAAAGAAATTTCTCCTGAAAAGTGGTTAATGTGGTCAGGATCTGACACAGTGACACAAAATGTAAAGACTGAGCAGTTTGCTTGGCTCTGAAGTTGGGAGATTGGCACAATAAGATACATTAACTGCATCCTTACAACTACGCATCATACAACTTGTATTTTTATGCAATGAAGTCTAGGCATTTTTGAAAACTCTTCACCTTTCTGTATTTCTAATTTATTGGATTTGTGATGGAGTTGGCCGAACAGGTGATTAAGTTTTAGACAGCTATCACTGATGAATAAAGTGCCACTTCATGCCTTCTGAAGTTCGCTTTTTGACTCTTGAGTAATGACAACCTGTTCTGATCCTTTCTCCTGACTCTGGTCAGTGTGCATGTCATTTAACATCATAAAGTCATAGGTGCATGAGTTTTTGGGCCTCTCTGCTCCATCGAGGTTGGAAATGTTTTTCCAAACAAGCCTTTGGACATTTGAGGCATCTGTTTTGTTGTTTTTAATTTATAGAATAAAAAGTTATGTCCACATACAGTCGTCCATTTTAGCTGTTTCTTTTTGTTTTTCACTCCCTGACCATGTGATCTAAATGTCAATAAAGTGATTGTTGGTTCCTGCTGCAGAGTGATGACAACAGTGAAGGATTTGACTCAGGAACCCCATTGCTTCACTGGAACTATATATAATAACTACTGAACACCCGAGAATGATGAGGAAACTCTTTAAGATGCACTGAATCTGAATCACCCAGTGGCCATCAGAGACATTTTATCCTGAACAGACTAAGTGTGAAGACTCTTTAAGAAACAGAGCCTCTGTTGGAACAAACGAAAGTGTGGAATTGATCATAGTCCGAAAAGCTTAAACTCTCAATTAGTAAAAACATTAGTAAATAAAGAGCAATTTTTAAAAGAGAAATTTCTTTATTTTCAGGAATCCAAACTTAGTTATAAATGACAAAACATTTCCAGAACCAAGTAATTTATCAGCTGTTGGACTGTCACCCTAATAAAGTTTACAGAACATAACTTCATTTATTTATAAGTGAATATATTACGTGACAAAGTGATGGCGTTGTTTTTAAAGGTTTTATGTGCTGTTGTGAATGCATTAAAGAAATAGAGAATAAATTGCAATGAACAGCAAAACAAGCATTTCAGATAACCATTGTGTTCCAAATCTTGGTGTCAAAGAGGAAACTTTGACTTTACAAATGAACAAACTCCCTTTTTTAACCACTATACCCTGTTTTTTCTGGGTGTGTCTGCTCTGAAATTCAACCTAACAGCAGCAGAGAACCGTACAGGGCCGGGGAGAGGAGGCTGACAGGCTTCGTCACATTAATCTCTGACATCCTTGACTGCAGAGGCAGCCCCCCCCCTTCTTAGGCCTGGGATCATTTCAGCTGTCAATTTAAATGAGTCAGTTATCAGACAACTTAGGAAGTAGACATCCATTATCGGACACTCCTACTATCTGGTATAGCTTTTGTTAGGTTTTTTAACTGCTATGATATGATCTTTGGGATCCTCTGAATGCAACTTCAAATTGTGTGCTTGATTCATATTCTAAATGGTGTTAAATTCTATTTCCTTATCCTGGTGGGATTTTGGCTTTAAATTGAAGAGCTCAAACCAAATCCATCAATAAATGGTTCCTGAACTATCGGTGAATAATTCTAAGAAGATAATTCTCTGACATGAAAGCTACATCAAGACTAACATAAGTCATACTAATGGACTTAAAATAGCACCTTATTTCTATCTAAGCCATTTCTGCCCTCATTATTTTCCTTATAGAAGCATCTTGAAGAACGAATTGTGGAAAAGGCACCAATAAAAATGAGACTTCACACATATAATGACACAAAAGAAAAGCTAACAATGATAACAGCAGCAGCTACAACAGTATCAAGCTCAATCAGATTGAAAGGATTAGAACTTCATGTTCTACACTGCTGTGCAGTTTATAGAGGGATTAATGGGCTATGTTGTTTGAGTATCCTCACATGTTACAGAAAATGACAAAAATACAGAACTTCTCAGTTTTTTTCTTTGATTCTTTCCCGTTACATTCTGTTCTGTTATAACAGTCATATTTTCCATCTGTGTATCTGTTTTCTTTATGATATGATTGAAACACAAGAACGGTGCTATATAAATATAGAAACCAATCTAGATTGATATGCCTGTTCAAATGTCTTTTTACTTTAATGCTCTAAACTAATAAAGAGAGACTGATTGACTTTTGCTTTCAAAAGCATTGAGCCGCTGCCGTCTGTGTCCAATCTGATTCTGATGGCACTGTGCATACTGAGAGCACAACTGAAGGCCACATAGAAATGAATAATACTGATAGTAGCAGTGTAATATATTTGGGTAGGCCCAGGAGGAGGTCTATACAGTCATTTTCAGTAGAAAACGATGAACCCCTCCCGATACCAGAGCCAAGCTTCTATTGGTTCGTACACGCGTAACTTCGCCCTTGTGCTTCTTATATTCCCCGTTCATTTTAATTTGGTGTGCAGCCCCCCCACCCCAAATGAAAGCTAAATCGGCCGGTAGGTCACTAATATATCGGGGAGGCAACTGTGACAAATTCCTTTTGTCTCCGCTTTGCTGGTACTTTATTACCCAGGCGAGCAGCATCGCCTGGAGATAACGATTCATCACGCACAGCCGGCAACCATAGACAACGCCTTTGGGCAAAGTCAGCGAGGGGCTCTCTTATTGAGAGCGTGCGTGTGAGTGTGTCAGTGCATGGGTGTGCGCGTGAGGCGAGGGAGGCTATACCTTCAATGGTTATGGGACTTTATTGCATTAGTAAAATTGCTGATTGCAATCCTGCACAACATCACGTTGCGTTTGCATTTAAAACCTATAGACAAACTGGCCTGTTTCATATCTCTTTATAACTGCAAACAGTGATCAATCAGGGGCCCTTATTAAAAAATACTATAATGTACCCCCCCTATGGATTATTAAATGAACTTTTAATGATCATTTAGGGGTAACTGGGTCGGTCATTGCAGCAGCTGAACGGACGATATATAAGAGGAGAAAAAAATATACTTTTATAGGCATTTAGAGCAAGGGAGCTTAGGCAATTCATACAGTGTGTCATTATGGTGAGGCAGTGATTGCTGTTGCAGTTTATGCAGGCATGTGTACCTAAGTGGTGTATAACGTATATAACGTATATTTAGTCTGTATATGCTGCTAAATTATTTTTGGGGTTCCTGCTCGGTCAAAGGAAAGAAAATCATTCAAACACAAATAAGAGTTTGAAATTAATTCCACTCAAAACAGCAGATCAATGTAATTCAATCAAATATGTTCACATAACAACAAGTTACACAATCCATCATTAAGAGTCCCAAACTGCACATTAGAAATGAGATAACTTTTATAAACCCCTTTGATTCCCCGGTGCTTCATTCCAACAGCAGACTCGGGAGCTAATCACGACAAACAGCCTGAACTGTTGAGAATAATGAAAAGAGACACTTGGTGTCTTGTTGAGTAAGATCGGGTTGTCAGGCTCAATAAAGACATCTTAGATATTGCTCCTGATGATCAGAGGTGTACAGTTTTACAACTCTGTTCAACATGCAAGCATTTATAACCATATGATACTCATTTAAGATTTTCCCTGTAGAACTGGAATTTAAGGATTTTTCGATTCGTATTTTAAATTGTTTCCAAAAAGACCCTTCAAGAAAATTCAGTGTGCAGTGATTTTGATTAATTTCTCAAATTTGGAATACTTTGTTATTTTAGAACGGGCTATGTATAATAGTGATAATACGCCTTCACATAAGTGATATATAACACTCCAAAGAGAACCGAGAATGGGGTTCCTATGCCATAAGCTTGACCTTCACTTCGACTGTGCAAATTTATTGGTTCTCTGATATATATATATAAATATATATATAAAGGTTGAGAATCCTTTGTTTTAAAATCGTGACAGGTTTACACTCCAAATGAACACGTAAGTCTGAAAGGTTTCCCACCATAAGGCTGGCAACAGTGTGAAATTATATATTTATTTAGTGACACACTTTCAGTCAGTTTCATTGTATGCCTTTTCATAGCCAAGTGTAACAGCAGCGGTGCCGTGTACAAACCGTTGATTGTTTTGCATGGAGAGTTATGGACAAAAAAAACTACAGATGAATAAAAATAGATCAAACTCGTTGCAGTTGACTTGCGGACAGGGAGAGATGTGTTACCCCAAAGAGGCCTTCCAACATTATTTTCCGCCTTCCTGCCCATAGATCCTCCCGGTTTTGCATAAACGGCCAATTACCTTGTCAGTAAGCTGATCTGAGGCTCAGTGCATCCTCTCGTCCCTATTCATTTCACCGTAACGCGCAAATATAAACAGGCCTAATAGCAGCTCCACTCGCGCTGTTCTCGTCCCCGCGCCGTTATTGATATGGCCTTGAATTCTCACAATTGATTTTTATGCTTCCCTCTAGCCACCTTGTGCAGTTGAGAGATATCTTTATTCGCACGGAAAGTGAAATAAGTGCGTAATAAAACGGTGATATATTAAATTCGTTTTTCCCCGTGTCGCGCTTTTATTATAAGCCATTTTTCATTTTTATTGAATTGAGACCTGGCGATCCACGTCGTCGCTTCGGGCGAAGAAAGGTTAAATAATTTGTGCAAATCAGCAGCTCCGCTTTTCACATCTGGCTTCGTGAGTCCAGCTGTTATTTATTTGTTTAATTTTCTATCTATCTATCTATCTATCTATCTATCTATCTATCTATCTATCTATCTATCTATCTATCTATCTATCTATCTATCTATCTATCTATCTATCTATCTATCTATCTATCTATCTATCTATCTATCTATCTATCTATCTATCTATCTATCTATCTATCTATCTATCTATCTATCTATCTATCTATCTATCTAATACGTTGTCTTGCACGCGCAGACTAAATCTGGCTCACCACTGGGTTTACATTTCATTACTTTGTGATAATGTACGCTGAAATGGGCCTATCAGTGCCTTTTAACCAGGCCTGTACTCTGCACACTTCCCGTCAATATCGGCGGATTTATGGCTTCATTGTCCGTCAAAGCGCAACAGATCATTGTTTCAGCCCGCCTCACACGCATCAATCTGCTCACTGTTTGTTGTATCCTGCCTTTGAACATCACCAGGCTCATTCATGTTTTTGCCATTTTGTCTCATCCTCGACGAGAGTTCACTGACCTGAATGTGGATGGTCAACTCTTTGGGTCTATAGTGGAATAAACTGTTTAATTCAACATACACAAGCACAGAAACGTCTCATGCTTAATTGTTTTCACGATGGTTCTCACCTGCCGTTACGTTCTGTCTGTATCAAATCTGGCCCGACAGCAGATGCTCTCTCGGATGTTCAAACCCAGGAGTTAAAGAAGGTTCCCCGGAGCCTTCAGCTTTGGACAATAAGACAAAACTACAAAAATGAACAGGTAATTAACTATAAAGAGTTAAAAGCGAAACAATATGGATAGCTACACAAAATCAAACGCAGTTTGATCTGTTTTTGGTTATTCTTGAAGATACAACTTTATGAAAAGATCTTTTTTTATTACCGCTTTGATAAAATCTGTTAAAGAAAACACAACCTGTGTCATTTTGAAACTACATAACATATATGAAATCTGAATTTGAAAAATGACATGTTCTACATCAAACATTCTTTACGACTTGACATTTCTGCAGAATCTGTATGTCGTAGGGGAACTGAAAGGCTGTTGAACGCCACTTGACTGTGGCCCGGGCCTTAATAAAATGCCCCAAACCTCCACTTTAATACAAGAAAAGCTGCAGAAATATAGAACGCTGCGGCCTCTTTAAGACATCCGAGCAAAACAACTGTCCTAGCTTGGAGGAGGGAGGAGGGGGAGGGAGAGGGAGAGAGTGAGAGACGGGAGGGAGGTGTTTGGCTGGAGGACCGAATGGCAGCTTTTACGCAGAGGGCTGTCTCACCTGCTGAAACGCACTTCACCATTCAGCACAACAGAGCCCTCTTTCGCGCTCACCTCCAATTAATATCCACGCCTGCGAGGTCAGCGTTTCCTTCTCGCTTCCTCGGGTTTGTTCCGTTTTTCTCCTTCTTCGTTTTGATACGACGAGCTTGGTTATCTTGCCATGTCCCCAGCGTATGGATTGTCTCTGCCAGAGTAGGCGAACAAAGCGCATCAAGTCTCTCCAGAGAGCTGCCTTCTCTCGAAATCACGGATTTTTGTCTGTAAGTAGGCTTCTCAGGATAACCATTTGGCATCGCCGGCTGCTTTTCTTGTTGATAGACTGTCTTGTGACTAATTCACTGGGATAGGACGCTTTATTAAAGATGGATAGGCTACGCTTTTTGTTAGCCCGGCGGATAGGCATTTAATTTAGGAAACATCCGATCCCACGGCTGGACAAAAATAATGGCACGGTTTTGGATAGTGCTGGACACGTTATTAGTTTCCTGGGAGTAGACTGTCGATGCTTGAAAGCAACAAAACAGCCCCTTACTGCAGCATACAAACAAACATTTGATTTCCTTTCACGTAAATCACTATATGACGAAAATACACCTCTACACTTTTAAGATCTAGTGAAACATCTTCGAAAAAAATGGAGCACACTGGGATCGAGGAGGTGAACCAGACGCACCAGCAGCAGCATGAACCCATCAGCTTCGGAATCGACCAGATCCTTAACAGCTCGGACCAGTCCAGTGGTTGCATGCTGCCTAACCGGACCGGCGACCCGGATTACGCGTTGGCCTCCAATGTCTATAGCAACGGCTACAACAGCGTCTACAACCCGGCCTGCTCCATGGCGGCAGCGGCGGGGTTGGCCGGCTCCTATAATGTCAACATGAACATGAACGTTAGCATGAACATGAACGTTAATGTGAACTCTGGAGGCGCAGGCGGTGTGATTCGGGTGCCGGCGCACAGACCCCTGCCACCGCCACCACCGCCTGGGGCTGCTGCGCCTCACCCTCCCCCTTCCACACATCCGCCGGGTATTGGACCCGGCATCCCCTCGGTGCCCGGGATGGGGATGGGAAATGCAGCAAACTTCACCTTTCCGTGGATGGAGAGCAGTAGGAGGTTTGCCAAGGACAGACTAACAGGTAAAACAGACCTGAAGTTTAATGTTTCCCATTGCTTTATAGCAGAGTTAGAGTTGGTGCACGCATCTCTGAGCAATCCTCTGTGCTTTCACGTGCATTTCCCACCACACTGCATTCAGATGAAAATAGATCACATATGGCATTTTTTGTTGTGTGGATAAATTGTAAAATTCGTGTACATAACTGGTTCTGTACGGTGACGAGTGCATGCCGAGCGGGGCCCAACAGATCAACAAAATGGAGCTGATGTTTTAATCTAGATTGTAATTCATAACGAATCATAGATGCGCACACAGAGTTGCTTTTATTATGCTGGAAGGGCAGCCTGATGAACGAGTAGAGAAATTGACACAGACATGCTGATGAATCAGTATTGGACCATCACTCTCCATTTACAGCATATGACGGATAACAACGTTTCCCGGTTTTTCATGAGGATGAATGACTTTTTTTTCCTTCTATGAACCAATTGAGAAAGCAGGAAGACGAGTCATAGTAATACCATATGAGAGGTAAAATTCTATATAAGTAAGGCTATCATAATAATAATTACTATTATTATTATTTTATTATGCTGTTTTTAAATAGTCTGGCATTGCTAAATCAAATTGATCCAATTAATCTGTATAATTAAATCTGTGAATGAAAGACTTCAGCCTTATTCCCTCCAATTTGTAGACGAGAAAATCTTTTTTATTCTAAATATAGTTTATATTGATTTGCTTGAATTAGGGCTGGCATTTGAAATTTTATGGCGCATAAATACGACAGATAATAAATATTTATTTCCTTTCTTATAAAAAATAGAGAAATTAAACGTTTTTCCGTCTGAAAAGCAATAAAACAATGTTACGTTTCTTTTTCTTTTTTTTCCCTTTCCTTTTTCTTTTCTTATTCTCTATATTTCTCATTATCGCACCCAGTTTATTTCTCAGTTAGTGACCTGCACACAGCCCCATGCTCTCAGTCCTCAAAGCATTATTTGCTTTCTGGTTCGAGACTTTTGTTTTAATTTTTTAATTTCGTGTCATAAAAGATATAAACAATGAGAAAAATAACCGAGTTCTTTGAGTTGTTTGTTTATTATTATTATTATTGGATAAAACGCGTTGCAGCTTATTTTGATTTTTAGTTGGGGTGGTTTCATTAGTATTTTTCTCATGACGTCATCGCAAGCCAGATGAAAATGAAGAGCATCAAGGAATTGCACGCGCTTACCCCTCCTTTCAAGGCATTAAATATTCATATTTCAGTTCTTTCAATCAGATTAATTATTAAAAACTGGGGGACGATATGTCATCTGCAAAAAGATACGGTGTAAATAGGCTTATCAATTTTACTCATAGTCACCGAGGGCCCCTCGTTTAATTTCTCTCAGCTTTGTGTCGCTGTAATTATTTCGCAGCCTATTTCTTTGCTCTGTATTGATCAGCTAAAGATCTGCAACAACAGCAGCGACATGACGGCCAAACGCACATGCTCTGTCTCTCTTTCACACACACAATCCAGATTTAGCCTGCTATGTTTCCTATAGAGGGCCGTAAATCAAGCAGACTATCATCTATCCTCATGGCAGAGCAGCAATTTGAATGTTTCTCCCAGTTTCTTGTTTTTCTCCTCGCCTTCCAAGATGAAACCGGAGGAGGGAAACACGGTCCAGTGCAGCTTTAAGCAGTTAAACATGCTGCCAAAGGCTTCCAGATATTCCGTTCATGGGAGTTTTGCTTAGGGATGTAAAAAGAAACCAGTTAAACGGAACAATTGCTTCTCGTTTTTCACGTTATATGGCAGAAATTGACGACCATACATCATGGTAGCCAACGCAGACTCAGACAGCGGCTAAAGATAGGTTTAGTCTGTTACTGGCTTCAGTTATTCATCTGCAAAAATCTGACTCGTATAGCCTCCATCTGGTTGGTGCAAAGGGGTAAAATAAATAATTTAGCTCTTCTTAGTATTGTTTTATCCCACATTTCACCACAGTGTATATATGTTTCCATCATCATCATTAATATTACAACTTCTGGCCAGGTTATTAATTGTAGCACATTATTTTGGATTTCTTTCCTGCACTAAAAAATGTGGCTTCTTTTTACGTGACTTTACGATTTACTTTCAGTTTAATTCCGTTTTTATTATCTTTATCTTGAGAGGTTTTTTAATCGTGTTTACGGCTTGTTTTAATAGCATAAGAAATATGATCAGACGAAAGCATCTCAGCTGCAGCTGTTGTGCAAATGCAAGCTTTTAAGCTGTTTAATAACCAGCCGTAAACAATATAAAGCTTACAAAGGTTTTAAAAAAGTCCCCAGCATCACACGAGATGCAAAGTCAAATGTGAACTGAATTTATTAGTAGATACGAGTGATAACACACCTAATCCAATTAATAAACCAACCCTGTGATCAACTATACCACCACCAACACGACAAAATGCTGCTGATAATAACACTAATGCTGATTATAATTATACAGTAACACTAATGACAGAAGATAATGCAGGTCGTTCGTACATTTAGACAATAAACAGGCTCATAATACAGCATGAACAGCTCTATAATCCACCTAACACCAATAAAAAACATAATTAAACTCCTTTTCCCTCCAGTAAATCTGTCTTGGTCTCACTGACAGAAAGGCAGAAAAATGTGCTTGAACTCGTCGCTGCCCTTCTGTTTCTCGATGTGGCAGAAAACAGAGTATTTCCTTTTGTCCCGTATAGTGTAATAAATAGCAATGTATGTTCACGTTATATTTCAATATCCCCTTTAGAATCCTTCACGGGTATATTTATTAGATTGCTACAAAGGTAATATCCGCTGTGGGGAAGGGAGGCGCTGTCACCGAGAAGTGTTATTAAGTATAAGTGGTTTTATTATGGGAAATATATTCTCAACGGTGGCATTTTATCTTTCGATAATGCTTATGCTAAATTGCGTTACCCAGGCAGCAGATTTAGTATTTTCAGCCGTTTCCTTTTTCATTTTGACGAAGGAGAAGTAAAGGCCTGCTTATTTTTGTTGTGTTTTTTTCCCTCTTGCATTTCCGTGTCATGGGAAGATTTAGTTTTTTTTTGTCTATAAATAAATGAACTGAAGTGTGAACAGGGTGTACCCGAGATGTGTGACTGTTCACAGATTTCACACAGGCTCTTCACAGTCTGTTTAAACGTTGCTCATGAAAGCAGTAAATGATTACAAAATAACTACAGACAGTTGATGTCATGTCTGATGATTAAATGTAAGGGAAAGTTTATCAGTAACTGTTTTCATCTCGAACTGTTTTCTTTAATTTTCTTTTCTAGCCACACCTTACTGGCATTATTTTTTATGTATGAGTTTTTACAACAACATCATTACCCTTTCAGTGCAGTGTCTTTATCATCCAGCCCCTCCGCATCCTTCTGAACATTGTTTATGACAAGGCAATTATCAAAGAAACAAAATGAAAAATAAGAAGAATATCATGATTCATACAGGCAACAAATGAATTTTGTAGCAGCTGTAACATATTTCCATTTCTGGCTGAGAAGGTTTTAATTGTTTGAATTTCCTTTGACCTGTTTCATCTACAGTGTACAGTTCACACTCTCAGCAGTTATTACAGGCCTTGAAAAGATATCACTGGAAGAGTTAATTTATAAAGTACATTTTTACTTTTTTCAATAGATTTTTTTTGTTGTCTTTTTGATGGGATCAGTAATATATCCATTTATCTATCTTAGTCTCTCAGGTTTTACACCTCATGTCAAACTTATGCTGCATCCATAGAACCAATGTATTGTATATCTATCAGCATTTTGGGCTCTGTAAGGCAATACTCTGCTGCAGTTGGCATCTCCAAAAGATCCTGCTGCATGTTGGGTTGCCTCTGAACGTGCCTGTATGTGCCTGGCCCATTAGTTAGCCCACAGATGGCCCGAAATAGCCATCTAATGCAGTATTATTTAGCCAGACCTGCTGCTGGGAGCAACAACAGGCCTGCATGCTCTCCCCCTGTGACCCGTAGGGCTCCACGTTGATTTAGGCAATGATACGACCGCCCAAAAATGACCATTCAGTTGTTACAGAGGCATCGTGGAATGATCATCGTTAGAAGCTGCTGGAGTTATGAAGTACAATAAGTTCACTATGAGTCAGTATTAAAGGCCAAAGAGGTGTTACAGTCCACCTATAGTAATATTCTAGAGATAACACAGGGTTTTGTCATTATAAAGTCACAACTAAATACCACAGATGCCTGTCTAAGTCTCAAAAGGAAAATAAGAGGGCTACAATTACCATTTTATTATTATTGAGCATCTAAGCAACGCATTACATGAAGTTGTATTATAGTGTTAGATGAATATTACCTTAGGAGATTAGCATTAAGAGAAGATAAAACAGAGAGGTCATGGCTACAATAAATCCACAGTAAAAAGCCAATAAACTTAGCAGGTTTTCATGTCCGACATTAAATCTGTGTTGCTAATTTACACAAAGCTGATGTAAACTTTCTGTGACCTACTGTAACAGCACAATCTAGCTACTTATCTTTACTTTACAAATCATCTGCTCGTGTGCGCTTCAATTTGCCACTCGTGTTCAAGACCATCAGGGGACACTGGCAAGCTCCCTGGAAATGTCTGCCGAGCACATAATAGCTTCATGTTCCATTTTCCATCCAAATTGCCAACGCGTGAGTAGCAAATGAATTTTCAGGTCGCTGAAACTCTGAGAGCAGCAGCAGCGGCAGCACGTAACCCCGAGGGTACATCCATGCAGATGTTTTCATATTTATTTCGGCTCCTGGTGATTTTTCTGACAAAACAAAAACAGATAAACACCCTGTAAGACAGCAGGCAAAACAGCTTGCTGGAGAGGAATAACACAAAGATACAGAGGAACACATTTTTTAAGCTCTTGATCTCCATTCAGCTTCTAAATAAGAGCGTGGCTGGGGGAGTGGATCCATGGCCAACGATCTCATTACATTTATTGATCTTCTGTTTACCCATTGCTGACAAAATAGACAGAATTCATAGATATTTTATGATGCAGAGGATAAGTTGTTATTAATACCCAGCTCGTGAAAGTGAACCACCAGGACCTGAGGCACAGAAAGAAGGAACACCCTTAACATTCACTCATGCTGTGACAATGTGTAATTTATAATTTATAAAAGGCACAAAAACAAAGGAAATGAAAAGGCAAAGCCCCAATGGCATTATTTTCCTGTTTTTGTTTTATAATGAATGCATACTTATTGCACATTAGTCTTCCATTTGATCTAGATTGCCATTGAAAACGAGAAACATCTTCTTCAGATACTTTATACATAATATGGAGATTTACAGCTTAATCAGATGAGAAAAACCTCAATAATATATATATATATATGAGTATTTATCATAAAGTATTTACAATAACAACGATAACAGAATGTGTAGAATATGTTGTCAGTACTGCTGAAATTATGTTTACGTTCAAGAAGTCATGTAAGAACACTGCTGAAGCTTCAATGTCTAAATCTACAGTATTTTGTGCTAATACTTTATATATTTTGAAATTATTTCTGTAACGGGAGGATAATATCCTCCGAAGTCTCTGAACTGTATTGCAGTAGTATTTTAACGGATGGCTCTGAGTTAAACCCAACCAGTTTGTGCCTGATTTATCTATGAAACCCTGCTGGTTGTCACTTATTTTCTCTGAATGGCAGATATCTCATTTTCTAACAAAACATCCCCAAACACAAACTTAAGAGCTAGCAGTAAATGACATTAAAGTAGACTCTGTTCATCATTTAGGCCTCCTTCATATGATTAGCTGCTATGCGTTGGTGCCCGCCCGCCCGGCGGCAGCTGCTGCTGTGCTCCAGATGTGGGACCTCACTGTGTCTCCCTTTCCTTTAGGGGAGCAGGCAGAGGAGAGCCGAGCCGGGGAGGCCCCAGGGGGGCCGGAGGCCACTGGGTCCCTCTGTCCCCTCCCCAAGGGAGACATCAGCAGGGTCCCTGTCTGGAGCACTGTGGAGACATTAGCCAAATGCTATTACCCTGAGTTTGCTCACCTGCGAGACGGCAGTGGCCTTCTTGCAGACTATCCTTTTCCAAAGGGGGCTTGCCCAGGTGAGTCACCCCCCAAAACTGTATCCAAGCAATTTTTGTCACAATTGATTTTTAAGAGCCTCTTTCATGGCTTTAATATATAATGTAAAAAAGCAAAATGTTGAATCTCCAGTCTTTATATCATTTTTTAATACTATGTGCGGCTAATTTACATCAGCTCCAAGCAAATTATTACTTTGAATTATTTCTTAAGTTGATGTGCATATACTTTTTATTCCTCTCTCATGTAAAAAAAAGTATGTTGTTTTTAATGTAAAGACTGGAAATTGAAACTGTGTTTGCAACTGAGTCTCCAAACAAAGTCTTAAGAGATATGAGTTCACACCTCAGAAATAATGACGTCATTACAGTTAGAAATAGAAATAATATGTATGTTTATGAAGAGAAGAAAGTGAAATAAGTCCACTTTCTTTCCTTTGTCAGCTGCCCTCTCGCCCTTCTCCGTGACCCGTCGTATTGGCCACCCTTACCAGAACCGGACGCCACCCAAAAGAAAAAAGCCTCGCACCTCCTTCAGCCGGGTGCAGATCTGCGAACTGGAGAAACGATTTCACCGGCAGAAGTACCTGGCGTCGGCTGAGCGTGCCACTTTGGCAAAGGCCCTAAAGATGACGGATGCACAAGTTAAGACCTGGTTTCAGAACAGGCGGACAAAATGGCGGTAAGACTGCTGCAGGGTGCTCATTCACTTTGAGTGTGATTTGGTGCAGCACAGTGTTTCTCTCTTCCACATGACATACCCAACTTCTCCCATATGATCTCTTAATGCAAAAAAAAAAAGAAAAAAGACTGATGGTTTTTTCAGAGGCTATTTGGCTTTATGAGGACAGAATGCTCACTCAGTAGCAACGCTTTCTTGAGCAAAACTAACAACTCTGAATTTGTCTCTGTTTTACACTTGCTTCCAAAATGCTTATCCACGTCTTCCTTCAAATACGAGTAAAACTACCCACAGCATTCAAGAAGTTGTACAACACAACACCTATTTTGCTTAGCTTAGCTGCCGGTCGAGGCCAGTTCACTTGACCAAGCACAATTACTCCTGAGCCTCCTGAAAGGCTTTTTAGAAACCTGCTGTCCAAAGCAATACTGAAACACTCACAGGAGAAAATGACTGCCAAGTCCATATAGAGAATACACACACACACACACACACACACACACACACACACACTTCATTCTAACTGTTGTTTATAGCCATTTTGAAGTAAATGAGTAGGAAATCAAATTATGATGCCCTGCCCATTGTTAAAGGAGCAGGACACATATTTCAAAAGTATATTACAAACAACTAAATTACCGTAAGTCATTATCTTAAGGGGTTTTATGTTTAAATGACCTTAATGCTTTTTAGAATGAGTTTCATATTAGTTTCACATGGCAAACAGTTAAAAGCTATGCTTTTGTTTGCATTTTTGAATAACTTTATAGCCTTATTTATTTCAGATTAACATGTAAGAATTTGGTTTGGTCATCAAACACAAAAAAATGTGCTTTTCATTTAAAAAATCCCATCAATGACACCAAACAATACTAGTTTCCACCACAAAATTTCAATACAAATGAATTAAAATGTTAATCTGCTTCTAATAAAACTATTTGCTGACTGAACGGCACGTCACGAGTAACAGGGGAATTGGTTTAACTCGCTTTCTGATTTCCTACTTTTGCTGAGATTTATGCCGTCCCCGTGCAGTGTGCACCTGATAGCATGAGCATGAGGGATGTCTTTGCGTGACGACTACGCTAGTAACAAGAGGATGATCAAATCAACAGCCAGGGAATCAGATTATGATAATGCTGTTAACAATAATGTGTGGCTAATGGATGGAGGTTAGTGTGCATGAAAGAGTGTTTTAGAGGTGTGTTCCTGCTTGTGATTCCTGCCTGCCATTTTGATCCTGCTGCTGATTTTAATGAATTTGTTACAGGTTGTTTTATTTGTAACACCAAGATTGCTATTAAAAGTCAACTAAATTTCTCATGGTGCATTATTTTTTAACAGTGATAGAAGCTTTTCAGAACATTTCTTTACAAAAATTAGCACACATGGAGCAGAGACTACTTATTTACTACTTATGGAAACATATGTGACAAGAATTTGTCTATATGTTGTGTTTATCTCAGAAATATAGATGCTGCATAAAGTCAACGTTTCACACACATCTAAGTATGAATGTGAGTGCAATCTGGAAATGACGAGGACTTAAATACCCACGCCAGTATACACATACAGTGTTTTCCATTAGATACCTTCTTCCATTATGGGCGTACAGGACAGACAGGATGTGCGCTGTTATTGCTCTGAAAAGAAAAGAAAAACAGATGTAACGTTTCACCTTTAGGCAGGAGGTGCTCTGCATATCCTCCCTCTCCGTCTGCTGCGTTCCCTCACCGTCACCTGTCACTCATCGTGATTGGCCATCTCCTAGCCTGAAGCTAAAAGTCTGTGGCACAGGTGTTGAATAAACATTCAGGCATATCAACCATTTGGCAAAAGAGCAGGTTTTAATTGGAAACATTTGGAAACCTACAGAAAAGGCTCTTCTTGATATTACCCACTTTTTCATTTCTTCATGTTTTAACTGTCTTGCTCATGGGCTCCTTTGTCATTATTGACAACAATAATCAGAAACTAGGGAAAACGACAAAGACAATCTAATTTCTGACCAGTGTGATTGTTTTTTCTTGTTGAGTTTTTTATTTAAAGCAACATAAAGGCCCATTGCGGCTTTACTGTACTTCTGCAGGCAGTTCATTATTTTGAAATTCGACCTTTTTCTCAGTGGTTCAGTTTTCTCTGACATACAAATACGGCATGTATTTGTATTTTTTTTATCATTTTTTATCTTTAAGGCCTGAACATATTGATTAATCCTGTAAGTGGTGAGAAACTGTCTAATTTTCTTTCTACTTTTTTTTTCTTTTAGAAGTAAATCTAAATGATATTTTTTCAGTTCAGAACATCAGGTAAACATTGCTTAACGCCATTAAAAAATTCTAGTTGTCCTTAAATCCATCTCCTTTTGTTCTCGTTTTGTGTCATTTTTCATGCAGAAGACAGACTGCAGAGGAGAGAGAGGCCGAGAGGCAGCAGGCCAACCGGCTGATGCTGCAGCTTCAGCAGGAAGCTTTCCAGAAGACGTTGAGCCAGCCACTGCAGCCGGACCCCCTCTGCCTGCATAACTCCTCCCTCTACGCCCTGCAGAACCTGCAACCGTGGGCAGAAGACAATAAGGTGACCTCCGTCACCTCCGTGGCATCTGTAGTGTGAGCATGTGTGTGTGAACGTCTGTCTAGAAGAGTCAGGGAGGGAGGGAAAAGAACGTCAGTGTGAATGGACAAAAGAGAGAGGAATTTCCTCCATTTCTTCTAAAGTCTATTTCTCACATATCTGACATCGAAAAAACTGGGATATCATAGTAAAGAATGATGCTTGCTTCGAAGAAAAAAAAGATTGAATGGACACTGTGTTTCCTCACTCATTGATCGTTACCAGCAACATGGTGGGGGAGCGTGTGTAGACAGAGACAGCTATCTGTTACTGCCAAGACCAACAAAACACTATAGGTGGACTACACAGCACAGGGGCCGGACTAACAGAGCTGTTTGTCAAAATTAAGCAAGCCTACAAGTGTTATCTTAAATATCTAACGTCTGTTAAGTCATATCCTGCCTTACACCAAGTTTCCGCTTTCCCTTCAGCTGTCGGTCTAAAAGAGAAGAAGGCACATATCCCAAAGTGCCAGGAAACAAATGGACACCTCTGTACATGCCCAACTATCAAGACTGTCCCCCCCTTTGCCTCTGGATCCCTCACAAGGCGGCAGAGACTCTCTGCCAGTAAAGGCAAATAAAAGACCTCCTGTTTTTCGCTTTTGACTTTGTACAATGTAGTAAATGCATGTTTCAACCCTTTTCTGTGTGCACTTGGAAGTACCATTGAAATCAGCTGCTCTCGAGGTGGATCTCCTCCCCAACTGCAGTGTTCAAGTGGTAATGGATTGGTCCTGATCATGGATTCCTCTTTATGTTATATTCAAAAGTGTTTTATATTAAATGATATTGTGACTTTTTGAAAAGATAACCAAGCTCTCTCTTTTTCTTGCCTCGTTTTATTTTGCTGGGTTCATACATTCATTGCCTGTTTTTTAAATCTTTTTTTTCATTTGTCACTGTTATGAAAACAATGCAATAATACTTTATGATTCTGGGGAGTAGTTAACATCTTGGGATTTGGCTCTGATTACACATTAAAGTTTCAAACCACCCAAAGGTAAAATGCCACAGAACTATATCAGAAGGACAGTGCAATACCTTTCTTATCCATAAAAACTGATGACTACAGCTCCCATGTGTGAATGAGAAGCAGGTTGTTGCCAAAAAAAACAGTGAGTAACGCCCAACATGAGTAAATAAAGGTATGAAAACCGGAGCCAGCACAAACCGAAATGAGAGGATGTGCAAACAGCATAAGTTGCACATCTGTCAGGCTAATGCATGAGTTGCTGCAACCTTTTTTTCTTGATGGTTTTGTGCTATTTCATCAGGTTTCAGAGTAAAACTTTAATTGAAAATGTGTTTAGTGGCTGGAGCCAGAAACTAAAAAACACATCATACAATGTTAGCACTGCGTCTTTCCTCCAGATGACTGATCATTTGTTTCCTAACGCCAGAGTTTACGTACCATTGCAGCAGGGCTCAAACTGTCACATACTGATTTTTTCATTTATTGAATTTACTCTTGCGTGTTATTATCATGACATCCTTTGCTGCATTAGATTTTCACTCGTTCTAAACAAGCATCTGTAGTTTGATTTGCTGAAAGTTTCCCAGTATTTTAGGCCTTGCTCTCAGTCAGCTGTCACCTACAGGAAAACTCACATATGATAAATATGCTTGTTTTAGCTTAATGTCTCTTAAAAGTATGTTTTGAGCTCGGTCAACCTCGAGTTTTAAAAATATGAGCAATGCTGATGTAGATCTGAGCTAAGAATACACATGAGCTTTAACAAGAACAGCATTCTTCTTTAACAACAAACCTTCCTCTTAGCTCCCATACCCTTTTTGGCTCTCATTGTTGTCTATGAGAATTGTGGCCACCTAGACACCAGACAGTCGTAAACATTTGCTATCGCCTTTTCCAGTCTATCATGCAAGTGCTTATCATCCAAGTCATAACAAAAACGACCTATCAAGAGGCACAGTAAACATATCATTCAGGTTCCCTGCTTGTAAATGAGGCGTCGTCACCACAAACGTCACAGGAAACGGGCCTCGCTGCACCTTACCTCTTCTCTTTGACAAGGAATCGCTCATTTTCATTGAACTGTAAACATAACGTTGGCCTCCTGTTATTCTTGGCTCTGCCTGCTGCTGACAAATACCTATCACTGAAAGGAATTTCGCAAAGTTGAGGGTAAACATATTCATGTTTATGTTTGGATATGACTGGCATCTGCCTTCTTGAGCCTCCAAATCTTTGCACAGAGCAGTTTGATGCATTGGTTCAAAACAGCTGTCTGCAACTGCAGCCACCCCCAACCACCCTCTGCTTTCTGTACGACATAGTGCCAATGTTAGTCAGTTTTTAGGGCGTCTCGCCTGGTTGGGATCCTGTCAATAACAGGCAGCTCTCCAGGTGACGCCTCCTCAACCCTCATTTCCTCTGCTCCCTCCTGCTTTCATCTCTCTGTCTCACAGGGCTTGAAGACGTGACTTGGCCCATTTTTGAAAAATTCCTTCTTTTACTGTTTTCAGAGCCATGCATTGTGTTTTACTACAGGTGCTTAAAGATGTTTTTCACCTCTCTTGTCATGGTGCTTTTTTTCTCACCCTCTCTTCATTGCCACCAAAGAGCCCTGTCCTTATCCAATAAAATGTCACCACACAAGATGAACAAGCACACAAGACTCTATATCATGCACCTTGTTTTGAACGGAGACACCAAAAAACTATTCATAATACATTATGCTGCGCATATTCTCATTAGTTGTTTCCTTTCTTGAAAAAAGTAGTAAATATCTAAGTTATCATAACGCAGCTGTTGATGTTTTTGTGGGTTCAGCACTGAGAGCAAGCAAAGACTGAAATATGTCCTTTAGTTTCGAATGAAATGGTCACTTTGCAGCATTAAACAGCAGATAACAGAAATCGTTATGTTAATAATTTCCTACTAATTTTCTAACACAACTGATGATAAACGTTAGCATCAGAAATGAATATCTTCTCTTGAATTTTTCCGTGTGTTTAGATTATAGATAAGTATCTGGTTCTGTAGAAGAAATAATTTACAAACCTAAACATTACTCAAAACATTTTTCTTACTCACGTTATCAATCTACAGTTCTAAGAAACAGTTTTAGGCTTTGACAGCTGCTAGATTTTAGAAGAAAGCAAACACTATGACAGTGCCAAGATGTTAGCTAACTGCTAATGTGTTGACATGTGAGGCTTTGTTGACAAAAGCGTTCATCGTTCTTGACTCTGAAGTCCTGCTACGGTCCGTTAGTTTGAGTTATTTGCAAAATAAGAAGTGCATATTGAAGAAAGGTTTTACTGAAGACTGACATTAATGTTGTACTTAATAGCACTACATATCTCTCTATATATACAGTACCTCTATGTAAATTGACAAAAACAGTCCTGCAATCTGTACAGTTTTTTGTTGATACGTTTCCAAGCATTACAAATCTATCAAGGGTTTTTTGATGTTCTTGAACTGCGCACAAATGGATGGAATCAAACCTAAACACACTGAATCTACTTTAAACCCTAAAAGAAAGCTTAAACCAGTAGTTGTTTGTTGGCCTTTTTTTTGATCACCAGAATCAGTAATAAGTCAGAACAACAGCAATGAAAGATTTAATGGTTTAATACAACTTACATTTGTTATTTTCTCCTAAGTTCTTTTTATTGTTCTTGTTGTTCACCATTGTTGTAGTTTCAGAGGATAACTGGTTTGACTGAACAGTTTTTTTTCCAAAATGCTCCGAACATTCGGGAGCAGCCGTGTGAGTGTTGTTATTGATAGTCTAGCTAGGACATGTCAGTATAATGCGGTCATCTTAGGAGTGCCTTAATTTTTTTTCTCTTATAATGCAATAACTTTTCCCACATTAAACAACCTAAAAAAACAACATAACCCAATACACATGCACGCACGCACGCACACACACAATGTTTATTAATTCTTATCAATATTTTTTATACATTTACATTACATGTTTTCCCAAAAAGGTAAACTTACACTATACAAGTGTGGAGAACAAGGCTACTTTCCTGTGATTAGCACTGGGTATGAGATGGTTTGATAAGAACATTTTCATACAACTGTTTACTGCTCTTGCAAGAAAGTCTATGAACAACAAATAATTTCCAGCTGAGTCAAGTGAAGAGTGAAGAAGTCTCTCAGCAAGCTGACAGCTTGACATGGATATCAGAACTAATTCAACCGGTTTGCATGACATGCAGTCACAAATGTCTTTCTGACACTATAATGTACACACTCGCATTGTGAAAACAGTTATATGGTTGTTTGAACACTTAAGTGCATGCAGGGACAAAAGCAAGCATTCACCTATACACTTATATATGGGGTAAAAAACCCCGATGGAAGGAAATAATTATAGTATAGATTTTACCAGGGTGATAAATCCAAAGTTTCTTTAACTATATATCTATCTATTCTGAGTCAATATGTTCTATCACGATTTTTGTTTACAGATAGCTGCCCACAATCTACATAACGACAGTTCCATCTAGTGGTCATCAAGTAGAACAGTCTCATTTGTCCCGCCTTTCCCTAAATCCAATTGGTGTAAATCAAGTGTCAGGCTCATGACGTACTGCCTCCCTAATGGCTAGTATCTGTGTTAGTCAAACTAGTCTCCGGAAGTGTAACTCACCACCACAAAGATGGAGGACGATGATATCTCTGATTTTAGCAGACCTCAAATGTACTTGTTTGGTGAGCTGGATTGTTCAGACAAACATTAAATTAATGGGTCACACAATCAGTTTTTATTATCACGCAAATATAGCTATTAAACAATTTTAGAGTCAGAGAATTAGCTAAACAGCGGGCTAGCCTGTTTCCCCAACGCGCGCCAATTCAGCTCTTTTGTTAGCTAGCCTTGCAAGGCTTGCAGATACACCCCCGTATCTGAAACAGTTTTCTGCATTTGTTTGTGTTGTCTCAGAGCAAGTAGAAGCGCAAGGTTGGTTACACGTTTTGTTCTCACGCAGGTTGTACCTTGAAATCGGATAAACGGGAGTTCAGAGTTGACATAGACGACGACGATGCAGAGCAACAGCTGTCACTCAAAGCAGTAAGAGACTCGTTTTCTCTTAATTTAGGAATGTATGTTGAATAATTCCTGCAGAATAATGTTACTGTTAAGCCACCTTCAAACTTTATGATCAGAAGAGTTGCACATATGAGGGTGCCCTTTGTTTGCATGTTTAAAACGTTGGCTGTGTGGTTGGAATTCTGCTTTAGTTTAGCTTGAGTTCATAACCGGGACATACTTTAATGACGCTTAAGACAGCAGGTGGCTACAACATTACGTCACCTGCCTAATATTGGGTAGGTTCCCTTTCTTCCGCCAATAACAGCCCTGGCCCTTTAAGGCACGGAGTCCAGTGAACATTTGAAAGAATGTAATGGTATCTGGCACCAAGCCTTCAGTAGCAGAGCTTCCAAGATGTGATGTGATGTGAAGCCTCCATAGATCATACAGCTCATCCCACAGATGCTCAACTGGACTGAGACCAGAGGCCTCTCCTATGAAGCAAGCTCAACATATCCACATATCCTCTGTTTATCTGGCCTTGCTAATAGAGCTCTCTTAACAACGGAGCTCTCACTAAACTGTACGACAATACTGGTTGTCAACTCAGTAAGTTCAGTTAGGTTAGTCAACTTTTGGTTTGTGCTCTTTATGTAAAATGGGTGGAGTTGGCAGCACGTGGAAAGTCACAGTCACATAGCAGGCTGAAAAGCAACACAGTAGCTGTAGCCAAAGCAGGAAGGAAAGCTGGAAAAAGAGTAAAAGAATGCCGGCTATGTGAATGCATAAATTATTATGCCTATCAAAATCACTGCTATGTTCTTGAAGCATGAGTAGATCTGGTGGTTCGGGTTGTGTACTGCAGGTGTGTTTATAACAGGTGCGAGAAAGTGTTATTCTGTCAGATGCAGCCCGTGGCTGCTTTTAATGCTCTTTGCACCAAATAAAATGAATAAACAATTTTTTTTAAAAAGCGGTCAGAGAAATGATGCACACCAGTCAGCGGGATTGTTGTAAATTGTAAGTCCATTTTCCTTCATCCCGGCTCTAAAATGCTAAATGAAAAAGGTTGTAGTTGTCTAGTGATTTAATTTAGTTTTTAACCATTTAATAAGATGAATGTGGATAAGAAAATGTTCACATATGATGCAATTTGGTGAGTATTAAGACACTTTGCTAATAAGTTGCTGGAGAAAATAGCAAAGAAATCTCTTATAGTTCAGTGAATTTATTAAATAAAGATAAATAATGTTAATTCCAAATCTTTAGGAGCAGGCTTTAGAGTGATCACTCCCTGTTTTTGGCTGCAAGAACATTCCCTTCTGCGGAGATATATCACGAAGAGCCTATCAGTGAAAGTCAAATGGTGTAGTCTGGCCTTGACTTTGGGCTTAGTTGGAAAGAGACACCCTCACTGTTCACACATTGATGTCGTCTTTTACCTTTTCTTTTTCCAAGAGAAGTAATTGTTTGGTAGGTGGTGCTTTTATTTGTGTAGAAAGGTTTCCAACATAGGCTGTAATTGTGAGAAGGGAATCAGCTTAAAACTAAAAACCCAGAGTTGAAGCTGAAATGACCTCATAGGACACTGGTCCTGCTTTGTAGTATAGGCCCCTGGAGAATCTGGAAGCTAAGTCAACGCTTCAAACTTTCACTCGCACTAATTTTTGCAGTGTGACGGGGTGCTTAATCCTGCTGAAAAGGGCTACTGCCATCAGGGAATGCCGTTTCCATGACAGGATATAATTGGTTAATAAAAATGTTTAGGTAGGTGATACGTGTCAAAGTAACATCCAGAAGAACAGCAGCACTCAAGGTTCTCCAGCAGAGCATTGCCCAAAGCATCGCACTGTCCCTGCTGGTTTTCCTTCTGGTGCTTCTTGGTGCTTCTTGGTGCTATGTCTTCCCCAGGTAAGCACGCCCACAGGCCTCACCTTCCATATGATATAAAAGAAGATGTGATTCATCAGAATTGCAGAATTCTTGAATTGCTCTGTGTAAAGTTCTGAGCTCATGTGTCCATTAAGGCAGGGTTCTTCAGCCCTGGTCCTCGGGACCCACCGCCCTGCATGTTTTCGATGGTTCCCTCCTCCACCACACCTGATTGAAATGATCAGTTCGTCATCAATCTCTGCAGTGGCCTGATAAGGACAGTGGGTCCGAGGACCAGGGTTGAAGAACCCTGCATTAAGGGGCTGTTGGCGCTGTACATTGATTGTCATTGAAACTCTGTCCAGTCAGCAGCTGTACATCCCCATCACACATCAACTTCAGGGACAGTATCTCACTCACAGCCAGGCGCCATTGTAATGTTTTTCAGCGTCACTGGTCGTAATGTTGTGGCACGCTTGCTAAAATATTGTCGGCATGGAAGTTCTTCACTGCCAGTTAAAAAGAAAGAGAGAGTGAAATTTGTTGTGGTGTTTTGGTTCATTAATGAATAAGATAAGTTAATCTGTAGCGATCCATTACAACAGAGCATCTTTTCCCCCAGAGGTGCTCTACGCCTGCTTCACGGATACAAACATCCTACTTTTAGTTTACTTTTAGGAACAACACTTGCAAACTCTCATCAGTGCAAACTCTCCTCCAAACTCAAAAGTCAAAGTTGCCTGAATCTGTAACCATGTGTAATGTGAGTGTACAGGGGCTATATATACAGTGCAGCATTGAAAAGTGCACCAGCCTCTGCCAATGCTCATGTTGAAGTCAAAGTTATTTCAGTACATTTTGCTGGTTGATCTCAAACAAACTTACTAACAGCTGTGCTGCTGTTCCAGGTGTGTCTGGGAGCTGAGGCTGAGGACAAATTCCACATGGTGGAAGTCGAAGGGCTTACTTATGGTGCGAAGACCGCCAAAGTGCCGCTTGTTGCCCTGAAACCATCTGTCTTGCCCTCTGTGAGTCCACACCAACATTGATAGTATTTAAGTGGCTGAAATTCTATTATTTCACACTTTTTGTGACTTTGAACTCATGCAGTTTGATTGGTATATTAATAATTGTGAGATAGAAGCATTCACATTGTAATTGTTTTGTCATCTAGATGAATTTAGGTGGGTTTGAGATAACTCCTCCAGTTACCTTTCGTCTCCTTTCTGGCTCTGGACCAGTTCACATCAGCGGTCAACATTTTGTTAGTGAGTATTAAGACTCAGATGACAGTTTACTACATCTTTGAAAGAAGTTCTCACCCACTGAAAACCATGTTATTGAAAAGTAAAGAGTCAGTGGCACCGACTTTATTTTCGCAACCATCACATTTCTGTATGCTTCCCTCTGTAGTAATAGTGGAAGGGGAAAATCTTTTGGTTTGATTAAAATTTGAACTCTATATTACGGTAAATATCTGAATTAAGCATTACTCTGCATTGTAGGCGTGAAAGACTCGGACGATGAAGAAGAGGAACACAATACGTCGCCTGTGAAGCGGCCTGCAAACCTGTCGGCAGGGAACAAGCCTCCATTGGTAGTTTGTTTGCTAAAGAGCTACTTATAAGTCTGCAGGAACATTATCCCAAAGAAAGAAAAGCTCAGGCTGAGGTTCAGTTGTAAAGTTAGTGAAATACTGACGTGCATGAATTTTACATTTTCTTTATTTAGTTGTTGAAGGTAGCCAAAGGAAAGAATGTGTGCAAGTTTCTCAGCAGCACCAAAAGTACAAATAAAGTGATTTCAGTTAACACATTGATGCAAATTATTAGAATGAAAAGGATGTTTTACATAAGCAACTAAACAAAATGCCCAAAGTGATGGTGTTTCTAACCAAATATTCATTTTCCCTGCAGAAAAGACTAAAGATGGAGTCGGATGATGAGGAAGACGATGATGACGAAGACGAGGATGACGATGATGAGTACGGTGTTCTTTATTTACAATAAAAACAAAGACAGATTTCGGATTTTTGTAAAACTCTGACCTGTTGGTTCAGTTTCCTCTCTATGAACCGTAACTGACAGCACACAACATGCTTCTTTCAAATCCTAGTTTGAAGTGAAAGTCGAACAGTGAGATCACATTAAAACATTTCATATAAATAACTTGCACCAGATTCAAGGGTTGCAAGGGTGTAAATGAAATCCAGCTGAAAGGGAAGTGTAGCATATCCCCTTTGATAGATCAGGTCATGGGTCTGTGACATATCAATGCCACTATTCCATCAAATAAACCGATTGCATGTTTTACTTGATTATGTACAGTGTAATGTGTCTTAGAAGAGGCTCTGCTGTAAATGGAGATGTTTGATTAATCTGTTAATTTACTGAGATCTAACACATGTCCACAGAGTATGTGGGGAAATGCTTTTAAAGCTCACCTGCACAGTCAGATTGTCCGTTTTTTCCAATATAACTCGTCCAATGAGGACCTCCCGTTGGTGCTGTCAACACAGTTTAACTTTTTATTGCCTCATCATAGTTTATGCATCAATTCGACGCGTGCCAGTAAATCTTTTTATCCTGTAAAAAGATAAATAACACTTTTTTTCTGTGTATAGATGGAAATGAGGGTAAATTCTCAGGTTATCTAACTTTTATTTATTTATTTTTTACTGTACCTTGTAGTGACGATGACAGCGATGAAGATGATGTAAAGCCTCAGAAGAATGTGGGAAAAGTGCTCAAAAAAGTAAGCCTGATCTGTTTTTCCTCCTTTGTCCGTAGCTACTATGTACAACAGAATTTAAGCAAACATGGATGATGGATTTGATCATTTCAAACCATCGAGTGTGCACCGATTAGGGTAGACACGGTTACGTTAAGCTTGCTGAAATGTAGTTTATACGATACTTCAGGATGCTGTGAAAAGTGTGAACAATAAAATAACGCAATGTTTTGGATGAAAACATTTAAGAAATTAGAATTACCTTTTAGATCATGACCATCATGCCCTCCTATTTAAGGTTAGAGGGACCTTTCGGCTTGATACTGGCACACAGTTTGAAAGCCAGTATTCATGATGGCACAAGGAGTGTAAAAGATGAGCTGTTGTGAGTAACTGGTTCACACCGACGAGGGCGCCACAAATACTGAAGCATATATGCAAGTTTTGGTGCAATATATGCAGCCATCGAGTCAGTCTTTTTCAGAGTCTTTGTAGCCTGCAGTTCGGCCCTCTTACCCACTTAAAACAGTCGGTGCATTGTGAAAGTAGAACTATGACAAACTTTCAAAATAAAATTTCAGATTTTCACCACCAATTGTAATCACCTTGAGATTTGATTCTGAAAAAAACTACTGCATTAGCTTAATGTGCTGTTTTCTTTACTCGTTTTGGCTCGTGGAGGCAGGAGAAAGACTGCTATTTGAACTTGAATGGAGCCAGATAAGATAAAAGTTTTAATCCTTTTTCAGTTAAACTTTAACATTATCATAGTAGCACATTTATGGAAAACCCGTCAATGCAGTTATTTCTTTATTTATCTTGGAGTCCAGAACAACCAGTGATGAGCTTTAAGAGTTTTTATGTCAAAGTGTTCCAGAGGACAACCTGTTGTTTGTCGGTAAAACAGAATCTAAGTTGGTTTTCTTTTATCTCGAGGTTTTTTTTTAAGTGACATTTGCATGATTAGTCTATTTCACAAAGTCTTTTTGGCTTGTTTGTTCCATCACCACTTTTCTAGCCAAACAAAATGTCTTTGCAGTTCAATAAGTGAAGTCTATTTGTTTGGAGTGTTTCCAGTCCTGTCTTGTCCACTAGATGTCAGAGTAGTCAGTGGCTTTCCCTCAGTTATTTTATTGTAGAAGGAATTTCTCAGTGTTGCTGCCGTCTCCCCACTCCCATCTTGTTTCTACCACATCATTTAGAAATCTGCAGACTGTACGCAATGCAAGCATTTCATTTCAACAAGCCCTACCCATTCCTGCACCCACTGACCGTCCACTTCTTTGTATGAGACGTTTTCATCCTGTTTGCTCGTGTACCCACCTGTTTTCTGAGAGTAAAATACAGGGTTTGTGTGGTGTAATGATCGGATTTCTCCTCTGTAATCTGCTTGAATTCTCACCGTCTCACCAACAGGACCAAGTTATGCTCCACACACATGCACACTTTAAAGGTACACCCTGTACACTTGTACATCTAAAAGTGTAAGTCTGTATGCACATTTGCATACACACAGATGGTATGGAAACATTAAGAGTTGATTGCTCTCGTGCATTAGGGGAGAAACGCACATGACTCGCAGTTACACACTCTCTCCTTAGTTATGGGAAACATCTTCAACCATTTTTCTGAAGCACTGCATATCTTTGTCCCTCTGTCATCCCACTGTTAATATGATTGCTCCTTTTTATCGTTTCTCATGCCATTTCAGCTTTGCACCTGGCTTTTGCCTTTGAACACTTGTTTTGCGTGTTACCACAATCGCTTACAAGTGTGTGGGTACATGTGTGTAGCTGCCTCATTTTTACGTCTGTGTCTGTTTGTGATTTTTTTTATTTTTTTTTAAAGCACGCTATCCAAGTGCAAACTGTGCCAGGCAAGAGATCAAAGCAGGGCAGATGCGCATACCTGCGACGTGAGTGCCGATTCTTCCCTCAGGGTCAGATGACAGCTGAGCATTTCTGTCACCTGTTGATTTATTTTGTTGTCTTCTCAACCAAATCCTCATGCACCCCACACCCCCTTCCCTGCATGATCTTAATCCTTTAGCCCCATAACTACCCTGTCCCATTCTTTAATAATGAAAGCACAAAGCTCTAGAAAGTAGGGCTGGGAGCAATTATTCTTTTGACTCCTAATTCAGCTGTGTTTTAGGATAAATGGTGTTTTTCTTTTGTTGTCAAACCTCAGTACTGTACAGAGTTTGGATCACAATGCGTCCAAAGCATGGAGTATCAGATGTGGCATCAAACACTTGTTCAGATTAATTAGATCTTTTATCAGATTTTTGTTTAACATGAAATCAGGATGTGAACGTTACAGGTGGACCCAGGTGGACCCAGGTGGTCTCTTCTCTTGGGTAGTGACATGTGATCAAACATCTAATTCAAATTCACTGATGGGCTCAGCGATATTTTGCTGAAAATTTGCCTATTTTTTTTCAGCTTTATGTGTGTAACAGTCACATCTATGGAAATAATATTCATTTAAATAAAAAAAAAAGATTTGCTTGTCGAAGTTTCAGTTGCAGGTTGACTCGACTGCTTTGACAAGTAAACCTAATGTCATTACTTGAAAAGGTTATCATACATTTGGCAACAAAGGAGCCTCGCAACGGTGGGGGTCACACTGAGACCAAAACGCCAGTTTAAAGAAAAGTGAGTCAAATTGTGTTCAAGATGAGTTGTTTGGTAGAAATAAGACACTGACTCCATGATTAATCAGAAGTGTTAGGAGCCCTGGGGTGGTAGGTAATGGGTTGTGCAGGCGACCCATGTACAGAGGCTACAGTCCTCGGTGCAGTCAGCTGTAGTCGGTTCGAGTCCCGCATTGGACGGCCTTTACTGCGTGTCATTCCCCTCTCTCTGCACCCTGTTTCCTGTCTCTCCCAAAAAAAAAATTAAAAAAGAAAAGGAAATGTTAGGAGCCCAAACTTGAAGGTCGCAGAGACAATTCTGTCATTATGTTGGGTTTATTTTCGGATTCGCAGGGGTCATCAATTAGGACCATTCAAAGGTCCCTGGGGAGACTTCCTGTGGTATAAATGCAGCTGTAGTTGACTACAACTAAAGCCGATGAACTGCTTCGCCTCGTGTACAGCATGGAGACTGCAAGCAGTCATTCTGCTGACTTTCCCTGTAGTCTACTGTAAGAACAAGTTGATCCTTCCATGCAACTTTAAAATCTGAACCTTCAAAATGAACCACACGTTATAACCACATGTTGGTACTCCTCTTAATAAATACAAACTGATGGATCTGAATTACATTTTTATTCAGTGCAAATATAAAATGTGACTTTCTTCAGAATTAAAC
The DNA here is from genome assembly GCF_036924035.1 of Leuresthes tenuis. Classification (NCBI taxonomy): domain Eukaryota; kingdom Metazoa; phylum Chordata; class Actinopteri; order Atheriniformes; family Atherinopsidae; genus Leuresthes; species Leuresthes tenuis. The sequence goes on from NW_027325365.1 coordinate 5,713,124, forward strand.
AAGCTCTACTCATAAAGTTCTTTACCAGGACTTAAGTTTTACTGTAGATTGCAGGCAAAGCTGGTTCTGTAAAGGTTGTTACAGAAACATTTGTTCTCTTTCGACCGAATAGCTTTAATCATTTATACTGAGCTATAAAAGTAGCCACAGATTTGGTGATTCTCTTTCCCCTGAGTTGGAATGTTGAATGAATTTTTGGCCTTGAAGTTGCGGATGTTGCTAAAGTTTCACATCAGTTTTTGTGAGGCAGATTTTACACATTCACTGCTTCTCAGTTAGGTCTTATTCTCTCTAAAACTCATAAAATCCAAGGTGAGCTCTTTCCAAACAAGCTTGCTGCTGTAGTAAGTAGAACTTTGAGTCTACGTCACATTTCTTCCTCTTTGGTGTTTTACAGCAGGTGAAAAATGAATGTTGTTGTTCCACTGAGGGGGAAAGTGATCAGGTAATAGTCATGTACTTTAATTTAGGTTACAAATTCTCCATTATGTTCCATCGCTGCACTGATGCGGAGTCGTACGCATAGCTGTGCATCATAGAATCAAGACATTTACGCACCTCAAATGGATGCGCTTATGTGCTTGGATGATCCGAATAAGCAGTGCCTGAGTGTGTGGCAGAGATTTTTATTCTTCTGAGCTTTTCCGTCAGAATGTCAGTTGCACTGTAGTACATTACAGAAAACCACAATGACTGTGCTGGTCACATGTCTTGTCTTTGTGGTGTTCTTCATCTTCTGCTAGACGCAAAATGATTCAGGAGATTGATTAAAGACTACTATGATAACCACAGTAAAAGGGACAAGCCTGTTTTTCAAAAGTCCAGGTTTGCTCTGAATTTAAAATACATCACGTTCCGTGCCCTCAGGTGCAACTATGACTTTGTGTCTCTGCTTGATTAAGTGTTGCCCCGTCATGAAACAATGACCTTCTGATTTAAAGAAGAAAAAAACAGAACACAAGCTTTGAATCCTAACTCTTAACTTCCTGTAATTTGTGTTAGTCATTGCTGAAAAGGATTGCTTGTGTTATTGTGTTGTAGTAATTGTGTCGACACAGGCAATTATGCTTCTAGTCCATTTTTAGTTGAATACCTTTGATTGCAAGAAAAGGGTTGGTGCTCAGGAAATGCTGGCACTTGCCTGGGCTATTACAAAGTAATTACACAGGCGACTGAAAGCAACGTAAACCTGACATGAAGGCCTCCAGAGTGGAGAACAATGACAGGTTATTGGGTTACTAAGCAGCTGATCGTTGAGAAATTACCCAGCCTGTCTTGTGTTTCCTTTACAATTTTAGAAGCCACTGCTGCTCAGGAAAAGTTCTGTTTTTAGTGCAGACTGCAGATGGTTGAACTTTTCTGCTCCCGCTACTCTTTTAGAGCAATGTTGTTTTTTATTTTGGAATCTATAGGCTTTTGTTTTCGTGTGATTTTAAGATACAGTGAGATGTAGTATGTGGCACACATGTTTTTGTGATCTTGAAGTCACGGGAGAAAATGAAGTCTTATGTGCTGTTGCACGTCAGTTGTACATTTTGTCAGTCAGTACTTTCATATTGGGGATTTCAAAACCCCAAAAAGAGTTTGAATTTCCCAATCAGGAAAAGAAAGAAAGCTATAACAAACACGTAGCGTGTGTTGATTATATGGATGGTTGAATACTGGTAACGAGCAAGCCATGAGCACTTTTCGCCCAAGTGTCGATAAATACAGCCACAACAAGCAACTTTATACTGTTTTTACACCAAAAATAATTAGCTTAAACTGGTTTATCAAACATGGGGACAATCCCCAAAAACAGGCCTTTTGCTAGTTGTAGTGTTTAACTTCAGAGTAACAATGAACAGAGAGTTGGAGTTACATCCAGTAACTAGCACAACCTCCCAGTGAACAAGCTTATAACTAGAACAACTTAAATGGATTAAGCATGCAGGCTGTTGGGGGCCACGGCCTCTGACAGACATGAATTTATGGATAATAAGGCCAGTTCGTTATATTTGGCTGGACCACTGACTTCAGCTGTCTCTGCCGGCCGGGGTAAGCTACTAGCTGTCTTGGAGATGGGTAACACTGATCAGTCTTTGTGTGTTTTTGTCAGTTTAGGAGCCTCCATATGAGACGTTTTAGTTGGCAAACAAAAAGTAAGTTGTTTCCACTTTTGCTGCTCTGAACACATTTTCCCATCAATGCCTACTGGAGCCGATGAATACCTGGAGCTCCTGGGACTGAATGCACATGAAAGCACATTGCACTTAAATAAAAATGTGCTTTAGTTTGTAACGCACGATTTAATATAATTTTTTGCAACATACAAACATTTGAGAAGAGCAGCCTGGTAATTTGAGCGTGTTAAAGCACTTGCGTACATGTTGTTGAGATGTCCTACTGCTCGTTTCCTCAGAGCCCAGAGCCTACCCCTAAGAAACCCAACAAGACGCCTGTGAAACAAAATGGCCCTGCAGAAAAAACATCAGGATCAAAGATCAAACCTCATATAAAGGTATGGAAAGGCCATGTTTTTTAAGTGATGCTTTCTTTAAAATGCGGATTAACAGAAATTAGCTGCATGAAGTCCCACTTTTTAATATATAAGAAAAGTTTGTCATAAAAATACTGACAGAAAATACTGACATTAAGTGAAATTATTGGTACTAGAGATATTTGTTGCACCCCTTACTATAAAATCCCCCCTTCTTGCATTCTTGATTTTATTTTTTTTATATTGGCAACTGTATTGTGAACAAAACTAAAGTATGTTACTCTTAGATGGATGCAAAAAACTGTGTGTTCATGAAGAGGGCATTTAAAGTTATACTATTGTGTTTATGAGGACACGGTAGTATTTACTGCGATAGACGGCTATTATTTTATTCAATGTGAGGTGCCGCAGCCTTCGCACAACATAAATTATTTCTCAACTGAATAAATTGGAGGAGAGCCTCCATTTTCTTTTAATGAGAAAATGAACTTCACACCATCTCCAGCAGGTTTGAAGAAAAGCCTTCGACCTTCAGGCAAAACTGGTTATGCTTTACTTTACACTTAAAAAACAAAACAAAACAACAGACCAATAAGTTGGTCTTTGGGGAAAAACAAATTTGTGCTCAAAATATTGGGTGTGGTTTTAGGCTCAGAGCCTCAGGTTGTTTGAATTTACCATTAACAATTTAAAAGAATGCAGGGAAAGAAGGAAAGAGAAGCTTTCACATTCCAGACCTGAGGAATGTAATGAATGCATGTTGCAATTAGTTCATTGTGATAGTTAATTTCTTGGATAGTATGTCTTGGACACCCGCCTCTGAAAACCCAAAGCTTGAACTCTGCCTGTCTTTAAGCAAACACACCTGACCTCTAAACAGGTTTCCTGGGGCAAGGTTTAAACCTGTGACCCCTTAGCTTGACCCTGCCATCTTGAGTTGCAGCCACCTTTGATGGCCCTCACCCCTCTGTAGCTCGCACACACATCAGGGAGAACAAATTGGTGAGCTCCTCTGCGAGCTTACACATTTCACAAAGCATGTTAAAGTGAGGGGAAAGACTTGGATCGAAGCTCTGCTTAGATAAGAGGTCATGTGTTGGCATGGCAATGCTGACTGCATACGCGATAAAACATGAATTACCATAAAAGACACATCACTCATATGCACACTTGTGGCTCACGAGAAAACTGTCATGTTTTGTTGGAGGTCATGACAGAACATTTGTGCTTTTTGTCATGTTGAACACTAAAGCACAGGACTGCTAAACCCCTGAGGCTAGAAAGGGATTCCCTGAGGCTGCATTCCTGCTGTGTTGGTGAGTGCAGCATGCTCTGCGGTGTCTTTTGTCCAGACATAGCACAGTGGCTCTTGTGGTGCTTTTGGGGATTAGCCAATGGGCAACCGAACCAGCGAAACCTTCCCGCCAGTTTAACTTTCTGGCCCTCTGTGCTTTTATTACTCCCATCCCCTCTCCACTGCTTCACAACTGCTCCCTCTCTACAACCTCTTCACACCCCTCACTTCCTGGACACACCTTCTCCCAATTGCTCTCATTACCATCGTTTGATGTCTGGTGCAGCTTGCGCTTCCAGATGCCCCTGAGGAGCGAGGAAGCGGGCGTGGATGTCTGTTTTTTTCTCTCCTAAATGCAGGTGACTGGTCATTAGATTAGCTTGTCAGATGTGTTGCCAGTACCACAGTTCTCACCTCTCACAGCCCAGCATGTAGCGGCACCTTCTCGTGTAACAGGCTCAACATGTGAACCAGTTAACTCGAGTCGTGCTGATCTGAGGTAACTTAATCTTGCAGCTGGTGTTGTGTGATTAGTGGATTCGGAGAAGTTGATGTCTCTAAGTACACGTCACAGTCATAAAGTAGTTAACCACTTCACTCAGCCTTATCCCAAAAGGGTGTGAGTCATTGTTTTAGCAGCTGATTGACATGTATTCCAACAGATCCCGATCTCATTTATTTCTGTGAGCATGTTTTCTCTTTAAGACCTGAAAAGTGTCCAAAAGACCAACCCATGTGCATACACATTCAGAGTCTGTTCCATTTTTACTGGACCGGTCGGAACACTTGCTAGCCCCAAACATCAAACTAAATTCAATAGGCTTATTATTAGAGGTGTGAATTTTTGATGACCTCACAATTCAATTTGATTGCAAACTGATGTACCTGTTAATGATTCAATAGATCCCAAGAAGCATCTCAATGTTTTGCATCCCTAAATGACTAAATAACTCTATTAATGAATTAATGATAAATGGATCAATGTCATGACAATCATTTTTTGTAACCTTGTGATTAAAACCTGACAATAAACAGAATTATGGCAACAACATCGATGAGGTGTAGCTCTTAAAACTTTTAACAGAATAATGAACTTGGCTTAAAAAGCCTGACACATACCTCTAAAACAAGTTGTTAAACGATTCTTGATTAGCTTATCTTGCCACCCTTATAGCTGGATCTTAATGACCCACCTCAGTACTGTACTTACTGTATCTTATACACAAATCAGTGTTCACAGAAGTATGCAATGGCTAGTTTTACTCAGAGATGACTTTTCAGGACTGTAGTTTCGCTGCATTGTCCACTTGTAGCCATTTCTGTAAAGTTTAGTCAAGTTTTTGGTGACAGATTCATCTGCATCTTCAAGGAGCTTCAGCCATAAAAGTTTATTTTTGGTGATTCTCTTTCCTCGTTAAGAGTGGAAAGAGGGCAAAGTTGGCAGAGCCTTTTCTTAACTTGTGGCTGATAAGTCAGGCCGGCTGTCTTCCTGGAGGTTGCAGACAACAGGTCAGGGTGAAAACCGCTCATGTGGTTCCTCATATCAGTAAAAATGCCAGATTAAACAAATGGAACACCCAGCACTAACACTAACAGTATCATAATACATTTCACTTCTTCTTCAGCTCCTTCTTGTGCAACAAAGCATGCAGCTGTATTGTTCTGCTGCGGCTGAAAAATCCCCAATTTACGATCGTATCCTCCGTGTCCGCATCGTGCCTCACAGCACGAGACCTTTCCACACCTTTATTATCAGTTGTGTTTGGGAACTTTTGTGCTGCTCTGTTCTGAAACTGAGCAAAAAACTAAAGTTATTTACCTAATTCATGAGCAGTTGTTTAATTCCAGTTCACAATGACAATTTCTTCCATTTTTTTCGTCATTTCTTGTTGTTTAACTTTTTGGTTGCATGTCGTCTGTGAGTGGGTTGGGATGGGAAGCCTCTGGATCGTACACCTATGAGCTCATCTGTGCCTTTATCAGTGCCAGCAGGTGTTGAGGCAATGTGTGCACTGACTGCAAATGAAGAAGATCATCAACAGAAATCCATGTGCCGTTGTGAAAATAGTCATGGAAGAGAGGAAACGGCAGTCGTAAAACATTACAATATCTCACGAAGGAAGGTGATAACAGTGATGGTACTAATGCCTGCAAAATGAGCATTTTGCTATCATCCGTGACACTTCTGTCTACATTTTATTTGATGCTCTACATGGTTAGAACATAAGTACTACTGATGCTGCTAATCGGTAGCACCGTCAGATTATCGACTAAGCAGATTATCTTTAACCAGTTAATATCCTGTGTTATGATAACATCAGCCCCTGCTTAGCACAGTGTTCTTTGACTGAGAATGGTCAGCTGGAGATGATACTCATTCATTTCCTCCACTTTAAATGTTGACCAGGAGACTCCTGCTACAGCTAACTTCAGTTCTGAGGCTGCTGACAGCTCAGCTACATCTCCTCACACTCGGCGCAGAAAGTGATGCGTGAGGAAGGAACATCTTGCGCATCCTCTGAACAGTAGAGGGTCCACATTTTTGGTGAGCTAATTTTCAAGAAAGTAGCTCTGAGATGGGACCTAAAAAGATGTATATTTCTGCTCTGATCTGTTCAAATCTGTGTTATTTACATTGTGGAGTTGACAAAGACAATAAATCTAAAGTTTATTCTGGTTGGTAAGCTGTTGTTTTGGTGCTTAAAACCTGTGTAGTCTAAGAAAATTGAGTCTTTAACTGAGGAATTGATAGAGAACAGGATTGATGATGACACTGGTATCATCCTTTCCTGAACTTTGCTCATCAAGAGAGACGTGTGAGGATAATTTAGAGTTGATGACAAGCCAAAGACCCAACAACTGTGCATAATTAAGAGGGATTAGATAATTAAGAGAAACAGAAATCTATCTTGAATGTCAGAAAATATCAAAATGTACAAGACTGTGAGCTCTGCTGCCGGGGAACACACTACAAGGCCACAGCTGTGATCCTCGGAGAAACACTTCTGTATGGGACTCTTAGGATTGTCACAGTTCCCAGTGACTTGATGGTTTCCCCAAACATGAGCCTCCGAGGTTCTCATTCCAACAAAATGACAATTACTATCCCTGGACAGACGTGATGAGCAAATGTGTCACAACCATGTGTTTGCACTGGATTGAAGACGAGAGATTGCATCAAATGATAGTGTGCTTGTGATTAAGTTCCATGTCTCGTGGCATCTGTAATCAGTGTCTGGCTCAGATGAAAAAGCTTGCCGGCTTTGTGTGTTTATCAGCTGTTTCAGGTCCACAGCTGTCCTTTGGAAGTAGAGAGCTGCCCGTAAATAATAAATATGTGGTGCATTTGTATGGCTAAGAGCCAGCAGCATATGTGTGTTTTTTTTCTTGTGCAGTGTGGAATGTTTGTGTCAAGGTTTTGTTCATTTTATACCTTTTGATCTTCGCTGTAAAATGCAGATTTCTCAGGGACAGGGACAAATTATTGCATTATTTTTTCTAACTAAGCAGAGAATTTATTTTCTTGAAATGATCCCACCTGTCTTTTACTGTTTGAAGCCACAGCTTGAGGTAGTTTAGGTAATTATAAAGGATCATGTTCTGACACACGAAAGACACAAGAGCTTCAGTTCCAAGTTTGAGTTTGGAGAACAAGGTCAATAGGTTTCCAATGTATCAGAAGGACTTTTTTTATTTATACTTTTTAAATTGACCTATTGTGTTAGTTCAAAGCAACTCCTTAAATAGTATTTTTTTCTTAAAAATCTACTATTTTATTAATTTGTAATTGAGTCTTTTGCTTTCAGTATATTCCGATTTAGAGATTCTAGCTGAAGTGGTCAATCACTGATGGATAAGTGGTACTGTAGGTACGGAGACCTCAACACTCGAGCTGTCCAAATCAATATGTGGCCAACAGTCCATTTGCACATGAGGATGTTTTTCGCTGTGCTGGGTAAACCGTTGCTCAGCACATTGCTCCTGCTGCCTTTCAAATGTGACTCTGCCTTTCAATGAAACCCTGCAATTTCACTGGATTCCACACTGGCTTTGCTTGTTGGGACAAGCTCTGTGGCTTGTGTAACATGAAGTCGTACCGTATGGTGTGTGTAATGTTGTGTCACATTGAAACGCTTCCTAATTGAGGACCTCTGAGCCTTTGGCTGTCCGGGTCTGGTCTGGTCCAACCCACGGGCCTTCAAATGAACTGCTAATGCTGTTCTCCTCCTCCCAAGAACGAGAGTCATCAAGTTTGAAAGAAGCACTTTTAATGTCACCAAAGGACAAAGGAGGTCTGTTTTGGGCCATATTTAGTGTTGACCGGTTGAACATGTCAGATCATGCATTTTATATCGTATAATGTTGCACTTGTCGCTTTTTCATCAATAGAAAATTTGTATTGTTCATTGGAGAGTCATACTTTGCTCTCTCCTCCTTGCAAACAACGAAGACATAATTTGTACCTGATGCATTTGTTAAAAAGATGATGTAATTAGGCTAGAACGAGTTGTCCTTTCTGATGCTTTCATCTTCATCCAGCTGCTTGCCCACGCCAAGCCTGTAAACACAGACCCAGACTAAATGGGTCATGATAGGGCTGTAGCCCAGACTGGCTTGTTGGTCAGTGAAAGAATTTATTGTCAACATGTCCGAATCTTTTATTTCAATTCAAGATCATTGCACCTTCGTAATAGAGGAAATATGGTGGCATCATTTGTAGCTATCATGTTATCTGCAACTCTATGAATCTCTCCTAATTGACACATCAGCCAGTGTTTTTACCCAGCTGATATTTGTTCCAGACACTTGCTCCAGGAAAAGACAAACCCCAGGCTGGCCCGTCTAAATCTCCATCTCTGACTGAGATTAAGAGCAAGTTGTCAACCGCAGCCAAGGAGGTAAGGCTATCATCCTCTTTTCTTTTTTTTTTTTTTTTGCAAATGATCCCTCTTAGTTGATTGTGTGACTGTTAAGATAATGATTCAACGGTCTTTTCCCTCAGGGGAAACCACTACCGAAGACACAGCAGAAGTTTGAGAATTTCGTGAAGAGTTCTTTCAAAATCTCAGACAAAAAAGTGAGTAATCTCTGCAGTGTGGTTTTGAGCAAATTGATTAGCAGGAATCTCACTGTGACCTTTACTTATTTTATTGATTTATTTCTGCTGTTTCTTGTTCTGACATTTCATGTGCAATTTCTATCAATTTTCTGGTAAAAAAAAAAACCACATTTACACAAACCTAATTTTAGATTTGAGTCCTCTATGTCCTGATAGATCTCCAGGACTGCGTTATTGTTCCTCACACTGTCCTTGTTCCTTACACTGTCCAGTGTACCTCAAACATTTCCTCAGCACAGAATGTTTTTTCATTTTTAAAAATATATCCATGTTTTGTCGGCGGGCTCTTGTTAGATGGAATGGGAGTACACCTGCCAAGGCAAACTCGCTCTCAGTGATTTACTGAAGTTTGTGTTGTGTAGCCTAATGAGGGACTGGTGGTATGTGAATGGTACCAGTCTTTTTCACATTCAAGGCCTTTGACAAAATGCAGGACTTTAATCTTTCCTAATGCTGCTTGTCATTTCAGAAGAAAAACACGTTATTTTACAAAGCATGAATTAATCACCCAAAACCCTCGAATGATTACAGACTAAAGTGTTGGATAGTAAAGCTGCATCAAAGCATCTTTTAGATTTTGATCACTTGAATCAGGCTATTTGAACGCTCTCATTTGTAATTGTTTGCAGTGTTAAAATGTTAACTGTACAGTTATGAGCAGGTGGAAGCTCTTTAGAGCGACACAAGGCCTGGGTGGACAAGGAAAAGAGTGGGGGTGGAGTTGGGTTGGGTTGGGGAGAGCTTGTTGATCCCAGTGTGTAGAAACATCTGTGGAAGTGCTTTGGTTTCATCAGCCAAGGCTGAGATCTGTCAGACCTGGAGCACCTAGTCATATACTCTGGTATGTACTGCTGCCCCCACCCAACCCCTCGTCGTCCCCCAACAGCCCCATCCAAAGTCAGCGTTCCCACAGGCAAGACGCACAAAAAAGCATGTTGTAGTAAAAGTGAGTCATGTGCCTCGTGCTGTGTAGCACTTCATTTGGATGATTTATATTTCACTCTGGTCTTATCCCTTTCTCTCCTCACCTTCCTCAGGTGGTCAAGGATCTTTGGAGTTTTGTGCAAACACTGAAGACAGACAAGAAGTAACACCTGTTTGTGTCGAAGCATTTGTATGATTTTTCTGCCAGACATTTAAAGGCACAGTCGGCGAGATTTCCTACCCAGCCTCATCCCGTCAGCACGGCTGAATACCTTGATTAGAAGGACTGATATCTGTGATATTTGGTAAAGCCATTAATGCATAGATTAGGTTGTCATTGCTTTTTTATGTTTTAGATACAAAGCACCAAAGGAGCTGGCTCACTCTCAAACCGTAAATTTTCTTCTAGGGGAAGCTATGTACTTATCTAGAGATGGTGCCAGTCTGAACCAACTCCAGGGATTGGAAGTTTAAGCACTGCCTGTTTGGCTCTGCAGATGTTTCTCACTATAGGAAAGAAACACTTCCTGACAGTTGTGCCAGTTTCAGGCAATAAATGGTTAAACCGACTGTTTTCTAAAGCAACAAACAAGTGATTATGTAAATAATTGGCTAAAATCAGAGATAATGTATAGAAAGCTAGAAACCAACTGGACTGTAAACCAATCAGCAGTATCTTATATTTCTAAAAGGACTCACCAGAGACATGCAAAATAAAAGCATCTGCAGTTTTACCCCTTATTACCTGCAGCTGGTGTAACTGTCAGATTACAGAGGATGTTTTACCTCGCTCTACCTTATGTGCTTCATGTAGAGGCGGTGCAGTTGCTTTGGAACTGCTTGTCCAGAGCAGCTGGTTTCAGGTGCTTTGCATCTGGGACTCTTTGTCCACCTTTAGCAATCAATGCAGGGAGATATTGCAGAATGTGCCTTTAAATATCTGCTATGTCATCAGAATTAAACCAGAGTCCCGATATCTGTGAATTTGAGCAGTGTATACGAAGGTGTTTGAAAGAGTTGATACAAAGCAGTTGGATATTTTTACATCATCAGCCAGTGACAATGAGTGTTTTCTGCTTCTGTCTACTTTTGCTTGTTAACATGCTTATGGTTTGTACTGAGTTTTGTCTGGGCTACTGTAAGTGCTCCAGCCACGCAAGCTTAATTCACTCATTTGGTTAAAAGCACATCCGGCAGCTCGGTGCACAGGAACAGTTTTTAAGCAAGCTTGCCAGTAACTCAGTGGTTTCTTTTCTTCTTTTTTTGTTTCCATTAACAAAGCAAAGAAGCAAACAATGGAAAAAATTATGCATTCTAGAAAGTGGTGTGTGCAGCTTGTATCTGATGAGTAGATAAGACCTGTTTAATTGTGTTTTCAACGGGAAAATGCACTTCTCATTCCTGGATGAGAGCCGTATCATTGTTTATATCATTTTCTTATTCTTTTCTATCAATACTCTGAACACATTAATCACAGTGAACAAAAGGTTTCCTAAACAAAGAAGTGTGAAAATAAATGAATTGTTAACGCCAGGATTGTATCTGAGAGGGCACTTCCAGTTTTGAGTGTATCTCAATATATTATACTGAGATTATAAAGAAATAATTGACTCAAGTTAAGTTTTTAATGGAACATAATCATAAGGTACACGACAGTGACATCAGGGGAACATGACTCAGTGCATGTTTGCACTCTGGCATGCACTCGCTCTGTGCTTACAACGTCTTTATGATCCTAATTCCTTTTGAGAGCCAATTGATAGCAGTTGTATACCATCATTAAGTGGTGGTATAGCTGATTTTCTACCATAACATTCTCTGTGAACAGTAATTTAAACTTCTTACCTGTAGATTTCACATGTTCCTGTGATTTAGGGTAACCTGATAATTTACTGAAAGCCGTTTCAGATGCTCCTTCTTTTTCGTCCCTGAGGTGTATGTTTTTGTTTCACACGTTCGTCGCAGAGCCCCGTGTTAGTGATTTTTAGTACTTTCACCTTATCTGACTTGGTGAACATTTATGTAATTAAATCTCTTGCTTTTATGTACAAATCTGGCAGCTGAACAGTCATGTTTTAAATTTATGCTTAATCTGCCCTTTTGCAGCTTTGAACTTTTTGTTATTGTCTTTATTTGAAAAGTCTAGTTTGATACAAACCTCCCTTTTTAAAATGTTCTGTTTTTGATAACCTTTCTTTCTTTTTGGTTGTCATCTTTTGATTGTCATTACACGTCCAACTATATGTCCAAATAAAAAATGGAGGCGATTCATGATCAATAGTATTTCTTTTTTTGGTTTAAACTTCCATTTGCAGTTAACATGATCTAGTTTTTCTGTTTGCTTTTTTTTGCATTTAGCTCCATAGTCTCTTGTTAAGCTTTGTTTTAGATCAATTTGCAGTGCTACTCTGTTCATGTTCAAACATTAAACATTGAACATCACAACGAAGTTGTCATTACGTTTCATTAACTTGGAGTAAATGAAGCGTTGGAGCGTTAAACAACCATTGTATCAGCCTAAAGAAGCTCTGGATTCATCTGTTTATCTGCTCTATCAATCCAATAATCCCCTGTGTAATTTTCTTGTTGGTATTGTCGCCTTGTGTCTGTTACCTGCGCTGTTGGTCACTCGACCTCCAGTTTGAAACGGCAGGAAACAAGGCCACAATGAATTGTAATACACGTTGTACTGTAGCCAAGCTTGAATTGATATTCATTGAAGTAGTTCATGGCTGTGCTAAACCAATAAGTGTTTAAAGATTTTTTTCCCCTGCTACACCTTTCTTTTTTCTTCTTTTTTTTAATGCCTACCTCCATCATTACCTAAATAAACTCTAAATTTAATTTCCTTTGTCTTTGACGTTGGCACGTTCCGGGCTGCTTTATGTGGACTGGAGCTGCACGGTCTTTCATATGGGTTTGGTCAGTTTATCTTTACAGTTTTTACTGATGGAAGAAAGATGTGGATCATCACCGACAAATCCTGATTTATTGAAAGTACGATGGAGAGACTACGAGATTAAAGTTGTTTGTTGGCATCGTGGTATCATAGATATGGATGTCACAGCAATACGATAAATACAATGATTTAAACAAATAGAAAAAGTTTACTTAATTGTGGATATCCTGAAATCAACAGAAGGTAAAATTCTTAAATACGGTCTCTAAAAATTAAAATATACCCACTCGTATTATCAATTATGTGGTGCTGAAACATGTTTTAACTGGCCAACAAGATCAATTTGACATCACTTGTTGGACAGACTAACACACATTACGACAGAGAAGTCCCAGGAGCTCAGAAGAATTTAGTTTTAAACGAGGCAGGAATGTCTTTTGGGTCCATCTCTAAACAGCTGCAGATTTGGAGATCATTAGTTGAAATCATATCAGCACACGATTTTGGTTAAAAAAACTGAGTTTGCTACAATCACCAGAAGCAAATTTGGGGCAGTAAAGGTCAAAGAAAGAGGATTATCTCAGAATTCTCTGAGATAACCTCAAATGATGAGCTAGACAGTTAAAACTTGGGCACTTGTACGTGGGATACTGTAGATAAAGCAGGCTAACATTAAAAGGAACATGTTGTAACAATGATGTCTGTGCTTGAGAGCATACATTTGTCTCAAGTGAATATCAGTTAGAAAAGTCAGATGAAACACAACCAAAGTCCCTGATTTTGGGATGCACAAAAGGCAAATTGAGATGGTGTGACTTCTCAGGCTAGGTACTGTTATAATTGGCTTTGTTCTTAGACATTATGTACTCATATTCTGTATTTCACTAAAACCTGTTCCTATCTTGTACTTGTCCACTCTGCTCATACTACACAGTGTTTGTCCTTGAATGGTCCAGAACTTTAAAATAGTGTAACTGGACTAAATAACTGGGACAGATGAAGCTTCTTCTCTATCTTGTCAGATAGGTATGTTTCATTACATACACGCCTTAAATAACACACACACACACGTTTATCACATCCCAAGAACATGACGTAGACGGTGGTTGGCTTGCTCAAGTCACTAATAACTGGCCAATTATACTCGGTTGCATGTAAATCCAACGTCTTCCATTCAACAAATGTGAAGAAGATAAGTATGAGCTATTTCCGGATATCGGGGCTCGTTCTGATGGAGGCCCAGCGAGGCCTCTGTCAGTTTGAGCCCAGCCCTGCCATACTTTACCTGTGACCAAAATGAATGCTTTGTCTGTGAACTCAAGATTCCTCCGGCTTGATCTTGGGCTTCCAAAGAAAGAATCAGGTTAACAGTACTCTATGCTTTCTGTATTGGGGGTTCCAGGGGTTATTGTGTGCTATTTGTGTCTGTTGTCTATCTGTTGACCCCACAGATTAGACATCACTGAAAAGGGAGCTGTACCACTGTATCATATTTGGACCACAGCATGTCACAGAAATTTCACTGGGACCTCAAGAAATTGTGCACTCTTGGGTAAAAATGGCATAATATGTCTCTATTAAGCTATTGCAATCACCCCTCAAAGTCTTGATTTCAACTATAAAATATGAGCACAACAAAGACTCATCAGTCAGGTAACTGCCTCAGGTGACAGCCAAATAATGAAGGCATCATTTTTTTCTAAGTCTAAAGGATGTAAAACATTGAACACACTGGGTGTCTTTGGCAGGGCACCACCAAGGAAGCCGCCTCTTACTAAAAAGAACATTGCTGCATGTCTGAAGCACACTGATACTCCACAGTGGTATTGGTAAAATGTTTCATGGACTGTTGAAAATACACTAAACTGTTAGGAAAGAACATCTGGTGTAAAAAGGGTACTGCATATCGTCATGAAAACATTGTCTCAAACGTAAAGTATGGTGGAGGAAACATCATAATTTGGGCTTGCTTTGCTGCATCAAGGCATGGCCAGCCTGCAATCATTGAGGGGAAGATGAATCCCCCAGTGGATCAAAACATTTTTTAGGATAATAAAAGAATGTCTGTACATCAGCTGAGACTCAGTAGAAGTATAGGGTGATCCAACGGGTCAACGGTCCAAAACGCTGGAGGAAAATTTCAATTTTAGGACCTTGGTACAAAAACTTATTTTGATTAGATTTACAGCATTGTCAGCCGACATTTAGTCGCTAGAAACATTAAAGACCAAGGTACTGAGGGTTTTCCTTGCATTATTACTACAATAACTTATTTTTTTATTCACTGCAATTACCATTTATCATAGCTGTTACCACTGGGTGGCACTGAAGTCCAGGTGCTAGACTTCATAATGACATAAATTGATTCCAACTTTACTAAAGACTGTGTGTGGAGCATTACTTCACAGCAAGCGGAACATATCTTTTTTTTTTTTGTTTAGTTTAGTTTTTTTCTTCCCTGTAGCCACAAGGATGTGAGCGGATGCATCCATGTCATGACGCACATTTTTTTTAATTATCTCCCGAGCAGGAGGATTGAGAGGCACGTGGAAATCCCCCCATTGTGGCTGACTTAAATTCCTGTCCAGGGTTTGACTGAACCAGCCTGGAGGTACTAACAGACATGCCAAAATCTCAAAACACATTCACATAATATAAAAACACTGTCTACCTACAAGTTTGTTGTTCCAATGAAGATAAAAATTAGCATTCACAATCATTGTGTTTAACTCAAATTGATCTACAAGTATCCAGTCCCAGAAAAGTTATACATATAGATACATATCTATAGATCTATATCTACAGATATCAATCAATTTATATCGATAAAGAGGGATATCTATCCAGAACTAGATGCAAGACAAAATATATTTCTGCACTAATTTAAATGAACTGACCTTCTGACCTTTTACTCGTAATTCAGTTGGTGCCTTAGTGAAATTAAACCACACAGACACAAGGCAGGTGTGCTTTACATGTGACACTGCAGGTATCGTTGCCCATTATGTGGTGGCCAAACACAACATTAGGGAAATGTCGCCCTTTTCTTTAATCCTGCTGTCACGCGATATGGGACAGGGCAGTCAAGACAGTCTGTTCTCAGTTATAGATGCATCCATCTGAGGACATGACTGCATCCTGTCTGTGTATCTGTGCTTTTAGAAGAACAGGTGTGTTTTGTTTGTGTGTGTAAGCGTAGCTCAGGACTCACATTTGCACAACCATCTGTCTTATAAACAGCCTAAAGTCACCGTCTGTGTGTGTGGGTTCGTCATTTGCGCTGCTCATTTTAGCTTGGACAAAACACAATTTGCGTTCAACTTAAAGAAATAAGACGAAATATGAAATTATGCAGCTGTAGACATTTGCCACACAAATAACTGTTTCACAACAGTTGGTATGTAAGGCAAGAAGAAACAGTTGATAACATCTAATAGGCTCAGGATGTTCGTGTGTATTAAAACAGTTGGTTGTAAAATGCTGAGCGCACACTCACGCACACATAATCTCAGAAGAAATTTGCTTGCTCGCACTTTTGAAGAAATTAAACTTGTGTAAAACAAACAAGATCATATTATATTGGTTTAAAATGGAGTCTAACCAAAAATGTATAAAACAGAAAATGCTCAACTTGAAAATCTGCATCCAGGGAAATATGAAATTCAACGCAATCTAAAAAGCAGTTCATTGATTCATGGTAGCGCATACAACTTAGCCCACTCTTCATTACATCATTGCTTCAGTTCATTTGTGGTTTATGCACAGCTTTTCTACAGGAATCACATTTCAGTTGGATTGAGGTCTGTTACTTGAGAAAACCATTGCTCATCTTGATTTTTTTTTTTTGCTGCGCATGGGATTGTTGTCTTGAATGACCCAGTTTCAGCCAAGCTTTAGCTGTCGGACAGATGGCCTCACATTTGACTCTAGAATACTTTGGTATCATGGGGAGTTCATGGTGGACTCAATGACTGCAAGGTGCCCAGGTCCTGTGGCTGCAGAACAAGCCCAGATCATCAGCCCTCCACCACCGTGCTTGACAGTTGGTATGAGGTGTTTGTGCTGATATGCTGTGTTTGGCTTCCTCCAAACGTGCCGCTGTGCACATGACCCAACATCCCAGACTTTGGTCTGGTCTGTCCAAAGGACATTTTGTTCCAGAAGTCTTGTGCTTTGTTCAGATGCAGCTTTGTAAACCTAAGCTGTGCTGCCATGTTCTTTTTAGAGAGAAGAGGCTTCCTCCTGCAATCCTTCCTTTTTTTCTAAATGTACTGTGAGGCCTGTAGAGTTTGAGATGTAGCTCTTGGGTTATTCTCAGTTTCTCTGAGCATTCCACGGTTTGACCTTGGGGAGGGATGTCCACTCCTAAGGAGATTGACAGCTGTCTTGGATGTTTTCCGCTTGTGAATTAATCTTTCTCACTGCAAGTATATGTAAAACCTGAGAGTTGAAACAAAGTGTACTTTGTTTTTTTACGTATCTTTTTTTTTATGCTGTCAGCATCTCATCACTTTCTTTGTTGATCCGACTTGTAGAAACTAGTATCAATTAAGCTACAAATTTCCATTTGATACAATCATCTGTGTTGCTGCCAAAAGTGTTACTCCACATGGATTTCTCCAGACATCTTGGAAGTGTCAGAATATCTCTCTCCAACCAGGCTGTCTTTTCCACAAATCTCAGGCACAGATTATGCAACCTCATTCTACACTGTTCTTTAAACTGCCCTCAGGGAATGTTAACACCACTGTCAGACTGACTATATCACTCTACTCACAAACCCTGCTCCTCTACAGCTCCAAAAGTAGAGATGGTACATTCAGCAGCTCTTACTGTAGCGTCATTTTAAGAGGTGTCCCTTTAAAGTATACTTGCATTTTTTTAGACTAAATGCCAACATTAAGTCTCTGAAGGGTTTAACTGAAGGACGTCTAATGGAGGACAAGATTTTCATACTCCATCTCTAGTGGAAAGAAATGTAAGGTCATGTCTCTGCAGGCATGTACATTTCCGCCCTCTTTTTTTCTTATGACCCAAAGGGATGTAGACAGCTCTATGTCTAGTGTGGAAATAAAAAAATAAAGACAATCTTACTCCATGAAAACAAACGTCAATATTTTCAAATACTATATAATAACTCTGTAGTTTAGACACACAAACTGTGATGTGGAAAGAAGTGCTCTTATTATAAGGAGACTCAAGATTAGAAAGCAACTCTAGATTTGTTTTTCAAAAATGGGACATGCAGATGTGTTGAAAAAAAAAATGTTTTCAAAATGTAGCTACACCTTTGCGTGTGCACTTTGGCGGCCCCTGGTGGCTGGGACCAGATTCCTTCCTTCATTTTTTATTTTTTTTTATGAAGGTCAGTTCTGCCACTTATAAAACAAAATCTCATTCAAAATAATTTGGTTACTTTCTGTCCACATCTTGTGATTTAGTTTATTAAAGATTTTGTGTTTCACATGTAAATTACAGATCTCTCAAAATATTTCTGCTAAGAGGTCAACATCTGTCACATCTGTTTCCTGCAGGTAGTTTGTACTTCACACGTCAAGCTAAAACTACCGTGGTGTGGTCTATCATCCCCCCTTACAGGCCCACTCCCATTCGTCCTGTGACGATTGTTTTGACCTTTGCTCTGAGGAAATAAGTCCATCTGAGCTTGATGTGACAGGTTGGCACATCACCTGGATACAAGCAAATAAACGAGCGGAGAGAAAAAATATCAAGGGAACATTTCAAGCATCCACAAAGAGCTTTCAAACTGGAACAATGGCTTTGCCCTCAGGGGAAAAAGTGATCATGCTGGTATGTTTATATTAGGCAGAAAGGAAGCCATCATTGTCATCACCAGTGATTTTCTCTTTCACAGCACGATTTTGACAGTTGAGTGTATCTTAATAACAATTCCTGCTATGTATAAGTCAATTGTCAAGGATGATGCGCTTGTATAAACATTTTTTTGCCTAAAAAGAAGAAGAAGAAAGACAAGCAGTCAGCTCTTTTCCTGTCAGGATTTGTGAACTCTTTGGCATTATCGCTGAATACTCTGAGACCTAGACAGTACTATTTTTATCTAATTCTGCTTTGCTCAAAACATCTATGTTGTCAGTCAAAAATGCTTTCTTTGTACACATTCTCTTTATGCCATATTCCAATTTTTTGTTGCAGTCTGCAGTTGGCACTGGTGGCCAGTGGGCAATGACATGGTGGGGGTTGTGTGAGGATGGTTGTTGAGAGATCAGAAATACTTCAGCAAAACAGACATTGGGGGAAGTAATTGTGTTAATTAGAGGAAGAGGTGGGGGAGTTCATCATCTATCTTCCCGTAAGCAAAGCCAGACCCGGTAAAACCCATCCCAGTTGATACAGCGACAGGACATGCGGTTATTAATACAGAAGAGGGAGGTGCGCTCACTTCGACAAGCGCCAACACGCGAGTGCATTACCTCTACGGCTGCTATGGCAAAGATGTGAGCTGCATTCCTCTGCCCACAAACTCAGAGCTTTTTTCTCCCTAATGCAGTGGAGAGGTGTCTGAGTGCTACTGAGCTCAGATCTGGAGGAATTTGAGGGCTTGGGCATTGTGAAAGGGAAGCCAGCTACATGTTGTGCTACAGCTTTATAGCCAAGATTATACTTGCATGATGATTTCATAAAATCTCACTGTAATTTACTTTCTTATTTTGACATGTAGCACAATTTAGGATCAGACAACAAACATGCATGTGTACTACAAATATATATAACATTTAAAACCATTCCAGTCTTTATGAAACAGTTCTGAATCATTGCTGTTCTGCAAAAGAAAAAAGAAAACTATCAAAGTACCAACATACAGGTAAGGTTTGGCAGAAACTAATCATAAATTCTTCCAGAGATGTGTAAATTTCTATATGAGTCAACGTTATGTTTTCCTTTTTAAAGTCTGGACATGTCACCTCAATGCAAAACTCATCACATGAGCATAAGATGTTTTGACTGGTGATATCTGAGCAGAAGTGAATTCCATTTTGGTTAAGTGCAGATTGGAAAAAAATGAGTGCTGTTGCAATGTATGCATCTTGACAAATCACCCAGTCTGACAAACTTCATCTGTGTGTCTCAAATTCATGTGAGCATGTATCAGTAACATATACACTTGACTCCAGGATCATAAATTCTTGTAGTTTTCACTCATGATACAAGAACCGCTTTAGTTTCTGAGCTATTATCTTAAGATAATAGCTTATCTTTATTATTATCTTAAGATCATCTTAAGATAGTAGCTCAGAAACTAAAGTTAATATTAATATTAACTAACTTGTAAAAACAGCCTGTATCCAGTAGAAAACCACAAGCTGTTTTTTATGAAAATATTTATCAAAACAAATTTCTGCTTTCAAGCAAGAGTCTGAAATCTAATCTGACTCAAGAGAGTTCAGTAATACAACGGCAAGTAAGATTCAACACGCGACAAGAACTCTTGGTTACCTACAGAATCTCTTTCCAGTCTCTGAAATTCCCTCTTATATCCTTAAGGAAATTGTTCTTGCTCTTGCCTCCAGCTTGTCCTTAATACTTAACACTTCCAGTACTTCTGGTCATGTTTGCAGCTATTTGAAGAATGCCATTACATAGTTTTTGTGTATTAGAAACTGCATTTAGTCCCCTGCTCTAAGTAGCTTTAGATTAAGGCAGGCATAAACAGCGTAGAGGCGAAGCAGATTCATCAGTCTGACGGGATGAAAAGCACTGAACGGCTATGTTTGGGATTGAGTTTGAGTAATCTCTCTGTCTCAGTCAGTCTCTTTTGAACGTTTTTAATCCAAGATGATTTTTGCTTGTGGAGTGCCACAGGTCTCTATTCTGAGATTAGTTTTATTTCAAAATGACTTCGGTGACTTTGAGAACAGATTTTGGCAAATTTACCAAAATGGACCAAACACGAGTCGGATCTAAAGTAAAACCAAACTCAGAGAATCAGAGGTCAGCTCTGACCTGGAGGCAGATGTAGGACGAGTACCTGCTCAGGCTGCAGGCTCTCCCGGGTGCAGAAGGTGCAGTTGGTGATTTTGGTTTGCGGCTGTTTAAAAGGGATCGTAGGTCATGGTAAGTTGCTTTTCTGATGATGAGCAAGGCTAATGTGAGAAATAGATGTCACGAGATCCTGGTTCAGCTCTTGTCCCTGGTGTGTGACTGGACTCGGCCAGCTGTTGTAAGTTCTTCATAAAGTCTTCAGCTGCATCCCCAGAGAGGTTAGGTTGGTCAGTTGTGACAGTAAGACTGTGTACACATGATGTCAGATCTGTCACCCCTGTAGTAATAAAACAGAAACAATGTTAAGAATCAGAGGAACTGGTGTGAGTAAGGCTTGAGTTGTATTTGAATTAAATAATTGATCATGACTTTTAATATAGTTAATGGATAATCTACCATATGTCTAACTGTGTGAGTTACATATTAAGACCAACTTTGTAAATCTAAACTGGAGTCAGGTAATGTGCTGTAAACATTTACATTTAATAACATGATATCTGAACTTACATTAACTAATCTCACTTATCTTTCCTGAGATCAGTCCAACATCAGCCTCAGGTAGCATTTTCATCAGATATTTTACTGACATGCCTCACTCAGAATATTGTGGTTCAACAAGGTAATTTGTCAGTCCCTAAACTTCAAAAAAACTATATCTGTAATGACTTCAGCCCCCGAGCTCTCTGAGGTTGTTGCACACCTCAACATGTTCTCTGAATGGCTCTAACAAGGTGAAGGCTTTCATTTTCTATTAAACTCCTAGCCTTTATCTGACAGTCAGTATGAACAGACCTGTGTGTGTTTGGATTGCACCTCAGGTCTTACTGTGTTACAGCAACGTCTGACGGATATACTGATTGGTTATCTTCGCTTTCTCTGAGTGCAGTCGCTCTTTAGCACTCCGATCACCTGTGGGATGCAGATTAAAAGACGGTGAGTGTATATTCAAACATCACAACAATTAAATTGAAGAATAAAAAGACAAAACATTGCTTTGACTTGAAATACTTTGTTTAAAAAATGTCTTTAGAATGAACATAAAATGTCTAATATGATCAGTAACAAGGGAAACATTAAAATGATCCATCACTTTAGGAGAAAACACTTTCCAAACCTAAAGCATTAATTTAACCATTGGTCCTTTATGCACTATAAACAATTACAATAAAACATGTAAAACACAAAGAGAGGAAGGATTAATTATTATTTTGCAAAGATAAATTTAAAAAAAATTTGGGACATTAAGCTCATAAATTTCTAGATAGATAATTAGATATAATTTATTGATCCCAAGCTGGGAAATTACAGAAGATCTTCAACGCTGCACCTAGAAATGAGCTAATCTACTAGTTTAACTGATTTTATTTGAGCTTGTTTCCTTTTTTTAAAACTCCATTTAGATATTTATCAGTTTTACAAAATTATTAAACATATTGCAAACATAATAATAATTTTTAAGAAACTGTCAACTGCACCTGAAACAACATACCTGACAGTCCGGCTAGCTCAGTGATAGATATCTTGTGTACATGTCTTACAACTACAACAAAAGATTAATCACTAGTTGCATGTTTATTGAACATTTTCTTTTTTCCTCTTAAATAGATCAACATCGAATTATAGCAAACTGATTTCTTTGTGGAAAATGGGAGGAGTGTTGTAGTAAAATATGGAAGGTAAAAATGTTGTTTTATACATTTCTCTATGGACTAAAGTAAACGGTCTCTGTATTTTTCAGAGCTACAATTGCAAAATACAAATGTATTCTCATTCAATAACTTTTAGAGGTAAGCATATTGTTTGTCATATGACTGCTGGGCCAATCAGGAAGCATGTTCTCTGGGCTTTCCTGTACTCTCCAAAGACAAATCATAAAACCATGTTAATATTTATAGCCTTCTTTTACCTATACAAATGACCCAGAAACATCAGTACTGAATGATTTAGTATGACTCTATCCTACTTTGACAGTCAATCACACTTTGATTTCAGTGTAAGGTGACGTAATGCATCACATATTTGTTTGAAGGAAACAGCGTGGGCAAGGGCAAAAACAACATCAGCCATATCAAAGATGGATGGGTGTGGAAGGGTCCAGCCCTTTTCTCTGTGGGTGGAGGTACCAGCCTGCCTTCCCTTTGTACATCTTACATCTGGAACGGGCACATTTTTTCCTCTTTTTCCAAATAACATCTGCAGCTAAAAAGCCAGACAGGTAGTTAGAGTTGATTGGTCATGGATGGATTTTCTCCATTCCTCTCTTTCTATGTGGCTCTCTCTTTCCCTCCCTTTTTTCTATTCTACAAAGCCCAGAGGCTAGTATTTCACTGATTACAGAGTCCCTCCATTTGAATGGTCGTTTGTGTATTGTCAGAACAAAGGGGCGAGCGGCCTCTGAAGAGGTGCTAGACAGGGGAATGGATTGGGCTCAGCGATTAGGATGAGTGGAACTGCAGGTTCAGGCTAGCTTACCAGGGCAGAGGCAGCTCAAGGAAAGACTGCACTCCAAATGCTGAGGGTTCTTTCGTGACTGGGAATAGAGGGCTAGTAGGCAGCAGCTGCACTTCAGTGCAACACATCGTAAAGCTTCAATTGTTACAGACTTGGGCATTTAGTTTTAAAGCCAACGTACCACTAACAGTTTTGTTAGCTTTTGTCATCACTGCACTCCAAAGCTGCAAGGCTGAAACTAGGTTCAGATTAAAGTCCCAATTTTCGCTCATATTTAATGTTCATTAGTGACTTTCGGTTGAGTTTTAAGCTCCGTATTTAAGACTGATTCTACTATAAGCACTAATCTAAAGGAATGTTCTACATAAGTGAGACACATGAGTCATTAAATGTGAAGTCCTATTAATCAAGCAGCATTTTCAGGTTTCTGCACTCTGGAAAAGAAGTGATGAAACATGAGATCTAGTTGGAAACTATCTTAACCCATTCACACCTCATGCAGCAGTTTCTTTCTCTGCCTCTGAAATGGATTGAAACCTGGAAAATGAAATGCATTTGACAGCTTAAAGTTATTGTCTTTAACCTGGTCTTTATAAACTTCTAGTCAACTTCTAACTATGTCATCATATTAAAAATCCAAACACTGCACTAAAGGAAATGTATGTAAACGTTGCATCTGTTATAAATATGTAAATGCTGCATTCTGTTTTCATCTAAAAAAGAGAAAATGGGACTGTGAGATTAAAATCACCAAGTAATTGCAATAGTTTTTCATACGTTTTAAAAGGAAGCTTTTTACCTTGTAACACACTGAGCTACCAGGATTACATTCCCTGATGTGGGAGGTGCTCCATCATCTGACAGACAAGTTGTAAGTAGGTGGTTGGGGTAGATTGTGAAATTTGCTCTTCTCCTCTTGTCATTCCTCAGGTAGTATCCCCAAAATTATGTCTCAATTTGAAAAAAAATCGATTGTTAGTATTGGATATTAATTATATCATAATTATTACTTAAAAGCTCCTGGATGTGACCCAACAAGGCCACAGCAGACCAGTTGCACCTGAGGAGGTGCTTCCCAGACAGCACAGTAATCAGATAAATGCTAGGCTGACAGGTTTCGGCTTTGAACACTCACTTAGTACTTCTCACCCTTAATGTGGAGGTAATGACTTAAAATCAAAGACCTAATCAAATTCTGTGGGTGAGTTCAGGTCACACTCCTGGTGGGCTTCAAAATACTTTTGGTTCTGAAGTATCACCTTTTCGAAGCTGTTTTAAAGCTACATTTTTTATTTACTATGTGTCTTTGTCTCATTAACAGCATGTATAAACTACCATCCATCAAATGGTCAGGATATGTTTAAACACAGCAGGGAAGCTAAGTGTTTTTAATAACTATCGAATAATTACACATTTTGTGTGAATGAGTCAAACATTTTGGCCAATTTCTGAGTCTCAAAGCAATTTCATGCCACATTACAAATAACCAGCGGCCTAATTTGGTAATCGTGGCCATCCAAGAAAACAATTATTGGGTCATTCCTATTCAAGGAGGAAAAAAAAAAGGAAGAGCTGACAAAAACACACTTACATCATTTTACTTCCCAGACTTTCGCCACTAATCCACCCAGTTCTGAGGGCTTATTATGTCATTAAAGCACTCAGTAAGTCTGTGAACAGAAACAAGACTTTTTCGATTACCTCTGCTTGTCCAAGGGAGTTGACATTCATCTGTCAAACCTAGGCCAAAAACTTTGAAAACATGAGGTCTGCTGGCCGATTGTTATTCAACTGTAGCATTGTGACACAATTTGGCACTTTTTCTCTACATCGCAACGGCCAAGGCATTCATCCAAGCATGAATAGTTTAGTGAGCTCTTCAGAATGCATTTAGTCACACAAAGTTATTGCATATGTTAGCAACTAGCCGCAAGGGAGCCTAAAGTTTTGTTTATGTTTTTGGAAAATTTTAGACTTCTTGTTGGACTGAGATAGAGCAGATCATCATTATTGTCAAACAGGCAACTACACCTAATGAAAACATTTATATGTTTGACATGTACTGTGGTGCTAAGAGAGGATTGGCTGGGGAGAAATGCTTTAATTTTCACCCTTGACTCCCATGGCCTGCACTGAGATTCTGTGGCCTCCTCCCTTCAAGGCAAAGCCTAAATGTCTCTTAATGACTCCGTGCAAACAACGTGTGACGGGAGACAAATTGCTAAAACACTTCCTGCTTCTCTCTTCTCCCTCTCCTTCAGGTGATACTTGAAAGGTCTCTGAGGTAGCTGGCTCACTGCTCCCTCCCTCTTCTGGCTCCTTTCTCCATCACCCTCCACAAAGTCAAGGTGTCGCGACCCCATTACGACCCAAACCCATGTTAGCTATTGTACTTTGGGTAGCTAGCAGAGGGGCATGATCAGCAGTGTGAAAACGGATGTGTGTGTATGTGTTTGAAGCGGCGGGGGTAGGGTCAGCACATATTAATGGGGTGACGCTGAGTTTTAGGGAGATGAGAGGAAGAGGGTCGTCCCATTTAGGTCTCACATGCTTGTCGGCCTGTGACTTCTAGTTTAAAAAAGGCTTCTGGGTGGCTTATATGAGTCAGTGGTCACCCCTCTGCATCAATCGCCTCACCTTGGCAATTGAATGGGACACATGCATCCCCCCAACACACACCACAGCTACCAACCCCTCCTTTGCGGCCCTGGCACCCCTCCTTCCCTTTAAGTCAATATGTCCGTGTCAGAGATGAAAGTGCAAAGTGGGAGGGACGCGGAGGGGGTCCTGACACTAATGTAGTACATTGGGCTTCACTTACTGATCTGCCAAGTTCTTTTGTCAAGCCTTAAATGCCTGCTAGGGTCCTTTGAACTGCTGAGCGCTCGCCCGCCCTCAGATGCCTCCTCCTTTAGCTTCAATGAGATATCCTCGGTGACATTCCCACAGTCCCGTCGCTGAAGACAGACACGCATAACTGCACGGAAGCGGTTCAAATTCAAAGGCTTGAAAGGATTCTGGGAGTAACATCATTCACCACATTGCAGCTCCTGATTTAAATTTTCATTTTGTGAAATTTGAAAAAGAATTGGCAAATGTGGCGTCAGGGGATCATTTGAGGCACCGTTTGAATCTGTGGTTTAGAGCCACTTTCATTGGCTGCCAAGCAAAGTAAGCCAGGTAAACTAAGACCTTTAACTTCCTTGCTTGTTTTTGTCACTCCCTCACTCTTGTCAGCTAATCTGTGTGGGTAACCTTATCCCAACTTGAGAGACTGCCCCCCCTCCCTCTCAACCCCTTCTCCAAGCCTCAGGAACTGGACTGAAACAGCTCCCCTCATTCACAAAGCCCTTTCTTGTTATGCTTCTACAGTGGCACCCAGCATTTGATTGATTCTCACTAATTTATCAGGTTTCTTCTTCGTCGTCCTCTTCTGTTTTTTCTTTTTTTTCAAACAGTGTCAGCATGCAATTTGTACGTGCAGCGACTCTCTTGGCTGGCAGAGTTAAAACAAATGTGGCTCATCCTTCATTTTAAAGGGTCAGTTCACCCAAATAAGACACACTGCTTAATTTCTGGTGATATCTTTTCATGCAGATTGCTTCAGTTTCACTTGATCGGGATTCAGGGTTTTTACACTGATACAGTGGAACTGGACATATTTTTTATGTGCTGCTTAGAGCAATGATAAATTACATTTTACAAATTTAGCAGCAGAAAGTCTCCCACTTATTCTCGATAACCAACAGAATGTAATGACAACCATTTTGAATAAAACTCAGTTTACTGGTATGTTAGTAAGACTGAAATCAAACTGTTTGAAAGGTTAGATGAAGACATTTTCAACGCTTCGAGTATCTGGCATTTCCTGCTGACTATCTATTTGAACTCTATACTTATATTTTGCCACAGTATAGCGTAAATAGTATAGCATCAATTGCTCAGACAAAAAGAGCTATGTGTGTCTTTAAAGAGGGCAGCACAAAACCTGTAAAGTCTTTGATTTGATCTGTGAACTTATTATATATTCTCTTGTTTTCAGACAAATTTTAGTTTTAGTCCCCTTTGAGTTTATTTGTAAGTTATGTTAGTTTACAGAGTAGATCTGCCTCTCTGAATCCTGATTGGTCAGCTGTCAAAGTAACTATTAGTCCAGACAAGTGCAGCCAGAACCCTCCAAAACTTGGCTTGTAGCCACAATTATTCCAAAACTCATAAAATGAAAGAAGCCACTTTAAAGAAGAGGACTCTTTCCCTTTTGTCACGAACAGAGATATGTTTCCTCCTTGCTGTGACTCACACATCACCACATCTAAACCTGTTCTGTTTTCTTCCTCAGCTGTGGATTTACCATCAATGTTCCAAGAAGTTTGTCACAAATAATGTGACAACTAGGACTGCAATGATGCCTACTTTACGGTAACTACTTTTTATCATCCTTTCTTTACATCAACTGTCAGTTGCCTTTACATTTGACTTTCACATGAATGTTTGTCAGTGGTGAGAAGCAGGACATGTAATGATCAAACAGATCCAAAGCCTCGTATTTGTACAGACATCATTACATTATCTTTCTAGAAAATTACTATTTGCTTCATTTTTTTTGTGATTTCCCTCCCCGGGGCACGCAAAGGCTATATTAGTCATGTTTTATATGACATTTTACATCAGTTGTGTTACAGGAATTATGAATCTGCCCTGTGGTTGAGAGAATCGAGGGTTCCTGTTACACCATGAATCACTGCATTAACCCAATTAAAGCCAGTGTATACATACATGCTTGCAGAAAAGATAAACTATATGATATAACTTAATGTTAACAGACATGTTGTTATAATAAATCTATACTTTAAAGCCATTTATCAACATTTCCCTGGAATATCCTGATTTATTTTGCTTTTTTGCCTCTTCCCTCATGTTGATTTGCAGCTGGAACTCTTAGTTCAACACTCCTCTTCATTTCCCACTAAACAACCAGCAGGAGACCCTTTGAAATCCCCAGCATGGGAAGTTATGTATGTAATCATTTAGAATAATTTTGAATATCAATGGAGAAGGAATCCCGAAGATCCAGTTTTAATGGGACAATAAAACCGAACCACAAAGGTTTTCTCTCTCCTTTTTTTAATGGCATCAGAGCCAACTCTGTGATGTACTCGTAAACACATTCGCACCTCCCTTTCATTTAAATGCAGGATAAGTTATGGCACATTATTGAAAAAAATCTAGGACAACAACCTGCATTTGAATGCTGTCTGGGAGAGGGAGGCCAATCCACAAACCAGCAGCTGTTTTAAGCGCACAAATTACAGTGAGAGCGGCAGTTTCTGTGACTGAAACGACACACCGACGTTGATTCTTTTTCACTTATGGTAACGATGTAACCTTCTAATTAAAGTATTTATTGGAAAAATAACAATAGGGATAATTATATTGCTAAATTTACGACGAAGAACTAAAGTGGTTGATGCACAAACTACATGTTTGCGTAATAGATACGTTTAAAAAGTGATATTGGCTCCAGGAAACACATCACATACAAATTGGATTGTCAGATTATGAGTCTTGGATACCAATAAATCCTTTCCTGAACTTTGAGTTAAAAAGAAAAGGAAAAGTCTCTTTTAAAAAAATAGACCAAACCAACAAGTACTTAATCTCCTTGTTCAAGTTCTTTGCGCAGCGATTTGCCCACCAGGAGGAAAAAAACTCTCTAAGCTGATGGTCTCTCCACGATTACCCTATCAGGTGCAAACCGCTGACATGTTTCCACCCACCAACAACAAAAAAGCCTCTCTGTGCCCAAATCTCAAGCCGCAGACTCACAAATACCACTGACAGGCAGTGCTGCGCCATCATCAGCCCCCGAACCTCTCCAGGGAACTGCTGCTGTTGCTACCTATGCGATTTCCATACTACTTTTTAAAAAAGAAAGAAAGAAAAAACAACACAGCTTATG
Organism: Leuresthes tenuis; assembly: GCF_036924035.1. NCBI lineage: Eukaryota > Metazoa > Chordata > Actinopteri > Atheriniformes > Atherinopsidae > Leuresthes > Leuresthes tenuis. The sequence continues at coordinate 5,742,271 of NW_027325365.1, forward strand.
CTTGGATACATTTGTTTGACCGACTTGTTTTTTTTGTGGACGGTAGTTTTATTAACCACTTTTTAAAAAATATTTCCACCTCTGCACTTGGTAGAATAAAATGACCTTTGCAAGGTGTAGAAATCCAGCACAGGTACGGACGGAGTAGAGGAGCCTCTGATCTCTGGAGGAGCAGAAGCGCGTCTCTGGGGGCTATTTAGCTATCAAGTGTGCAAAACTCAAAGGATATTTTTAAGAAAGGACGATGTTTTTTTATAAGTCCGCAAAGTGATTTCTTTTCACGCTTGGTGGCGATTTACGGAGAAGTTTTGCTATTTCGAGGAGCAGAGGAGACTGGACTGAGCTGAGCAAAGTCTCCTGGATAGTTCAGTCAACAAGGAAGCGACCAATGTTGCACTCCGTAACTCTGCTGCTGTTCTCCCGTCATCTATCGTTATACTGGGATTCAATCTCCTACTCACCGCCGGAGTTGAGTGCGTAAAAGACGCACAGGGGAACGAAAGGGAGCGAAAGACAGAAAGGGGGGCGCTTTCGCCAACCTTTCCTGGGGCTCTAAATCTGTGGAAGCAGGTGTATTTCTGCTGTATTTCTGAAAGTCAAGATGTCTCTGCTGCCTTCGAGGTTCATATACCTGTAAGTATTCTTAAATTCAGTTTGCTTTTGCACATAAAGTCGTGCATTCTTACCAATAGAAGTCGCCAAAAACTTCATATTTATGCATTGCTGTCATCCAGGTAGGCAGCGTTTATTTTCCATGTAATTGCCTGTGTGATTCACTCCTCCTCCCTTCTTTCCTCTTCTCTCTGCTTAGGTGTTTACATTTTCTGGTACTCTATTTCCAGCTACAGGTATGTCTACACTTTAATCATCTTCTTTTTTGTGTGTACGTGTTTGCATGTCCATGCGCAGCCTTTTCAAGGTGAATGATAATGGAATGATGGGTAGAAGTTGCATTCATGGCGACCCCTGTAAAACAGAAATACATTAAAAGTGCGCGTTTAAATCACGTGAGCAAATCAGAATCAATTGGTGGTTTTGATTTAAATCGGCATGTTATTTAAAATTCCCCCCATGTGCCACAGCAAAAAAAGTAAGTATTTTTTTTAGATATTTTAAAGTATCCTTATACCACAAAATACTAATAGCCTTATACCACAAAATATTAATACTCTAACAGGGCAATAATCAGTTTACACCAAAGAAAAAATATCATATTAGAATGACTGTGGTATAACACAGGAAAAGTATCTACTAATGATGTCGAATAATTAAACTTGCTAAATCTAAATCGAAATGTGTTGTTTTTGATTTAGAATTCAAGTAGCACATTCGGTATTTTACAACAGAATTATGTTGTAAATATTTAGATCCCGGGGGTTGAAACTTGCTCTTTGAACAGATGCTTCGTTTGGCGCTTGTAGCCTCAGTTTTTATTAGTTGCGTCTCACTTTGAACCGTAATGATTTGCAGGCATCCACTCAGCTAATTGACTCTGCTCGCTATGATTCAGCTGCAGCACACTCCTTCTCTCGTAAAGCTATCTCATCACTTTATTGGTGTGACGTGTTTTATCGTAACACTCCACTTACTGTTGTTTTGAATTAATATCTCGGTGTTTTTACGACCTTAGATGTTTAAACAGAATTAAAAAAGAAGCAGGCTGAGTTTAATCTCCTGTCCATTTCTCCTACATCCCACCGATGCATGAGTGACTTGTTTGTTTTATTTATTCATTTTTTGGTGATCGATTTTTCTTTATCTATTTATTTGTTTATTTATTTGTTCATTTTCTGGTGCTGCAAGGATTATTATAAAAGTAGCAGATCTAGCCCCTGATGCAGAAATGTCCAATAGACAAAAAAGTAGAGCCTCTAAGAGTAGAAATAGTGTGTATTCTGGTTATTCCAACACAGAAAGATATAGAATCAGCTGTCCTCTCCTGAAATGTAAAACAGGACAAGGTTCCTGCAGAATGTGACACATTTCTTGTTTTTGCTTAGTCTTAAAATGTGATATGCATGTTGATTTTTGCTTCATAAAAGTTTGATCAGGGAGAAAACAAAAAGATGTGCTTTGCAGTTCTGTAAGTGGTGTTAGAATAATCAGATTACAAAAACAGGAATAGTCCTTCATTAATCTTGTTGTTGACCATTTACCTCTTAGTGCTGCTACATGCAGCTAATGACTCCTAAATATCAAGCTGTGGTCGTTGCTTCTCAAGGAAAAACAATAGAAGAAACCACAGCTGGAAGCTGACTCTTGATGTGCTCCCAACATGCCAGTGTCTTTCAGCATTGGTGTGAATGAGTGTGTGTGTGACCTTGCCTGTTTGTGTCAAGCAGATAACAAGGTGTACCTTAGATGGAAACAACAACTAAGCTTCCTCTGTGAAGATGGGATCAGACTTTTGAAGTTGAAACCATATCCGTTTTTGAAGCTGAGTCTTTGGAGACACAGCAGTATGATAAAAACTATTGTCGCTAGCATTCACCTCAGCCATGTGCTTAGGCTTGCCTCTCCCTTGAGATGAAATGCAACTGTCTACCGAACACACCTTTATGTTTGTTTAGAGATGGGGAGATTTGGGATAAATCCCTCAGCAGCTCAACGAGGCTATGTTTTGTTGTGTGGTCATTTTTTCTTACCCATCAGCTTTGAAGTTCCTGTTTGACAGCAGATGACGCCGATGAACAGTTTTGAACACATTTGTAGATAGTGTGGCATGGGGTGTTTGCTGTTGGAAACATGTCTCATTTGAAATTAGTATGTATGTTGGGATAATCCTGCTTCTTCATGGTTTTCATAACATTGTTCCTGCAGCAGTGACACCTTTTACTTAGTTTGTTTAGCTGTTGCTGCTGATTTGTAGAACAGCAGGCACGAAAGCTTTCACAAGTATCTGCTGGAGGGAAAAAAAAATCTGAACTCAGTAGATATGTAACAGAGATGTAATTATAACACAATTCGATTGTCAGTCCTGATGTGTTTTACAGAACAACTTTAGAACTCTTAAAGCTTGAGTCCTGGCCCAGGCTGAGTTTAGGGCTGAGGAACTGCTTAGGGTTCAGGTTATCTTTAGAGCTCCAGAGAATACTGGCCCCGATTCATTTTGTTGTCATGTTGTGTAAACTGTAGTCTAGAAAAAAAAAGAAAGAATGCTTCGGCCAGGAGCAACAGAACAGGGCCAATAAGGCCAGCTGTGAAAAATAATTTTTGCAATAAAACCCCATTAGGCTTGTAAAAAGAAGTTACCATCCTTTTATAATTTTCCACAGGTTGTGATGCCTTGAAATCAGTTCTGTTGTCAAAAATTTGTTGATATATTTATTGTATTATCATTTACCTAAAATTTAAGTTATGGGTGTGTTTCTTAAGTGTCAGTAGACACAGAAGTTGTGTCCCAGATCAGTGGGTGGATTCTCCAAGCCCCACATGGCAGAGTATGCCATAACGCACTAAGAGGTCCTTCCGATTTTAAAGATTGACCAAGGAATGTTGCCTGAAGCTGCACACCCACAACCTGTTGGGCATTTGAGGGTAAACTCATCTTTGTGGACCAAATCCCTGGAGCACAACTTCTGTCATGTCTGGTTCAGAGGAGCATGTCAGGAGTCTAAACAGGATTGCACTTGGATTTGCAGAGGTTGCTTATCTTTTCTTTCTGATTTAAAGGATTTGTTCGTCTTAGGCCACAATTTCCCATCATGTTTGCTGCATGTCATTAATTTGCAGAAGTTGGAATAACAAGGAATCAGGGTATGTAATGTGTATATAATTAGCCACCTGAGAACAGCCACATAAAAAGCCATTACTGTGCAATTACCACACCATACAGCTGGGGAAATAGGATCTTGGCGTGAACTGAGATTCCAGGGCTTCTGAAAGTATATATTTCCTCTTGCTCTTCCACATGTTGGGTCAGAGTTGCTTTTCTGAGATGCCGTCAAAATTGTTATTTCCTCTGTCTTTATCTCAGGTCTAGGCTGACTCGTAAACATCAAGCTGGTGAGATTTGAAAGGCTTATTTGTGCAATTTGATTTGAAAAATGCCCCACAAGAGAGTCTTTGTGGTTTGAGGTGCCTCTCTCTATCTCAGTCTTGTCCTCCGCCTGCTGCATTTTCTAATTTATGGATCCTATTTGGCCTGCAGGCAGATATTTGTTTGATGATAGTGTAACAGGTCTGGATGCTTCAGGTGTATAATTGCTAGTGGCTTGCTTGCTTGTGGAAATGGAGTACAGGTTTCTCAATATTGCCTGGGGCACATAATATACTGTGTCTCAATTCTAACCAACATAAGGTTTCTCTGAAGGCTCTGCACTTGTTCTGTAGGAATTTTACTCATACTGACTTCATTAACGTGTCTTATAACAAAGTGCCTTGTAAATGCATTGCATATAAAATGTGCCACTTGAAAGCAAGGTGAGAAACACTAAAATGCTTCAGCCACAATTTCCAAGTTGTTATCTCAGTTTTTAGGCCCTGAAGCACTTTTTTTTTTACATAGAGCCCATAAAACCAAAAGCACACAGTACTGTCAACACCTGCGCTGTGACGATCTCACCATATGACTCTCCTTTCTGTGTGTTCATCTTCTTTCTGTCTCACTCTTCTGTGCAGGAATCACAGCAGACCTCTGCTGATTTCAAGTTTTACATTGAAAACCACACGAGGAACCCAGACGAAGTGAGCCGGAAGCAGGTCCGGATCTATCAGCTCTACAGTAGAACCACAGGAAAACACGTCCAGATCCTGGGAAAGAAAATAAACGCCAATGGAGATGATGGGGGCAAGTATGGTATGGGAGATCTTCTGTGCATCTCACCTGACACTTTAGCTAATGTATCGTATCAAACTAAGACAGCAAGCAAGGTTTTGTTGTGTTTAGAGACTCTTTCTTGACACTGCAGTTACTACACAATGTTTGGAGGCAGTTTTCTGATCTATGGCTGGTGTAAGAGTGGATGTTCAATTTTCTGAACTCGCAGCGGACCTTTAATGCAACATTTTGGTATTCAGAGCAAGTCTATTTTTACCTTGACAAATCCATCTGTCAATTTGAACCTTTATCTAATATGGTCCAAAACAAAATCTTTTTGGTTTGCAACTCTGCAAAACTGGTCTTTTCTGTTTTAACTGAGGAGATTTTTAGGACATGTTTAATTTATTTAAGCTTATTAGTGTCGTTGATAGCTGCTTTATACTAACTTGAAAATGCTAAGCATTGAAAATAAAGATGCCAAAAGACCTTTGGCAGATTTTGTTCTCAAATTTCAGAAACAATTTGCTATTACCCACTATGACTAAAACTACCGGTGTGTGTATGGACTTTTTTACAATCTAAGATCAAATATGGTGAAAGAGTAAATTGATGGTCAGTAAAGCACTCTTTGATGTGGCTTGTTCTGTGCTTCCCTGCAGATATTTTGCTCATAACAGCTGACTCATGGCTCTAAAATTGCCGGTCTCAAATACCTCTGAGTTAGTGTGTTCAGTCACAGATGCGCCGAGGCGAAGTTTCCTCACTGCTTGTTAGAGCTTGAGTGGAAGCAGATCCAATTTTTCCCATGAGCCTTTGCCAAATCTACCCTCCTCCTGCCCCTCACCACCTCCTCCCCATCCAGCTGCAGTACCTGGCACCTGTGAACTCCTTTGCACTCACTAGTAATGCTCACTCTCAGTTACTACAGCAAAAAGCTCACAATACACCACAGAAGAAATATAGTGCTTTGGTGAAGGGCTTTATGACTGCAAACTCCATATGTGTTCACCTAAAGTCAGGGGCTTTATAATTCTTCTTAGGTATTATTGTAGCATATTCATTACTTTTGAACTTTTAAGAGATCAGAACAATCCTCCTCCAGAACAGTGCATTGTAACTGATGCCTGTTGTCCACTGAGAGCAGATAAAAAGGCCTTTTAACTGATAAAAGCTGCATTATGGAATTAAAGCCAGAGTTTCCAGCTTTTTTGACAGGTGGCCTCTTGCTGAGGTCAATATATGGCTGTGGCCCACATTATTCAGATTGCACCAGTGCACAAAAAGGAAAACAAAACTCAGAAGGAGCACAGATGAAGGTGTTAATCACTCACAGTTTTGCTTTCAAATGTAGAAAGTAGGCTTTTCTGTCCAAGTATTGATCCAGTTATTTAAGACTTCACTCAGATTTTTCTCATTTTGTCCTTTTATCTACCAATGATGGTAACATAACTTAAGCCTTATGTTGGTTTAAGAAAACACCCATAACTCTATGCAAAATATTGCACTGACTCACTGACTCAAAGGGTGTAACTTCTAAATGCTGTTCTGATAAAATAATTTTTTAACCTTTTTATCATAAGCTCTGGGAGGCATTGAGGACCTCAGCCATAAAACGGATGTCAAGAGATTGTGGAGACTATTCAGACAGTTTCATAAAAGGATTTTTAAGATTGTGGTGTGGGAAGTTTATAGTTAAGAAGCACTTACGTTCTGAATACAACAAGCACTTTCCCTTCTTTATTCACTAAATGCTGCTTGCTATTGGTATTGATGACAGTGAGATTCACTCATTGTGGGCATTGCGCTAGAACCATGACTCAAAGATCAAATTAAGTTGGTCTATGTGTTCAGGTGACAAACTCTTTATTTTTTAAAGACCAAACTATCAGTGGTTGGGTTGGGTTTGAAGTGGGGTCACAGACAAAAAGCAGCTTACATTAAGGAGGGAACTACCGTTTATCTGATGTTCCCGGTTGAGGCTTCATACCTGAGCTCACAGTGAAAAGGCCAAAGAGTTGTCAAATGACTTCTAAATTTGACTTTAGGAGTAGAAATCTCTTTTAAAGCACCCTTTACTTTATGTGTAAACCAATCTTGTTGGATTTTGTTCCTCCTCAGTGACTCTAAAAAGGGTTCAGACTAATCTATCCAATGATAAAACCAAGTCAGTACAAACAGACGTCTCAGAACAGGAGAAGGAATTACTCTCCCCTCCCACACCTTTAAGACAGGTCATCTACTTCCCACTTTTCTCTCAAGGTTTGATTTTAGGGTGGGAGGTTACTACTGCCCTCAAGCCCATCCCGTCCCCTTCCACTATTCTTCCTCTGCTCCCTTGAGCGCTACTGAATAGGACCTGTGTGTTAAACAAATGGATCATCTTAACTTTTTGATTGAGTGAGCACAGACTAAAGGGAACTTGAAACCTAATCCTGAGGGGCACATAACCGCTCCACAAATGTTTGGCAGATCTCTTTGCTGGTCTAAGGGCGAGCAAAGACAAAGGTGACCTCGCAGGGGTTAACATCGGGGATGGGAGCAGGAGTGGGGGGTGTTTAGCACAGGGGCCCAGAATAATGAAAGAGCCACCAGGATACATCTTTAGAGAGGATTATTGCTGTGTCAGTTTGAAGTGACAGTGGCATGTTTTTCTATTTAACCCCTTAACATTCCGACGTCCTGCTGACGGGAAGTTGCATATTTCATGACAAATCAGGGGTTCTCCTCAGCCCCCCTTTCTATGTACCTACACGTTATACACCGTTAGAAAGCTAAAGTTCTTGAAATACAAATGATGTATGCATTTTCAGGATACACTCATAAATGTAGACACAGTGAACAGTTGTGTCAAACCAGTCGCAAAAACAAAAAATGAAGCAACTCTGTAGTCTCACAGTACTACAACTAAAAAAAAAAATACAACTTCAACAAAAATGGTCCCGTCGGCCAGAGTCCAGTTTATGTACTCCAGTGAAATAGTTCGCTGCTGCAAACTTTAGACCATGCCTCTACTCTAAATGGTTACATTTACTTTTTTAAGTGAAAACTGCAGTGATTTTCATGGGGTTAAAGGATGTTTAAGTGAGAAAACTAAAATAAATTCCTCCAGTGAGCTATAATTAATCTTGTGTTACAAGATAGGCTATAAAACGTATTTAAACACATAAACTCAACAACATCAAAAAGTGATTATGTTTTTATTTAACAATTCTACATGTGATGATGGGATCTGAGAGAGTAAAGTTTTGCAATTTTGAATCATTATGATTGATGTTCTGTAACCATTGATGCATCTAAAGTGAGTGACTCATTGTTTGGAAGTTAAACTCTAAGTGGGGAGACTTTAAATAGTTGGGATTTATTTTGTTAGACACGTAATATTTCAAGGTCTTGACCATGAGAGATAATTTGCGTGAATTCTTAAACCATGTTTGTGTACTACAAGACATATATACATGACATTAATGAGTCTACTCTTTCTTTCTGTTCCAGCTCTTCTTGTTGTTGAGACAGAAACCTTTGGGAGCCACATTCGAATAAAAGGGAAAGAGAGTGGACATTACATCTGCATGAACGATAAGGGCAAAATCGTTGGAAGGGTGAGTTTCATTAAGTTTATGTTTTGGGAAAATTATTTTAAAAATAAGGCCATAAAAGATTTATTTACTGCTATCTAATATCGAAACGCATATTTTAAATCCAGCTCTTAATCCTGGCTTAGTTTACCACAGTCTCAGATCTGTTTTCTCTTGTTGTTTTTGTACACCCTGACAAAACCCCTTTGATAACTCGCAGCCATTCTTCCATTACGTAATCTGCCTACTCCTTTGACACTCGATCAGTCAATTACGGACAGCAATCACCACAATGCATTGAGAGACTAATGGTCACTTAGGAGGAATGCCATTGCAATTATATCACTTAGTCACACCAGGTGGCCACAAGTGTGGGATGACTGCCTGTGACTCTGCAGACAACCGCTTCAATATGGAACAGAAGTTAATATTAAAAAAAAAATTCTGTTCTTTAGAGGCACATGTGTGATATAGCTACATTAACTCATGCTGTCGGTATGGTGGGGCAGCTGTAATTCACAGAAGTTTTCTCTCTCTCATTACAGTCATCTGTTAGAAACATGCATTCATACTTCATTTGTTCAACATTTTGGTATTTTTCATTTTTGTTTAAACCCCTTGAATTATCTTAAATAACAAAAAAATCATATATGTATATTTTTTAATTGTCTATTTTTTCAACCTCATTAATAGAAATAAAGTCATTGCACATTTGAGAAATGAAAGGCATCTTGATTTAAAATAACTGAAAAACATATTGGATCTGTGGAGGAATGGAAAAATGCAGATTCTTTTAATTCTCACCCCAGCTCCGGTTCTGTCTCAGGGATTTTTTTGTCGCACCCCAATAAAAGAAACAGTATCTGTGAAGATTTATCACTCAAACTAAGCTGAAGTTCTTTTTTTTTACAAAAGCTGCCTTAATTGTAAGCAATAACAGCCACTGTTGACAATATGTTTACAACTGAAAATTAGGGATCCTTTCACCATTTTTACTGTTTCATTACTTAACATTTACATATTTTAGTGGATATGATAATAATCAACATTTTTAATAATTTGAAATAAACTACAGAGAAGCAGAGACCCTCCTACAGGATATCTGACTGATTCACACAAAAACTGGCTAATGGTTCAACAATCTGGCAAACACAGTTGTTCATTTTTAATTGATAGCCTCCTGAATGTTCCCCTGTCCTTCAGTTTTGAAGCTATACAGCTAGGAAGGAGTTAGTAGGCTCGGCATAAAGATTGCAAGCAGTTGAAAACAATAAGTTTGAATATGCTAGAAGTTAAGACATTTTTCTGACTTCCTGAGGATAGTCAGGAAAGTCTTTGGGGCTCTGCAAATGTACATCTACAGTTTTAACATTTTGCTGTCACTTGGGAACAATATCAGAAATATGCAGAATAGTAAGCAATAAGTTGCTCTTGGTTGTATTGGTCCTGTTGTTGGTTCTTTAGCTTTGCAATGCTGTAAAAAAGACGTGTCAAAGAGGACACATATCTGCTTTGTGATGGAGTGAAAAAGTGTTGAAGAACAAAGTTTGGCCAATACAGCTGCTATTGATCATTGTTGGTGTTTCAGCCTCTTTCGTGTTAAATTGGCATTCAATCGATGTGTAGTGTCATCTCTGAAACCTATGCACTGTTACCGTCTTAGAGGACTGCACATCTGTCATCTGCTTTGAAAAAATACCCCTCTGTGGGGGCTGAGTAACGCAGACAGATACCTCTATGCAAGTGTTAACAGGCCCTCAAGACCCCAAAAAGTCACTATGTGCCTTTGGCAACCTTTTTTAAATCTAGCTTTTAAAAATTGGTTTACACTTTATGTATTAATCAAGATTAATCAAGTTTTAACTCTAGCGATGCCAATTGGAAAAATTTTGCTTGGTGAGCAACATCCACTTTTTGTAAAAGCTTTTTTAAAGAAATAAAATCAAAACTTTAGCTTCAGACATGGATACGAATACAACTTCTTCTGCTTGGCAGGGAAGCAAAAAAACATCAGAATGTTTCTCTAAGCACAACAAGCAAGCTTTGTCTTAAGAAAGTGAAATAAAGATCTTCTGCTGCTATTAAAATATTATGAAGAGCACAACAAACAACAATAACATGGAAATCCACCCATTCAATGCATATAACTGACGCAGTGAAACTGACACTTAAGGCTTCCGGTTATGTTGATTTATGACAACAAAATATTGAGAAAACCATTAGCCTCTTTGGTGTGATCAGATTGAGAACAAACTGCACAAACACACAGTTAGGGGAAATTAATGTTCTCAACAAATAACCCCCCTTAAAGAAAAGCAAACCATTTTGATGTAGAATACGCTGCTGCAAAGGAAATAAATGAAAGGTTTGTTAAAGAAGAGGTAACGCTGTTAATGAGTAAAATCATCCTTTTTTCCCTTTTCCAGCCTGATGGAAGTAAGCAGGAGTGCGTATTTGTCGAGGAATTCCTGGAAAACAACTACACAGCTCTTGTGTCGGCAAAGTACACAGGATGGTACCTCGGCTTCAACCGGAAAGGGCGGCCCAAGAAAGGCTCACGGACCACGCAGAGGCAACAGGAAGTCCACTTCATGAAGCGCCAGCCGAAGGGCAGGGTGGACCCATTGGAGGAGTTCCGTTTCACCACAGTTACTAAGAGGACACGAAGGGCTCGGCGATTAAAACCCACCAAGAGGAACTAATGGGACGAATGGACCAGCACTAGACATCCTCATGGGGGGAAAAATGTAACTGAAAATCTCAAGCTTCTTAAAAGAATCACCTGAAAGACTTCCCCTCTGTAAACGAAAGACAGACAAAAAGAACAAAAAAAAAAGTCAAAGATGTTTTATTTTTGTATTTCAGGAAGACTGAATATTTCCTGACTCTTGGATTCTTCTGGGTTGATGTCATTGTGCTAATGTGTCTGTCATGTTATTTATACTGGATACACTAAAGGATCTCTGAGAGAACTCCTGTCGCTGCTGTCCTCGGCTACGTTTGAACTGCAAGCTGAAGGCGTACTTTCTTTTTGACAATGGGAGCTGAAGCAGGAGCTGACGCAATGTTATAAAAATCAGCCAACTAGAGATTTATTGGAATACCTGTCGGTTTTTGTTTGTGTTGCCCCTGACAACGTGGATCCCATACTTTCCACTGGAATTAGACACCATGGAGATGAAACGGAGAGAGGTGGCAGGTGACACTGTGCTGCCGGGATAACTGTGTAGCTTTGAGTGCAATATTTTACAGGTCTCTCTTTCTCTTCCTATTTCTTTCCATGTTTCTCACCCCTCAGTTTCACTCGGGGCTCCTGGAATGTCCCGAAACCTCTGAGTCCTGAGCGGGATTTCCATGACATTTCCACGCAGCCTGTGATTCAGCTAAAATACAACATGCTTTGACTAGTCTGGCACCAGCCATGGCTTTAGTCTTGTTTAAACACTTAAAAAAAAACAATGCAAACAAAAAATGAGTGCTGTGATGTGATTCATAATTCCACATAAGTCTTCCAACTTCATCACACATGGGAAAGGAAGATAATTCATTTCGTCTCCGCATGGAGTCCCTTTCTATCAGCTCTTCCTCAGATACAGACACCTTGAATCTTCAAGTGAGAGCTTGCAAACCTTTTGGGGCTGGTGATGACTTCCTCTACCTCCTTGTACTATTGTTTTTTTTTTTTTATCTACTCTGACTGTCTGTGTTCAATTAATCTCCAGAGCATTACAGTCGACTCTTTTTTTGTATTTTAAATTTTTTGACCGGAGCTCTTTGCTCCTTTCATTCTCACTGGAAGATGCTTTTTGGTGGAAGGCGTGCTTTTTTTTGTCATCCATGGACAAGAATACTGTACATCGTCCACCGTTATTACTTCATCAATCCATATTTGACTATTAAAACTACTCAAAAACCCAGATGACAGGATTCAGGGAACATTTGAGGTAACGCAGAGTTCGTATCTGAATCCTAAAAGGAAAAGTCTTTGCTTCTCACTGACAAAATCTCCAGCCTCTTTTCACCAGTAGTATGTATTTACCTGTCTGCTGGCAGGTTTTTGTATGAGTTGCTACTAACAACATGACACATTTATGTTTTTTTTAAACAAATGTAAGCAAAAAATAATTTTATGACTATTATTAAGATATTTATTGCCTCCCTTTGTAAATAAAATGTGATGAGTTTTATTTGGCCTCTGTTAATAAAATGAGGACTATATTTAAAAATATATATATATTTTATCTGTTTGTTGCACTCTTGATTTTAAGATGTGCCCACTGTCTGAAAGCGGAATGCTGCAGGTAGAGATTGGTTGGACATAGCGTACATTCCCTTCTCTGCATACTGCCAAGGTATGCATTTTTATATACAAACCAAAAGCGTGAGTCCTGCTTTTAAGGTCAGTGGTGAGAAAGGCCTATTGCAACATCTCTAAAGGCTTTTTATATCACCACGAAAGGCAACCAGACTTCACACATTTGGTACTTAAAAAACATTGATACCATCATACATTTGAATTTTTGCAAGACAAAGACTTCGCTAAAAGTGTGAAGATGATCAGAGACGAGCCCCAGATGACCTATGTGCTCTGAAAATATAACTTTGATGTAAATGCTCCGTCTAATAAACACAATATATGAAACATTTTCCATGTTTTAAAGGTGCTAGAGGAATGCAGAGTTGCATGTCTTATAATGCTGTGTGCAGGAATGATGTTTACAGTAACCGTCAGACTGAAAGATGGCAGCTTTAAGGGAGAAAAATACTTTTGTTTAAATTCCTTGCTATGCTATCAGGGGCCCTTCCACCCCACTCTGGTAGTCACCTCCAACAGACCCAGAAGTTCCCCATTCTGTCATGGGATTTTGAATGTCTGGTTTGCTTTTAAAGGTGGAAACAAAGTGCTTGATGTGTGACCCGGTGATATGCCGTTAATGTAATGGATCAGGACTGAAGTCTTTGTCTTGGAGGGTGGGGGGTTGTTGTGTGAGAAAAAGCTGAGATAATGGCAAGATTTTAAAGAACATTTTCTGCCTCTTTAGCTTGTCTGCACCTCTTTTAGGCCGTTTTTTTTTATCTCTTCTGTATGAGAATGACAACATTAGAAGAAGAAAAGCTTGCTGTTCATCAACCTGATATATAAAACTTCAAATTTTTTCCAAATAAATCTCCAAAGTTTAGTTCTTTTCTGCATATCTGGCTACAAATATTTAGGCTTCTAAGACTTCTAGGAGTTAAAACTAGCCTTCCTTGTTCATGGTTGAGGAATTTAATCAATGCAACTTTCGAAACCCTCCAAATTTATCTGAGCAAGAAGCTTTTCTTTTTTTCCATCCACATACTTCAAACTTGACCAAGCACAGCCAAACTGCATTGGGGTATATTGACATTTAAACGAGAACTGATGGCTTCCAACATGTCAGCCCATTTGCAATAAGAGGACGACATTTTTGCATAAGCCTCCTGCTAGGCTTTTCTCTGACCCAACCTTTGATCATTGGAGGCTAGATGGTCTTGGAAGTGGACCAATAACTTCAAAATGAAACATAGAATTCCCTCTTGCAAAGCCTATCCCCTTTTCAAAGAAGGGGGAATCTTTAAATGTAGTCCTGCTTGCCAAGTAGTTTATTTTCTATTATTAGAAAATCTCAGCACACTGAAACTCTGCACAATGGGTACAGTATGACCAGAGAGCCGTGTCAATGTGGAGAGAAACTTTGTGGTTCAGAATGAGTTATACAAATTTTGGTGAAACAACCAAAAATTGGCTGTTTTGCCTGCAGATCAGCAACCACACACTTAACAATTAGCCCTGTCAACATAAATGTACTCAGCAACATAAAATAAGTTTGGTCTCTTTGAATATTACTAAAATTGGTCCTCAAGGTCAGTGAAAAACAAAATTCCAAAGCCAAACAAAACAGAGTTCAAGCTATTCTATACCTTGTTCTGTTAAATGTAGCTTCACATCACGTCACTTACTGTCAAAACATCATTGCTGTGACCACCCATCTAACCCTAAACGCAAACCACAGTCGACTGGTCGCCTTTTATGACTGTGAAATCCACAGGGGAAACACTCTGTGATTCTCTTTGAGTATTTTTGAACAAATAGCTGAGTTGTGTTTTTCCAGGATTACAAATGTGCTCACTTTACTTACAGTTTCTAAAAAGCCAGACTCTTCTGTGTTCTCCTCATAACACGTGGTCAGTATGTTGTGAAAAGAGGTAAAAAATGAAGGTCAGTTAATGTACCGTGCCAGCCTTAGTCCACTTTATTTCAACTGAATGAATATTGATCTCTGAAGTTCCCAACAAAGCTTGAAGCATCTATCCACACTATTGTTTAATAAGAAGAAGAATTGTTGTTATGCAGAGAGATTGTTTTATGTCAGATGAGCATTGTGAGATGCTCAGGCTATTTCTGTCCTGTTTTAAAAACTGTTGATGTAAATTAATGACATCATATGACTATATGCATAATGACCTACCAATCAGTTTAAAAGTGCAACATAACTTGTGATACAAACTTTGGAGGTTTAGGTTAAATTAGGGATATTCACAACAGTGTAGCGTCAGTTAAGCCTGGTGACTTCAAAGTTTTAACTACCCTTCATCACAAATTGAAAACGATTTGGTGAAAAAGAAATGGGTGTTCAACTTCAACAAATACAGCAAGACTGTTAGCTCAACAGCTAACAGTCTCACAATAGTTTTTCACACCATTATGAAATATCAGCAATTGATTTGTTTCGCAAGTACATCTGCTGTTTCACCCTGTAGTTTTTACTTAGTTTCAAACTTTTGCTTTGACTTGCTGTTTGGTTAGGTTTAGGAATCAATTAGCAATAAAGATTAGCTAGAGTTAGGAAAACATAATGACTCATTTTTAAAAAGACTGTCTCTTAGTGAAACATAGAATGGTCATACATGCTAAACAGCTTCTGTTTTCAGCCTTCCCAGTGACAGTTAGGTTAGAAAGGGCCAGGTTACTTGGTCCCACTTGTAAAAGAAAGTAAAGAAATGTAAGGAACTGAGAGACTGAAAGTTGTGCTACGTGTCATGAAAAAAGAAAAAAATCTAATAAAAAAATTGTGTCCTATTTCCACAAATTTTCTTCTTTTGGATTTGACTCCACCAGGAGTTGCACCTGTCTTTTTAAATGTTTAAGTGGTAAATTTATCTTGATAATGATGTTCATC
This sequence comes from Leuresthes tenuis, assembly GCF_036924035.1. Lineage (NCBI taxonomy): Eukaryota > Metazoa > Chordata > Actinopteri > Atheriniformes > Atherinopsidae > Leuresthes > Leuresthes tenuis. The sequence continues at coordinate 5,757,810 of NW_027325365.1, forward strand.
ACTATGACAACCAATATAGTAAGAGCAGCAAAGTTAGTGCAGCAGAGATAACAGAGGTCAGCACTCAAAGATATGAAGCAAAGATTGACCTAACTCTGTTTCCACAGAAGATGGGGCTCTGTGTAGAGGACATACATTTATATTTACTTTATTCATAAATAGTCCAAGACAATATGTATCAAATGTTGGTCATTTAAAAAAAATATATGTTAATTAAAAAAAAATGTTTATGCTGGCCAAAAAAAGCACTTGACTGATGATCCTAACAAATTACGTTACTCATCAATAATATGATTAAGTACAAAAAGAGTACTTTATAAATAAATGTAGGGAGTTAAGCAATAGTTAAGCAATCTAATTGTTCAATGTAAGAATCACTTCTCAATGTAAAATTGAAAAAAAATTGGGATCTTACCTTTTTTGGTGCATAATATAACAGTCCAGAAATTTATATTCTCAACAAGACCCACTGCTGGTAATATTGTGCAACAAAATCATGGATTATTTTTTTATTTGATTATCTGAAAAGATAGTGAACGTGTGGCTAAACAGACAAGGATAAGAAATAAATAGATAAAAGGTTTCAACAGGTTCATCAGTTGGCAACAAAGCTGGGAAAAAATATATTTGCATGCTGTTGGATAATGTTGCAGAAATGACACAAAAACACACAAACTTTTTCTCTTTCTCACATGTACACACACATACACACCCGTCAGTCCTTGTCCCAGCATCAACAGATGCCAGGTGACACAGCTCATTAACTTCTCCTTTCTCCTATTCTTTTGGCTCCTCATTGTCTTGAGATATGAGATGAGCCTTTGTTGAGAGTTTTGTCCCCTTTTCTCTCAGCCAGGCAGGGCCCATAATTAGTGCTTTGCGCTGGGCGTACTTTCTCACAGGGCTACGACACAATTAATCAGCACTTTCCCACCAATGGGCAGAAGCCGTTTGATTCTATCAAGGCCACATTTTTAAGTTGTGACGCCTTTTTCCAGTAACGGCAAAGTGAGTACACAACAGCGAGTTTAAAAATAGATATACAATCATAGGATTACAAATAATAATCCAGCCATCAAATTGCTTTAACTCTTTAGGAATAATCATAATTTTCAATAATAACTTCTGTGGTTTGTTTAAGTCTGTATATGAGCCAGATTTAGGTTATTGTTACATAAATAAACATTTCCAAATATCACTGGCAAGTTTTTCAAAATCACATCAGCATGTATCATCAGCAACTTACTTATATTTACCAATGTTATCAATATATGGAACAATGGTTTGATTGGTTGTCTAATTTTGGAGGCTTTGTTGACATCACACTTGTACTCAAAGTTGTGCTTTTTTTAAACAGCCAAATCTCTTTGTGTGCTCTGTTTGCTCATGTTCTCTCTTGTATCATCCACTCTGCTTATTAGAACCACTGAGCTGTCATCAAGGTTTAAAATCAAACGTGAAGTAGTTTTGTTTGAAGTGTAGTGATAAATAATAACAACATATTGTTAACCACTCAATGTCCGCCTTTGAGTAGTGAAATAATTTTTTTGTTTTGTTCACCGGAAAAAAACAAAAGTTTGGGCAACACACTGAAGCTGTGGTTAACATTGCTGCTGCACAGCAAGAAGATTTAACAAAAATGTCTCCTAACCTTTCACTTGCATACATGTGCATATAACAGAAAGAAAATTCCTATGTTTTTCAACCTGTGCCCTGTTTTGTCCACTACTTCAGTCCAGATGAGCAGTCTGGACAAAGATATTGCACAATAATGCCATAAATGGCAACTGGGATCATCAGCATCATAGTAAAAGAGTTTATGCCACTGACAGGCTGCCTGACAAAAGGTAAGCACAGAAATTCGCTACCATTTTGGTATCTGTAGTATCACCAACCAGACAACATGCTGGTTTTCCCGAGTGGCTTCCCAAATATTAAAATCTTCATAATAATGTCCCTTACAGTTACAGTAATTCCTGTTAGTACCGGTTTGTTGGTTGGCATAATCAATATATACAATATGTACCAGTGGAAAAAAAAAAGTATGATACCTTTGCAGTATAGACATATATCATATTTTTGGCTTCCACAAATATAAAAATAACAAACTTTTTTCCTACCAATTGGGTTGAGATGGTCTTTTTCTATTTTTCAATACTTTTTAAACATTTTAAAATGTTTTTTGCTGAACAGTTTTTTATTTTTTTATTTACAGTTTGCTTAGAGTTAGGTACCTAAACAACTTGGTCAAATTTAGATGGAGGAAGCTGGAGCACCTGGAGAGAAACCATGTACACACGGAGATAGCGTGGAAAACCCAACATGTATGTCTGTATATTTGAGAATTTTAACTGGTTAGCTGCTGCTGTTATTGCTGTGGTATTAAAAACGGGGTTCATTTGAGAAGGTTTGTGACTTCAGACTGTGCATAGTTAGATTCAAAATGGGCAGATACCCTGAAAATACGAGCAGAAGTTTCACTTGGTTTGTAATCAGGACAATGAGCGCTGATCAATCCAATCTTCCTTCAACCTCCCTGCATGGGTTTCGGGGTTCTGTGACTGCATTCCCTGAATTCCTCCTTTGTTCCCATCATAATTACTTGGAAGCTAGAAGTATGTCTCACACTAATGCAAACATATGCTGTTTTGAAACAACTGCTGACTTTTACAACTGATGGAGTTCACTTAACTAAATGGATCCTAATTGCTGACTTGCACGAACTACAGTACACTTATGGTATTATTTATTTTTTAATATACTGAAATAAATCAAACATGAAAGAGAAAATGCAACAAACTTAGTTCAAAGTGTACAAAATTTTGTAAAAAGAAAGTCAGAAGAAACCTGATTTAAATGTAGTTTCATATAAGAAAGACATCAGATGCCACATCTCTGGCATCAGTGGCATCTCAAGCTATGTAATAATAAATGAAGGTAACTGTAATCCAAGCTTATGAATTATGTTTAACATGACTATATACCTTTACCTAATACTTTTATGATCATAGTAGTGTAATTTTAAACTAGATTGAAACCCATCCAACTGCTTTAAACTGCTTCCTGTTTCACACATATCTTATTCTGTATCTTGCACAGACTATGTATTTCAAATGAGACATGTTTCACTCTTTATTTCCTTTTGTAGATCAGGCTTGGAATTCTGATAGCCAAACTCGGTTGAAGTCATAAATACTTTTTTCCTTTATTTATCACCTAACACTACAATTACAAATCTAATATTTCACAAACAGCATGTCTGTTTTTATGCCTGTTTTTAAGCCATGACACACATGAGACTGTACTCCTTCCAAAAACAACCCCAAAGGTCATTTGCTCATTCAGCCAGGAATGACCTACAATTACCTTAAAAGAATATGCAAACCTCTAGTGGTCATGAGAGCAACTGCACGTGAAGAATGTATTGGAGTCCTAATTGTTTTGTAAGCCTAATTAGTAGTAATTAGTAAAGCACTGTTGTGTTATTGACTGAACATAACCCAGAAGTGAAAGAACAGATGCCATCTCTTGGGGTCCACCTCATGTCCCATGGTTGATCATGCCACCCATACCCCCTCGTTCCTGCTAAAGAAGACTTTGTAGATGAATAATAAAGGAAACATTTGAGAATGTTTGCTTCAATATGGAAATATACATATTTCTATACATGTTTCCCTCTTACTGTCTGCAGGGGTGGCAAAATACGCCCCATAATGGTGTGATATAATGGTGACATACGACCTATTTGGTAGCTTTGAATGGAAAATGTGGTGGCCATGAACATCTGTGTCCACCTTTCCCATTCTCATGAACTGTCAGGAACACCTTTAGGGAATTTCATAAAATCTGAGACAAAATTTAATTTAGAGTAGAGGATGAACTGGTCAGAATTTGTTATAGAAAAGTTCAGAGCGCAGTGACCTCACAACACGTTTTTGGTGATAGATCAAGAATGAATATACTAATTCCTACAAATTTCACCAGATAAAATAACTTAAAGAAAAAAAAACAGTGACAGTTTATCTCCAAAAAGTAAAAGTTTCAGCTTTAGTGTTAATGTTGTGCAGTAACACGTTTCTAGCAAAGAAATCAACATCATAACCCAGGGATATAATGGGAGATGGATATTGGAATGGTTACCAGAGGCTCAGAACCACAAGGCAGTATTTTAGTTTATCATTTGAACAGCAGCAATGTAGCAAACGTGATTATTTTTAAGTCAGTGAAATTATTTTTTCAATAAAACTATTTCAAAGGGACCCAGGCCTAGAAGCAAAAGATTGTTCTAATTGCTGTTTGGGGTCACTTTTGTCCAGTGTTACATGAGATGATTGACTCTGAGTACTAAACAAGCAATGTTCATTGTAGGAAGGCTGGTGGGGCCAGTGCATCTTACAGTATCAATGATAATAAACAGTGAACACTTTCTTTCTTCATAGGCAGCTTACAGGAAGTTGACAAAAGAGAAAACTTAATCCTTCGTCCATAGTAAAACTAAAGGCAAGAATAATATAGTTACGTATGTTTAATTGGGGTGTATTGTTAAAAACGAAAGGAGGACGAGAAGTAGAAAAGAAAGAAAAAATGACACTGCAGACCTTTCACCTGAGGTCGAAACACAGGTCCTCTGCTGCTAATCTGACATATGTTTTCATGAGCCAAGACAAACAACCCTGCCATGGTGGCCGCTCTCCAAAACTAATGATGTCAAGTGATTCCCTCTAACAAAATCCCTTTTAAAACAGAATGAAAGAGGCAGAGAGGGTGGGAAGTGTGAGGGCTCAGGGGGTCCAGTGAGGGAAAGAAGAAGACTAAGATGACCCCTCCTCATTGTCGAAAACTAAACTTGGTCCAGCTGAAGGGCCCTACCAGCTACGGTCTGTGCCAAATCTTGCCCCTCGCCACTATCATATCATTGTACACAGAGAAAAGGGCTCACTTTGTATTTACGCTGTCTTTATTGCCAGAATATTGCTTTTAATTGCTGTCCTGGATTCCCTGCCGCGGTATAGGACGAGTCTGAGACGATTACTCAAAGTAATGGAGCATAATGATGTCTCTGAACAGCCCCCGAAGCCCAGGTCAGGGGTTAGACAATGTGAACATTCAGCTACTTAGCTTCCTTTGCAACTTTGTGACAAAATCTGTTTGCCCAACACCAATTAAGATGCCTCTCTGTGCGCTCTGGTCAATGGGTTTGACGGAGGGGGTCGTCCAATGAGTTGACATGTCCCTGAGCACGAACAAGCTGGCCTGTGTCCTCGCCTCAGTAATTGGTGTCCCTTGCAACGTGCCGCTTCCCAGGGCTGTCCTTTGTGTCCTGATGGCAGTCCTAAATGAGGGGAGTCAGGGCTTTAATGGGACTCCTGTTAGTTTTAAACAAACACAGGGCGACCCCCTACTGTTCAGCATGTTGCATAGAACAGCTGGGAGTCCACAGGGCTCTCACTTGGGATCCTGTAACCCCCATTGGGGCCCAAGGGCCCATTGCCGACTCACCATTGTGCCTCTGATGGTGTCCTCTCAGGAGCTTATCAAAAAGTCTGAATGCGTTGCCGTTCTACCTTTCGGTGGCCTTATTGCAGGGTGTGGTACCAGCATCATTAAGGAGAGGCAGAATGTCATGTAGCTGTCCATGAATGGCTTCTAGGTAAACATCCAATAGGCTCTGTCATGAGAGAAGGTGGAGTGATGATAGTAATAATGAGATTAATCTCACACTATTAAGAGTAGGGTGAAATTACAGGACTCAATCTGTGGCAGGTTCCTCTGACCTCCCTCTGCCACCATACAGAAGTCACGTTTACTTCACAATTTCTTAATGTAGATTTTGAAAGTTGTGCATTCAAAACTATGTAAAAAATGGCCCAATTTACTCTGTTGGAGGACCTTCTGTCTGTTTTTGAAAATGAGTTGATCCACTTGAGGGGGAATGAAACAGCTAACGCAAATACATTCTATTTTTTATCTCACATGACTGATGAAATGAATAATCAACTTTCATTTACACAAATATAACCACTACCAACACTCAGTAACATTTTGCATAGAACTCCTGAAGATCTTGTACCAATTTTCTGTTGAATATAGCCTAGGAGAACAGTTGTTTCTCTCCTTGCTCAAATTTTTGCTTCAAGTTAACAACCACTACTTTGTTCATTACATCAATGTGTAACATAGTCTCTACAGCTACTTTCTGACTGCACTATGCACAAAAGGTTTTAATGAAATCAAGCCAAGTAATAAAAGCAATACCTGATATGCATTTTGTATTTAGTGAAATTTAAAAGAATTGTTTCAGATTCACTTTGATGGAAACACATCTAAAAATAATAATCCTAAAACATGGATCTGAATTCATGGAATATTACTAAATGGGACAAAAGATGATTATTTTTTGTTATATCAGCATTATCATCCATCATCAGCGTTACAGTGTGTCTACATCAAAGTAGAACACTTTTAGATAAATTTTATAATGATATAGATAGCTTATTTTCCTCTCCGTCTGCATGAGCAAATTTTTTTTTAATGAACAGAACTTAACCTTAAAAATACTAAAGAAAAAATGCACTAATAGGTTTGAGGATGGTCCCATAACTGCCTGTGTACATTAGCACGTGTTACAATATGTTTGTGACAGAATTCCATTTAATTTTAAGCAGCGCCACTATTGTTACAATACATGCCTTCGGTAGATTAATCTAAAAGTGTACTGTTAACTTCATACTCCAACATCTTGAACTTTAAAGTCAACTTTCAAAGTCCTTGTTTTGCTGGGAAAGGAACATTGTGGCTCCTCATCTGAATTTCATTGAGAAAGCAAGGAGGATTTGTCAATGAGGCTCTTGAGTGCAGTGTTGATGTTGTGTGGCTAATGTGTTTGCGCTGGCTGTGATAGAGGGGATTAAGTCCTTTGTGGTGGTTTGCTGGGACCGCAGACTACTGGACTTTGAAAGCATACTTGCCAACTTACTCACAGGCATATCAAAGCCTGTGAAAAATCGTTCCCTCAGCACCTAGTTGACTGATTGACCTCTGTTGGAAAAGGTACAAGCACAAACACACACATAATCTCTGGTTTCTGTCTCTTTAGAGGACTCGAGATTGACTTGTGTTAATTTCGTTAAGACTTTCCCTATCCATCCTGCTTGCCTAACCCTAACCCTAAGCCTAACCTTAACATAGTCTTCTTAACATTTAACGAGTTAAGTTATCAGGGCCCAGAGTGTCACAGTAAAGAGATTTATGTCACCACAACTTGAGTAATACGCGTATGCACACATATCAGATCAGAGCCTGTACCTTTTAACCAAACAAATGTTTGTAGAACGACTTAGGGTCAGGGTGACAAATGGCAAACACCAAGTAAATCTTCTCAAAGGTAATTGATTCATGTTGACTGGTCAGCCAACATTAACATAGTTTCTTTGAATATGCCTTAGGTCACTGCTAAAGCAATGTTTTCAAGAGTTTTTATTCTGATACTGCTATACCATCAAACCAAAATCTACAGAGAAAATAAGTTCATAAAGTTATGCTAGCTCAAGACATTATCTCCAAAAGTCACAATGAAAAGGTACATTAAAGAGAATAATCATATTTTTGGTTTTAACCAGATCAAGATACATAATATGCATGATTTGCATGATGAGATATTATAGGAGGAAAGCCTAATAAAACCATCACTACTTATATGTCAAAACTGAAACTCAGCCTCCTGTTCTGACTACCTCACAAGAATACATTTGGGCATTACTTCATAACAACACGATTTGGCAGAATCATTTGTTCATACTATGGAAAACAGAATAAACTGCCACAGACAGTGACACTGACATAACACCTTCAGTAAATAAATTTGATATTTTACATAGTCTTTGTTCACACAACAGCAAAAACTGAGTATTATTGTGGTTTGTTTAGTAAGGTCGGGCTGACCAAGCCATGGTCTTTTATTTATTAGACTGTGTAGTTAAAATGAATAAACCTAACCAAGCACAGATTAAGAAATGTGTTGAAACAGCCAAATTAGCCCTGAACAATCCCGGAACAAAAGTCCCAATCCAGAACGCAGAGGGTTCCCATAAAGCATGACTTTAGGACATGAAGGGTTTTCCTGTTTCCGATCCTGTTTGTGATTTTCATGGACAGGATCTCAAGGCATAGTCTTGGAGAGGAGGGCATCTGGTTTGGGAACCTCAGGGTTGCATCTCTGCTTTTTGAAGGTGATGTGGTTCTGTCGGCTTCTTCAATCCAAAAGTTTCAGTGAGCACTGGAGCAGTTTGCAGCTGAGTGTGAAGTGGCTGGAATGAAAGTTGGTTCTTCCAAATCCAAGGCTATGGTTCTGAACTGGAAAAAGGTGGAATATCCTCTCTAGGTTGGGGATGAATCCCTGCCTCAGGCGGAGGAGTTTAAATATCTGGGTATCTTGTTCATGCGGGATGGCAGGTTGGAGCAAGAGATGGACAGATAAATTGGAACTTTGTCAGCTGTAATGAAGGCGCTGCTCTGGTCCGTTGTGGTAAAGAGGGAAGGCGAAGCTTTCAATTTACTGGTCTATTTTTGGTCCAACCCTTACCTATGGTCACGAGATCTGGGAAGTGACCGAAAAAACAAGATCGCAGATGCAAGCGACTGAAATGGGTTTCCTTTGGAGAGTGGCTGAAGTCAGCCTTAGAGATAGGGTGAGGAGCTTGGCCACCCGGAGGGAACTCAGAGAAGAGCCGCTGCTCCTGTATGTTCAAAGATTTTGGCTGAGATGGTTCGGACATTTGGTTAGGATGACTCCTGGTATCCTAACTTTGGAGGTTTTCCGGGCATGTCCTACAGACCCCGAATTCGCTGAAGGCATTATATATCCCATCTGGCCTGGGAACGCTTCAGGATCCCCCAGGAGGAGTTGGAGAGTGTCACTAGATATATCATGGTTTTTCTACCTGTTGCCTCTGCGACCCAACCTCGGTCAAGGAGATGACAGTAGATGGAAGGATGGGTTTCTTTAGCTGGTAACATAAGAGTATCGGGACAATTGCCATGTGAAAGTGGAAAATGTCTGGAAAGCCTTTCACATCAAAAATGTATTTTATTGTTTATCTTAATACCAAACCAAGATGTTTTTCTAATATGAACCAAGAATTTTTAATGCCTAAACTTAACAAAGTAGTTGGAATGTGTAACTAAGTAGAACAGTAGCAGAGTGACAGATGTCAAAATAAAGACATATGTCTATCTTCTTTCTCCCCTTTGAACCTTTTACACACTCTGTGGTCCTTTTTGATAACCCAACTCTAAAGAGTAATGTGTTTCTATTGCCTTTACCAAATGATGCAGCTGCTGGTTCTCTTACTGCAGCAGAAGAAAACCAGGCAATAACCACCAGTTTCTTGTGTATTGGAAAAGTGACAATAACGAGGTTGAAAACTAACAAGAAAAGATCTTGATCAAGTGTGAGAAAGTGAAGAGTTTGGAATGAAAATGTTTTGTTTTACCTTGAAATTTGAGGTGAACTCTTTTTCCAAGATGATAAAGTTCAGGCCCACAACTCCACTCCAGGATTTACACCTGTGCCCACCACCATGTAACACATTGTTAAAGAGACTGTCATTTCCTTTATTTTCCTTTATTTTTATTTTCCTTTACATGCAGATGTGCAGCTTTTAAGTTTACCATGAAAGCAGGTGTGAAACAGTGAGAAAAAAAATCAGACGAGTTACCATAAAAAGAAAAAATGTGTTGTAATGATTAGTGAGTAAAGTAACAGGAAAGCTGAACCATAACTTCAATCTAACTTTAAGTTTGTTACTAAGTCTCCATAGGAAACGCAAGCCAGTAATAATAAAAATAAACATTTACAGTCTGCAAAAGTCAGATCAGAATGTTGAAAAAAAATGAGATAGAACAGCTATGAGGTATGACAGCTTAGCAACATAGTTCCTGCAAATATGAGGGTTAGCAAAGAGCAATAAAAATGCTTGTATAGAATAATACTATGACTGCTTTTTCACAAATCTGACGAAACCGTAAATGCAGGTGTTATGTAACCACCAACATAATGTTTTCCAAATTTATGGTAGCAATATATTTTGATCTATATATGTCATGAACAAGCAAGAGCCACACGATTCACTGGGTGCTTACATCATACATAGTTGGCGTGCTTATATATGAATTATTATGACAAAATAATGCCTTTTTACTATGTTTCAAATTCATGAACATTATCGTTTAATCTCTGTGCTCAAAATAAAAATAATCTGAAAAAGTCACTCAAAGTATTTAAAATTCCTAAAACATTGATGTCTTTATTATAATCAAAAACTTTGATCAGTTGTGATCTTAAATACCAAAATTTAAAACATACTACTCAAACTGCCATACAACATCAAAAACAGCCCATGATCCAAATTCTTCTGTATTTCCTTTTCAGTTTTATTTTCATTCTAACTGCTAACTGCAGCTTAACTCTGTGAAAACACTTCCTCCACACCCACATACAAACACTTATATGTGACCTCTGTGACACCCCTGCCAGTGTGTTTACAGTAAACTGAACCTGTCCTAAGTGTACCCCACAAAGGGCCCTGCCGCCTTTGTTTTCTAGCACACTCTCAGGAGGTTCTGTGAGGATGAAACAGAGATATGAGCAGCTAGAGTTACCTCTTAATGAAACGTATCAACACCACCAATCACAGCAAGACACACAGCCAATAGCACTTTGCCACGGCTGGACGAACTCTGGGAGGATTCGAATGAAGAGAGTGCTTTCATCTACCATAATCAGTCCTGAGTGTTTCAGAGGAAAAGTGTGTTGTCATGCTGCATTGTGTAAATATAGCGAATATCAGTGACACCAAAAAGTACAACAAGTTTTTAAGAGGCAAAGAGAATCAGGAGGGGCTGAACACTCCCTGGATGAAGGCTCCCTCTTCGACATAGTCTTTTAGTATTTAACTGAAAGCACTGCAAATTCTTATATTGACATGGACTAAATTATTAAAGTAATCAGTTTTTTTCAAAGAGAAGAAATTTGCAGACAATGTTCACAACTATGTTCTTTGAAGCCTTCAGTTAAAGACCCAGATTTTTCCCACAGGAGTTAGAGATGACCAAACAAAGAAATAAGTATTGGTTTCACAGCCACCAAAAAAACTGAAGCAATTCCCCACAAAAAAACTATATACAATTATAATTCTGTACATTAACAACAAATGTTACATTGCTTTTGAAGGTTGTGATAATTTAGAGCCTCATGGTTTCCAGTTTGTTCATGTAAATGTTGAATCATGCATCTGCACCAGAGTTAGTCATGGAGTTAAACAGGGTTTTGAGCAACATGCCTCCATTAGGGAATGTTATTAGGCAGGGTGGCATGAATTTTGTGTTTATCATTAATGATCTGGGGGCCTACATTGTATTCAGAACCAGTCCAGATACTACCACAACTCCAAGGACACAAGCCTGTAACCACAGCAATGTGCAGGGAAGGCGTTACATACAGGCAGATCTGTGACAAGTGGTCAGTGAGGTCCATGCTTGTACGTGTGTATGGATCATTTCACATGGACAAGACTAAAATATTGCTCATGTTATCTCAGTGCAACACATTTTTAGTAGGTAAAATAACATCTCAGACACTATTTTAGCCATTCAGATAATCAGCTTAAAATCTATTTGCTTTGCATCAAGTCATATCAGTTTATTTGTCATTTCACTTTATTTTGACATACTGAACGCCAGCGTGGTCATCAGGTTAAAGCCTTTGGACATCAGGTAACACATTGCTTACAGGTATCCATAAAGTGACACAATAATAGTGGTTCCAAACCAATTATCAAAGGTGGACTGCAAGGTTTTCACTTCATAGAATTTATAAAAATGAGATTTGAGCATGAACAAATCATAACAAGTTTACCAGTTCATCAGAAATCTTTGTGAGGATAAAGCTGCATCTACAAGCCATGCAAACAGCAAACTGATGTCTTTATTTAAAACGGCATAACTTACAGACTCATTCACTCTCAACAGTAACTCCAAAAAGCTGATGCAGGATCCTGATTCTAACAACATGCTGTGACAGATGCTCTTCATCCACAAACTGAGGTACAGAACTGGAAAAATGTCAAACATGGAGCCGCAACAACTTCCACTGCAGATGAAACTGTCCAGTCTGGTATGTTTATAAGATTCAGATATAGAGGTGACCAATCCCAAGGCCCCATGAAGTACATCACCCTGTAAGATAACACAGTTCATAGACTGCGAGTGATGTTTATTTCATAACAAACATGGCTTAATTAGAGAATTGGAATTATTGGTTGTTTTCAAGTGGACAATAGACAAAAGCTTAATGGACATAATGGACTTTTGTAATTCATGTAAACAGCTCTGACATAAGTTCTAAGTACAGCTAGCAAGAGAGATATTTCTCCAGTTTTAGCTTCTAACATGCTATCGGTAAAATCCAAAATAGAATTAGAAAACCATCTCTTCACATACAAAGCTCTTAATGACCAAGGTTCATTGTATCTTAAATACCTCATAGTACCGTACAAACCCAATAGAGCACTTCTTACACACTCCCAGGCAGCAGGCTTACTTGTGGTTCCTAGAGTTTCATAATGGGAGGCAGAGCCTTCATCTCGTAAGGCTCCTTTCCTTTGGAACTAGCTCACAGTTTGGGTTCAGGATGTTTAATCTTACTGTAGATTGAGACTAGGCTGAACTCATTTCTTTTTGTTCAAGCCAAAATCTGTGCGGGTTCAGGTGAGCTGGAAGCATCTCTTAGTTATGATGCTAATAGCCACTGTGGAGTAGGTTGGATGGATGCTACCAGCTGAAACAGTTCCCCTTTCCCAAATAGTGAATAGTTATTGGGAGCATTGTCTCCGGTTTGTTAAAACTGTTTGAATATATCACTTGACATTGCTGTGAAAAATGTTTGAAAATAAAAAAAAACAGGGAGTAAAAGATGTGAAGAGGGCCTGAAAAGCTGAAGTGTAAAAAAATCTAAGCTTGGTGATAATGCAGGAAAAAGTGTGAAATTAAGATTATTCTCAAATTATAAACACACACAGGACTGACTACTCAAGATAAGGAAAGTGATGGAGTTCATCAATTAAAGTCACACATAAATTATTAATTTCTATTTTCTGTATTGTCGCCTCACTACTGTTTTTTTGGCTATAGTATAATACATACTAGGTTGAACTTGTTTAATTATTTTTTCAATAACTCACACAAGTTTCATGTGATAAAAGCTTTTCTACGCTTGAGTTTGTGAAGAACAGGCTAAGAAGCTCAGTGGCTCATGAAGCACTTGCATGTCTTCATTTTCATGCTTATTGAAAAGCCAATCCTCACGCCTACTGACAATGCAATGTTATTTAGACACATTTGTAGACTGTCTCAACAGAAAATAGTTATTTGGATTTTCTTGAGTTCTATTATGATAAAAAACAATAAAAAGTGTTTTTTTTAGTCCAGTTTGTGTTTATGTAGTTACCTCCACAATGGAAAGAAGCAGTCTGGTCTTAGACTTACAACTCCCTGGCTCTCCTCTTTCACATTCCCAATGTAATAGTATGTCAGTATTGTATGTCATTAACCTTGTTTCTCTCTCTGCCATAGTTTATGTTTTTCTGTCCTTATACCTTTCTGCTGGTTGTCTCTGGCTTGGGAGCTGCACGCTTCTGATGTGCAGATACCAGCCCAACCAAGCTGCCCAGTGTCTATTGTTTGTTGTTGTGTCTCCTTTTCTCTCTTTCTCTTGCTGTCCCATCACCCCCAACTGGCCGAGGCAGCTGGCCTCCCTCCCTGAGTCTGGTTCTGTCAGAGGGCTTTTCCTCTTGAAAGGAATTTTTTTTTTCTGAGCCACGGTTGTCAAATACTTGCTTAAAGGGAATTATTTGATTTCGACCAATAAAGGGTGCCCTGAGATGGCTTTGTGGAATTGTTTCAAAATAGATCTAATTGAATGAAATCAACAACTTAAGAGAATAGGTTAAATGCAGTTGCAAATTACACACCATAAGTACATTTGAATTATTAAAAACATTGCCATGTGTATGCTTGACACGTCACTAGCTATGCAATGCAATAAGATAAACAACATTAGCTCATGCTGCTCATAAAGTTGTTTTTACTCTAAACATGATAATGAATAGCTACAGAAATACAATGGTTTCCTATTTAAAAAAAAAACTTTTTATCAAAAGTTCTTAAAAATCTTACAAAATACAGTATTTCAATCATTTGCGAACAAACTATTATTATCAAAATAACAGAAACAAAGCTGGGATATGTAAAACAAAAAATAAATTTAAATAAAACCTCTAGATGAGCATATAATACGAAACAGAAATTATGAGGTAATGACATTGAATGTAGCATTTATTGCCACGACAACACTTGACACAGGTCACCTAGGATCTATCTCCCGTTATCACTTCTGTTATCAATTCCCACCTAATCTGGAAGAAACAAAGAAAAAGAGAGAAAGAATCCCTTTTAACAGGAAGAAACCTGTGACAGAGCCAGATTAATCTGACCAGCTGGCACAAAGAGACAGAGACAATTTGGCTCATTTAGCCGAGAGACCATGAGATGACCCTGGTTTCTAGATGTTTGCTGAGTGGTTAGAGTGGGTTGTCCAATAACCAGAAAGTTGGTGGTTCAATTCCCACTCTTGCTGTTCAAAAAGATTGGTGGACTGACAGCTGAAGGGGTGCCACGGCCGAGCAAAGCACAGAGCAAAGCACCGTACCCCCACGCTCCCCAGGCACATTGTCATGTAGTCACAGGAAATTACCCATCCAGGTCGGCACCTGTTGAACACACACATGCACATGTACAGGGTCACACACTCATGGAGACAGATGCCATACACTGGAGTGGTGGGCAGCCAATCACAGCGCCCGGGGAGCATGGAGGTACGGTGCCTTGCTCAAGGGCACCTCGGCTGTGTCAAGGATGGAGCGAGTTAACCTATTGTATAACTTTGAATAAAACACGAAATATGCCCGAAATTCAAATAGTTGTGTGTAAGAAGAGGCTATCGATAGCTCTACATCTTTAATTTGGTTTGACATGGCATCTAAACTATAAGGTTCTGGGCTAATATAAATCAGAATAACGTTGGTACCTTTTGTTAAACGAGTTGCAGTGAGAGTATGTGCACTCACCACAGCTTCAGGCTGCATCAAAGATAATAAGTCGGTTAAGCTGATAGTTTTAGTTACCTTAACATAATCATACCTTTACTGTGCTGACACAAGAAAAAAATACTGACGGGAGAGATGGTTTAAAGATATACTCAATATGACTATTTTACTAAGATTTATGAGCACATATCAAAATCCAAACAGTTATTTATGCTTTAAACACTCTGGAGAGCCTGGGCCAAGGGCATGTTGTCATGATAACAAATATTCTTCTGTATAATCATATTTATCACGCAAATAAAAAACGTGCTCATTTTGGCTGCATAAATGTAACTCTAGATAATGAGATAAAGGAGGGAATGTCAGTGTTTATTATTGTAGCAGCTGAACCACCTGAAAAAGTCTTTGTGCGGTCTCAATAATATTCTGCAATATTAAGCTTCTGCGGGGAAATTCCCAAACAATGGTGAATCACATAGTCTCTTGTAATGGGACAACAGTTATTACAGCTCCTCTGCAGCTGTGAGACAAAAACCACAAGTAGAAGAATGAAAAGAATGTCTGTTTTCTTATAGACAGCCAGGAGTTTTGCAGTGAAAGCAGCACCAGTTAGGTAACCTTTAAGCACCAAAGATGACACAACTAACCTGGTACTGTTTTGTTATTCAAAAGAAATAACTAAAAAAAAATAAGCTGATGTAGTAGTAGCTATAGTATCACATTGCAAAATGGCATCCCTGAATAATGTTGGCTATTAGGCTACATAACAAACACATGTTTGTGCTCAAAATGATTGGTCTGGTTTCAGATAGATTGATGAAGATAAGGACATTGCTGGGTCGGATTTCTTCAATGAAACATTTTAATTCTAATATTAATTCTGCCTTTAATTCTAGATGTATTTTTTCATATTTGCAAACTGCAGCATGGTGAAAGCTGTAGCATTTATCTATATCTCTACAATTACTTTTAGATAAATGCTGAATATTGTCTGATTTACGATTTATTCATTTGATGTAAATAATTATCTATCGGACCATTTGACCTTAACACTTAATTTTTAAAGAACATTTATTTCAGGTTTTGAATGCTGGCATTTTGGGAACATCTTAGTTTTGGTGGCTTTTTTGTCATGAGACAGCCTTGTCTTGAGAGAAAACAGCCATTCATCCATTTTCTATACCCACTTGATCTGTCGGTCAGGTCACAGGGGGCGGGGGGGAGGGGCTGGAGCCTATCCCAGCAGTCATCGGGCAATACGCAGGGTACACCCCAGACAGTTTGGCAGTCCATCACAGGGCCACACACACCACACTCATATCCTATCCTAAGGACAATTTTAGAGACATCAATTAACCTAACTTGCGTGCTTGCTTTTGGACAGTGGGAGGAAGCCGGAGTACCCAGAGAGAAGCCATGCATACATGGGGAGAACATGCAAACTCCATACAGAAAGGCCCCAGCTGGAAGTTGAACCTGGAATCTGCCTGCTGTGAGGTGACGGTGCTAACCACCACCCCACTGTGCAGCCCGTGAGAAAACATGTTTTCACAGTTCAGGACTAAACGCAGGACTATTCAAATGTGTAGGTCCTAATCCTAACCATCTTCATATAACCCCTAATATTAACATGGATGACCTCTAACGCTTCACAGGTTAGAGTGAATTAAAATAATAATAAACTATGATTAGGAGGGGAAAAGTGAAAGGACAATGGAAGCTGTTGTGCTGGACAAGAGTCCTGCAATCTTTTCTGTTAGAGTCTACAGATTTTTACCATTTGTCAAACTGCTCCTACTCCCTTATAAGTGTTTTTTCATAAGGTCAGGAGGTGTGAGTCGATGTCATCACTATATTACATGAACATCATCACAAGTCGACACATGATATAGTACTTGCGCAGCAAAAGCTGCCTCCCAATATAGACACAAGTCAGGAAAACTTAGCAATTGTGGAATTCTTTAGCCTTTTTTTTTGAGAGACTGTAATGTTTTCTTGGCCGGACCAGTTACAAATGTTGTCATAATATTGCATTGGTAAGGATGCTTGTTAGCTGAGTTTGATCAGGGGAATTTCAATAGTTAGTCTTCCACTGAATTTAAAGTGATTTTAGTGAAAAAGAAAATACTTTAAATCATTCAAATGTAGAATAGTCGATCCCTGTAAATGCTAAATTTGGAGTTTAAATGTTCATTTTTAAAGAAGCTCAATTCAGTCTCCTATAGAGGATTTATTAATGAGAGTATGTGGACGCACAACCTGCTACGATACCTCAAAGTGGGAGCACATTATAAAACTCCCATGATCCTACATATTTAGTTCATTGGTTCATTTTGATATCTGACTTGTTGTAGTATAAGCTGATGTTTAAAAAGAGTAAATATTCCATAAAATGTTGACAGAGAATATCTATAAATCTTTTCATAGATGGGTTAGGGTCCCATCAATTAGGATTTTATTGGGATTTTAGCTGAACAAACTGCTGTGTTGTTGGATTTTTCAGGGCTATAAAGGAAAACATCTTCTACAAGAATTAATTAAAACTTTTTTAGGTGACTGTGCCTGCTTTTGAATATACACAATTGATCCTTGCAAATTTAAAATATTCCTCTGTACAAAACAACAATTAGGAGCAGTTAAGTAAGTTTTCCCAGGACACTGGTACATTTTTTTAACCTTACTACCATTAGTTACCACAGCAACCTGCTACATATTTGATAAAATAGCTATCTGGTGCTGGAATGCACTGACCAGTCATTTTAGCTGGATGCTTGACAATAATCTGTGTGGTCTGACTGAGCATATTAGGCTTCATAAGGGAGGAAAATGGCTCTGAAAGAATGACAGGTATGATAAACTTTTCTCTAAATGTAGTCCAATTGGAATGCATGGCTAAATAAAACACAGATGAAGATGTTCTTACAGGTGACAAATAAAATAAACTGGTGAGAGTTTAGTGAATAAGAGGTTGTTTCCAGACGGTTTTGTATGAAACCATGGTTACTGTCACAGGCGCCGACACCAGAAATGCAGATGACTTTTTAAGATGATGAGTTCACATTTGCTTGAAGTGCTTTAACTCTGCGACTATAAAATATCAAGCAATCCTTAGAACTATGTCTCTCTGTGTGGTGATGCTCTGAAAAAACACAGACTTTCACAGTCCCCTTTCCTCAGAAGACTTCGTCACCATATCTTCCAGTATGCACACTCCTTGCCACTGTTCTGTTACACTTTACCATTACTGCTACCATTGGTGGTACAATTTTTAATGTTAATTCTACAAATAAAATAAACCCCTTTTACTACATAATTACTAATGGAAGCACTACTTGCTACTACTGCTAAAGTAAAGGCATCAATAAAAATTCAGTTCTGTTGATGCCTTTAGAGAAAATAATAAGATGCTTATGCATCTTTAAGAGGGTCTAAAAGATTAGTATATGTTTATGTATTTATTTCAGACCACCGCCATTTTTAGAAAAAAATCATTTCTAAGGCGTTACAAATGTTCAAAATAGACACTAACTGAAATTGTTATTGAAATTTAAAATAGAAACTATGTGCAAATCTATTGTTCTTAAATGTACAAGAAACATTTTTGACAACAGAATTAAGGGCTTTCTACCCATGTTTTTGTGTTGTGTGACCCAAGAACGGATCCAAGCAGGGCACAGTGCAAATCCGTGTGTGCTGTCTGTGTATCTGCCAGATCTGAACAACTGTGCCATTGCAACCTAGATCCTAAACCTGATGTGCATTTTTGATGGTTTTGGTGCCTAAATCTGACCAAGAAATTGGGTTGCCTAACCCTAAACACATAGTTGTAATGGCTAAAACAAAGGGAACAGTGACTGAAATTGAAAGAATGTTCATCTGTACACTTATGTATTTAAATTTTACAAATTGATCTCCGTGTGGTTGTTTGTCTTGCTTGTCTCTGTGTGGTCCTGTGATGGAGTGGCGACCTGTCCAGGGTGTACCCTGCCTCTCATCCGATGACCACTTGGATAGGCTCCGGCCCCCCCATGACCCAACAGTTGGATTAAGCAGGTATAGAAAATGGATGGATGGATGGAAATTGATCTCCAACTTGAGGTTTCTTTTTCTTATTCTACGATTCTCTCCTGCCTCTCCTCCAACTTCTTACCTCCACCATGCAAACAGTTCGTGAAGATATTAGCTTCTTTTGCTGTCATCTTGTAATGTACCACATTGGAATATCTCATGTGAGTCGTATTACAGAGTATGAGTACCACTTATATGATTATTTGGGTCTGAGATGTGTCAATAAAGTTGTGTTGGTTGAAGGACTTGTTGCATTGACAGGCTCCAAGTCTTTCACTCAGATATACTTCAGACAACATATATTATACTCTCGACTCCATTTTATATGCGACAGCTGCAGGTGCTTGTTACTTTGAAAATAATTCAATATTATGTATTATTATAATACAATATTATTATAATAAGAAATTATTTTTAAAATGCATATCATAGATGGACAACCCTCAACCTAGATAGATAGATAGATAGATAGATAGATAGATAGATAGATAGATAGATAGATAGATAGATAGATAGATAGATAGATAGATAGATAGATAGATAGATAGATAGATAGATAGATAGATAGATAGATAGATAGATAGATAGATAGATAGATAGATAGATAGATAGATTTTGGTAGCTTTGTTGCGGTGAGCATTCCAGTTAACCAGGTATGTCACATGAACGCTTTGAAAATGTAACAGTTGAATAAAGGACACACATTACAATGCAGCCCCTAATTTCATGAATGATGTTTGCCTGATCTCACATATCAAAGTGATTAAAAAGGTCTTGTTGATAATGTAGCTCCAGTTTCCATATGCGTTCCATCCAACCTCAGCAGGTTACATTTTATTATTAGCTTAAGTACGTTGACCATATGACAACACATTCTTTCTCTATGGTGACGTATGATATTTTCCAGATTTAAAGCAAATGTTCCTTAGCCTACACTCCTAATAATGGTACATTAACATACCCACTGCTGTGAGAATACTCCTACTGCTCTTTTACAATCTATATGTTTACTGAGAGTGTCAGTGTATAGATGACAAATTGATTATTCTGTTTTTACCAGCCAAAAAGACAGCACCATGCGTTAAAGTAAATTTAAGGTTCAGATAAGGGGAGCAGTCTGATTGCAAGTCACCCAGCCAACCTGTGTTCAGCGCCAGGACACACATGAAGAGGTTTTTCTTTACTGCTCCACTGCTAAACAGAAATCTTCAAACCTGTCTGTGTGGGACTTTCCACCGTGACTATAGCTACACTCATTAATCAGCCCCAAAAAGCAACGTCAAACCATATTTGTCACATTTTTATGATTCATTGCCCTTAGAGAGGAGGAGAAAAACTCTCCCCTGAAGCAGGGATTTCACCCACAACAAGCAATTCAAAGGCAATTTGTTGCTTTGTCATGTTAAGGTTGAACAGATAGTGACTGATTGCCTGTCAGAGTTTTTCTTTGCACAGAGTTCACTGGTGTGCAAGGCTTCAGAGGAGTTCAAACTGTTGTCATATGGTTGTGATGTATGATCCCAGAGATTATCCTCAGATTATCTATGATCAGATAACAGCAGCTCCTGCTGATCTTTCAGTTGTTGTAGATAGGCGATCAGGCAGCCTCAAAACACACAATGATCTGACCAAACTGTGAGGAATGACTACAGTAGACGAAAGATAGCAATGACAGTGATCTCTAAACAAGGAAAGCAATTACTTGCATCAGTTCCTCAATGCATCCAGATAAAATTCCACACTTAGAGTTATTAAAATTCTTACTTTATTATGTTGGAGAAATTACACAATTGCAGAGATAAAAAGTGAATCCAGTGTGTTAATCTCAAAGTTGAATTCTTGGTTGTCTTGCACACTGTTACTGTTACTGCCTCTTGGGGGCGCCAATTATATTTTTTATATTAAGACACTGAAAATGAATCCATCCATCCCTTTTCTATACCGTCAATCCATCAGTTGGATAGCGGGTGGGCTGGAGCCTATCCCAGCAGTCACTGAAAATTAATTTTATTCATAATTCTTGGTTTCCTGTCTTGTTTTATGCGCTTCCATTTTCATCCCCTTTAAACTGTTTTATCACTTTTACCTACGTATAGTTAGTCTCTGCGTTAGCCAGTGCTCAGGTGCTTGTAATTGGATTCATATTTTTCTGAGTGACCCTTAAGCAGCCAGTGGTCATGTGTACAAGTTTTTATCGATAACCAAAGATGTTATGCAAGGTTTGGTATTGTACCAATTCTAAGCGACTGTCATGTGCTGTTGTTTGCAGATGATACAATTTTGTAATGCAGTGCTGAACAAGCTAGTGAAACAGTGGAAAAAGGATAGCAATTATTTACGACCCCAACTCAATGGAAGCAGGGAAGCTGTGTAAAACATAAATAAAACAGAATATGATATTGTACAAATTTCATAAACCAATATCTAATTCACAATAGAACATAGAAAACATAGAAAATGTAAAAAGTGAAACATTTTACTATTTAATGAAAAGTATAAGATCATCTTTAAATTGATGGCTGCAACACTTTTCACAGTAAGTGGTACAAAAAATGACACATCTGGAAGAACATGTTGCATCTAATTAGGTTAATTGGGCAACAGGTCAGTTACATGATTGGGTATAGAAAGAGCTCCCCGGAGAAGCAGAGTCTCTCAGAAGTAAAGTGAGGCTGAGGTTCAGCAGCTGCTGAGCAATTCCAGTACAGTTCTACAACATGAAATTAACTTTGAATATTAGCTACATCATCTACAGTACATAATATTATTAAAAAAAATCAGGGCATCTGGAGACATCTCTGTGCACAAATGACATTTTCCGAAATGTTTCCTAGAGGTGCTGGTGAAAATCAATATTGGATGCCTGTGATCTTTGGGCTCTCTGGCAGCACAGTATCAAAGACAGCAATGATTCTGAAAAGAAAAGAAAATCACTGCATGGGCTCAGGAACACTTACAGAAATCACTCATACCGAATCTCAAAACTGACGGCTATTGGCTATTACTTTTTTTCAAGATATATAACATCCATTACCCAGATAATCACTATCCACACTAGAAGCCATTGTCTCCTGAATCAGAAATCAGCAGACGAGTGTGATAGTTTTGTAGATTAGTAAAACTTCAAATAAAGGATTTTTAAGCCCTGTATGGTGCCATTTGTCATTTTCAACATCATACTATGGCTGGAACATATTATTCAATGTAAGGTGAAAGGGTTTCTTGTAGGTAGTTGAATGGGCTACAGCTTATGCACAGATTTAGAGCGAGAAGGTTGTCTACTTATGAAAAGAGTCCATTTCAAATAGAGACATCCTTTATCGTGCTCCTATCAACAGAATGTATGTTGAAATACTTTCTCACAGATTCTTAGCCATAAATATAAGCATAACCATAACACTGTTTTTAAAAGTATCACTTGACAGTGTCAGAAAGGCATTGCAGATATGTGTGTGTGTGTGTGTGTGTCCACTCCTTCTGTCTGGAGGAGGAAAAATATTATATGGTGCCTTCATATATTTGTGACCCTTTATTTTGAATGTGGTCCTCTGCTGTGTTGTGTCTTTTCCCACAGATATTCTTGAACTAATAAATGTCTGGTTTATATTGAAGAAAGACTTTGAAGAGGATATACACTGTGTGACTTGCACCATGACAAGAAATATGTTCAGTTACTTACAAAATGTTTAAGTCTGGTTATTTTATCAGATTTTATGGATGAGAAAAGGGGTGAAATTATAAGTGGAATGCTTGAGAGGTGCCAAGAGGTTGTAAGAGAAAATGTGTTGGTCTTACACAGAGCTTATCCTGTTGGTGATAGTCTACTAATATCTGTCTGTTATCAGTCCAAGTAGAGTTTAGATGTTAAGTATTTGGAGGTAATGAAGCTTCATTCAGTTAATAAACTATAGAGATTAGAGTTTTTTTTAAAAATTTTTAGGTAAACTAATGTATCTAAACAGGTGAAAAAAATAGTAGCATTAAACCATGAAGTTTTCACTGGCTGGTGGTAAGATACTGAGAGACCAGGATGTTCTATCTACTAACTTGTGGACAATTGCCAGTTACTTCTTATAGCGTGGATGATGTGAATTATTATTTCACTCCTCTCAACTCACCTGCGTTTAGTCAGTCATGAAAGAATCCTCAGCTGCTGCAGAGGCGGAAAGACAATGATCGGTCTGTCACCCAGCGAGGAGGTGGGTGGAGATGTCTGCTGGGCTGAGACCTTGATCTATGCTGAGACTGATCATCAGCTTTTGATGGTTTAGCTACTAGAGCATGATAAAGTTAATAACTAAACCTGACCTGAACTCAACCAGACCAAGCTCAGAAAAAAGTCAAATTAAAGGTCAACCTGTAGTGGTGCAGTACTAAATCCTAAACTCAATATTTAAGCTTAATGTGCAAGCATCATTTATTTTGAACAGAGACACATAGCTGTAAAAAGAAGGTACAATTTTCTTGTACTGCAAGGTAATTAATTACAAATTAGATAAAAGTGAAAGCCGTTTAAGTTAGTGTATATTGTGAATAATTTCATTAATTCACAAGTGATTTGGACAGTTAATGTGCAGTGGCACCTGAGGACTCAAAGGTCGCATACATCCAACAGTGCATTCTGTCCTTGGCTTTTACACACTGATATTTTAATTTTATGTATCTAAGATACTAAAAGACCAAAGTTTGGCACAACATGGTGAGAAACCACCCATCCTTTCTTTAAATGTTTGGGCTGTATGTAGTCAGAAAACAGCTAATATATGGTAGCCTACATAATATGTAGGTTATTCTGTTGCTTTCAAGACATAGTATTACTGATCAAAACATACCTTTTTCAGACTATTAATTAAAAACTGACTAACTTCACAGCCTACAATCTGTGTAGTCTGATTAGTGCCCCATCGCACTGTTTCCTATTGGTGCTGGCACTTGACATGAGTCGCACAATGCACCGCAGCAGCGCACCGCCAGTGTGTTCATGGCCTTAAGCCTTGAGTGGATGTTCATTTATATCCAATACTGACGCCCTTTACCTGTCACCAATTAACCCTATAGGCGCCAGAGTTTTTTTTAATAAAATCCTTGATTTTGACAAATGAATTTCAAAAGGCTGTATCTTAAAACTGATAAGAGATAGAGACTTTCTGTAAATTAGAGAAATGTGAAGGATGATCTAACTGTAATATTTTTTCGAGAATAGTGTTACTTGTATATTCTACAAACGTTTAAAAATGCTACTGCATTTGAAAATATTCCAAGTTTTCTGGAAATAGAGTTTGTAGAAAAGCAAGGGTGTGTACACGTGTGTCTGCATTTTGCTCTAAACATACGATAACTTTCTTTAAAATGTTCATTTCTCTCTTCCTTTCAGGTGACGTCTTCGCACTGTCCCCTGTATTTTTCTACATGTATTTAAAGTGTCAGTAACAAGTGTTTGACTGACTACAGACATTATCTGATGTCACAATAGTTATTTGACTTGGCTACGCTCTGACAAAAATATGCAAAGTGGGGAAATGATATAGTCATCAGTGTTAATAAAAACAGAGCCAGTGATAGCAATGATATTTTGATATGATTTGATTTGCTCTGATCAAGCAGAGCAGCCTTTGATGTGTGATTAGGTAAATGACAAGAGTGGTGTGAGAGGATTTTAGCAGAAGATTAAGACATAAAACAAATAGAAAGCAGATTAAAAGCCACAGCGTAATTGACTGTGTTATGGTACAAAGTGTACCAGCTGGACGGACAGCACTACAAGTCTTAGCAGGTACGAGGCAGAGGAAGTCAGATGCAGAGACAACAATTGTGATAATTTTTTTTTTTTTTTACTAGAATTGCTACAGGTATAGTAGTACATATGATACTTGTTCTGTTGCTACCACGATTTTCACTGATACTGTTGAAAAAATGTCTTCGTAAAAGTATTACAGCTGTATCCCAAACATCATTACATCTAAAACTATTTCAAAACAGAATAAATTCGAGGGGAGAAAAAAACATTGGAAGGAAAGGAGGGGAGAAACAGAAATGAAAAGAGAATGAGACATAAACAGTATGATGTGCAGTTTAGCATAGCTCAGTCATGTTCTCATGCAGCACGGTTACATCAGACTATGCCAAGTTGAGGCTCATGCCTTATGTAACAGCTGGGTGGTGGAGTGCCGAGTCCTGCTCTGAGTCAAACCCGCCTTTGTTTAATAAAGCACACTCCAATCTGGGATGTGTGAATACTCATATTCTGATGGAATCGCACGTCATCAGGTAAACCTCTGGCCCCCAAAATGTTTTGACTGATTCCAAGGTTACTGATGTATTTCAGTGAAAGAATGCTGCGATTCAAAGTTAATATTAATGAGGTTGTCATGAGATTTTGTTAGTTAGATCTTTCTTTTCAAAAATCGTAATTCAACTGTCCAGCACCAGACCCGGAAAGTATCACAGGTATGATAAAAGCATTATATTGTTGCCCATTTTGTGTTTGATCGACATTTAGGCTCTGCAGTAAGGTTTTCCCTCACCTAATGCCACTTGTGAATATGTTTACAATGGTTTACTGCTGTAAACATTAGGGGAACACACATAACAAACTAAAGAGGCATTTCTTTTTTCTGAAACTGTTACAAAGTTCTGTAATGGACTGGCAACCTGTCCAGTGTGCACCCCACCTCTTTCCCTATGGCAGCTGGGATTGGTTACACCCATTTTCGCCATCTAAAACAACTTAAACCTTAAAACTTTCATAGCGGTTGAACTTAATGTTATAGCAGATGTCACTTTTTCAGCAGGCAGAAAATTGGACTGTGGACTGCATTGCAACACAGGTATTCTTTAGTTGAGAAAAATGTGACAGGGCAAATGTTTGATGTAAAAATTGACGGCATGCGAACACCTACAATTTAGCTTTCACTCAAACCGCAAAGAAAAATAGTTGTTTGTGTTATTTTAGGTGATCAAGATGAACTAATTTGGGGGCTCTGTTCTGAGCAGCAGTTAGCTTGGTTCACCATTCAAGCATCCAGCCTGGCTGTCTGAACTGAGAGCTCTCTGTCTACTACAGGTAAGACACTAACAACATGTAAACTCTCAACTCAATAAAGCACACAACCCCACTTAAGAAAAAAAGATAAGGCAGCAGAAATCAGTTGACGTTCTGAGATTGTTACATCAATGAAAGATATGTTTTTAACCAGTCACCCGAACATACATGAATAAAAACAAAGAGAAAATTAAATTAGGTCAAAACTACCAGATGAAATAAGAGCCATGTGTTGGTTGTAATCCTCAACTCGGAGCACCCACTGACCACTTACTCCTGATACTTTGGTTCTTTGAGCAAGTACACAGCTCTCGAACCCCCACACTGCTCTGTTAGGTCTTCACAAAATGAATCCATAGTGTGTAGTAACTCCAGTAATTATACGCACATACAGTTCATAACAACCATAGTATGAGATTGTTAACTTGGCCCTTTAACCCACCAAATATAAATGAGTTAGTGTGTTGCTGGGTCTGTGGTTGTGCCTCATTTAATCTTTTCTCTTTAAAAAAATCAATCCAGTTTTTTAAGTTTTCATTATTCTTCTGCAATTTCAGTGAACAGCCCAAGTTCTGTACACTCAGATTTCCAGAGGGGTGCATATCGTTGATGAATTCAGAACAGTTGGATAATCTGAGACTATTGTATTGTAGTAGGTCTATTTTAATTATTCCAGAGGTAGGGAACCTAACATATTTGTTGTGGTGGACGAGAAAGGTGGAAAAACTAATTTAATGTGACAATCTAGTGTCACATTAAGAGCACTGCATACTGTTACAGCAGAAGCTAATCTGTCCAGTGGTAAAATCTAAAAAAATAAAAAAAAGACTAATATGGTAAGAGAGCAACAGCTTGTCTTTGAACTCCCTTTTTCAGCATGTGTTATTGCTAAAAGCATTTACATTTTTTATGACATCAAGTTTTGCATTGTGGGATTACCGGCAAGACTGGAACGCATCACTGAAGCCATCAGGTGGCTTGGCTGCAGCTATCTGTTTAAGAAACTGTGTGGTCTCATCCTGAGAATGTGACTGAACATATTAGGCTTCATAAGGGAGGGAAATGGTTCTGAAAGTATGACAGGTATGATAAAGCTTTCTCAAAATGTGGCCTAGTTGGAATGTGAAGCTAAATAAAACACAGGACAAACTCAGTTGCTACAGGTTTAAAATAGAATAAACAATCTCTGAAATGTCATAGATCTATTTTAAGAAAGTTAAAAATCCAATATAGAATCTGGGAAATAGAAAATTGTCAACTCCATAAAATGCTAATAATTTATTTATGTCACTTTTTTCCATGATTAAATTCATGCATTTAGCATGGCAAGCCAAAGCTTATGCTCGAACCCTGTAATCACACCGATTACAACCTGACAAGGTGTATGTGACAACATGAAACTATGTTGATAAAGAGAGGACTGCCTTTGAGCTTGTAAACCATACCTTCAGGTCTTATGTGGCTAAGAACTTCACTTTAATTTGCAATATCTCCTTTTTTCACTTTTAGAAGGTTAAAATCTTCCTCTGCTGAAGATGAATGTCATCCAGAAGTCCTGTTTGAGATTTGTGCATTTGTGTTCTTAGAATAAACATTGGGTGGTAGAAAAAAAACTGCAGTTGTAAGAATGCTCACCTAAAAGCATTGAGGCTTTATCGTGGCTTTTGACAGGCATAGAAACTTAAAAAAAGAATTCTGGGCTTAACTGACTGCGATCAATCGTGCAGTGAAATGTCATTTAACATGCTCTTTTTTGTTTCTTTTGTTTCTTTAGAGCAGAAACTTGTTCTTATTCTAACGACTCTCATTCTAAAGAATTGAATGGAAAAAGTACTTTATTTATCCTCAAGGAAAGTACATAACAAAATAAAATTTTCCAGACTTTTTATTTTGGATTGTTCCAAAAAGAAAAGAAAATTCTCATATGCTCATTTAAATATGTTTTATGTTAGAGAGTCCTTTTCAAAAGATTTTGCACAGTTGCACTGGACAGTTTTTTACGCAGCTTTGTACTTTTACAATTTTGTTCTTTGTTCAGTTTTCTTTTTTCTTTTGTCATATATATCAATGTACATATGGTTTGCTGAGTCTTTTTCTTTTCATTTGGTTTAGTTATAGTCTAACGTTGGTGCTTTCTAATTAAAACACTTTTCAGGCTTTTTGCTCATTGATGCAGTGGTCAGATTCCTTAACACACTAGCAAACAGTAGCTTTTGTACTCACTGTGCTGGATCACTGAGCACAGAGAGGGAGGTAGAACGTGTTATTCTCTTCTCTCCCCAGTTTGTCTTTTAGCCTGTGTGGCATTCTCCTCGCTACCTCATGTATGGAACCTTTTCAGAGGCAAGCTTCCCTTTGCCTTTGGAAAAGGACACAGAGTTGTTTTGCATATTGCTCATTTTCCTCCACATTCCTTTCACTGTGCTTTGTGCTGTATGAGAGACACAGAATAGTAATGATTTTAAAATAAATCTATATGAAAAGTTCAGTTTCAGTTCACTGTAAAGCTTACAAACCTTGTTTATTTTTTATTTAGTGAACAAAATTGCAATAAAAACATTTGGCCTTATTTTGCTTATACAAACGTTGTTCTAAAATTGCAGTCTCATTTGTGAGGAAACATAAAAGCAATTAAACAAGAACTAATCCTCAATATGTGTCATAAAACAAAAAAAACCCCTCAAGGTTCACTATATGGATAGCATATCTATATAACTAACTGGATGTTTCAGCTGCATTAGGATTAGGATTTAAAAGATTCTGTAAATTAATATTGCACCTAATTAAAACAATTTGTTATATATTGTAGAAGAGTACTTTTCTCAACATTTACAAAAATATATCAAATATATCAATAAACAGGAACATTTTTTCTTATAAAACTTGCGTGCAGTTCTGTTAGTTCATTATAAAATAATTTAAGTTCTGTTTGTAAGATTAACAGATAATAATGTAAATGAAGAGTAAAAGGAAGATTATGAAGAGATGCTGTCTGTACTCTGCACAAAGTCTTTCAGTCTACCAGGTCTTTGTCTACCGATGCTATTCCCAGATGAGATATGATATGCATGACATCGTACACATAAAGCACTTTGGATGTAACAGCAGGCAGTGCTTTTAATTACTCATGTATTCAGGACACAATTTCAATACTAACATATGACAATGTATTACAAAAATGTTTTTTGTCACTTCCTCATTGTTAAAAAAAGATCTTGGTTAGTTCTAAAATAGATAGATTTTTGCAATGTGACTGTCACCCTCATTGGTGTCATTTTGCTGGTTGGCTTGTCTACATGTAACACAACACATTACAGCCACACTTTGTCACTTTCTGGTTTGGTTTTGCCAATAACCTCTCTTGGTAACGACTGAGATAAACACGACTGCAGCTTGGACCTTCATGGACACCATTTTTACAGTTCACATGCTGTTTCTCTGACAACCACTAGAGTTCGCAAACGTAATTACAGGCCATTTTGACTGGCATGAACAAACTCCCCATGGAGATGTATATGGGCAGAGAACAGTCTCATTTCCTTGAGAGGGGAGTGGGGGCAGTGGAGTAAGTCAGAGGGCTATCCAGATTTGCAGTGTGAGACTGATTTTCACTCCATTTCAACTGCTGGTTCTACTTCTTATGTGTGAGACATTCATACAGCATTTTTTAAAAGTATACTTTATATTAGTGCTTTTTGTTATGTTTTTTGTGCATTTTAAATACTATTTTTCTCCTATTTCCTTTTCAGTAATGCAACATCTGATTCAACCCAGAAGTGGGACATTGGAACTCAAAATCGTCACTTTCCACTTTTCCTCATCATAGAACAGATAATTCAGAGTTGCCACTGAATGCAGCAAACTATAGGAAGGACAACACAGACTTTGGTCATTTATGGTTATGGTTTATAGTAAATTTATGATTCACTTAGAATCTATGTGAAGATGTACTTCCTGCCAATGAAGCATGTTTGTGTGTGACAGCAATTTGAACTGATCATTGTGTAGCCACATACTGTCAGTGGCTGGTGTGTACTTACCCTCTGCTGAGAGCTTGTGGATAAAGAAGGAAGAAACAAGGGAATTACCAGCAGAGGGCTGTGTCTTTGTGCACTTGTGCACTTGCATACACCAATACTCAACTCTAGTGGCTCATAAGAAAGTGCTGACAAGGTTTACTTTGCTATTAGTCGGCTTGTTGTCTTTTTATGAATGATCTGCATTGCTACATATCTTTTAAATAATAGACACTGTGAGCATATTTACCAAACTGGCATGCAAGGTTCAGACTTACACATGGCTTTGGAGTAGAATATCTACCTCAAAGACAAAAGGACATCTGTTTGCCAAATGGCAAAGTACATATCCTGATTAGTTGACTTAGATGATAGATCTCACTGGACACCTTTTGTTGGAGTGGCTGTTCCTAAGTGTCTTTAGAAAAGACACTGGACCTGAGTTTGCTCCCGATTGAAAGCCAGTACCTTGCATTACAGCCCTGCTGCCCTTGGTCTGCAAGTGTGTGCATGTGTAAATAGGTGATTGAGAAAAACAATCGTAAAATGCTTTTTAGACAAACTAAAGTTAAATGCTGCAATATAGTTGTGGACCACATACCATTCACAGCTTGGGATTGCAGTGTGTCCTCACATCTTAAGATTAGTGTTTTCTTTTACAATAAAACTTGCTGCATCAATGTCCACCACAGGTCAGACCCCAGAGTGATTCTTCCATCAACTTGTATGTTGAGTGGAAACCCTCTAATCTTGTTAGTCACGGATTAGAAAAGGCTTCAGAGTCTTGATTCCAGCTTTAGTTAATTTGGTGACCTTATCACTGCATGCATTTATTCAGTGGACACTGTGTCTCCAGGGCAGTTTCTGATTAGCTGAGAATATGTGGAACATGGTGGTGAACGCCCTCTTGTTTTGTCTCACAACATCATCCACCTCCCTCTTTAATTTGGGTCAGACGGGATCTGAAGGAAAGTTGAGCATATGTGCCGGTCGTCAGCGATGTCAAACGATGCGTATGTTTAATGTCACTGTCAAATAGTCAGGAACTACCCAGTGCCTTGTTTCAACTGCACACAGACATATATTAAGAGAATATGTTTTTTTTTTAGAAAGTGGAAGGTTCACAGAAGTTTGTTTCACCAAATTGTCTGTTAAACAAAACGAGTTGGTCTCTTGGAGTGATAGTATATCCTGACAAACTGATACTTACCCTCAGGGCTTTGTGGGCTACAGAGGATTCAGAATCGGTCCAGTAACTACAAATAACTCCCAGGGAACAAGCATGTAACTACAACAACATGATGATGGTATTATAATGTATCCTGCAGGCAGTGTTAGAACACAGTTTCTAATGAGCACAACTTTCTGAAATAATTAGACAAGTTTATTATTTTTGACAGGACCATTAGCCCAATCAGAGTTATCTGCCAGCTGTCTTGTAGTCTGGTAAAACTGATCAATCGCATCTCTTTTTCTTTGTGTTGTTGGTTTTAGTTTCAGAGCCTCCATGTGAGATGTTGCAGTTAGTAAGCATTTGTTTCTGTTAAAAAAAATGTATCTGTGCCCACTGTTGTTGACCCTCATTGGAAATGAGTGTGTGCACCAGGGTGTTGTGTACTAATAAATGCTGATTGGAGTCAGAACTGGAAATAACTGTGACTATTGCAAAGTAATTTGATGCAGACTAAACACTTTTCTGTACCACTTGAAATGTTCGCGGGTGTTAAGGGTTTTTTGACCAGTGAAAAAAGGGCTCTAGTTTGATAACTGGCATTATGAGCGTGACAGTAGCAATCGTTTGTCAGGATTCATGTAATTACTTTTTGGTGGGAGCTTTAAACAGCAACACACATAACTGCAATTATTTTATGTAGAAGTGTCACCAAAAAGAGTTAAACACATAACCTTGGTAGTGTTGTGCTCCCTCCTCTTTGAGTCTTTCATGACATACAGTTTACGATAGCTTCTCAGGCCATAAGAATCTAATATAGATCCCATTTGACTGGTTATCTGGTGTGAAAATGTGTTCGGCCTCCATGGCTACACCTTTCCAACTTGAACAGACATCGGTTGACAGATGTTTCTTATGTTTTGAAAACCTGTTAATATTATAATGACTGGCAACTTATGACATAAAATAAACTTTCAGATCTACATCACTCCTACATGTGCTACTTTCCTGGCTGTTTGATACAAATGAAAAACACTCACATGTTCACAAATGTATACCATCACACATGCATACCTTTGCAGCCTCTTTTTACTCCTTTTCCTCCCGAAGCACACAGACTATGATTGATTGCTGGGAAACAGTGGTAATGTTGCTGCACAGGAATGCCCATTACAAGAGTCTCACACCCCTACGAAATTACAACACACCGGTGAGTCGAAGCGTCACAGAAAGACTTGAAAAACGTCCGGAATCTACATTAATTCATGTTTAAAAGCACTGGGAGGACTTGTTGTTCACTGTTTAGAGAGAGATCTTCCACAATCAGCTGCATCTGTTTTTCACCACTGCACTTCAGTCAATTCTTCTGCTCTCTACTGCTCTTTGCCGAGTCCATTTACAGGCAGCAAAGCAAACATTGTCTCTTTTACGAACAAGCTTTTAAGCCTCCGCTGTGGGCCTGTCTGTCTCATAAAGGTTGATGGCTCTTCAAGGACTGCATGGTCACATGAGAAAAACCTGGACTGCTGTGCTGCAGTGTAATCAGCAGCGGTGTAGCAGACAACCAAGCTCCTGCGCTAAATTTACCCACCATTTTATTTGTTAATTATATGTCCCTTGGGTTTTCTTTCCTCTAATTTGCACAATCTGTTATTATTCTCTCTTCTACATCTGCAAATAAACAAACTAAGCTGATCTGTGATGAATGGTAATGCCCTGAGCTTTGTCAATAATCCCTCTGTCTGGTGTTAATTAGCAAAAAGGGGCTGAGGTTGACCATGACGTGATACTTGGTCTGATGTCATGGAGTCCAGCGACCTCGCAGGTCAGACGCCACATTGCACTCCACGGCTTTGTTGCTCAGAAATACTGAGTCATTTGTTATGATCCTTGGGTGGCATTGGATATCAGCTTTCCAAGTGCCCAGCAAATGTTTGATCTTTGGAAGAGCTATGTAGATGTTTTAGCATTACCCTTCCCTTGGCTCTGCCAATGTGCAGCAGGATGATCCCCAAAACAGACAGCTGATTTCTTTTCCCATCTGAGGGAGGAACAACAGGGCAGCCGTAGTCACAACAGAACTGGGAAAAAGCTCCTCATTGTCTTTTAGTGTTTAATTAAAAGACTGTTTTAATCTAAATTTACAAAGTCATTAAAAGAGTGTTTTATTTGTTTATTTCCAACACAGTTGCTCAGAGCCCAGGAGCCTAATTTGCCAACTACGCAAGCCCAGCTTATTTCTTGTTGTTCAGCACAAAACATACTGGTGTATACAGACAAATCTACTTACTTAAGCGAGGAAGAGTCACTAAAGCCTAACATGAAGGCAAAGTACAATAATAAGTAAAACTATTTAGACGAACCTAAGAACAATCTATCAAAAAAAATTGAATAAAAATAAGTGGTTATAAATTGATAATAATACAAAAACAAAGGCTAAAATAAGATAAAAAGATACTAACTGCTTGTGTTGCTCATTAATGAAATAAAGAAAATATCATTTAATTTCATCATTTAAGATTGACGGATTATCTGAACCTTTCAAATAACTAACCAATAGAAACTGATAATATATGTTTTTAAAACAACAAAAACAAACTGCCATTGGACGAGAGACAGGGTACACCCTGGACAGGTCGCCAGGCCATCAATAAGTACAATCACACTCACTCTTAGAATCAATTTAGAATCCCACATTAACCTAACATGCATGTTTTTGGATCGTTAGAGGAAGCCTGAGTACCCAGAAACAACCGACACATGCATATGGAGAACATGCAAACTCCACACAGAAAGGCTTCAGCCAGGATACCAGGGACTTTCTTGCTCTGAGGTGACAGAGTTCACCACTACACCACTGGTGCAGCCATGGTCCTAAACCTAACCATGTAATTTCCGTGCCTAAAACTAAATAGGAAATGATCATGTCTTGTGGAGAGTGAAACAAAAAGCAAACAACAAACAAGGAAGTGAAAAGATATCTTTTAGCACCTGATAGTGTCACAGCCAGTTCACCACAGTGTTGACACCAAAGGACAATTGAAGTGGATGTAGCTGAGGAAGAGGCCAAATGTCAAAGCATACTTGGGAAGAACGTTAATCCCCATGTCGCCTACTGTGTCCATCAATGTATGAATGTGTGTGAATGGGTAGAAGAAAGCACTGTGTAGCCTGTATGGACTAAGACATGCTGCATGAGCGTGTGAGTGAATGTGGCATGTAGTGTTAAAGTGTTTGAGTGGTCAGTCTAGACTAGAAAAGTGCTATACAAGTACAGTCCATTTACCATTTTACAATTCATGCTTATTGAATTATGTAAACGTGGACTTTCTTTGGACTTTATACTACCTTAACTGATCGAGGGGACTTGTGTGTCCACCACAACAAAGTTTGTAAGTGACTGCTTCTGTGGTGCCACATTTTCAAACAACTTTGTTTTAAACATCATTTCAACACTTTATATTTTAGAATCACAATGTTAAAGAAGACATGACGATGCATTTATGAGAGCAGGTTGAAGTGACCATTAACTGTTTACATCAACTAAGTACCAGGAAAAGAGGACACTACATAAATGAGGAGCTTGTATGAAGTGTCATTTCACAATCTTGTTAATTGTTACATTAAAAGATCAACTATGTCATATCTTTCTATCAAAGAAAGATTCTGTTGTTAAGAATTCTTTGTATGTCTAAAACACACACTTTCAGGTACACATTCCTTTATGAGTGTGTATCTTTAGCCCCCCCATCTGCACACCCTTTGGATTCAGTTGCCTCTTGTTGAACCACAAAAGCCCCGCGACTCTGCCAACGAGCCAGCACATACCTGCTTGCAAGCTATTTGCCACATTTTTTTTATTCAGGTGTCTGCAATGACAGCACCACTGTCTCTACTGGCAGCTCAACTTTAACGCATGTCAAGAAGCAAGCATGAGCTTGTGCAAGGCACCTGATCAGCGTACCAGTCAACTGGTGTGTCAGTTGCACAGAAAAGGATAAGAATAATATGAATGAGCAGAAAGGTTGTGTCAGCTTGCCATGTAGGAGTAAGTTTACACGTTAGACAAGATGACTTACTGAAACATTGCTTAGGCATTTGACACTTATTCACTTGGACATTTGAACTGTCTGTGTCAAAGACCATTTGTACTGTCATATAGCAATACATAAACAGAGAACCAGTTGTCAAGCATTTGCCAGCTCATATTCGGTTTCAGTTGATATGTTTTACCAAGATAAAGTGCTTAAAAAGCAGACATAATAAACTACTTGGAAGCACTTTATCTAAATCGTAAGTGCCATGAAGCAGCTGTGAGGTCATTTTTTTATATTCAAAATTGCTTTTCTGTATAAAATCTTGACAGGACTGGTGTGGCTTGAGTTTTAGAAAGAGTTAGTTTGAATGCTCTACATTAGATTAAATAAAAACTGCTCAACAGCATAAACCATGATCTGCCTTCTCCATCACCTTTTCCTACAAATTATCTCTGATTAGACAGTAGAACTTCCAATTAATCACATATGTATTTCTTTGGACTGTGCATGTTTTCTGGTTCCTTCAAACCAGGAACGCTCTGACTGACAGTGGTGACAGTAGTAACAGTGCTTGAGGCCGTTTGGACTTACTTAATACAAGTGCAATGCCTGTTCAGTTGAAAAGAAGACAGCTATAAACAAAGGTAAAAGCAGGTTTTGCGAGGTGGGAGATATTATCTCGCGAGGTTGAGTTACAGGCTGAATTCATTGAGCGACAGTAGAAGTAAGGACTATTTCTTCACAGTTTCAGTGAAAACTGCACTTTATTTTTCTGTTTGATGGTTTAAGGAACGAGTTTGCATGTTCTCCCCGTGTATGCGTGGGTTCTCTCTGGGTACTCCGGCTTCCTCCCACCGTCCAAAAACATTCATGTTAGGTTAATTGGTGACTTTAAAATTGTCCTTAGCAGTGAGTGTGAGAGTGCATGGTTGTTTGCCTCATTTGTCTCTGTGTGGCCCTGCGATGGACTGGTGACCTGTCCAGTGTGTACCCCGCCTCTCACCCGATGACCGCTGGGATAGGCTCCAGCCCCCCCCAACCCGACCGATGTATTAAGCTTGTATAGGAAATGTCACTGGATGGATGGTTTAAGGAACACCAACAATACTGCAATACTTAGAAAAACAGACAAATCTTTTCACTAATACTAAAGGGTCTGTATAACTTATACTGATCAGCCACAACATTAACACCACTGAAGTGGGGAACATGTTGTTATAATGCATTGTTCTAGGGAAAATTAAATCTTAGCGTTTATATGGATGTTATTTTGACATTTGCAAACAGTTTCACAGATCAGTCATGTGACCACTGGCAACAGTTGCTGTTCCACCTTGCGTTCACATAGGCAACCGTCTCCGTTCTCAGCGTAACTGGATTCCACAAGTGGACACATCTGATCAATCTTACCAGATGCTGCTGCTAGATTTACAGGATGTAAGCAGAAGCACTCTGGAACACTGATAAACATGGGTGAACACAAGAGGTTGTTAGCATTTTGTTGATTTTAAGATCACAACAGAAAAACTGACAGTATTTTAGACGGTATGTGATGCCCCTAAACCAAGCACGGTGCTAGAAATTGATGATACAAAACAAAGAAACATCAAATGTAAGCTTACACACTCTCTACCGGTCACCAACAGATTGTAGCTTGTGAAGGCGTATCGTTGATTTCTGAGGACGAGCACAACCGACGCACCAAACAAATGCAGGATGCGTAAGGAAGCCATGATAAACACGCTTACGCGTAGATCACAGCACCTGAAATTTGAGCTTACAGTTGCAGTGTCCTCCAGCAGGACAGCAGTGGGACCTAATAAAAATTACTTTGAAATGACTCAAAGAACACAAGAATAAGTCTGAGGTGTTCACCCAAGCTCCAAACTCTCCAGATACCAATCGGATTGGATTTGATGGCATCTGTGGGAAGCAAGCTAATTCACAAAGAGACCACCCCACAACCCACAGCGCCCAGAAGATTTATAACTAATGCCCTTATACCAGACACTCCAGGACACCCTCAGATGTTCTTTGTCTATCCTGGGCACTCAAAGCCCTTTTGGCCCCATGAGGAGGACCTACTCAATGTTAGGTGGGTGGCCATAATGTTATGACTGATTGGTGTATAGGCACAGTATAAAAAACTCTTTCATTATTAGGCTTACTGTTGATCCTTTTAAAGTAGTGATTGAAAAAGTTTATACTAGTGGTACTGCCCCCACTGCAAATATTTTTGCATTTAAAGTTCCAGTGTTTAACAGTTAGAGATGTCTTTTGGCAAATGTACATTGTGGTTTTCAGAACACTGTTTTCGTAGATATAGATTTATAGGAAAATAGGAGTCATTGTATTTTTATTTCCTTTGACCCATGAGTTTATATCCAAAAATGCAACACTTTTTGCCTCAACTTCAGCCATGTTGCACCACCTGGTCACGGCAGCAGCCAAGAAGGGACAAACCAAATACTGACTCTTGAATGTATTTTGTATAGTTTTCAGTCATTGTAGTTCCTCCTACATGCTTGGAAGGTAAAAGGTGAGGATTGGGGAATTCATTTGGTGGCATTGTGCAGTTTGTAAAAGTAGATGTCATTAAACCTGAAACTTTTTTTAAACAGCAAAACTCTTTGTTATGAGCAGTTGATTAAGCGACAGTAAAAGGATTAAATAAATAAAGCCGGAATTAATTCTGAGGAAGCAAAGGTAACATGGACATGGCTGTTTAGAAAAGGAGACAAAGACAGGACAGCTGACGGTGAAGCATCTGAGTAAACATCACAGCAATAGGTGGCATCACCCAAACTATTCAAATTGAACACTTCCTGCTATAAAAGCTTTTTGCCAAAGTTTATAAACAAGCTCATCTCCACAACTTCATCCTGGCACTAAGCTCACTTGGGTCTGAAAAAGTCTGGATGGAAAGTACAAAACATACAATGAAATAAAATGAAAAGCATTTTCAAACCATACACACATCCATCTGAGGGTCAATCTGAGGCATTAAGATAGCTTTGAATTAGTCATGTGTGACAATGTTAAAACTTTTTTTTTGTGATAAAGCAGTACCTAACTTGCATTATGCTTAATTAGCATATTCAGTTTTGTTTGAGAATGAGTTCCTTCCTTCCTGTTAATGTGTGTTGACCTGCAGACTAAGGCAAAGTTGAAATCATAGGTACAATCTTGTGTTTGTCTTCTCATCATTTCAGTCTGGACGGAATCTCCAACATGTTTTGTCACGTTTGTTCAGCTCAGACATGGACTGCATTAGCTGTTTCTGCAAGCTAACACAAACTTTGGACATCAAAGAGTACCGCTAGGACATTAGATTTACCATCATCCAAACAAATGGTAAGAGTTTCTATTTCTCATTGATGAGCGTGGAAGCTAGTGCAGGATCACTATAGAAATATGTTAATATTTTCCTTTCCAGATGTCAAATATTTTATCTATCCCCACCTATTTTTGATTTGGCAGTATGGTGTCGGTTTTGCACATCAAAGATAAATGAAAGCACATTATAGTTGACGGGCTTGTGCATTTTTGGGTCAACCTCTTTCAGAAAACAACCTTTACACAATGATGCAGTGAGAGATGAGTGTTAAGGTAGCAATGATGGATCAATATTAGGCAAGTTAGAACTGTTATCAGTCTGGATGGGGGCCTATATTAATTACCAATCCTCAGAGATGTGAGGAGAATTGATAATATACTTTTATAGTTTTATAAACAAACAAAATGACTGAAAAAGCCTGTAAAATTAAAATGGGCAGGAGCATTTTGACTGTTAGGTCGAACAAATATTATTTCATAATGTTGTTCTGGTAACAGATTGTTTACTTCAGTGTTTAAAAAATGAGACAAATCACATCTCAGTCTGGACATCCTGGGAAATAATTTATTACCAACATTCTCCTATCATCACCTCTTTATACGCTGTTTGGCCACAACAACACTTAACACTGGTTGATGACCTCTGGAATTTTAGTATGATTTGTATATTTAAGTTGTGCATCATATTTACCGCTCTGTTTGTGAAATATAAATCAAGCTAAAAGACTTAAAAGCTTGGGTCTAAATTTAGCCAGACATATACATGGCTAAAGGGGGGCTATTACAAGATGCAATGAAATCAGATCTAGTGCAAACTGAGCCATTTTCATCCAAGTTATAACAGCAGATATCTAAAGAAGTATGAATTATTATTATTATTAAGTATTTTAGACTAAGACATTTTAAAAATCATAGAATGATCTCATACTTTTCATCTCCCATCTTGTTTGGGAAAAAGAAGGTGATATACATGATGATTTATACCCCCCCACTGCAGCTCCACCAATTAGTGTAGTGTACTTTTACAAGTGTGTGGGGCTCACAGACACTCGTAGATCATACTGACTCAAGTGGGAGCTGTTTGGCCTGGAGGGCCATGAATGAATTATAACAGTTTCCAGCTCTTACATGGAGGGCCCCCATGTTCTGGGGCTGAATCAAGTTCCTATACTGCCAAACCCTCCATCTTAACAAATCACCTCACCCTCACCCCATAACCCATATATTTATGCAATCAAGCTGTGAATGAGATGACACCTTTGATAGTTTGCATGTATTATTTAAACTAAACGTTCAACCAAATAATGACGCTGGATTAAAAGTCAGGAGATCAAGTTTTCATAGTTTTCTCAGTTCAAACGTGTTGATCCATCAAGTAAATGTGAAAGAATTTCACTGAAAAAGTAAAAACACTTTATGTCCTGTATCTGACCTCAAAGATGCCAGGTGTATACCATCTTCTGAAAGAGGCTGCCTTTGTGTGTCTCTGTGCAGTGTGTGTGAACCTTGTTAAAGAGAAATATGAACCCTTCGTAGCGTATTGCATTGAATATCTCGTACAGGAGGAAGTAAAAGAAAACTGTGCGCTTTAGGTAGTTTATGTCTTTCAACTTCAATGCACAACCTTGAAAAGTATTCTCACATTTACAAATTGATTTATAGTTGTTGGACGATATATCCTTTTTCAAGCAGTGTCTCCATTTCTAAAAACTCAAACTGACATCTTGTGAGTGACTTTACAGCATGACCTCCACATTAAGGAGGGATTCTTATCTTCAGATGTCCTGCAAATAAAGCTACGTTTCACTAATCAAAAGGTGATGTTAAGAAGAAGCATTAAAACATGACAGAATATAGAGAGGAGGGATAGAAAAACAACGCAACCATCTCTGGACAAAATATCCTACTCCTCTCAAACCAAGTGGTCTTTGTCCTTTTTTTTCCTCCTCCGCACTATTTGCTAATGAGGACTTGGGGTCAGTGTAATTGTTGCAGGAAACCCTGCACTGATCAGAGGTGCAATTTGAGGGAAAATTAAGTTCTGTCGGATGACCTCATCTCTTTGGTCGGGTAGGCCGAGCCCTGAGGCTTTTCTGATTTGTCTTCTTAGGTCAGCAGCACCACATATGTGGGATGTGTAGGTGTGCAAGTGTATATATGTGTGTGTCACTGAGTAAAATGAAGGTTTCACAGGGTAAGAAAAAAATCAGTGAGGATGATTCTCAGTGAGGAACTGAGATGATTAGACCACCTATACAGAAGATACAACACTGAGTTTAGGAGATTTACTCGATTTTCAGCAGACTGGTTTCTCTGTCTTATCAAAGTTCTCACAGGGGAAGCACTGATTAGGAGTCTTTGATTAAACAAGAATGCAGCTTGATTTAGGTTTAGCTGATTAAGGATGAGTTAATGTGGATTTTGTTCTCACTGTCTGTAAAGATTAGGGGCCACAATCACAAGGGGTCTATACCCCTAGGAATCCTCCTAAATGGCAAGTTTCATTTTAAGACTTTTTCATAAGCTTCAGATATATCTTGAAATAGAAAAATATTTAAAAAACAAAAACATGACAGCAAAAAGGTCTAACTTAACAGCTGTTGTAATATCGATAGGCTTTTCCTCTGAAAATGAAGGGATTAAAATCAGCTTTGATATAATAATACAGTTAATGTTTCAGTATGCAGTGAGCAGTATATGTAAAACACTTTCAGGTAAACCTGCTTTATACAGACTCTGCAAAGTCCACTGTTTGTGTTGAGAAACAATTAAAAAAATACAAAGAATATTCGCACAGTGCTCTTCAACGAGGGAAATCCACACCAGTGACAAACTATGTTTATCCATGCTGTGCCTTACTTCAGAAAACGTATCAAACTGTAACAGGAGGTTTTTTGTTTTTCTTTTGGCAGGCACACTTAAAAGGTTTTTCTGTCACAGGCTTTGCCATCCTTCAAACTTCTGCAGCAAACTCTGTCTCCAAGGTAACAGTTGCTTTCCACTAAACCTCCGACTTCTTTCCGAAATTATGTAAATTGCATCACAACACCAACGCGGGTGGGTGCACCCAGACATGACATGTAGAAATAAAAATGAAACAGATATTAATTTAGATGTGAAAGAGGTTGCTTTTTTTTCTCCCCCTTGTCCTGCCCTGCATTATGGCAGCAGAATTGTAATCTGAATACCTTTTATGCCAAACAGATTTGCTTTGCCAAGGGAAGCTTTATAAATGTAAAGCTCCCCTTGATGCCCATTTATTGATTTTTGTTACAATATTTCACATGTAATAGTGCCGAACCAGACCGGGGGACAGGGAAAGAGGAAGAGCAAAGAAGAAGAAACAGAACAAAAATATAAAGAAAAAACAGGCAACCAGCTGCTACACCTGTAAAAACAAAACAGACGACAATCCACGGCCTCTGTGGGGAATCCAGCCTTAGCGCCAACAGGAGCACCTGAAAGCCGACAAGCAGAGAAAAATCAAACACACAAACAAACAAAAACAAGCACAAGAAGCGGTAATCGCATACAACACAGCTGTGGATATATGACCTGAAACCACAGTATAATACATCAACTGCTTAGCACTACTGGGCTAATGAATGCATGTGTGTGTGTGTGTGTGTTTGTGTGTGTGTGTGTGGGGGCATGAACATGCAATACCCATGGCACAGGACCTACATGATAACCGTGCTTAATAATGAGTGCATAAGTGTATGAGCCACCATCCACTGGGGCTGTGGATGGTGGCTCTCTGCTTTTTTACTTTTAACTGTCACCAACTAGTATAAGACTGAGAGGATATAGAATTGTAACAAGTTAATTTCCACTAAGCACTCTCCATTCTCACCATATTGCATAGAAAAGCCCATATTAGCTATGAAATCACTTATTTCCAGAGCAAGTGCTAAATGAGGCACACTATACAAAAAACAAGTAATGTAAGCCCCTGAAAGAATCCCTTGTTCACTTATTTCACATGGAACAGTGTACTTTGTTTCTCCTTTAATCATATCATATCTTTGATCCACCCACCTTAAAGGCTCTCACACAAATTCTCCATTAGTTGGGAAATGTGTGCACTGGACTGTTTGTACTTGCCAAACTTTCACATTTACCAGCTGTGACCAAGCCTCACAGTGAAGGAATAGGAGGAGACAGTAGGTGCACCCAGTCTGACTCCAGGACTGAGACTGATTTAAAAATCTGGCATCTTTGATCTTTGTCTGCAACAGACTGTTTTATATCACTTAAAGATCATCAAAAGTTCATGTGATAATCTAAAGAGACACAGATGACATGCGACAAGGATCTGAGAACAAATCGAAAACCAGGATGTTGTGATCGTATGATTGCTTTTCAGTCAACAGAGCCAAATGTAATCTTTGTAAGGTCATTTTTATATTTCTGCTTTTACAAAACGATAAGAGATGATAATAGTATGTAAAAAAAGTTCCAGATTTCCCACAGCTCAGAGAAATCACAAGAAAATGAACTGGATAAATGACTAAATCAGAAAATGCATGTAAACTGTGAACTATTCTACTAAAGCGAATAGCTTGCTTCAGACCTTTATTCAGTGCGTACATTTCTATCATAAATTATTGGAATTTCTTCTTTGTTTTGACTTTGAACCTCTGCCAGAACCATTTTAACTTATGATGCTACTTATCCTAGTTGCAGTTGATATATAAAGTATATGTTCCCAGTGATGAAATATTCCAGTAAAATAAGTTTAAGCAATCACAATCCTGAAAGGTTGAGATTCAGCCATCCATTTAGGGTTGCGGGGGGGGGGGGGGGGGGGGGGGGGGGGGGGGGGGGGGGTTGTCATTGGAGGACCGGCGGGGTGCACCCTGCACAGGTTGCTGGTACATCACAGAGGTTTGGAGACACAGATTCCAAATTCTGTTAATGCATGGTTCAAAATAAGATATGCTATCTATATGCTATCTATTTCAGAGTTATACTGTGAATTTCATATGCATCTACTTGTTTTTTTTTTTCATTGGTGCTCTGTACTCAGTCAGCAATTGCCAGATCTGAGAAAAACTGGTATTCTTTCCACTCTCAGTCTGGGATTGCCTAATACTTGCATGGAAGTTTCCATCTCCGTCACACAGACATTTTTTCAACTCAGACAGATGTGCAGTTCTCTGAAAAGCTAACAGTACATAGGCTTTGGAGATGACACTATGTGTTGATCAAATGCTGACTGGCTGAAAGTTAACTTGAGCTGGGAGGTGCTTGCACCAACCATTTTTATAATAAAGAAGACAAGACGGCAAATTAGATAAGTGGCAACTCAAGTGAACTCCACTCAACTTTAATTATATAGCACCTTTCAAACACAGGTGTAACCCAAAAAGCTTTACAGAACAAAGCAAATTTTAAATGAGAAGAGCCAAGGCAAAGGATGCAAACCTTCCAGTCAATATTAAGAAAACAGGGTTAAAAGTGAACAAATACAAAAGGTCTATTAAAACAAGTAGCTTACAGGCATATCAATATAACAGATACAGGTTCTTTTGAAGAGGTGAGTTTTAAGCATCATTGGAAGCAGAGGGAGTGTTTATGTCCCATATGGTTCCTCAAGGAGAGGAGCCTAAAAAATCTAAAGGCACTGCCTTTCATTGTAGTCCTTGAAACTCTGGGAACAAAGAGACGTGCATGCAGAGAGCAAAGTATTTTTGTGGGGTGATAGGAAACAATAAAATCTTTCAGATAGGTCAGATCTTGGCCATTAAGAGTTTTGTATGTAATGAA
Organism: Leuresthes tenuis; assembly: GCF_036924035.1. NCBI lineage: Eukaryota > Metazoa > Chordata > Actinopteri > Atheriniformes > Atherinopsidae > Leuresthes > Leuresthes tenuis. The sequence goes on from NW_027325365.1 coordinate 5,802,410, forward strand.
AAGGATTTTAAATTCTATTGTAAACTTGCAGCCATCCTGCCAACTGGTGACAAATACATGGAACAATTTTACAGCATCACGTGGGACAAGATGCTGGTCAAAAATGACTCCAAGGCTCCTCACACTAGAACTTGAAGCAACGCATTCAAAGCATTCAAAGCTGTGCAGAATAACAATGTAGTGGGAATTTGATTTCCCCAAAGGCCCTTATAAACCAAACCAACAATCGACTGTCTGGAACATTGGGTGCATTTATAAATGTCATTCAATGTCAGTCGGCCCCTATCATTGTTTGTATTCTGTGCTCCCTCCCACAAGCCAACATGCTTTTACTGACTGTCTCGGTCAGAAAAAGGGATCATTCAGACTGGCTGTTCAACTTGGTGAATGAGTGCAAAAGGCGGCAAGTACGGATAATGATAGAAAACTAACATCAACATCAACGGGGCACACATGGATTATTTTCATTTTTCATCTTCATCTCTCTACCATCACGAACAAGGTCATCAGAAGTGAAAAAAGAAAACTAAAAATCAACTGATAAGCATTATTCAGGAGTGACAGGTTTACTTTTTTGGTCTTCACATTCTTCCACTTTCTCTTATTGCATGTTCATGGACAACTGCCCTCTTTTTGCACAAGAGAGGTATGATCTTTTGCCTGTTTAGGTTATACATCCCACCTGGTAAGTGGTTTTTGACCTGTTTTCAAGTGCATTTTCTAAGTGAATCCTGGTGCATTTTGCTGCTAGATGTTTAAGGGCCCTAACCCTATTCTCTAGAGGGTAATGTACCCCAGCAAGGACAGCCCAGTGCAGAGGCTAACTTTTACTCAACAATGTAGATGTAGCTGTAAGGTGTTCTCAGATTTTAGATGAGTGAGTCATCAGGTGAGTTAGTTTCCTTAGTTGCCACTCGACGATGCAGTGCACAACAGAAAATGGATCCCCTTTAGCAGTCTAACTTTCTTTTGTTTCCTCAGATATACCAACAAAAAATTACATACATTTGAATAGATTAAATATTAAACATTCTTCCGTGTATAAAAACAAAAAAAAATGAAAATGACACCAGAGCATTAATGTGTCCAAATTAGAATATTTCAGCTGAATGTGCTGCAAATCATGCAGTCAGTCGTGCAGCCACTACTGCCAGTTGATAGACAAGGACATGTCAGTTTCCACATCTCAACGCTGAACAAACAAGCAAAACCTGTGAGCCGCCAAAACTCTATCCCTGTTAATCTCTGAGCCTACATCACACACCACGAAGCAGCCAGACAGCCTCAAACCCAAAGCCAAGGGCAAGCACACCTTTGACTGCGGAGAGTAAACAAGAGGGAGAGGAGAAATCTATAGCTCACAAAGCGGGTCCCGGCACTCAGGGCCTGACAAAAGCAAACAACATGACTAGCATTCCCATAATTGATGGCATCATTCCTTTTTATACAGTAAATAGATGTCAAACAGTGGTGGAACACAGCAACCAGATTACAAAAAGATTTGCGACACCCCGGGATTACAGACGAATGCCTTCCTTTGATCTTGCACCACTTACTCCTTGATTCCCTGTAATTATTCCTTGCAGCCGCTTTCCTTGGCAGAACCTAAAAAATGATGTACAGCACTCAACAGTTTTTAAATTTTTGGTGGAATTATGATCTTGGCTCAGGTTGTTGCACATGATGACCAACAACAAAGGAGAATTAATTTTGTGAGCGACAAAACAAGAAAACCTAACAAAACTCAGTTTGGTGAACATCTTGCATCTTCAAATCTCACTGTTTGTACAATTTAAAAATGAATTGGACATAAGGTCACCATACCTTTATAACTGATGCAAGATTAAAGTAATTGACAGTAATTTAGTTGGGTTGGCGACTGAGCGGAGGGAGGTAGCCATTCCATTTTTTTAAGATTTAAACAGCTAGCTAGTTAGACAGTCAGTCTCACAACCTGAAAACATGTTCACATCTGACCAAACGTGTCCTTTTACACATATACTATAGCAAAGTTATTAATAAAAGTGATAAAAAGATAAGCAGAAATTAGCAAAGAGCAGGAAAGTCACTTATCATGAATTCGCTGGACAGCTACCTGCTTTCATACACACGCTTTTAAAATTTTTTATTTGGACTTTATATCTGGTAAACTCTACAAAAAGTCCACTCCAACTAATGCAGACATTTTTCATTTAATCCTCCAGGGACCCTGGGACCCAGCTGGGTCCTTTAAGCCACTTTTAAATTTTTTATAGGCAATGCTTTTGTCTGTGTTAATGCTAATGGCATGAGATTTTAAAATGTTTAAAAGTTGCACGTACACTGGACATATGGGACCCTCGGTCTAAACGGGTCCCCGCTGACAACCATTCAAACCATTTTTTTGTACATGGTATAATTTAGCCATCACAAGATAATGTCTGCGATGACCTTTTTAATCTGAGGCTTTGGGTTAAAAATTTTATTTCTTTTAAATTGTTCATGAAATACATATTTAACCACTAGTTGGCAGCAGAACTAATTTACAGGTCTAAATGGAGCCGCTCTGTTTCTTTTTTGTTGTATTGTTTCATAGAAATTAAACATATTGTCGCAAAAAATTGTCTGAATGAGTTGATAGTGAGATATAGATGTGTGAAATTATTTTACCACCTGCCTCTTTTCATGTCAAAATAAGGAGTGCGATTATGACAGAAATGGCATTAAAAACGTAAAACGTATTTTAGAAATTACTAAAATCTTTATAGTTATGATTAGGACTGAACCTGATTAAACTATTCAAGCTTTGAAAGTAAAAAGAAATATTAATTCATATGATTTCCAGAGCACTTTTTCTGAGGGGTTCCATTTGGGTCCCAAAGGTCCTAAGTGTGAGTTTTTCTGTGGGGACCCTCTTAGAAAAAATGTGTTGCAGCACATTTAAAAAAGTTGTGGTTGTGGTAATGGTTAGCAGGACAACAATTTTAGTTTAATAGTCTACCAGTTTTAAAGATTAACTGACATTCCATCATACTGATTTATATAGGAACTGCCCCATTTGTAAAAAAAAAAGCAACAAACCAAAGTGAGGCAAAATGTGGCACTGTATTATTTAGTTGACTGATGGGTCACTGGATGGCAGCCTGTCTACAGGTCAGTCGGGCCGTCTCTTTTGCCTAGACTGAAATATCTCCACAGTTCAATGGGCTTGCTATGAAGTCAAATGGTGCCCCAGAAGATGAACTGTAATGATAGGTAATAACTCTCTTACAGGGCAACCAGTGTATAAATACTTTTGTTTAATGGAATGACACCAGATGGAAGGATAAAGACTTCCTTACTTTCCCGATAGCACCACCACGGAGTTTGATGGATTACAACAAAGTTTGGTAAAGATTAAATTCTCCACAGCACAAACTGTTCATTCTTTGGAGATCCCTAAAATTTTTACAGACATTTGTTTCATAGTACCAGATTCAAATTTAAGAATGCCTAAAACTTTGGTTTAGAGCTGCTGGTGTAGATGAATGATGAGTCTTCCATGAAGAATATCTTGTAATACAAATTTTAGACTGAAAATAAAAAGAGAAAAAACACAAAATTTCGAAAAAAGCTTTAAACAAAGTTTAAATTCTCAGTAAATGGTTGATGGATTATATAGCGCTTACTCTATAAGCTACATTCACCCATTTACACACAAATGAAATACAGAACTTCTTTGTATTATTGGCTACGCAGTTCTCACACACATGTCAATAGACACATCAGAGGCAATGTGAGGTTCCATGTCTTACCCAAGGACAAACTGACATGTGGTAAGCTGCCTGACAGAATCAAGCCACCAACCCTCTGATTGGCAGACCCTTCCTACTTCCTCTTGACTCTTCCTCCTGAGCTACTGTCGCATAGAGAAAACTCAATCATACCTCCAGGAAGAACACAAACCAGATATATACAGGTTTATTGAGTTTTTTCCAGACTTGGTGTCAGTGAGCTGTAACTTAAAGGGACCCACTTTGCACCAACTTACATCAGGATTCCACAAATCACATCAAAACTGAGCACATGAAAGTTTTTAACTTGAGATGAACAGTGCTTTACCAAAGTCTTTTTTTTTTAAGTTCTTTTAAAAACTTTTTTTTTTCAAGCCTGTGTTATTCAGTATCATTTACGTAAATGTATTGTGACTGCTTTGCTCAGTAGCTCTGAATCATATGATATGCGTGATATAAAAGTGATATAAAAAACACAAAACTCACAATCTCATCCTGTGTTGTGTCAGTGAGAGTGAACACTGAGCGTCATCAAGACGGCTCTTACAGATAAAGTGCTTCCTCCTGCAGCAAGAGGTGGTGGCCCAGCAGGTTGGTGATCTCAGTAGTCGCATGCTACGGAAGAAGATGGCAAAGATAGATGAAAGACTGCCTGCATGACCGGATGAGAGGACGATGAGACGAGGGTGAAGTCTCCAAAACAATTCCATTATTGACACAATGAGAGCAGGCAATAAGGGTCTTCTCTTCTAGGTCCTCATCAAAGTTCTTTACAGGAGGCCAAAAGAGAAACACTGCACCAGAAAGCTTGAACGAAATCACTCTTTAGAATCAAAGGATTTCCATTATCCCACATAAATACACATGCATGCACACACACACACACACACACATTTTGTTAGGCATCTTGGTTTAGCTTAATGCTTTGATGTGTATTTATATGAATGCTACAAGCTGCTGCTACAGGACCACCGTGTTTCAGTCGACTGATTTATCCATCTCTAGTTACTAATACCCTTATTTCTGAGGGCACAAAGTAACAGAGAAGTTCTCGCAATGACATCCAAAGCTTGTTATGAGAAAATACTCTTTTATAACATGCGGTTGCTGCTACAAGTAGATGGCATTGTTTGATTAGAGTCCTTGATGTTGTCGGCGTCCAGTCCAGTAATTTCCCTGATTTGACTCTGTCTTGAAACTCTTGTTCGATGTCATCCACCATTTCTCCCATCACTTTCTGCCAGCTTTTTCTAGACTCTTAACCAGTGATCGCAAAAATATCTAAAGGAAGACTCAATCAATATTACATCGTGAAGTTTGGCTTTGGAAAATGTTGATGGAAACATCAAAATTCAGAGAAATTTAATACATTTTTCTCTCTTGAAGTGTTTTCTCCTTTTTTCAGGAAAGTAATTTAATCACATCAGAGGATCAAATCAGCCTATCCAAATAAATTCTGACGTGGCAAACCTTGTATTTACATGAATGGTGACCTGAATGGGGAATTGTTTCCACTTCAAGACACTAAACATTGCAAATACATTCTTACAGTCTTTCTCTTGTATATTGCCAAGGTAACAAGTTTTGTTTGTCTTCTTTATTTCCAAGTTTTGTTTCCAATTAGAAATAGAAGGGAATAGAAGTTTCACATCCATGTGTGACATAGCAGATATCAGGCTATGCAGCCTTGTTTATTCAGGCGTGGAGATGAAAGAATGCCTGATGCTTATTTTCTGTTTACCAACTTTATTACAACCTTTCTTCAAATTATTTTACTCTACAAATTATCTACTCCTTCAGATGTGTAAGCTACTGAAATCACTTTTAGACCATTTTGGGGATAGTAAAACTCCACAAAGATCCAAAAATTAGAAAATTGTAACGTGTCAGCAATTAAGAGTTTACTTGAATGACTGTCCTCAACTGCCATAGGGAACCTTGTGTTGAATACCTGTACAAACACAGTCATCCTTACAGACTTTTCTCATTTAATATTTGCTCAGGTGATTTTTTTTAATTGAAAATGCGTCATGGTACTGACATCTGCTTATTTTTGCTTATTTGCCTCAATGTAGTCAACACATTGCCATTTCTCTGCCATAAGCAGTAAGTCGAACATCAATATTTTGGAATAAAATCTTCAAAGACTTGATGTTTAAACTCCTTGTTATTTTGTCAAACGGGATATTTACTCCACATAATTTGATGTTTACAAAATTCAACAAATCAGTCAAAGCCTGGTCTGGAGGGCATATGATGATAGCACTTACCTAACCTGCATCCTCCTTCAGGATTTAGATGATGCTTCCTCTGTGCTGAGTTTGTTATTCGTTTACCCCTATTCTCTTAAATGCCCGTGAAGATAAGATGGCTGCATGATAAGTGAGCATGCACCTCCCTGTGCATAGCAGATACAGTAGAAGACAAGGGGGGCAAGTGTGCCTAAGAGCTTTGTAGGTCTTAAATTTCAAAGAAAGATCAACACAGGCAGAGGCTGTTGGGAATCTTGCATGAATGGACCCAGGTATCACTGTAACATTTTAATCACATCACGTGAGAGATGAACGATCACGAAAATCAGAAGCCCTTACAAGAGCTATTGAAATTTGCTGTTACGCAACATGCCCTTATCCATAACTAACACAATTTTCCTCTTATTATGAGTGTTTGGATTTTGAATACAAGCAAGAAATCACCTTATCTTACCACAAGTGTGTTTGTGTGTTGTGTGTTTTCTTTTTTACAAATTTTAGAGGCAAAATATCAGTATCTAACTATTCTTCACTGGATATGTGAAATGCCTTGCTATGATCAATTACATTAGTTTAATTCCTTATTGAATGCAATTTTCTACATTATCAACATTTTTAAATATAATTTAACTTTGCTCTTTGACAGTTTTAAAATTAAAGGGCTCTGGTTTCATGCCTCTTGTGGAGAAGAGGTAAAGTCTAATCCTGAAATAACCAAGGTTCTTTAAAGTTATCACGGCTCAGTGCAGTTTGTGTGTGCATTAGGGTGTGTCTGACATGCACATGCCACACAGGCCTAAGTGCATGTACACACTCTTCACAAAGCAACAGACATGTACACACACACACACGCGCGTAATGAAAATTCAGCAGATGACAGACAAAGCTCTATTGTGCCACATTAATAAGATTTAATACGGGGCTTTCTTTTTTCTCTGACGCTGGCAGCCTAACTTGTTCTTATTGGCAAACTAATCTCATCTCAGCATCTTCCAATCATGTCATTCATTGACTAGCGTCTTTCAACTGAGAGCTAGTTTTCAAAGCATCTTGACACGAGTAAAAGGACTGCACTGTTTATTTACTTCAGTGTAACAGAAGCATGAAACAACAGCTGATTCTGAAAACTTGATAGTGATCAAAGTGTCACTGCAGTGCTAAAAATGCATGAAAAAGCAGTGCTGCAAGACAGAAAATATGCTCCTCTAACTAATATATTGTTTTACAATCATCATTCAACTTCACCTGGCTCAGATCAAATCTGCAGGAAATGTTTGCAGTGATGATGGAGGATGAATAAATAATGTGTGCAGCCCCTCTTTCTTTACAGTTTTGCTGTTTTGTTTATGTTGCCTTTAACCATTCTTTGCTCATTGTTTTCAGTGTCCAAGATGACATTGCTTAGCTTTTAATGGAGCTGACTTCTATTGTTGCATGGGTTTTATCTCATGCACTTATACATGTCTCTAGTCATCATATTTTTATTAGTTAAATGTGCATTTTACATCTTGCCTGTGACTGTGGATGAAATCTCATGATTATTTTATCTCTCTCCTGCAGTCATCCTATTCTTTATATATCTGTTGATGTATGTTCTTAAAGTGAAACTGAATAACAAATACTATTTTGAATATAATTTATAGTATATTTAACACATCAAGGACAGTAGATCAATCTGTCTCATTTAAACACTTTTGTACCACATTAACTGGCAAATAGAAAATCAGTGATTGTCATTTTGATTGATAATTGTGATTTTACGCAGCTAATCAAAGACAAATTATACAGAAAAAGCTTGCACAGATGTTTTTTGATGCATCATAGCGGTGTTGTTTTTATACTTCTTTTATTTGTTACGTTGGGTTTGCCTGTGCATATTGTCCTGTGACCTGTGACTCGTCAGCACATCTTGGCAACATTTTTACATTGGGGCACATTCCTGTGCAGGTTAGAATTATTTGAAGTCATTCAGAATGTGATATTAGGAGTTCTGTGCCAGGTGGCGGCCTAAAGGCCTGCCCTACATCATTCATTATGCCTGCCCATCAAGCAACACAAGCTGCACTGCTCTGGAGATATTCCAAGAGGGCTCTCGTCATTAGCTTGCCACTTGGTGGCCAATTGCTGGAGACAAAAGCTGCAGCCCACCCCTGCATGCTCTGATTGCTCTGAGAGAGAGAGAGAGAGAGGAGAGAGAGAGAGAGAGAGAGAGGAGAGAGAGAGAGAGAGAGAGAGAGAGAGAGAGAGAGAAAGGATGGGGGCCTCCTTTTTGGCATGGCAGAACGTAGATTCCTATTGCAGGGTAGTTTTTGCACAGGGTATCCAGGACAAAGGTAAATGGGGTCTCTGTCAGTTCTGGGTGTTTTCAGTTGATTTATATCTCTATGGCTTGATATATTTTCCTGAAGAGTGATTTAATTAGGCTGAGTAATGATTAACATCCAACACAGACAGAGAGAAAATATTTATTTTTAATTCTGTCACATATTTTACTGACAATCGTCACATTCTTCATAGCACCACTGCTTTTGCAGTCTTGGCAGGTGTTTAATCCCTCAGATAAAGAATTAATTTCAAATAAAAGTGAAGGACTGGATAAACAACTGTCAGATTTGCAGACACTCTAATTCAATAGGGGATCTATTGTCCATGATTTTGACATGATGTAATGACAATAAATGAAAGGCTTGGACTCGTCTTGATCCTCTCTTTGGCTCTTTTTTTGGCCTCCTCGCTCACTTGCTCTCACTCTCCCAACTGGTGGATTTTGCCATGCTGTGATCCTTCCGCACCTCCAGGCCCTCTGGTTATTTGGATATTGCGTGGAGTCAAAGCTCTGTCAATCAGATAAGCAGTGACCTCGCAGACCCAGCAGATAAGACGTTACATGGCAAGAGGAAATGGCAGACAGCAGGGGACACAAGGCCCGACTATGAAGGCTCGGTGAAGCGAGACTGATCACAGCAGTTCTTCGCACTCAAAAAGGCTGCCAAGATTGAGAATATACTGCCTTTGCCTTTTCTGTCTTCCAGTTTATATAGAGTGAGTATGATTTGGAGCTTGTTGATAAGCACTCGTCTTCTCATCTGAAGAATAAAATCTCTTTGTGAAAGATGTTAAACTGATTATGAAATGGAAGTGGAACATTTTCAAGAATGAGAGAAGTTTCAAAGAATTTTATCTTGTGTGCATCAATATTGCGAGCCAATTAAAAGTTCTCAGGCATTTTCAAATAGCATTTCTGAGAAACGTCAACATTAAAAGAAAATTGCATCAATTATCGCTGATGAACACCCATATACAAAGCATTCATGGCAGATTTAACAGTCTCAATAAATGGTTTGCATGTCTGCTGCTAGAGTCAGCGAGATTGTCAGAATAAGACAAACTTGCCAGTCATTCTTTTACACTGGGAAATTACAAAAGCATGAATAAGGAGCGAGTCCTTGTTAAGGACTACAGCTTTTGGGTGGTCCACAGGTTGGAAGCCCTCTGGGAGGGATCAAGGAGACCTCCACATATAATACCAATAAGAAGACCTGTTGAAACAGGGTAGACGCTCATTCAAATTCAACTCTGCCACAACCAAGAATACATTTTCCTCAACATTTGAAAACATCTTTTCCACAAAGCTATTATTTTTCATTCTCCCTGTCATTTACAAGTAAATGATGATGTGATTAATTTCTGGAAAAATAAACTGGTTCTGTCCCACGTCTGAATAATACAAACTTCAGTTATATTATATGTCTCACCACTGTTTAAGCCTATAAAATTCCCAAAATATAGCACAACACAATGTAAGCTGTTGATTCAAGTAACTGTGTCCCAAATGCACGAACCACAAACTATGTAGGGAAATGTTTGTTTTCATTTCAACACTCTGCTTCATATTCACACATATTTAAACATATTTAAGTCTGGGAGCTGCCCGGGACAACCACAGCTCTCTACTGCTGGCTGCTGAACTGATGGTTCAGTTCTTTTCTCAAGAGACCCTTGGTGGTCATTGTTCAACGAGCGGAGAGAAGTACTCACTCAACCCCCCCAAACAGTCTGGGGGTTCAAACACTTCAGTCACAAGTGCTGCTCTAAATGAAAGGGTTACCGCTAGAAAGATCAGACATGTAAAGCTCATTAAACTCTGTTCAGCTGTTGTTTTATTTCATTGCACAAAGTTTTCCGAACTAATTTAGCTGATATTATGCTTTAGTGTGATTTAAGTCCATCTATACAAGTTTTTGTATATTTGCATTTGCAGAATATGTTTTGCTTTGTTGTGAATTCTAACAAGTCAGTGATGGACGTTCTTGTTTCATCATCTTTCGATTTACCCTTTTGTTTGATCATTGTCGATTAGATACTTTTAAGATATGAATCAACGTATTTGACTTAACTAAAACAACTTAATGTGATTGACTGTGTTGGTGAGATCAGCCTGCCCTTCATGATGTCTGAGTAATGCAGACAGAAGATTCAGGTTATGAAAACCTACAAAGTTCTGTATGTTGTTGAGTATTATCCCCACACTTCTCTTTTTTCTCCTGGAACACTTAAAAGGTGTAGTGCTCTACTTGGATCTCTACTTCATGTCAATCTGGACCAGTCACACACATATTGTGCAACTTATCAACAGTCTTCTAACATACCAACTACCAGCAATATACTATAAAAACTGGAATAAAACTGTGCAATAAAATAAACACTGAATCACACTAAACAAGGATGTAATGTAGTTGTGTGTTAACTGGATAAAGGTTGGGTGCTTTCTATGTCCAAATCCTACAAATACAACTCAAAGTCTGAGCCTACTAATCAACAGGTTGGGGTTGAATTATTCAGTTTTAATAGCATCATTGTACAACAACTACATTAAACACTGAAAGCATGATTGGCATTTCAGTAAGTGATGTTAAACAAATAGCAGAGGCAAACGGCTGCAAACAAGTCAGTGAATTGTGTACCTGCAACGCCCTCTATTGCTCAGAATACAGACTGACAGGTAGACGCCTAAATTATGTGCTGGAAATGATTTTCTGAGAGTTTTATAGAAAAATAACCAGATAAACATGAAGAGTTTAAAAGAAACTCGGTTTGCAAGCCTAAAAGACAATTCATTGATGTCTTAAAATCTGATGAAACCCCCTTCAGGGTTTGAACAAGAAATCAGAGCATGGAGTTTATCTGATCTGGGACTTACATCCACACTTGATTCATTGATTGACATGTTTGATTTAGTTTTGCATGTGTGGTTATTTGGTCATCTTAATACTGTTCTTCTTATGTATTCATGTTTGTTTCTGTTGGTTTTAGTTCTTCAGCATGCATTTCACATTCTCCTCTGCTTCGTAAATGCATCCCTCTGTTTTGTTTCCCACTCAAAGGCTCAATAACTGCATTTGTATGAAAATATGCAATACATTACTAATATGGTGTGTGAAAATGAAGTCATATCATTACTTCCAGCATTCAAAACACAACATAAATAACAAGAAACAGGGACTAAAGCAACATTGATTAAGTTATTTAGAAAGTTCAACTGCTCAGTTCAGGTTTAACTGTGGTGGAGCCTGCCTTGTGTTGATTACTTGTACTTGGCATTATGTAATCAGATTACTAAGAAAGTAACTACAGTCAATCTATTTAAATTCGATGTTTGACTGTCGATAATTATTTAACACTTTGATATCATCTTTGAAATATAATCTAAAATCTTGAACAAGGCTTGCACATATTTTTTAATTAATAATATATATATTTTTTATATATATTTGGGGTATTTATCACTCTTATTTTCTCGTTTACCCGCCTCGGTTTGCAGAAAATGCCACTTCCGTTTTACCCGGAACTGAGCATAATTCCCAAAGATGGCGGAGCAAGGTCCGATGGCCATAGCGATGCGGCTACGAAATCAGCTACAGTCCGTTTACAAACTAGACCCACTAAGGAGCGAGGTAAGTGGCCGTGTTACTTTAGCTCAGCTACACCCGAGGAAAACGTACGGAGAGTGAAAGCTCTGACATGCGAGTTAATCTGACATACTAACGGAAGATCGTTGTCGTCTCCGCGGAGCTGATGGTGAGAAACGGAGAACGATGCTGAAGCGCTGCGAGCAGAGACGATCTTGAGCATGCGTAGACGGCGGAGGTCCAACCGTGTTGTTGTGCGAAGCAACGTGCACAAAAACCCTCAACAAACTGTTCTGGTGCAATTTCATCTATTTCTGGGCACACGTTGGTGTCTTGTTCAGTTTAAACGGGAGTTTACTTGTGATTCAAGCGTCATGTGAGTGAGCTGAGGCGATAACGGCCGCAGCGCTCCGCTGGTTCTCATTCAGCTTGTTGTATAATGAAGCAACGGCGGTCCGTTTCAAACTCCCGCTGGTTTGAACGTTAGGAATGCGTTAAATGTCGCACATCGTGCCGTTGCTGTGCGCTGTTGATGACAACTGCACACACTAGTGCCCAATCACGCTTAAACTCATCACGCTCGTCTCGCGGAACGTCATTAACCGTTCACACGCAGCTCCGTTTCCATGTGAGTGTATTTGACTTGTAAAAACTTTTTGGTAAAGTTTGCTCTCTTCCTTTGAGTTCACTGGAGGTCAGAGGTCAGGGTCTTGCAACAGCAGCACCTGCACAGTGGTGTCTGGTCCAAAGGCTCTCATGTTTGAGTACATTTCTGCACATACAGCTCTGGAAATCTTATGATATACTTTATCAACAGAGGAAAATCTCCCAATAATAGATTGAAATTGTCTTACTCATTCACCTTCCTACATCTCTAAAATCTTCACTATACTTTAAGACTGTAATAATATTTTTAACATCTTCAAAGACACAATTAAAAGCACTTTAGATATTATTCAGAGGCAATATTCATTCATAAAAATAACTATGAAAATTAAGAGACTGTACACAGATCAGATGTATTTTTAAAGGATTTTGGCTCTTTCAGGTTGTTATAAAAGTAGTTAAAATTCAAAGCAATTTTCTGGTTTTGTTATTTTAAAAGACAAGTTAATAGTTTTAACACCAAATATTTGCCGCATGCCCACACTTGATCTCATCAATTCTCTTGTTCATTATAGCTTTCCAATTATTTCCCCCTGATTGTGCCCTCTGTGCAGGGTATAGAGGGCAAGCTCGGCAATGTACACTGATCAGTGTCATAAGTGTCTTTATGATGTCTGGTTCTGGGATGTTGATAGCTGACCTTCTGGGTCTTGTGGGGGGGCAGTACGAGGCCTCTGTAGACCTAAACTTGTTGCAGTATCCAGTAGGTGCACGATCAGATTGACATTAGAGGAGTTTATAGGTCTGGCCAAAGCCTTGGGCTGTCTGTTTTCTGGTTTGAACCGTTCCTAGGCAGTTCTTTTTGGTGTGTCGGGGTGTCTTGTCCTGCAGGGTGAGTGCTGTGGTGCTTAGCGAAGGGGTGTGTTAATTTATGATAATGAAGCCTTTTAACACATGACTTTCAAGCAGGGATGAAAACGCCCTTGTTTGGATCAGAGTCGTTTAAAAACAGACTTTGGCGTTGGTTCAAAGCTGATCCATCACTGATACGCCTCTGAGCCAGCGAGGGAAGGAGTCAGAGGCGAAACGGGGGTGTAAAATCTGCCACATATATTCAAGAGTTTACTTCAAGCTGACATGATGCTTGTTTTTCCCCTTTTGATTTGACAGGAAGAAGTCAAGTTGAAGATCAAGGACCTGAACGAACACATTGTCTGCTACCTCTGCGCAGGCTACTTCATAGATGCCACGACAATTACAGAGTGTTTGCACACCTGTAAGTCTCAATCTTAAGTTCTCATACTTAATGCCGTTAGAACAAAATCTGTATTTGGCAGCATGCATTCATCAGGGTAGTAAGAAGGCACTCTTACTTTGTTTTTATTCAACAGTCTGTAAAAGTTGTATTGTGAAGTACCTGCAAACCAGCAAATATTGTCCAATGTGCAACATCAAAATCCATGAAACCCAGCCCTTACTCAACCTCAAACTGGATAGAGTGATGCAAGACATTGTCTACAAACTGGTGCCTGGACTACAAGAAAGTAAGTTCTCTGCCTGTTTTCTGGTTTTCTTAACTGATGTTATGAGTATGAAAGTGCAAGTCCTGGGTGCCGCTGTACAGCGTTTGTATACTATCTTTTAGCACAGCCAGTTTAATGTAAAACTTGTGATTGTTGCAGATGATGAATGTCATTTTAGGACAATAAATATGTCAACAACAGGTGGATTCCCTAAATTTCATGCCATGTTTGTAAGCTCTGTGGATGTATTTTCTCAGGTGAAGACAAAAGAATAAAGGAGTTTTATCAGTCAAGGGGGTTAGAGCGAGTCATCCAACCTGCAGGAGACGGTAAGCGGTCATTTCTCCGCATCATCTGTCTGACTTCACTATAAGTTGAAATGGCTGTTCTACAAAAAGACCCTGTATGGAAGACTGTAGAGCACGGATATCCAAAGTTGGTCCTCGAGGGCCGCTGCTCTGCAGGTTTTAGATGTTTCTCTGCTTCAACACACCTGATTCAGATTAAATGGATCTCTTCAAAAGATCTGCTAATGATGCACTGATCTGAATCAGGTGTGTTGAAGCAGAGAAACATCTAAAACCTGCAGGACAGCGGCCCTCGAGGACCCGACGTGGACGTCCCTGCTGCAGAGAAATACATTTTGATGTGAAACCTTCCACACATACTGTTAGTACCAGATTTAACTGGAATGAAGAAATGTAAATGTTAACTTGGGGTATCTTTTATGATGAAAGCTTCAAATTATTAACCCTTATGGTAAAATCTTACTGTAGTTCTGTCTGTGTGACCATTGACTAATGCGGGCTTATGCACCAGCAAAGACCAGAAGTCTTACCGGGCGCTCGCACCGAAAGCGTCTTGAGCGGCAGAGGCGGCCAGCTGCCATTAATTTTCAATATAAAGTGGCGTCGATGAGCGGCTGGCGTTGTGAGCTTCGAAAGTTGAGAGAGGCTAAACTTTATGCAAATTAACAGCGACGCGACACAGCCGATCTGGATTCCAAAGGAGGAAAAAAGGCGGAAAAGGGCAGAGCGAGAGTAAAAACCATGGAGGAGAAACTTATTATTGTAGGAACCGATGGATAGATGGATTATTAAATATGCCTGCTATTTGAAAGCCCCGCCCCTTTGGACGCTTCGGCTTCTCTGGCCGCTTCCGGCAGCAGAGGCGGCGGGTTGTGAGCGCCCTGAGCAACCACGGCCGCTCGAGACGCTTTTGGTGTGAGCCCCCGGTTAGGGTATCATCAAGTTTTTGGTCTTCTAAGCATCATTGTTGAGATTTAACTACTGGTGGTCATAAATTTCATGTGATAGACAACTGTACAATAATGTGTCTCATTAACAACATGGTGATGTGTTCATTTTCAAGGTTAAACCCTATTTTCCTTCTCTCTAGATGTATCGGATGCTACAGGTTTACCTTATACAAGCTTTGACCACTCGAAAGCTCACTTCTACAGATACGATGAGCAGGTTTCGCTGTGTTTAGAAAGGCTTAGGTAAGCCGTTCATTTGTCTTATCTTTGAGTGATTTGTGTGCACTTTCGTGGAATATTTGAATGTAAACACAAGGGTGAATATATTAGTGTGTGTTTTGTTTCAAGATCAATCTTTGCAGCGCTCCTTAGCACCTTCAGGGCTCTCTACTCTGGTTTGTTTTTACAGCTCATCACTAGCTGGGAAAGATAAGACGAAACTTACTCTTCAGGTAGGTTTTACCTATATGTTTGTAGCATTGTATATGTATGAAGGTGTGTGTGCTTTGTGAAGCTGTTGAGCTGGTTTGGGGGGGCTTTCAGAGCAACAAGGCTTTTTCCAAACGGGACACTTTTTCTTTAATCATCTCACCGAATCATTTCTACCCTGAACTGCTTGATAAGTACACGGCAGAGTGACAGCTGCAACAACAGCAGCATCCAGCACTCAGAGCTGCTTAGTCTGATGTAGGAGCCTCATACTTTGAAAGAGACAAGGGGAAGTGGGAGAAGCACACCAGTGAGGCAGATAATCATTATTTACTGCTCAGTCAGGCCAGCACTCTCTTACTAACTGGGTAGAATTGAGAAAATGACAAGACTCCGTGTGGATAAGTGTGCACCTTGCAGTTTTTGGGAACCATTTGAATGAGATGTGAGCATATGTGAAGAACATCGCTCTGTATATCCCCGTCTACAGAAAGCAGTCCTCGCAGTTGAGACTATGGGGGCTCATGTTACAGGTATTTATCCCTGGGTTTCCAGCACCTCCACCCGTGATGTTGAAACAAAGCACACTGCTTTTTGCTCGGAGAGAATTCTCTACCGCGGGTGTAAACTAGGGCTGCAGCTATCGATTATTTTAATAATCGATTAATCTGCCACGGTAATGGATCGATTATCTGAATAATCGGACAAGCCTTTTTTTCTTTTCTTTTTTACAAAACCGTCCATAACGGGTACATATCTATTACAATAAACTTTTTTTTTTAATTCAACCTCATTTAAAGTTGCTGCTGGACTAGATTTTTAAACAGTGAACACACAAATGTGGTTTTTTTTGTTTTTGTTTCATTACCAGTAGTTACATTATCCATTAATAGAATTTGAGGATAAAATAAAACAAGCTGCATATTGCTCAGTTAAAATAAATGTCACGAGTAATTTAAATAAATAAAATAGAGAAAACAGTCATTTTTTGGATGGTTTTGGCACAAGCTGCAATGTTCCAAACAAACAAATATAATTGAAAATGAAAAACATGTATTGACTAGAAAACACATAGAGAAAAGAAAAAAAAACACTTGCTGGCTGTTAGCGGCAGCAGCCAAATAATCTTCAGTCAAATTAGCATAGCTGGCGATACTCAATTTATCTTAATTTGAACTCTAGATCACATAGCTTGTTTGGTCCGCAGCTGAAGCTTCTGGATGCTTTCTGCTGAGATGCTGAGACATGGAAGCTGTGCAGTCCTCACACATTGTTTGGTCTGGTCCGTCGGTTTGAGTTTGAAATGTTCCCACACGCTAGACACACGGATGTTTTTTCTGGGTGTCGTCGTCCCTTTTGCCGATTTTTTTTTTTTTATTTTTTTTTATTTTATTTTTTTAAATTTTTTTTTGCATGATATGTTGCAGTCTATCAAACAAGCGAGCTTCTCGTCTACGTCGCATAACCGGAAGGAGGTTCTACAGACCAGAAGTCTGTAGAACATCCAGAAGAAAATGAATGTCAAACGTTTTTTTTTTTTTTTAAATCGATTATTCGTCTCTGCCCTAGTGAAGCAGCGCTGAAGTCCTGCCCACACTGGTAACCTGCTTTGCAAAGCGTAAGACATGGATATCTCACTTATACACACGGATCACTCCCAGCATAACGTGCACGGATAATGAATCGATGAAAACGCTTCCTAACTGGGGGTAGGAATTTGTAGGTTGATCTATTTTTCTCCGCTGACCAGAGTTGAGTCCTGTAGAACAGATGTTATGATCACTCCCTGAAGATATTAATTCTTCTCTGCTAAAAGGCTGTCATAAAAGTCACTCTGGGAGGGTGGGGGGCACTTTATGGACACACGGGGAGGGTCTGTGTCCTGTCTCTGACGCTGTGGCCTCACAGATGCTCCAATAAGTTCTGATCCCGCCCACGACAGGGAAACGACCCCATGATTCTACTGGCTGCAGCTCTGTAGGCAGTAAAAATGTTTTTGTTCTGTGCTTTACACGGCTTTACATCACATGGACAGTATTTCGGTGGCAGAGTGCTTTGTTTGCTGATTTATACAAGTTCCCAAGATTCAATGGAGTCACTTATTTGGACACTCCCACTAATGGACAGACCCTTAACAAGGGGAATAATGCTGATGACTTACTTGAAAAGGAATTATTAAGGGGAAACTAAGATTCATTGTAGGACACATCCACATCATCACTACTGTAGTGATGTTGTTCTTCCAGCAGAGGGCACCCTTGTTTAACCCATTAAGACCTGGCCTCCCACTAAACACAGGCACTGGTATAATCATATGTTGCATCAGTTCTCAGTTGCTTATAGATGCCTGTGTGGTGTTGCTAATCACCATAACCTCAACCTTCAGTCATGTTCCAAAATGTCCAAATCAGAGATGGTTCTTTCATCTGCTTTAGAAGCTGTAATTAAACAAACCGGGGCCTTGCTGGTCTTGGCTGTTTATCTGGTTTTACAGCATGTCAAAACCAAACTACAGGCCTATTGGTGCATCGTGATCCGTTCATCGTGGAGGTGTTATTGCATTGTCATTTACTCGTCCGCTCTGAAAGTTAAAATGTTGAATAGTTTTGTGTAGTTTGTACATTGTGTAATGGGAACATGCAGCTCTATTGGTTCCTTTCATGCCTTTTTGTATACATTTGTTTCTCATTCTAACCTCTTTGTGACCTTATAAATTGGATTAGTTGCTGATGAGAACCCTCGTAAATCCATAAAAGCAAATCGCACTCTTGGGTGCAATGTTGGATCAGTTTGCTAAGGCAAGCTGTGTTCTTGCAGTGTTCTGGATTTGAATTTGACTCTCGGCCTTTGCTGCATGCTGTCCTCTTTACACTGCATATCCGATCATACTTGCTGCTTTTTACTGAGGTGTAAATTCAGTAGAACAAATTTCTGCCTATGCATTAAAATAAATACTGAAGCCTTGCGATGCAGGCATGGGGAAGGGGAAGTTTAGCTCTAAGGCTTAGGAGAGTGTAATAAGTCATTTGGGAGCAGAAATGGTGCGATAGTAAGCAGGGTCTTACTCCACTGTAAATCTGATTTTTAACAGCATCACACCCTGTTTATACAGTTACCTTGTAGGTTTGCGTTTCTTGTGCTGGAAATGTGTTTTGTAATAAAACTCCTGAGTAGCAGAATAACTTTAGACCGACATTAAAGTCATTTAAATACAATAATGCTCAAATTTAAGAATGCTGTCCAGAGACGGCAGCGCATATTTCCAGTTTTACGGGGAAAACTGGAGACATTTATAACTTTTGGGCTTTTTACTTTTTCATGTTCTGCCATAATTTCACAGTAGTTGAGACTGTTGACACACGGTCTACACTTCCAAATGTTGAATATGGGGGGATTCCTCCACGGTACAGGAACACATTAAACACAGCAAATTAGACGTCTCATACCACGACATGAATAATACATCTTCTTTCAGAACTCTCCACTGGAAACAATTTGGGCAATAAATATGAATGTGAAGCGAGTCACTGTACTTCCTGTTTTGAAGTGTCAGTAACCCCATTGGTTTTACATCATCTTGTTTAATCTCGTCCCTGCAGCAGAAGTTTGTTCGCTGTTCTGTGCGAGCGGAGGTGAGACATCTGCGGAAAGTGCTTTGTCATCGGCTAAATGTGGAAAAACACCAGGTCAGTCCATTATCCACACGGAACAGGATATTGAGTTTGTTACATGCAGTATTTCTTTAGCTCATTCTGATCGGAACGATGTTTTGGTCGGTCCGCTCTGTACACGCTGCTCAAAATATGCATGTATGATAAAATGCTCGATTGTTTTATGTCAGGTTTTAACAACGCCTCATGTGAATACAAAATGGCCCCTACATCATGTTATCACTCTGTAGCTCACTGTTTACCATATATTACTAATGCAAAACACAGTTTGTTCCTCGTGAAATTAATATTTTAAAAAAAGTTGCCCTTTTTTTTTTAAATCTCTAAATAAACATAATTGCACAGCCACACTCACATCTGTTTGTATTTTGGAAATATTTTAACCTTTTTCAGCTCAGTTTCAGCCTCTGAGTCAAACGTTACTTTCGGTCATCTCAATGATTCTTGCTTTGATTTAAGGGCCATGCAGAGGCCCTTGTGATGCCTTGTTGCAGCGTCTGAACATTTTGTTTTCCAACTGGGAAGGATGAATGTCTCCACTTTTGTCTGGGCTTTAATCGGCCTTGCTGTTAGCTTTGCTAGCATGCAACTTATTGGAGCCTACGAGCTTGAATGCAGGCATCCGGACTACTTCTTTCTAAATGTTTTCCCACAATCGTACCGACGGTTGTGGTGCCTCTTGTTTAGATCTTCAGCTCTTTTGAAGACTTTTTTTTTTTTTTTTTCTCGATGTGAAAGGGATGTTTGCTTTCCAGATGCCTCTTTAGCTTGTTGGGCACCGTGTTTGCAGAAGGCAACTTTTCACAGCAGATGACTCTTTAAATCCGGGAGCTGTTGACACCTCGTATCCAGCTGAATTTTTGAGAGCGATAAGCCCACAATCCAGCTCATGTATTTTTTTTTTCTCTAGGTTAAAGGTCGTTTGTGTTTTCCTCTCGGCAGGAAAGGGGTCAATCTTCCCACTCAAACCTTCTTGTTTTCCTCCTAGTTGTTGGTCCGATCCTTGGCATTCACACAATTTAAGCCCTGCACAGAAGGATTCTAAAAATAACTTTTATAGGTTAAAAAAATCTGCTAAATGTTGTTCGGTTTTATCTGAATTTGTGTCGTAGCTTGTGGGAAAACCTTATCTGCAAAATGGAAACTAATCCTTTTCCTTATTTTAGATGTTCTGTTGGGAATAAATGACTTCCTGTTGAGTGTCTGTGTGGAGGTTTGTTAAGGTGGTTTGGATTACATGTTCCAGTAACAAGCAGATTAAACATATTTAGTTCCATGACAGTGACGGTGCCATCAGGACAAAGTCTGAGTTCGTTTTCACGATAGAAATAAAATCCTCCTGCTTGCTTCTTTTCACCAGCAGCAAATGGGTTTCACTCATTAAAATATTCAGATGTTTTTTTAGATTGCCCTTTACATCTGTTTGTGTGGTCTCCCCATAGGTCCAGATGTTGTTCAATAACGAGTCCCTGCCCGATCACATGACCATGAAGCGGTTATGGCTCTCACACTGGTTTGGCAAGGTACAGTACAGCCACTGTCAGCCACAGTGCCAATAAATGTCATACATTCCTTCACACTTGAGCAAATTTTCTTTGTACTGTAATTCAACTGTAAAATCTGGAGAATATTCACCGAAGACGTATAATGTGGAATTGTAAATTTCAGTTGGATTTTAGAATAAATAAATCCCTGTATTCCTCAGTTATTTTAAACACATGCTACGTTGTATTTAAACCAAACAATCTTGTGATTTATCTGTAATAATTGCTGTACGTGCCTCAGTTTGAATGTATTTCTAACAAATATAATATTTTGAATCTGCCCCTCCCCCACAGGCCCAACCATTAGTTCTTCACTACACCATCAAGGATAAAAGGACCAGATAGGACTTGTTTTCAGTTTGAAGGAAAGCTGTAAATATTTTGTACCATACATATTCTATTTTAATAGTGTTTGTGTACATAAACTTATTTTCCTTGTTTTGTATTTTTGAAAATAAATTTTAAATGGAAAAAAGCTCTTTTGTCACCACTGACGGTGTGTTTTCATTAAGATGAGATCGTTTCACGTGAGATCATCCACTTTTATACACGTGTCACCTGACAGGTGCTGCATGGCGTCATCTCCTTCCTCATGGCAAATCAAGTGGATATTGATAACTAGTTTTATTTTGATATTTTAGTTTTCCACCGGCTGAAGCGTTTTGCTCAGAATTACAGGATTATTTTTGACTGATTGTGGGCAGTAATTGATTTGATAATGAAGACGCCTTTGAGTAACTTTTCATGCACTTGACCTATGATGACTGAACTAATCTGGAATCATGTTAATGAGGTTTGGAGAAAAAGTGAAAAGTTGCAGCAAAATGGACGGTGAGAACATTTTTCTTGCAAGTTTATGCATTTTAGTATTTAACTGGTGACAGAATTCACCTTCAAAGTTATCTTGGGTGAAACCCCCTCGGATCATAATTTCAGTCTGAACGTTTCAAAAGTTGAGCATAAATTTACTGCTTTTTAGCACAAAATCTCAGCTGGTGGTGGTGCTAAGTTCAGCATGCTGCCATTTGGTTGAATGTTTTGTTAGTTAATGAAGTTCTTCACATTTTCTTACAGCTTTAAATGAATTACCAGTGAAGGAAAAGAAACTTGATGTAAACACTCGCCCTCTCCTTTAAAATGAAAAGGAGAGACCTCTTTGTTTGTACCTGCAGCTTTGGTCCTCTACAGAAATGTCTGTATCACTTTACACATCTGGGAACTACATAGTTTCCCATTTTTCACTAAACTGGACACGGTGAACAGTCACTTAAAGGTCCCGGCACAGATTCTGGGCTCTTGACTTGTCCAAAATGTTCTTTTGCAGCTCGTGTTTGAAATACTTGTGCTGTTGAAATAATGCTTCATGTGAGTCGCGCCTCTTTTACGACAGACGGCGACTTTCCTTTTGGACCTCATTTTGGTTTTTATGTCGTCAGACTTTTGGGGGTCTGCTACAGAGAAGCTTCTTCTATCCTTAGTAGCACCAGTTTTGGTTATTAGTAGTCTGGCTGTTTTAGTGCTCTAAAAGTCTCTTAACATTAGATCCAGATAATAATTACAGCTGGAAAGCTTTTATTGATGAATCTTAGCTGCAACAATAATGTCTCTCCTGTCCTGTGTCCATGCAGATCTCTCGGTTTCCTTCCATACAGACGCCCACAGCTACCTCAAGCTAGATTTATGGCTGTGCCTTGTCCTTTACACTTTTATAATTGATCATATTCAGTGCCTTTGAAATGTCTGGTACCCTTCTGCGGGATGGCAGCTCTCGGTGAATGTTTAAGATACGCTTCTCGGCGCAACTTTAAAAAAAAAAAAGTTGTTTCAGTCCGAGGCGCACACAGATTTTCTTGTTTAATGGCTGCAGAGGTTGACGTGTCCTGACTTTTAATCCCATTTATGAACCAAGATCAGAACACTTCAACTCAATATCACTGTTCTTAACTTGTTGAACACTGAGCTACATGGCCAGTTGGTGGTCCAAAAGCCCAACAGGAGGCCATTCTTAACTGTTTTTTTAGATTTCAAAGAGCTCTCACAGGGGCGACAGAACTGTGTGCAGCTGTTATTTAACACAAGCACTCTGACATTCACGTGTAGAGTCAGTGGTGCGGGTGCCCCTGAATCATGACCAAATGTAAAATCAGCAGGCGCTTCATTTAGTCTGTACTGTGAAGACTGGACACACATTGTTTCTTTTAAATCTTCTATCCATTCAGGCCCTTGACCTCTTTAGCTTTCCAGAATTTCATTAATCCATTGTCCTCGGAACTTCTCGTAAAAGCAGTTCTCCCAGATGAGCACTAGGTGGCAGACTTGATGCTGTTCAAGCATCACAGAGCCTTTGATGTTCGTGCTTTTTCAGAATGAAGGGAAAGAATCAGTCTTTCCTGTGACAAGTTGATGATATATTCAAGTCTTGTATCTTTTTCCGTCTTGACTCCAAGTACAATGCGGTGTCAGAGTCGGACCATTTTTGCAGCATTTCACTGGACTGAATCTGAGGTTTCTTCAATGTCTTGTTCAGGAGTCAGTGTTCCTAATAAAATCACTGAACGTGCTCATATATGATTAGAATTGGTGTCTAATGGTGTCATTTACCCTTTCCTTCATTCCAGTTCTCTATAAAGATAAAAAAAAAAAGGTTAACTGTGTGTCTTAAAGCTTAAAGTTTAGAAATTTAGATGTCATATAAAAGAAAATGTTAGCTGTGGAATTGATACTTTCAGACCTTTTATTTGTGGAGGATGAGATTATACAAACAAGAGGAGGCTTTTGTTTTGGGACTCCATGTTTTCCTAAAACCAATTTGTTTTTTGTTAAGAAAGAAATATGATTATTATCATTTATGCATCATATCTAAACATAACATTAGCATTTAGTTGCTGCAAATCAGGCCCGAGTGGTTCTTCTTCTTTCCTCTTTGCCAGACCTAAAAACACTGTGTATCCCTTCAGTGTGCTCTTAATTTATACAATAATGCCCTGAAGCTGTGACCTTTAGGCCAAAATGAATGTTTTCAGGTTGCTGTTGGAAACCTTGGTTAGATTGCAGCTCATCTTTTATTTCTGAGCTTTGTTTTCTCACAATAGCACAAAATTAGGAATCTAGATGTGGCTCCTGAGGATGAAGATGGGGATTTTGGAAAGCCAGTTGCTGCTGGTGTTTGTGATCCATCGATCTCTTACTGAAGTTCCACCAGCTCATATATGAAGGAAAGACACGAAACGTGAAAAATGAAGACCATCATTTAAAACAGAAGTCAACCGAATAGTCAACCACATTTTGAGATGAAGAATCTTGCCTCAAAATGAAATCATACAGTGAAATAACGGAGTTAATAGAATAAATTTACACAAACAGTCTTTCAATTTCAGTAGTTTCCTAATAGGGTTTTTTTTCCCTCTGATAAATAAGGCGTTGAGGATATCAAAGGGAGGATTGTTCCACTTTTACTTAAAGCTCCATCCTCTGCGTGGTTCCCTCTGCCAGGCCACAGTGCCTCTTCACTGAAAGACCTACTTGACTTTTCAACCTCCACGATTCCAGCCGATTACATCTATTGTTTGCCAGCCTGCTATTTCTCTAAGAAGAAAAAAAAATCGCTCCTAATAGGCCTAGTTTGTTTAGCTTCATATTATATCTGTTTACTTTTGTTCCTGTCTTTCTTTTTTTTTTTAAATTCCTCTTATCCAGCACCGGTTTAACTTGAGTGCATTGACTGCGCCTTGAAAATGACTCACATAAAACTGGCTTCTGGCATGAAAATATCTTTCTTTTTAAATGACCGTGTTGGTCTGCCTTCTGAATGATGTTTCTTAAAAACTCAGAAATATTCAAAAGGCTCTTTGAGGAAAAAGAAAGATCCTAGCAAAATTTAGGTGGAAAAAAGTGCAGATAAAACGCAAAACGCTTTTGAATCAACTTTCTCTTTCAGATAAAAAAAAATAAAATAATTTTTAAAAAGTCTCTGACTTGTTGAACATTTGTTTGCGCAAAAGAGCAAAGAAATATCTGGTCGTTTTCCCGCCCAAGGACAACTGCAGAGTAAGTTATAGGCTAATCGTTTAAATATGAATAACATTCTGTCACGAAAAACTACAACCCACACACCCGGCCTTACACACTCACACACACACACACACTAAACTTTTGATCCCGTTACAAAACTGTTGCAAATGGTCAGCCAGCAGCAGCAGCACGTCGCATTTCCACTGCCTCCCATTGAGGTTTATTCATTAGGATCCTCACACTAACCCATTTGCCATTCATGAGTGACTTCTTTTTTTCTCTCTCTTTCTAAACAAACCCGAGTCAAGAGTGGCAGATGCGTGCCATTATTGCCCACGGCTCGGTGGAAGCTGTTTTATGTAAGGCAAAGGCGGGTTAACCTAATCAATCATGTCGACTAGTTGTGTTAAAGACGATTCGTAGAAGGAGGAAGAAAACATATGGTGCAGGGGTGGAGGCAAGCTTTTCTTAACACCGCAGCCAGACCGGGA
The DNA here is from genome assembly GCF_036924035.1 of Leuresthes tenuis. Classification (NCBI taxonomy): domain Eukaryota; kingdom Metazoa; phylum Chordata; class Actinopteri; order Atheriniformes; family Atherinopsidae; genus Leuresthes; species Leuresthes tenuis. Next base: position 5,827,856 of record NW_027325365.1, read on the forward strand.
CCTTCTTGAGACAAGATGTATTCAAAGCCATGCGAAAGAATGGGAATAAAGGCAGTAGACGGCTGCTAATTGAAGTCATGGCACTTCAAGGCTGAAAGCAGAGGTCAATGAATCAAAAAGTGACATTTTTACCAAGCAAGGCAGAGTTTAGGTTGAATACTTAATGCATTTTCTTCATCTCTCACAGGGAATTAATGTTTTTTTTTTTTTTTTTTGCTGTCTCGTGCAGCATGCCTGTAGAATTTTGAGGAAACGTTGTGAGTATAGCTCATCCTACGCTGTGGCAGACTTATTCTTGTAATATTTCTTCTTGGGTTTAAAGATGAGCCATATAGTTTGTGAATAATGCCCCTGTGATTAGTCTTGTGAAGTTTAATCCTATCCAAATGATCCAACACACGACTGATTCGTCCCTCCAGTTTTTAATTTCGGACAGTCGCACATCCAGTCGCGCCGAAAGTGTCTTGAAATATCATATAACCTTTATTTACATAGATGCTGATTAAATAGAATGTTACAATAAAATTATCGCATAAGGTGTTTGACCTATATACAGAAGTCAGGGCGTGTAAAAGGTTGCAGCTGATACCAACAGTGATGCCTCGTTTGCGCTGCGAATATCTGCATGCTTGCAGAGACAAAAAATAAAAATAAAAACAAAGTTTACAGGTGGGATTCACATGGACCCCAAGCCTTTTATGTAAAAAGGGGAAAAGAAAAGGGAGGGTGCGTGATTTAAATATCTGTCAGATCCAATGCCTTTAGAGGAAACTTGAGTAAATGGTGTAAAAATAAAACAGAATTGCACAACCTTTTCACCCCCCCTTAAACACGAACGTGAATGATTATAAACTCCATTTGAACGTTTACATGATTTTCAGTCTTCCTGTACCATAACAGTGAGTAATGTCTGCCTGAAAGAACAATATTGCTCAAATAATGTGGTGGAAACTAAACACAGACTTGGACGGATCTACAAGTCCGAATAATAAATTAAAACAAAGAATGAAAAATAAGGAGGTGGAGGAAAACTTCCCCCGAAGTGTTCATATACGTGTATATTCTCCTTTTTCATCTATATCCGTGCAAAAAGTTTGGGAAGAAAAAATGTCCCTTTTCAATATTCTTTGTTGTTGTTGCTTATGAAAATCGCACCTCCCCTGGCTGTTAATCGTCCACCTCAATTTCCTCATCATCCTCCGAGAATTCATCCGTGGTGTGATCTCTTGACGAGGAGGGGGACTGCGGGAAGGCTCGATGTCCTTGAGAGGTCGGAGAGATACTTGGTGATCTGGCCCCAGGCCCCTCACCCTGCGGATCGTCAATATTGTCCATGGTGACGAGCTTCTGCAGGGTCTGTGGGGTGATTTTCTTTAGTGACTCAACGTCCGCTTTCATCTCCTCCAGATCCCTCTTGAGCTTGGCCCTGCGGTTCTGAAACCAGGTGATGACCTGCGCGTTGGAGAGTCCCAGCTGCTGCGCGATTTGGTCACGGTCGGCCGGAGAAAGGTACTTCTGGTACAAAAACCTCTTCTCCAGTTCGTAAATCTGGTGGTTGGTGAAGGCCGTCCGCGACTTTCTCCTCTTCTTCGACGTCTGCCTCTGTCCGAAGGCGTTTAGATGCTCTCGACCTTGGAGGGGTGGGAGTAGGAAACATGTGAGAAGGATGAAACGGCCGCAAGGGTCACTTTCCCCAAAACTACAGCAGCAACAGAGGGCACTGCAAAACAGGCCTGACCCCTGTTTTTAACCATGGTTTTGTCCTTCCCCGAGAGCAAAACAGAGCTTTTATTTCACTTATTCTTAGCGACCCACATGTTGCAAACTTTAATAAAAAAAAGAGCACTCGGGATATAATTAAACAGATTATTTTAAAGTGATATCAATAGAGTCAAAAAATTTGAATTAGCACTCAGACGTTTTGTTTAACAAACTGGCCAAATTCCCATCTAACATGATTTTAAACACACAAGAGTGGCAGCTGTTGCATATGTTTTTAAGTTCAATAAAAGTTTGTTTTTTTCAAAGCCCAACGTGCTATTCTGCTAAAGTTTATCTGCCAGTCAGCTCTCAGCTCTGCAGTAGGCCATAATAGCTAATTGACTCTTTGACAGCACGCTGTCTACAGTCTCAGTAAGTTTTAACTCACTTTATCAGTCATACGCAGACACGTTTGCATACATTAATGGTGTATTTCGCTCTCTTTATCCTGCATACATTCCCATACAGCTGCCCTATGTCCTCATTAAAAGTCAAAACAAAACCCAGCTAGCGCTTATCTCAGCTCGCACTTATGTCAGCTCGTGTACACGCTCCCTCTAGAAATCAGCAGAACATGTATTGTTCCCTGCTGAAAATTCACATTTTAGTAATGAAAGGTCGTACCTTCTGCTGCCTGGATTACGCTGACTTCCAGACCCTTGAAGGTTTTGCTGGCCAGCTCCTCCAGCGCGCACAGCGGTGAAGACGGAGTGGTGATCCCGTTCCTCGCCGAGTTCGAGCCAGTCACTTTCTCCAGCACTCTCGGCGGACAGATAGTGGCGACCGACTTCTTCACGGAGGGTTTATTAAGAATATCCTCAATGCTGAACGGCGTTAACGGTTTGTTGGAGTTAGCCGGCGGCGGCAGCTGGTCCAACGGAGCCCGTCTCCTCTCCTCGCCGCTGGACTGCAACACAGCCCCTGCCTTCATGTCTTTACTGGAGGTCATCGCAGTCCCGAAGAATCGCTGCTTCCAGAAAAGTTGATTATTTCATTCAAATGGCAGATTTAGGCGTCCTCAAGTTTTCCTCTGGCAGAACTCCACTATATTTCTGACACTTAGAGCCGAATGCTGCAACTTAGCTCGCCTGAGAGCCTTCCTCCGAAATAACCATGCTTCGGGCGTAGTTGTGGAGGCAACCGGACTGTATTCCCCTCAGAGAGTCCCAGTTCCTCTGCCAAGCTCCATGAAGATCTTTAGAAAGTGACAGACTGGATGGGTGAATCCCTGCAAGGAGAAAAAGCTTTCTCAAGCACCAAGAAAAAGAAAGCGACTGCTAACGAGTTATTGTTGATTGGGCGAAGTTCAATTAGAGAAACACTACACCACTTGGTGACCCGCTGCTGCGTCTTAAAGGGCCGGACCATAATAACTAATTGGACGTGGGGAATAGGAGGAGTCTGTTGCTGCCGAAGAGAAAGATGCCCCAAAATGTTTATGCAGTTGTTTCCCTCTGCTGGTGTATTCCTTTAGAAAGGGAGAGTTGATGGCCAGTGAAATACTGACACCAACATCGTTATGGAAAAGTTTGGCGGAGCACTGAGCTAGAAGGGGTCTGCGGTCGTGATATGCTGTTTTCTTCGTGCGTAATTACGCATAGAACGTTTAGCTTAATGTGCGCTCTAATGCACTGTGTTGCACGCGAACTTAGCCCAAACTTACCCAACATTTGTGGATCTGATTTGAAGTTATCTGCCTATAAATAAACAGCAGCTCTTCACTCTAACATTACAACTCACAGATATGTGTTTATGATGCCTTAAAAAAGCAAATAACAAACCTCTCATCTGAAAATAAATACCACGTTGGCTCATATTTATTTTCATACAACTTAAATATGGCCTTGTAAAAAGCATTTTCTGACACTTAAGCCATGAAATCTTTTTAAGAAAACTTCCAGTTTCAGATATCCTTTATATTGTTTGTGTATTTATTTTTCATGTGGTTATTTTATATCGACTATTGGCATGTCAGCCATGCTCCAACGTGTCCCTGCAGGTAGAATCCAGAGATCCAGTGTAATATAATGCTGCAGCGTAAAACGAGCCAATAATAAAGACGACGCCGTGCTGCGGCTCGCAGTTTGACAAGGGAGAATGTGAATTTTCCTGAAGGAGGTTTAAGATGTAAAGCGGAAAAACGGATTAGAGACAGAAAACGAGTTGGATGCGACGACTTGGGCGCCCGAGAGAGAAAGCTGCAGGTACGTCTGTTCAGAGAAAAAACGCACCTTGTTTTATCTGAACCTCGTCCAACACAACGCATTTGATTTGTTTTGACGGCGCATTAGACATATATTCGTTTTGATAAATTACATGGAGTTTACCAAAGGTGTTGTCAGATTGAATGTACGTTTAACAAAATAGAAAAAAAGACGATTGTTCAGGGTTTAGCTCACACTGAAATATTAAAGCTTGAATAAACCCCCAAAGCTAAAAATGTCTTTACACAGAATGCAACAACAGCTCTGTGTTATTAATATTTTAGCAGATTAAATATAATCTTTGTACACCTTGCTGAAACCAACCAAAGGCTGAATTGAGCTTGGGAAAAAGCAATGATTCACAAATACAGTCGTGTTTTTCTGACCCTGCTGGGTAAAGTCTGCTGCTCACAAAGCCACTGTGGAGCATTGTGCCAACAGGAGCATATGGTGACATTGGTTTAGGGACAGAGTTGTAAAACAGCAGGAAATTCTATTATCTACCGTGGAGGTCCACCCTTTGCGGCTGCTTTGAATACATATTTCTCCATAACGAGCAGGAGCTGGTGGGGATAAATTTAGTTAGGGGATTTGGACAGGAGCACGCATCGTTTTGGAAAAGGTTCATAGTGATGAAATGATATTAATATCACAGTGAATGTAATTTACCTTGACACTCTCAGAGTTTAATCCAGAATTTGGTAGAAATTTAAAGCAGTTAAGTTTAGAGTGAAGCAATGGGCAGACACTGATTTTTATTTTGCGTTCCTGGTAAGGTAATAAAGGGGTCATAATTTCCAAATCTGGCTTGATATTACGGCAATTTGCAAATTAATTTGAACAAATATATTTTAATTTCTTTACGTTTGTCTGGATCTTTGACTATTTTGTTATTTTTATTTAATTTCTACTCATCATCCCTGCAGGCCTGCATCATGAGAGGGAATAAAAACGGAGGCTGTGTTTTACAGATATGATGATGAACCCGCTCTGAGTTCTGCAGACCGTCCACACCCGCACTGCTGTGGATAAATAACCGTCTAAACCTAAAAAACTACGGTTCAATTAGCTTTGAAATCTCAAGTAAACCTGATCAGAATTTATTCTTTTCTTTCGGCTTATGTTAAACGTTAATTAGAAGCAGAAAGACTGACATCATCAATCACCAGCTCTTGGGGGTTTTAATTGGATGATTCGTTTCGGTTTTGCCACCTATCGTAGCGGCCTCCTCTCTTCAAAATATGTCGTGTGACATCCACTCAGCTCAAATTAGATATTGTTTGGATTTCTCTTTTATAAAGGGCATTTTAACAAAGCAGGGGGCTTCATTTCTGAGTCTAATATTTGCTCGATAAAATATAAGCTGCGTAAAAAAATCCCTCCGGTGAAGAAGAGTCATATGGTCAAAAATGACCAAATAAACTGTACGCAGTGCAGAAAGAGTGTTTTAAGTGTCCAATTCGGTCTCTATCGAAGGCTTAGGGAAAGACACGACAACTGCAACCACTGAGGTTATATTCCTGAAAATGTAGCCTTGTTTGTTAACGCGTTACAGCCTGTCACGAGCCCACGCGTGCCGCGTATCTTTAGCGTTAGGTCTACGTTTTTAATTTGCTCAGAAAAATAACCTGCCTCTGAGACGGAGCATTTTTCAATTTTTTCGATGTGGTCAAAGCCGCCCAATATGAATCTAGCATCATTATTTAGAAATAATACAACAGAAATCTACAGAGAAAGGATTTTAAATGCATTTGATTTCCCTTTTCAAATTGCACCCTCTTCCATTGGTAATATTTTTGGCCTAAAGTAAAATTTTCCCTTTTAAATAAAGGGCTGCAGTAACTATTCCTACTGCTGTTATTGCAGAAAATAATATATATATATATATATATATATATATATATATATATATATATATATATATATATATATATCAGGAACTTATAAAATGACAAAAAAGTGCATAAACTAAACACAGGAATGTGGAGGTTTATGTGGTCGCTGTGCATCCAGAATCATCACAGGTCGATTTAAACCCTATTTTTGATCATTACAGTCATTGTATTATATATTTATGTAATTTAATCCATGAAAGCAATCAAAGTAATTTCCACTTAAGGCCGTGGATGCTTTTTTGTGTGTGTGTCTCCTGTGCTGCTGTGAAGAGGCAGCTCTCACAGCGCAGCATGTCGTCCTGTATTATGAAACAAAACAGCTGTAAACGCCTCTCAGTTTAACACGATACAGGAGAAGGCTGCTCGGGGCGCTGTGGCCGTGTTTGTTTCCATTCTTAACCGGGCTGTTTCCACTGTAAAACACACTGTGCGGCTGACTGAGGAGCTTGATGAAGGAGCGTGTTGATGAGGCTCCACGGCGCGTCTAATGATGCCATATTAAGAGAATTATGTGTGACAGTCCGCACCTTTTTTAAGATTCAGTTTTTTTTCACCTTGCAATACTAACAGCTTGTGATCAAAACGTGACATATTTCTGCATAGAGCGAAGAGAATTAAAGAAATGTTGTTTTTACATGACAGATCTGCTAAGTATGAATACACTAAACAGAATAACAAAACGTAGTTTTATATAGATGCCCAACATTCTGATGGGAAGACCGGCTTTAGTCTCTATTTTTGGTGTGACATCCTTTAACCGACCCATCACAGCTGTCTGCTTATGAGTGTGTGCGCGCGCATCCCCGCTTACTCTATCAGTCCGGCTTCAAATGACGCGAGCGACGGTGTTGATGCCGGTGTCACGAGGTGAGTGTGTCCTTTCCAAACTATCCTCGTGCACTTTGACGTCGTCGAATAGGCAGAGAAGCACAGGTGTTCATCTCTGTGCAGCTTCACTCGGTTGGAGGCGATGCGTCACCAACGCAGGAACGTCGCCAGCTCTTATTGGTGATTACAGCACTTTGGATGTCAGACATAGCATTACAGCATTTATGCTCAGAGTTCCGTTCTGTCAGAATCACACTTCTGTTTTTATATGTTGAGTCGAAAGCTTGTGCTGATTGGATCTCTGACAGCGGACCAATGACTGAAATCTGATGCTTTGGTTAGAGTCAGACCGCAGGTCAAACTTGCAGCTTGTAGAAAATGCTACAGATGTTGTAGATCTCAGATTAATCTGTTCCTTTTGTTTGGCCCTCATAATGCTTTTTGTTGCTAAACTGAAATGATCAAATGTAGAATTAGAAACTTGTGGATATTACTGAATCAAGCTTCACGGCACTAGGGCTGCGACTAAGTGGGCTAGCATTTTCCTTTATTTTGGAATTATATTCTTAACATATCAGTTAATGATATCAGAGTATACTTCCCAATGTCCGTTATAATTTTCAACATCTGAGACATTTTCAAATCACTTGTTTTCATGCCCAGAACTGAAATGTTTAAGGTAAGCAGAATATGTTTGGCATTGTCGCATGAAAAAAACATCAAATAATTAAAATAATTTGGGATATCAAGATAAAGTGAAAATATGTCACAATATTGGCTGAATAGGTTTCTGTCAGCTCTGCATGACACCTTTAAACATTACCACTAGTTAAAGTAGTAATGTAAGATCATACAGATATTGTTGTGTAACATGGGGCGGTGCTTTGCAGCTTAACAAAATCAACAGGAATCAGCGACTGCATGCATTCTAAACCTATTTTTATGGGTGTTGGTCAAACGAGGGCCCTACAGTGTGAGCGCAATAAAAACCTGTTTTTAAAAAAAAATACAATTGTACTTATAACAAAATAAACACTCAACGTTGTCAATGGTCAAGTTTAGACAACAATTAAATACCATCATTATAGTAATAATTATTTTTAACAAATAAACACCCTGCATCGATTTCTGTTAAACACAAACTACAGTAATTAATTGTTTCATCAGTGAAAACCTCGGTGTATTGGTGCTTAAAACTGGGTCACAGACAGACCAGCAAGGTGCTGCTGCCATGATTGATGAAGAGATCAGAGTCAATGCACCATGAATGTAACACACCTGTTTTCATCACAGATGAATGAAAGGGAATGAGCTGAGTTTCAGGTGATCCACCATCAGCCCCTCATCTCCTCCAACAGACGTTTTTGTACCATCATTTGCACCCAGATTCCCCAAAATACACAGTTTCCAAACCCTAACACCTCTGAACACAAAGTGGCTCCCCCCCCCCCCCCCCCCCCCCCCCCCCCCCCCCCTTCAGTCCCTGAGCCCCTCTCCTGGGGTTGGACTGTGGTTGTCCTTGTTGCTCCGTAATGGCCCACTGGGGCCCATTTAAGATCATAAAGAAGGATGTGTGGGGGTTTAAAGCAGGATTACAGCATTAAGGGTGAATGTTTCTCCTGTTTAACTCTTGACTGGCTTCATTATTGTGTAATTAGTCCACTGACCAGCAGTATAGAGCCTGGAATCTGATATTATACATTAGATTTATATTGCTGATGTGTGTGTTTGTGGCCCATCGCCAAGTCGTTAAAGAAGAGCAATTAATTTGACCACAGATACCACAGCATTACTAAAACAACATTATTATAATTACTTGGAATTCTGTTGCTACATTTTGATCACAAAAAAGGTGACTGTAAATCGCCTTAATCTCATAGAATAATTATGTGTTTTTATCTTTGCATATCAAAGATTATTACAATATTTTTAAGATACCAAATTATGCCTACAAACAATATGAATTATGATCTTAACAATACTTCAAATGTAGGATTCTTATAACCAGCACAAACTAGCAAGTATAGTTAGTCCAAGCAGATTTTTTAGCGACAGTGAGCTTGAATGGAAATCTTGTTGGAGCCATCTTTTTTTTTTTATAGTAACTAAAAATATCAAAATTACAGCGCTATCTGAAAGAGATTCGAATCTCTCTTTAACTCAGTCGGCTTTATTGTCAACTCAGATGCACGCGCATGCAGTGAAGTTGGCCAGATCTATTTATAGGCAATGTTAGGACTGTGCTTCTGACTGTCTCTGAGCTACCACAACATGAACGCTCAACAAGCTGAAGATGAAAAAACGAGCAGAGATAGAACTTTCACAGGTGTTATGTTCAATCAGAACTGAACTGCAGCTTGTTATCATCAAAAAGAAAAAAAAAGGAAATATATATCAGAACTGGGTCAGATTCTCTGTTGTACTGACTTCAAAACCTTCCTATATCCGGAATTTGTTTGATTTAGATTCTCCTCAGGGTGATTTATGTCCACTTTATGTACAGAATAAGATGGATTTCTTTAGCCTTGTGCTTCACTTCATCCTATACTGTATTATTTCTGAGCTGAGAGCTTTAATATTCTTTGTATTTACTTTATCACACTTTTAAGACGTTCAAGTTGGCGATAAAACTACTGGAAACTTTTTGTTGCTTCTGTTGGCAAATTCATTCTTCAGTCACTCCAAAACCTCTAAATCAAGCCAACAGATTTTCTTTGGTTCATGTTAACCTTTGGGTATTATTGCATATAAATTTTTTCCTAATGTTGGGATTATGTCCCATAACAGACTTGCAGTTAAAGCAGTAACAAAACACACATGAACTTACATTAAATGTAAAATTGTAACAGATAAAACACAACTGGCATGGTAATATGATGAAAAACTAATCCTCTCTTCCGTATAAGTGCATGTAAACGTATACACAGTCACACTCAATAGCAACTAGAATGACACAGATTCAAACATGTTCATTTTCTGCATTATCTGAGGCACTGACAGACCAGAAATTGTTGCAGTTACAGAAGTGAAATACGGCTCTGACATTTTATCTGGAGAAAACAAAACAAAATATGTGTTCTAGTATTATAACATTTGTTATTTGTCCATTAGTTCCATGGATTAGCTGTTAAATGGACCAAAAAAGAATATTTTGTTCCTCACATGGCAGACAGTAAAACAGTGTACAATCAGCAAACCCAAATATCACAAAGGATTTTTTCTCCTGAACTTTAGTTTTCTTCCATGAGAAAGAAAAAAATACTGCATTCAGGACTCCTAAGGCCTATCTTTTAATGTCCCGGTACATATCTTGGCAAATGAAGACAAATACTTGTGTGAGCACACAAAGTTCCAGGGGAGCTTTCAACAAATTAATCACTTGCAATTCTATCCTTGTCCACTTGGACGCCTGGCTGGTCCCTGATGCAGCGTCCACGGCGTAATGAGGGGCACATCGTCAAACGCTCTTTACGAGCCAGAGTTGCTCCTCGAAACAAGAGAAAATAAATGAGCAAGTGAAGCCACCTCTCTTGAGGCACGTCATTTTCTCAAGATGGTGTGGCGCCTCGACCTCCAAGATCACCCCCTTATCCCTTTACCAAGTCTTCCTCTCCCTTCTCACATCAGGATTTCATTAAGTGGGGAGCTGCTGACCCCCACCCCCCCCAAATCCACTTCACTTCACTCCATCACCACCACCACCACCCCTTATTCCCCCTCTGCTCTCTCCTGCACCACTTTGCTCCCAAACTAAATGAGGAAATGGCTCGTCTGGTCGCTGACAGACCCCGGGTTTGGTTGTAAAGATAAATGACCCAGAGTATTAAAGTTTAACACATTGACAAAACCCACCTGATCTGTGGGATTAATGCAACAAAAAATACATGTGTGGAAAAAAAGGAGGGCCGGTTTGTTGGGAGCAGTGATGAGGACTCACAGGAGACTAATACATGGGCACAGAGAAGGTCAAACAATATTTAGGATAAGTGCATATCCAGTGCTGAGAGGCAGAAATGTGTAGAGATCTACACTACGTCTCATGTTTCTGTACTTCACGGTTTGGGAAGTAAAGGGATTCTACATAAAAATATGCACACATCAACACATTCACAGTTAAATCCTTGTATACTTTACTGGATTACATTAAAAACACAAAGAGCGCCTTCATTTAAAATCACATTAACATTCTGACGCCATCCAGAGCTGAAGTCCAACCACAGGAAAGATCGTAGCAGACAGTTGAACTTGGGTGCTTGAAATAAGAATATCAGTCAAATCACTGAAGCATACCGTATTTTCCCCACCATAAGGCGCACCTAAAAGCCTCAATTTTCACAAAAAACGGCCATGCGCCATATAATCCGGTGCGCTTTATGTGTGCACCGGATTCCAAAATCTGTCATGGATACCGCCATTTTGAATTTACCGCAGGGAGCGCCGAGCATTCATCGGGGCATTAATCCCCCTCTGCATCACTCACCGCTCTCCCTTGGTGCAGCTCACCGCCACGTTCACTTTTGCCACGCCTCTTCGCTCTTGTACATTGGAAATGAATGGCAACTGGCCACTTCCGTCGCTCGCTTTACGTTTGGTGTGAATCCAGGGTCAGGCGGATCCCAGCCATTCACTCTGAATGGGGCGAAGATTGTATGGAGCTCGTACTTCGTGATTGAATCATGTCATCATTAATGCTTTTGCCCATATCCCAGTGAGTGCCTGTTCTTCAGTCTGAGATGGGTGACGCAGACCAATGTGCAGTTTATAAGTTTAAAAACGACCGACGATGTTGTCCTTGACCGTCTGACCATTTCCCGCTGACACAGGGACGTAATACATACTCTACGTGTGCTGGCAGCGATAAACCAATCAGAGAACATTAGGTAAAATGTACACCTTATAATCAGGTGCGTCTTATGTATGGATTAAGTACAGAAATGGACCCCATAATTGAGGGTGCGTTTTATAATCAGGTGAGCCTTATAGTGCGCAAAATACGCAAAATATTTATTTGAATATTCATATTTGTGCATTTCTCAGAGGATAAATGTCTCTTATTGACAGTAGCTGCAGAAAATATCAATGAATATGTTTTAAAATGATTATTACTAAATACTGCAAATTTGATAAATTTGTATTTCGGTGGAGAATTACATTTTACTACTTAAGCCTGAGGATATGCTGTCTAAAGGCATCTCTCATACAAACTGGGTTCTAAGCTAAACCTTACTTTCTATTGCTTACCATCAGAGTCAGTCAAATAATCTTAGTTGTCCATTTAAACAGATTATGGGGTATTTTCCAAAGTACTTAATAGATCTGAATGTGGTCATTGCCTCATGATCCTCTCCCTGATGAAAGTAAGAGAATCCCCATGAAGGAACAGTGTGATTGAGTTTGTGTTATCTTAGGTTTAAAGTTTATCTTCAAGGTGAACGCACTGATTTACCTGCACACTATCAATCGTAGAGGACAGGGCCATGGTGGGAAACTTCCTGTATTTAAGTATGCATTCATGAATTTTCATCTCGGTCTGTCTGTAGAAATGTTGGTCTATACAGAGCTTTAGGAGAAGATTTGGAATGAATCTGGTAATAAAGTGCAGATAAGTATCAGTGGGTAAATTAAGGGTTAACTCTCCAATACATCCAGTGTGGTTTTAGCCTTTTATTCTTCCCCAATTAACTTCTTTTTCTTGTTTTTACCTGTTAGCAAAGTAATGTTATACATAAGAAAACAGCAACATTTCTATGTCAGGCTTTTCTTCTGCAAATTTATTTTTCTTGTCGCATTATCTTTTCCTTATAGCATATTCAAAATACTCACATGGTAAAATAAGGCATATACAAATGTCAATGCAAACATATGCTGAAATGTATTTGTTGTTGACAAATGCAGACGTTTTACAGTGTACTATAATGGGTTATGAATGATATAATAAGTGTTTTCTCACAGAATATCCTGCTAAACAGGAAGGGATAAAGAGTCATTTGACACATATGAACACAGCATGTCTATGTATGACTGATGGGTTGCATCTACTGCATATTGGAAGCTATCAGTAATCTAAAGACTACTTATTATTTATCACTCATTCCAAAGGGAAAATGCGTTGACCTCAGATTATACTTCCAGCAGAGAGCAACAGGTGTAAAAATGATTTGTTGTAATTCTTGGTGTTTTCTTTGCCTTGCTGGACACCTACAGGGATGGAGATACTCACACAGGATAATGTGACTGCCAGAAAGTGTAGACATTTTAAAAGAAAATGTAAATGTATGCATTCCTGTGATTAGGAGCTGATGTGATATATGCAGAGTCTTGATGCAGAAACCACCACTCAAAGCTGCAGGATAAAACAAACAGTAAGAATTATTGGCAAACACGTTGCTGTCTGGCTCAATTGTGGAGTTCTTCATGGAATTATGAATGTGTCCACATTAGTGAAATATAAGCCATTAAACTGGACTGAGGAGCTCTGGAACATGTTTAGATGTTTCTAGCCAGCTGTTAAATCATTATTATTGGTTCCTATTTTTCATAAGAGGTTTCAATTGAAGTTGCTTCTCTTGGATGACGTTGATTTTTTGCCCTAAAATATTCAAATCATAATAAGAAATTCAAATAAAACCAGCAGATTTTGATAAAGCCTCGTTTGTTAGAGCTCTTCTGGCATCAGCAGCTATGTGCAAACCTGCTGCTCTTAACACCGGAGCTCTGGTATTAATAACCTACTTCTTGAAACAGAGATAAATGCTAGTAACTGCTTTGCAGAGAGTTGTCTAATCGAATTCCATGCCGACCATTGCATCTTTTAATGTACATTAAGCTAAAACATGTAACAAATCACACATAAACAGACTTCAGCAGACCTCAGGACAGCAAGGCCACTGGAAAACGCTTTCACACTGAATGACTTCATTATTTTTGTTTCTGGCTTTCTTTATCTCTCAGATGGAGGTAGTGTAATGGACAAGAAAACAGGAAAAATAGTAAGAGGCAAAAGAAATGTCAGGAAGCATAAATAATAAGGGAGTGAAAACACTAAGCGAGGTCTTGGCTCAAACTGTGTCCATAACTTACTCTGTTGAAGAAGTTCATAAATATTAAGAAAAAGGCTCACACTCTTTTGCAGCCATGAGCAATGAATCCATGGGGAAAATCTTCTGCAGTCCCCCGAGTGTCTAAGCTTTTGTGTCTGTGTTTAATTTTTCTTTTCCAAATCAGGATAAGATGGATGTTGACCCTTAAAAGGCCAAAAAGTTGTCTGTTATAATTCAGGACACGAGCAAGAGCCTCAGTGTCAGCCACTGAGTGTGTTACTGTCTTTGTTATTTTACAGAAATCTATGTGGATTATTGAACAACATTTTTTATCCACATTAAGAAAGTTTCACATGTAGTTTCTAGCTGTTTGAATAACTGAGCTTTTAGTTTTTACGCTGGACAGAAATTCACCCTCTTCTCCGTTATTTGATAGTCTGTCTGCAGGCATCATTACAAATGGTAGGGAGACACACATGTGTACACTCACCCTCCCACTCACCCCCAGTCACTTCCTCCATGATTTTATTTCCTGCAGTAGAGCCACTTTGATAAATTTGTCTGTTTCCTCTGCTTCATTTTAACTCTGTACTCATATTCTTACCATATTCTTGAAGTTGTTGCTGTCACTACTCTGACTCTCATGCTCGGTGTTGGAGTTATATCTGCTTTGCTGTTTTAGTCCATTTCTGTCTCATTTGTTGAATTACTATTTTCTTTGATTTTGATAGCTTATTCTCTGTTTTAAAAAAAAAAGTTTTTTCCACTTAAAAATAGTATCGATATGCAACTGACCAACTAAATTCAAGAAAAAAATCTATATTTTCATTTACGGGTAGGAGCGTCTTTAGAAAGAAACGAAAGGGCAGAGCCAAATAACAAAAAGAAAAAACAGCCTTTTTTGTTCAGTTTTGTTTCAGTTCGACTGAATGCTCAACCTAAAGCTGTTGAGTTGCTAATAATCTTCAAGTTCAATGAATAATTATTCTGTCCTTACTTTATTTCTTATGTGTGTTTGTGTGTTTATCTACTTTGTACATCAATATAGTGTGGGAAACAACAACATCAAAGGGTGAACTTTTTAAACCACCTTGCCTGCACAAAACATGTATCCAGATGTGGATACATATGTTTCAAGTGAATGTTTGTAACAGGATTTGGGAGGAGCATTAGTGATTAGATTAATCATATCCTTTCTGTAATTTCAGGCACACAAATTCTCGTTGCATGCAACCTTAAGTAACACTATGCATGAGGACAGGAACTGTGTCTTATCATAATGCAAAACACATGGATGATTGGGTAATTTGCAATTGAAAATGATGGAGAGTGTGTGGTGAGATGTATTACTGTATGTGTGTATATCTAATGCAAGCTGTTACCGCCAACCTAGAGCATAGTGTAAGTGTTTGCATTCTGACCAGCATTTAGTGGCTATGCAGTGGTCATTAGATCACCTCTAATATATGTCAGTGTCAAACGTGGACAAGGCTTCAGAAATGTTTTTAGAACCAGATATTAAAATTTTCACAGACTCTCTGAGACTTTGAAAACAACAAAAAACGTGAAAAAAGGGGGAAAAGACACTAAAACACATCAGTCAACTTAGTGTCCCATTTTTGCTTTCAGAGGATTGACAGTCTGTGTGCAGCATCCATGACACACCTCTCAGTGACCACATCCGCTATAAGCAGCCGCAGATGAAACGATATGGAGATTATCAGGACAAAAAGCCTCCCAGCTTGTCACGGGATGCAGAGCGTATTGTACATCCACATGTATTGAACACAAACCTGTCACCGTCTGTGACAGCCCCATTCATCACACACAAAGCCAATCCTGTCAGCAGCACAATGCGTTCTATCTGTCCCTTCTCCCTCCCCCCTTCTAAGTGACAGCATTGAAATGAACATTGGGACACCCTGGTATATATTGAAATGATTTGTTTTTCCGCCTCCCACTGAAGCCAATTTCCAGAGGCTAATAAACCTGGGAATTATTTTGTCTCAGAAAAAGGATGGTGCCTCTCTCAGTGAAATACCATGAGGTCCCAGAGGTGGTTGTCCCTGAAGCTGGTTAATCTGTGTTACGCATCCATAACAATGAATGTATTGCATCATCATATGATTAGCACAAAAGCTTCCTTAGATTTTCAGAATGTATGAGCTACATTTTCAACACTTCAGTTTTGCCTCAAAACGAGGTGCTTTTCATTGTACATATAACATTATTTCATGTCATTAACTTGTGTTTCTATTTCTCAGCAGATGTCCCTGGCCTGGAGTCATGGTGCTTGTTGACCCCTCTTTCTTGCTGTCTCAATCCCCAACTGGTCAAGGCTGATGGCCGAGTCTGGTCCTTCTGGCAGTTTCTTCCTGCTAAAAGGTAGTTTTATTCACCACCATTGCCTCATACATGCTCAAGACATCATCGAATCAAAAATAAATATGGATGCGATAATGAATTTTACTTATATAAAAACCTTTCCCAGACAGAGCTGATAAGAAAGTTGAACAAATATTATCATCTGAGATACTGTAAATGCTACTAAGTGCATCAAAAACATGTAAATTCAAAGCACAAGATAATGAGAAACCATAAAGCCTTTAATGAAGTCTCTCAGTTGGGTAGTGATGTAAAGTCAGTCAGATGGAGTCTTGAGTTCCATCTTTGAGGTTGAAATGACCAAGAAATTGATCAAGAATTCACTTGGTTTATCTGCATAATTTTTTTTGCATAATCATTCATTCTTATCAGCATTCATTTGAAAGCTCAGGCATTATTCAACATGACAGAAAACCCTTTTAACTTAAACATTTTCACTCAAAAGTGTATTTTAATGGATTTAAAATGACAGTAAATGACATAAAATGGTCAGGGTTAGAGCAAAAGTACAAGACAGAATGACATCTCCTCACTACATAGCACACAATGTCACAAAGAAATAGCTAAAGATAAGTAATAACATAACAACATTATGATAATAACTAACAGGACCTGGTATTTAGTTGCTGTGCTGTTTCTTGACACCATGCTGGACCCTTTTTTCTATGTATGGCATTTTTTTTTCATTTTGCATGCTACTAAAGTATATATGAACATTTCATTGTTGGAAAAAAAAACGTTTAAAAGAACAGTTTAATGCTTTAATGTAGGATTTAATGCTTTAGATGGAGTTTCTTTGACTGATGCAAAGAGCAAATATTATTATGTCATCACAATCTGAAGGTTAAGCCAGTTCCAATTATATGCACCGAAGGAAATATATAAATATATAGATACGGTGGCTAAGTCAGGTTGTAGTATTATATAAATTTGTTTTTTATTCCGTCCATAGATTTTTCTTTCCATTCCAGTCTAACCTCCTAAGTGAACATTGCTTTCTGTCCTTACGTTAACTCTCTTCACACTACATCGTTTCCATTGTACTGGAAGTCAAATATCACTAAGTCACCTTGTAACTCCCACAAAAAGACTTTATAGCTTCAACTGTGGACAATAAAGTTTCAGCTGCAACATGTCCTTAGGGCCTAAGAGCACTTAATGTGAGTTTAATAAAACTATTTAATATCAGATTTAAGGCTTTTATGTATCACTTTATGATATTAACTAGTTCAGCAGTTTAGGTTTGCTACATATCTGATATAAAACAAAATTACATTTGTAGGTACATGTGATAAAAATATCTATAATCACTAAAAACACAGATGATAGAACCGAATAAAAACATGTCGACATTGCTAAAAAGCATATTATTACTGTAACTCTCATGCATATTCCTTGGTACGGCAAATCAGTGGTATTCACCGTGTTAGACTGTTGGGTAATAACAGTAGGAAGTGGTCGTATAATCGTAAATGCATAAACTAGAGCATTTTGTCGTGGTGTGTTAATTCTGTGCATTAATTTGTCACTGCTTATAGTCCTTATTGTGATGCTATGCCACAGCAATTGCGCACGGATGCCAAAGGACACGGTGGACCTGGTGCAAACTGTGTGTACACCTATAGGCAGACATGTGGATTTGCACTCTTTTTGCCAGATAAAATCGTTCTTGCATATGTTTCCCTTTCATAAATCTCAATCATCGGGAAACTATACACACATGAATGACTATCCCATTCTCATTGCAAAAAGACAAATAGTCACAAAACAGAGAACACGGCAGCCAGTAAATTCGGGAAAAGAATAATGATTTTATTACATTGTCTATTTTAACGTAGGCCATGTTGTTTTTCTAACCTTAACCACCTTGTTTTAAATGAACCAATCTTAACCATGTTGATTTTAATATATAACCCCAACCAAGTAGTTGTTATGACCAAAACAGCAACAAAATAGAGAGTGAAAGTAAGTAAAGTTACTTGAAAACCCTCGGGATTGGACTCGATCTCGGCTGTTCCACTTGACAGTCATGTTCGTAGCTTCATTCTTCAACCAGTCTGACCTCCAAATGCAAATATTTTTACCTCTTAGTGAAGAAATGGTCAATATGTGATTATCTGATGAATTTCTGTGAAACTGCATTACTCTATGGAATGCTATGGATACAAACAGTGATGTCGTGTAGGATATATGTTGGTGTGCACATTATACCCTTTTATTTTTCAGGTAGCATTGAGAATACCCACTTCTAAATTCCACCTGATGTGTATCACACTCAGACGTGTGGGCTGTAAAAGCTCTTTTCTTTTTGCAAACATATAAACTCATGACTCATCCTTCTCTGCTTTAAAAAAATAGAATACTGGGGAAAAACTTTAAAGTATGAATACATTTCCAGGCACAACTACACCACTGGATACAAATCAATTGGTTGAGGTAACGTGACTATTTCTTGTTTTCCATAATTAGCCATGAATGGACGCAGATGCTTCCTTAGTTAGACATAAGAAGCTAACAATAAGAAGCAAAAATCAGAAACAAATATCATGTTTTTTTTAAATATTCTTGTAAAATGTTATGTTCTATGTTTTCGTGAGGTGCACTCATCTTTACCACACATCCTTCCCTTAGTAGCAGTTTGTGTGTAGGACAAGGCATATTCATGTTTTTGGGTGAATGCATCGTTTATGCATCTGGCTCCTTGTGCATATCTTTGCCTTGATCTCCTGACAAAACTGCAGGATTTGATATTCTAGGATGTGAACAAGTTGATAGGTACAAAAAAAATCTCCTGGACATGTTTAAAAACACACTTTAATGGTGTGCTTTTACAGTGGCAAATAAAAAAGTTGCGCATGTGGGATTTTCAAAATAAGCCTGCCCATGCGTCTGTATCCATGTGTGAACAGTTTCCTCATGTGTAGGAGTTTATGTGTGTCTCCTGAGTCAGCAGCGTTTCAGTAATTACCAATAGATCCTGAGGTAGAAGGGCTTTGTAAAGCTGACAGGGGGAGCATCATTTCCCGAGTGTTCCCGGGAACTGCAGACTGCAATAACACCACTCAACAGGCCTATCAAGTTGATCCACATCACATTTTCACACAGTTGCAAACACCTAACCCATTTAGTCCGTACAAAACAGCAGCAAGCTAATAAAGCAACTCATTGCTCTGTGAGGATGTAATCCAATGAAGTGCCTTCTTAAATAATGCCTCTTGTACTCTGCACAATATTGGGTAAAGAAACCATTGTTTCAATATGTCTTTGATGAACATAATGAGACTTTTCAATAACAAATTCATAAAGAATGTATGAATTCATCCAGAACTCGGGCCATTGCTGTCGACAAGGTCTGCCAAAGTGTTCATTTCACTTAATGTCACTCTCCTGTGAAACTGAAATACTCCAAAATTTCTTAACCGTACCTGTATTGATAGCGACTCACAAACCTCATCATGTGGGCTGATTTGACATCTTATTGACATTTGAGCATCAGTCATTATTTGTCCTGAAGCTGTCACACCTGCAGGGAACTGACAGATAGTGGAGGCCTCTCCACTGAGTGGCATTTCATTGGATAAAGTCTGGCCACTGACTGTAATTGCTTTCTGTTTTGAAGATACAGTATATATGGGTATTAAGATAATCTTGTTTTCATGAATTGTGTAAAACGTTTTAGTATCTGAGCACGAGTTACAAAAACTTATCAAAAACACAGCAGATTTTGTTCAGACACATTTTTCGAAAAAACAAAGTGATAATATTACTTTTACACAGTCCTTATCTTAGTTCTCCCATATGTTTGCTCTTTGTTATCTTCATCTTAAGTGTGACTAAAATAATACATGAATAAAAACTCTCACCTAGACTGGCCTAATTGATTTATCTTACAGAAACAGGTGAGGTAACAATTCAGTACATTAGAAATCCAGATGAAAGAGAAACTAAAGTTGCATACATTTTTGCAATGCCCATTTAGATGAGGGTCATTTTGGGGAATCGCAACTTAGGTTGCTTTGAGATTTTACTTTTCAGCTCAATCATTGATAGACTGCAAGACTGCGACAACAAAGTCAGAGAAAGACACAGTTGGCAGTAAGGTTTCAGCTAGACTAGACATTTCTTTATTTTTTAGAATAAAAAGAATAGATAAAACTTGAAATGATAAGTTATCATAAGATGCTTACACAGCAAGCATATGATTGGCATAAAAGCTTCCTTAGATTTTTGGTATGTAGCTACATTTTCAACACTTCAGTTTTGCCTCAAAACGAGGTGCTTTTCATTGTACATATAACATTATTTCATGTCATTAACTTGTGTTTCTATTTCTCAGCAGATGTCCCTGGCCTGGTGTCATGGTGCTTGTTGAGCCCTCTTTCCTGTCGTCTCAATCCCCAACTGGTCAAGGCTGATGGCCGAGTCTGGTCTTTCTGGGGGTTTCTTCCAGGTAAAAGGGAGTTTTATTCGCCACCATTGCCTCATGCATGCTCAAGACATCATCGAATTGAAAAGAGATGATGTAATCTGTTAGCTAGGCACTTTTTTAAATTGGCATTATATCAATTGGACTAGTTTGGATTTGAATTTATTTGATTAACTGGATTACAATTATTTGGATTTGTAATTGGCTGGAATTGGACTGTATCTTTAAAGTGCCTTGAGATGGCATTTGTTGGGATTTAGCGCCGTATAAATAAAATTATTCAGACACCAAACCGACGTCTGGACAAAGAAATAACACTTTGCAAAGACTGTTTCCACCTGCCAGGAAGGAAGTCAGAATTTATGTCTACATAAGACGACCTCACTATCGCTATAGAGTACAGAGAGGCATGTGTGTTGAAAACTTAAACAAAGCAAACAAAATGTTTGTGACAAAATTACTCATGTTTCGTATAACAATTTTTTTCCCTCCATCATTACTCTACAAAGTTTAGTAGCTTTCACCTTCGCTCACCTGGTCATTCTGGTTCATAAAAAAAAGAAAACATCTACTACTTATACTTTTATTGTACGCTGACCACAGACATCCACACTGGAGTGAGCTCATTTGGAAGTCAGTGCACTTTTCCCTGGTGAGTACACCTCCTGCCCTTCCCCCTTGTGCTTTTATTTTTAATTAACCTCTCAAAGATACTCTGTTGTTGCTTCCTGTGTCTGTGCCAGCGAGGTTAATGATTTCACCAGCCGAGGGAGACTCTGCAGAGGACAGATCAATGCACCTCAATTCCCTGCACTTCGTGTTCAGTCTCACTTGCCGGACCACAGTGAAAAGGAGAAGGAACTGATACTGATTGTGTTGCTGTGATCACCCTCTTTCTGACAAATGTAGCACTCCAACAAACATGCCAACAAACAGTTGAGCACACAAACATATCCACACGAATCCACTCTTAAAACACATAACATCCATGCAGAGCAACAGAGACAAATGAACACGGCATCTATACATCAGCATCAGTGTGATTTACTAGCAAGCAAAGTTTAAATTGAAATTCACAAAATGCTACTGCAAAACTAAATAAATTCACCATTCAAGCAAATACTTAAAATATGGTTGTGTTTGGGGTAGAAAGAAGAAAATCATATTTAGGTCGCTCAGAAGATAAAATAAACACAAACAACACAGAAAAAATACCATTTTTAAATGTTTTCTTTCAAGGTGGGACAAGCTGCTGGTATATACATCAGCTATACAGGACAAAAATGATGAATGCTCCTAACATTTGTTAGATGAAAAATCATGCCAACAGGAGGGTTGTTGACAAACTGGAGCCACTGATTGAGCTTTAAAAAGCCCAACTAATGCCAGAAGTGAGTCCAAATATCCCTGAGTTCAAAAGGAGGCATCAGGGTTGTATAGCAGGAGAGAAATGAAGAGAAAGTAGCAGGAGTTTGAAACCATTTTTTTTCCTTTGGTCGTCAAAAGGAATGTGAGATTATTTGTTACTAAATGGATCATCTTAGAGCAGTCGTAATGACATAGTGGGAATATCAGAACGCAGTTTTTGTGTTTCACTGAGACATGGCTCCAAGAACAGATTCTAACTTCCACTGCCTGTCACACTAGCTGTCAGACTATATTGGCAGACAGAATGGTGAGAGTAAAGAAGAAGGAACTGCAGCACTTGTCGACAAAAGATGGTATAATCCTGAATATAATGCATTGAAAGAGAAAATCTTTGGATATTGTAATGTTAGCTGTACATTTCTGTCCATATCATCTACTGAGAGCTTTCACCTTCTTCATTTTGGTAGATGTATGTATCTCAGCCATTGTCAGTGCAACATGCAACATTATCAGCTAAGCAGCTGCCAAGTTACAAACACAACATCCCAAAGCATTCATGGTTATCTCTGGAGATTTTAACCCCCCCTTACTCTCTGCTACACTTCCAGATTCTCAACAGTTTGTCAACTGCTCACACAGAGAAATAAAACATTGGATTTATACTATGCAAATGTCAGAGATACATACTGCTCCTTTGCCCATCCTCCATTTGCCATGGTAGACCGTATTCTTGTACCTCATACTTCCATTTAGACACCCACTTTCACCTGTGACTTGAAGAACTGTGACGAAGTGGTCACAGGAAGCTGAAGAAACTCTGCATAGGTGCACAGACTGGGTTGCACTGGGAGCCACGTGATGATGACATTAGTCAATCAGTCAATGACATTAGTGCATTGACTGATTGTGTGACAGACTAAATTCTATGTGGATAATAAATTCCACATAGACAGTGAGTGAGGGCAGTTTTCTGGTGAAACCCAGCATAACTCTCAAAGCAATTAAACTTTCTAGCATTTTTAAAAAAAAATCTATTTCGTGTCTTCATCATGTTTGTATATTTTGCACATGTGGTGGGTGAATGACATGGGAACATTTCTGATATGCAGTAAATATTGTAAGCCATGTTTTTTTCCCAATAATCCCAACCAAGTTGTTTTTAATGCCTAAACGTCACCAGATGATTTAGGCAGCCAAATTCAGCAAGAGAAAGTGAAAGTATATTCAGTCATTCAGGATATGGATACGGGTGTCCTTTATGACAGTCATTTGTTTAACTCTCAACCACACCGTTTAGCCTCCAAATATATGTTTTTTTTTGTTGTTTTTGCCTACTGAACATACTCCATTTGTGACAGTTTTACAAGATGTCACGAGACTACTTATTTTATAAAGATAACCATCAGTTTTAAGAAAATCTAAAGCACCATAAGTTTTAAACAAGCAGCACTAAAGAAACCACTCTAATACTTTAAAGTAGAAAACACAGAACGTGTCCTAATTAATTGTGATTCTATCAATATGGAGTTGAAAAGCGGAACGTTGTGTTTACTTATTTACACATTCAGTGAGGAGTTATTGACTATATGTCAGTGTGGATGTTTATTTTTAAATGATATTGATTCAGAAGTAATAATGAGAAACTCTGGGAAACAAGCCATTAAAAGTCACACTGATGAGGAGTTTTGCCATTTGACTAAAAAAACTACAATAAACAAATGATTCAAATGATTTGATACTATATTGAACACTTTATACTAATTTACATTAAAATTTTCAGGTGAATGAATAATAAAATGTAAACTTAATTAACATTACACATTTGAGAATTGTTTTGCCTCTGTTTGGACAAAAACAACTACGAGGTTATGAAACAGTGTTTTACAGATATTAAAATACCACAGTTAACTTGGCTTGCTGACAGGAGCACAGAGGCTCCCTGCTGAGATCCTCTCAGCATGTCCACATGACTATCTGTGAAACATTTATTCTTTGACTCACAGCAACCCCTTCCATCTCTTCTTTCCCTCTTTTCTTCCTTCACCCTTGATATGTAACAGACCTCTTAAGGAAGATGGAGTGGACATATATAATCAGAGCTGGGCCTTATCCCCTATTGTGTCTCTATCAAACCAGGAGCAAGACCATCAGTACTGATCCCTGCTTGTGAACACCTTTAAAACATCAAAACTGACTAACCGTAGGGTGCCGCAACATTAAAACCAGCACATTCACAGTACTTCAGGTATGCAACATATTGGCCTAAGCTCTGAACTAACCCCTCGCTGAGCTCTGTTCACATTTGGATGTCTCTATCTGTGGAAAATTCACCACTTCTCCACCTTCAGCCGCCTAGCCCCACTCCCCTGCCTCCAACTTGCAGAGAGCTGGCAGCCAGAATGCATCAATCACTGCACGCCAGGGGGATGACATCATGGTGAATTGGCAGGGCTATCTGAGCGGGGACAGGGAGTTTTTCGGAGAGTTAACAGAGATAAATAGAACTCCTCTTGATTCCATCCTTCTCTGTGAGAATGCTGTGTTTATCAGGGTTTGAAGATGATGAGACAGTCCTAAACTTTTTGCCCTGCACTTTTATTTTCTTAACTATGTAATATGTCTGTCATTTGTTTTCATCACCAACAACTTTTTTACTCTACTTGCCCTGCAGCTCATGTTTGTGTCATCAGTCTTAGCAAAGTTTAATGATGCAAAGAAAAAAAAGGCCTGATTTCTCCTATGTGCAACATGAGCTCAGTGGATGATCAAAAGAATACCTCAATGTGTCCTTGGTCACCACACCTATATAATAGTCAGCTTGACATTTTGACATTTAAAAGCATTTTCTTTTGTGAAAAGTTATTGCGAAAACTTCAGGTAAATATGCTGGGTGAAGATAAAAAATTACTGTATAAACTGAAATGAAAAGAGCTGCGAAAAGATCATGTGTTGTGTCATCTTTACTGAGCGATCAGAGTATTTGATAGAATTATTTCATGTGTTATCAGCACAGAACTTTACTATGCGCATATGCTTTGGAATCTATTTTAATGACACAGGAATATGTAAAAGGACAAATTTTGATTTAAATAATCTAATGTAATAGTATAGTCTGCCTCTACCTCTTGAGCACTGATGAGAGCATGACTGACAGAAGAGAAACTGATACTGGAGAGGAAATCTGGTTTTGCTTTCGCCCCTCGTCTCTCTTTTGGTCTGTGAGAGCCAATAAATCCCACATCTAGAGCTATTAGATTGACAGAGCCGAGCGCCGTTTGATGTTAAAATGTCTGAGACCCGCCTCTGTACATTCCAGAGGCCAAATGCAGTTTGGCTGTCATCAGCAGGCCTACTTTTGGACATCATGGCATGCATGTCAATTATCCATGCCTTTGACAATTATGTGTCCAAGATAATGCTTATCTTTTCACCTTTTCACCTGTGCTGAAACATTGCAAGGCTGCACTATCAGCATGGTTAAGATACCGCACAGGATACCTCAATTTTGCACTTAGTCACACTATTTGTAGGAATGGCATTTATGAGATAATCTTTAAGCAAAGCAGTGCTACTTAATGCCACAACAAAGATGATTTAAAGGCTAAAGTAAATATGTATGACTGACCTGAGATCCAAAAAAATACTGTTGAAAAGCAGCATATTTCCAAAACTTCAAAAAGTATTGTCACATCAACAAAAACGATCAAGTAAAGATAAATCATTTCAGGGCACATGAGGTTAAGTTTAAACCTAAACAGCTAAAATCAATCTATAATCCCTTAATTGTAACTTACACTTACAAATTCGTGGCTGGTTAAAGTGAGAGAAGAACTTTATGTTCTTAGAAGTGGGAAGCTTAATTCTGTGCTCCAAACTTTTTTGTCCAAGCTGGACAGCATTCAGGATAATAAATTACCCTTTCAAGTACACCGTTGAGGTTTTAAGCACAGGGATGAGGCCAAGGGAAAAGGGAAAATTGCATGACCCGTTGACCTACAAACTCTCAACCCCTGGCCTGAGTCCTGGGCGCCTCCCTGAGAGCTCTCAAAAAGCCTGAGTCAAACATCACATTTGGACTTTGTCTCTGTGACCCTTACACGTGCTGTCACTCCAGGTGCTCGCCGTTCCCCTTCATTTCAATACACCTAAGGGAGAGGCGAAAGGAGGGAGCGAAAGCGGGGGAGAGATGAGAGCTACTGAGGATGGATAGTGTTGGTGATTAAAATTAAACACACCCCCCAGGAATCTCTTGCTGATTCTCATTATTTCCGCATTATTTTCGTTCTTCTCGCCCTCCTCCCTTCCTTCCTCTGCATACGCCAAAGACTGGAGAGGTAGGGAACAAGTGAGAGACATGTTGACAAGAGGGTGCTAAGTGGATTTGAGTTATGGGCAGTTGGGCGATGTGTTTGTTTAACCATCTGGTAGCGACTCCCTCATTTTGTGATGGAGTGCCTGTGGAGGGAAGGAGTCCAGTCCAAATATGGATGCACACACACACATATGCACTGTTGATTTGACAAGGTCAAGTTAAAGGAAAGTAGCCAACCTGACTGATGCATGCATGACAAGTTAATCTATGTTTCTTTACAGCATTTTGTTTATGACATATAGAAGAGATCATAATGCTCTAAACAGATCACTCTCGAGAATGAGACCCTGTCTCTCAATCATTGCTTGTACGAGTAAAGGTATTAAATACAAAAAAAAAAGTTTTCTGGCTTCTCCCTTTCCTTGAATGTGTTAGATGTTTTTTTGTGTATAATAAAGGACAGCAAAATTTGGCGGCAGCTCAGCCATTTTCCCATTATTCATTTAGACTACCATGTTAGAAATCCATGTGATGTCTGCCAACAGTATGGCTTTGATTCAAATTAAGCTAGTGGCAAGAAAGAGTTTGGTTAATGGTACTGGTATGGTCACAAGATCTTTTTTTTCTATTTAAATGCAAGATACATTTGTATGTACTTCTACAAGTATATTAAGTTTTACCACTTTTCCTTAGCAAAATAAAAACACTTCCCTCTAAGGCCAAAGACCTTTGGGGGTTCTTCGCCCTTAAGCCCCTGTTTTTCTTTAATCGTAGAGATGAGTTACAAAATGATGTATCATTACTATTGACCTTAAATTAGCTCCAGAAAGTAGTCCTTTTGATATTAACTGATATGTTTGAATTGAGTCTTGCAAAACTAAACCTTTCTGATTGGTCGATTACTCCCAGGGGGGGGCAAGTACCGCGTATGCTGAAATAGGCCAACTGGAGACTGAATGAGGAGCCCGAGAGGTGATTACGAGAACAAATCAATGAATAAAATAAGTACAACTATATTTTCAGAGTGTTTCATTCAATTGAAACACAAGTAAAAAGACCCATAGCTCAGCACAGCCCTGTAGGAAGGTGCCACATTGCCAACTTTTTCTTTTTTTACTTTGACCTTGATTATGTTGTCTGTCCAATGAGGCTCAAAAAACCTGCAGCGGGGATGTTTTACTTGCATATGTCAGTGGACTAGTTTACCTAATGTTTGTGGAGCTTTAAAGTGCAGTTGAATGACAAAGAACTGTGAGGAAACTTTTTTTAGTTCCATGAAAAAAGTCCCAGCTAAAGCCATTTTCACACATTCAGAGATGTAGTGGTGGCATGTGTGAACACATGCCCACAACATTTGCTGGGACATCAGTGAGTGAGAAGACGTGCAAACGTAGCAGCAAACATTCTGATACTTGTTTTTATTTAATTGCTACTTTCCACTCACTTCTTGCAATTGTAGATACGCTGAAATACATGTTGTATTCATATTTTCACGGTTTATGTTCTGTTTTATGTTTTGTCTCGTCATTTCCTTTATTTCCTCGTTTTATTTTGAATAATCACTGACCTTCTCCTCACGTTTCAGGTATCTTGCCCTTCCTCCCGTGTCAAGCATCTCATTGTCTTCCCTGATTCCCAAGTGTCTCCACCTGTTCGCCTTGGTCCCTCATGTGTTCAAATAGTCTGCGTTTCCCTTGTCTTGTGCCAGTATGTTGTCTCTCCACATGAGCATCATTACCAGCCATTTGTCACAAGCCTTGATCCACAGTTCCACGAGCCTGCAGTGAGCAATCCTCCTGCAGTGTTATCTTGTGTTGTAATTTATTTTTACCTAAAGCCTTAGTTTATTTATTCTAACACGGTAAGTTTCATAGCCTTGTTTTCCTCCATTTTCAAGGAGTGATTTTTCGTTGTAACCATTCATAGTCACCTCCGTTAAAGGAGAGTTTGAGTTAGTCGTTAAAGTTTCATAGAGCCTCTGTTTTGTTAAGAGTGCGTCTTTTGTTCTATTCCGCCTCGTTTTGAGAGCGTGTCTTCGTTTCGTTAAGTGTACATAGCTTTTCTCTTTTCCTCCCAGTTTGGAGCCAGTTTGTTTTGTAGCTTTCATAGCTGCACTCCTCCTCTGCTTAGTTACTGAGGAGAGCGCTTAGGTTTTTCATAGCCTTTTGCTTGTGCTGTTTGGAGATCGCACTACCTTGCTGTGCTCTGTGTGCTTTGTTAACTAATAAACCCTCTTGGAACCCATACGACCCTGCGCCTGTGTCCTGAGTCCCCTGGTAAACTGACAGATATCGACACAAAAATTGTCATCAAGGAGCCTCATACACAAGTTTTTTGGCGAGTTAGAAAGAAAACAGCAATTTCTAACATGTATTTTTTTTTGTTATGTTTTGCCTCCTCTGCGCTCTAGACAGAGATTCATCCAAAGCCCATTCCTTCCATTTGCATTTAATTTCCTTTGAGAACACCTCTCCAGCAGAAAGTCTCCTGCTGTGAAATAATTGTTTAGCAACTGCAGATAAAGTCAAAATCAAGTTATCTGAACATTCTCCTTAACATTTCTACTGTTCATGTGTGAAAATGGCTTAGATAATTGTAGATACAAGCGTTAAAAATGTGGTTAGAGAGCAGGGAGCCAGGACTTTAGGACAAGGCCTTTAAGACACAGGAACTAAAATGAAGTATTTCGGATGGCAGCTCAAAGAAGCTGTTTTAGAAGAATAGTATAATTTTTTTTAAGTTTCAAGAAAGCCAACATATATTTTGTATACTCCTGGGCTCTTTAAGTTAATTAATAATCCTTATCTGCATAATGCATAATGAGAAGGAGACCACCAGACTTACACAAAAATGATGCCAAAACAACAGACTTCCAGATGGACCCTTTTAACAACACAGACATACAGATACATTTGTTGACATACAACACATTCAAACACTGATGTGATCATGCATACACTAGCAGCTTATTGTCTTTAATACAATGAGAAATAACATTCCAAATCCCAGTTACCAGTTTCAAAGTGTTCTCTAATTGAATCTGGTGAACCTCTCTTTGTGTGGAAGCTATTGTTCATTTTCAGCAATTACACATTAGGTGGCAGTAACCAAATTAGGCATCTCTTATTGAAGCGGTGACATGGAGCTCTGAAGTAATTATTCAGTCTTTTAATAATGCGACCGGCAAACTGACTTTTTAATCTCAGCCTCCTGAATTATTAAGCAGCTGTTTCTCCCTTGTTGCTCGATCACTTCCGCTCAGAGGCCGACTGCCCGATGCTAGCAGGCAGGCATGAAATGTTCAGACAGAAATCTCCTGCATGAATAGTGAACAATACAACTAATATGGATCTTTAAAAAAAATCAAATGAGTGATATCAAAACCAGGACAAATTTTGATGTGATTTCTGAGAAATTACTTGTCTGACTATAGATATGATTAACTTTTAGTATTTGTTGTGATTTATCAAAAAGATGAAGGGGTCTGCCATTAGAAACCCTGTTTTTTTTAAAAGCTCATTTTCTTAAATTACTTTGAATATAAAATAATTACACTATGTAATACATCCAAGCATGAGAGAATAGAGAACAGTTTCATCAACATATGCAGATGCATTAAATAAATGTTTTTGCTATTATGAACGTAAAAAATGTCCTAAAAGGCTATTTATCAGATAAGGTGTTAGTCAAAAACCCTTTAAAGGTCTTCTGGTGTTTTTAATATTTCACAAAGGGTAAGCAATCATTTTATTTGTGTAATTTGAGATAATAAGCAAGGCTATCAAAGTCATATATGTCAAGTAGGGTTTTTTATTTCTGATTGCACCATGTTTTTTCCTTGTCCAGATGGGATAAAATTTGTCACCCTGCATGCTAGAAAAAGGAGATTTGCAGTAGATGCAAGTGTATACAGGTATTAAGGCAGTACATATTTTTCTAACCTAACCAAATTTGCATCAACCTAACCAAAAAGATTTTAGTGAATAAATCTAATAATTTTAAGCTTTACTAAAATTTACTAAAAGAGGTATTCCATGTACACACACAATGAATTAAATCAGTAAGCAAGTTCACATGATCATAACAAACTACCAGTTAAAGTAGGCCATACTGTTCACACTAATATTAGTATTTTTCGCCAGTGAAAACTGGTAAACACTAATTTTGTAACAACTCCGCAAAGTGTTGAGTTTAACTCCTCCTATACTAGTGAAAGTCATGCCCAAGATAAAAAATGTATAGATACATATTTAAATAATGTCACTTCCTGCTTAAAACTATGTTGTGCAGAACGTGGTGATCCGTGGGAAGTTAGGAACCCATATTTGTAACTAATTTCATTCCGATCTGATATAAAGTAAAGGCGATTTCATCAATACTGATACTGACACTGACACTGATATTGAGTGTTTCAAACTCAAGCCACCCACTGACACCAAAACTCAGATGATCTTTCTTATTCTTTATTTATAGAGCATTTTCAGTTGTAATAAAGATGAGAAATGGTGACAGAAGAAATCTGTTGGCATTTACTACTGGCACAGCCAGAGCATCACTTATTGCTGCAAAATGGTAACTGGAAATATGCAGCAGTAACTGCTCCCTGTGCGGTAGAAATCAATGTGAAATAAGTACCCAGTGCATTGAGAACTACCACAGTATGCATCTGGCCAAGAGTCAGTATATGACACATTGGTAATGAGAATGTCTTGTAGTGGAAGACTGTCAAAATAACATTGTGACACTGCAAATGAGCACAATATGGGCTTCTTAATGTAATCCTTCAGTTTTAGATTAAGACCACCAGAGTTACTCAAGAAAGATGTCAACACAAGTTGACACGAACCCTGTTTGATAACAGAGGCATGCAAATGTATTATCTATTCACAACTGCACACTCAAATGCACTGTGATTTGATCATGTTGACCTTGACTGGATCTCCAAAGCTGTTTTGTTTGCAAGTTGTCTCTACAATAACATCATGGTCAGGGTATGTGAAATGTGGAGAGCAGCTAGCCAGTTTTAAGTTCACAATCTTGTTCCAAAGAAAAATAAGACAGCCCAGTGGGCAGAACATTTTTTCCTTCCTTCTCACTTTCCAGTAACACTAAAAGTGACAAAATAGCAAATGAAAACTGTATCACATCTACAAAGGGAGCAGCCACAAGTTAGTTAGTGTTGGCAATCACAGTGCATCGACCCTCTGTGAAGTTCGAGAGTTTGGATCGATGGATTTTCTAATGGTAAGGGGGGTGGGGGATGTGGGTTGAAAATCCTGATTTCTGCTTTAGCACCTCATTCAGTTTTTCATCTTGGAAAAATGTCAGGAGTACAATAAATGTATAAAAGGTCAGAGGCGTACTAACAGACCCTTCCAAGCTTTCATTACATTTGCTATTGGCTATAGCAGAAGCGCTTGGGCAGCAGTGTTGACATTTGGTTTGTTTTTACACCGTGTTGAGTCTCACACAGTTGTAGCCCCTAATAATGTCAGAAGGAAAGATCCTGGGGCAGCTTGGTTGTGTTTATTGCTACTGTGCAGGGACAGGGATAGCGCTATGATTCATATCTCAAAACTTCCATTGACAACACAATCAATACAGAAGGTAATGCTTTAAAAGTCAAGAGAAATGCCTTTCTGGGTTAACATTTCAGCTTGTCTGTCTCACGCATGATGATTGGTGCACCTTTGCTGAAATATATTGTATTCCTCAGAAGTTCAGTCTCCTTTTGCTTTCTTCTTTTCTTTACATTGGGCTGCTTTTGGAAAGCATGTTTGCACAATCTTAGCCATAACTGTGACAAAAGTGACTCAGAGTGATTTGTGATAACACTTATGATACAGGAAACATAGCCAAAAATCAGATGCATGCAAACACGTAAAGATATTCATGAGGTGGGCAGAAAAAATGTATCACCTACTATTACCATGTGAAGGCTGTAGACAGTGGGTCAGCATCTATGTGATGCTTAAAATATGACACCTGAGAACCAATCCCTCAACGTATGTTTAGGCCATTTCTATACTTAATGTTTAAGCTTTGGGGATTTTCAGTTTGTGATTTTTGTTTTTTCAACTGTTTGTTCTTAGTATTATGAGTTATTGGTCTTCGTATTCTGTTCTTTCTTTAATCCATTTCTGTTTCTTGATTTCAATGTCTTGCCCAGTTTTTCTATTGCAGACTGTGACCTCTGCTTTGGTTTTGTTTCTGTGAGGTGTTTACTTATTAGGGCATTTATCTATTGCTTTTTGTTTCTAGTCTCTTTTATGATTTAGTTAGTTATTGTTATTGCTGTGGTATCATAGTTATCTGTAGTCTTAGTTTTGTCTCGCCTCAGTTCTGTTATTGTGTCCATTAGTCAGTCTGGATCTTTGTCCGGTTTCTTATTTATTCTGTCTTTGTTTCCTACACTTACCAAGAACTTTCCTGAGTCCCCCTCCCCCTCTTTGGTGTCCTCAGCTCTTCCATACACACCTGTCTATAGTCAACTGATCTCAGCTGCTGTCACTTATCTCATCAGCTCCCTCAGTATATAAGCTCCACTGTTTTTCTCAGTCTTTGTTAGATCTGTGTTGTTGCTTCTCAGTTTGCACTCGTTTGTAGATGTAGGTTTCTGTCTCCAAGTTATCGGCTGATTAGTTTGGTCTTTTGTTTTTTTCCACAAGTTAAGTTTCTGCTTTTCCAGCTTGGCTGTGCCTTTTGTTTGTTTAAATCAAGTCCCGAGTTGAGCTTCCATCTGCCTCCGGTCTGCTGTTCTGCATTTGGATCCGTCGCAACGATCACAAATCATCAATCTGTAACACTTAAAGTCACAAACAGGCACCAAGCAAAAACACTTTTCCCCCTTAAACATATGCAATTCAGATCTGAGACAATGTGTGTTTTGTTTTACCAGCTGATCAAATGAGTGCATCAAACCACGGCACAGGTTAATAAAGTTTGGGCTGAAGTGTGTAAATTGCCAATTTGCCTTGGCTGGGCGCTCAGGAGGCACGGGGGAAAAACACAGTCAGTTGACTCAGTTGACAGTCCTTTCAGGTCAGAGGTTAATGAATGATTATTTCTTTCTCCCAGCAGGCGTTGGCCTCTCTCCTGTGGCCAAGATGGTGAAAGGAACTCAATTTAGGAAAGATAAATCCCAGGGAGATAATGTGCTGTGATTTAATCAGCAATGAACTGATTGCTGGAGACAAGGAAAACATAACCAGGAAGAATTGGTTTATTGATCCTCTTAAAAAAACACAATGACTTGCAATGGATTCAGGAGGTGTTAATGCACTGAAAGCAGTTTAATAGGCAGTAATTAAAGCCCACTATTGGTAAAGGCCTTTTTGGCTGGAAGTAATTAAAAAGATGCGAGGCATAAATGGTGGATTAATAAGAACATTTATTTGTTTAATATAGTGACATTTTGAAAAACAACTGTAATGTTCACTTACCAATGTAATTGAACCAAATGCAACAGTGATGCAACAGCTTTGAAACACATCATTGTGTGAAGCTGTCGCTGTGTTTGACCTGAACTCAAACCACTCCTCCTAACTCCTGACCCAGAACCCTGCTCACGGTAAACTGCCAACGCAAAATGAGAGGAGAGACAGAGTTCAGGATAGATTTGATTTCACTCCAGGGCCAGGTGTGGGCTTTGTACTTGCCACGAACCGTACCAGCGCTCCAACTTTCCCATCCAGCGCTGTATCATTTACACCCACCTTTAGAGGCTGCGTGACAATGAAACTGCTAATGTCTAGATCAGGAGTGCAAATGATGTCCACCTTGCCACTTTCTGCAAAACTCAATGCCAAAATAAGCAACTGTTTTAGAACTTCATCAGAGAGTTATTTAGAACATTTTATGGTCTTGGGTGGATATTTATATAGATGAATATTTAAGGATGACACCACCAGGTCAAACTGGATGTTTACTCAACTCTTAATTTCTGTTAAGGTTCAAGTTATGTGAACAGCAAAAAAGAAGAGAAAGCAGTATCAAGTCCTTTTGCTCATTGAAATCTGGAGCCACAGTTCCTCTTCTTAAAGACATCATCTGTGCACTTGTTTAATAACGCAAAAGATATTTTCTGTCAACCCAAGTGAGCTGTCATTAATGAAGTTTCACTGAAACTTTCCCTTTGCCATCACTGCACAATGGTGCTTCGGTAGGGATGAAATGGTATTTGAGGAGAAATTTGAGTCTTGGTTGGCTGATATCACTTTGAGATTATATTGTGTCATAAACTGAACTTGGATGAGGCAGCGGTATGTCCTTGTGTAGTGTGAAGACGTGCTCCAAGACTGTCAAGACTCCTTGATTACTGGTTGAATCATTTGGGTGTTATCCCAGTTGTGGCTCCTAAATGTGTTATTTAGGAGTTATGTTATACTTACAAATTCTACTTTTAGTAATCATCTAGTTCTCTTTCCCTTTCATCCTTTTGTAGCATTTAACAAAGTCACATGCTGTATTAATTGCATTTGGCAAAACATTACTCGACTGATTCATTTTGACTGTTTGACCTATGAGCTATTCACTGAAAACAAAACTTCTGTCTTTGACTTGAAGTTGCAGGTCCAAAGCACAAGATGTCAAATTCATCAATGTAAACATCTTCTGCATCTGCTTACAGGATCCCAGATGAGCTCAGTACATCTCTGAGCAAACATAACCACATGACTCTGTGTTCTCCTCCGCACCAAAGTTGGCTCAGGGGGAGCTTCATTTCTCACGTTGGCGGTGGACAGTTGTCCTTTGGGTTAATGGCTCACTGAAGACCTGAATCAAACCCAGATGAAAGCGACCTCAAGGGCCCTCATTTTTCCCCATTAATCTTCCTTGTTTTCTTTAAGTTGATCTTTTCACCCTGTTTTTAAGTACCTGTCTGTATTGTAGAGAGGGGCTCGTCCAGGGTCCAAGGGGCCAACTGGAGGCCTGTCCGATCCCCATCCCCTCCTCCCAAAGCAGTCCCATGAGCTCTGAATCAGGCCCCCAGGTTTAATGGCTTTTGTAATGGCAAATTATAAGCCGCTACAAGGGTAAGATTAATTGAAGGGTGGTCTCAGGCCATTGCTTGGCTCAGGCTACAGTGTAACTTGAGACATTAGCGTCGCACTTAAAAAATGTGGGCGGCCGCCTTGCCGACCAAAGGACTCACATACTCATGAACTCTTGTGACATGGCATTTTAGAAAAGTCTATATTTTGGTTGCCTGTAGGGGCCATCTGACTTTAAAAAAATCATTATCATTTGTAAAATTAACCAATTGTTTTGTCAGATTTTCAGCACTGCCATCACTCCTTTGCTAATAGACTTGCCATGAGTCAGCGGCCACTTGCTTCACTCCCAGGATATGCGGTTACAGTGCTCAGTGTTATAATTTGGTGCTGGAAAGCACAAAACTAAAGATCCAAATCATCTCTCTTACAGTAAGAGTAGTCATGTAGATTGCAATATATGGGAGAGTAAAAGGAAAAACAACTACAGGCTCAATTTGTCAAAATAACCGCAACAGGTCCCAAGACTGTTCTCATTAGTCTCAACGGGATATGAAACACAGCTCATGCTTTGAGTAGAGCAACAAAGAGACTGAGGCTAGAGCATTTAAGTAGATAATGATTCCCAAAACTACACTCAGAGCAGTCCCTTTTTAAAAATTTTATTCCTAGTAAATGTTTTACTTGGACAAAGATTTTGTGAAGTCCATGAGGTTGCAAGTTAATGAGTTTATGATTATCTTTAATAAAGCCCTAATCAGGAAATAAAATGTCAAAGTAGTTAGAGTTGCACAGTTTAATTAAAGCTACAATGCAATGCAGTGTTTGATAAAAAGCTATCAATTCTGATTTGTTCTCCTGATGTTTTTAGCAGGATTACAGTCCTGCCAGAGCATATTTTATTAATTTTGCTATGGCCTAGAGGGCTTTTAATCACTATCAATATAGTTATTATGTCTCGTGCATTTCAGAAGTAGCATTTCTGCTGTATGTATTAATCTGTATGTTATATATTGATAAGCATCTATATTTCGGTATCAATTTTCTGATATTTACAATGAGAGTTTGAGGTTAAATATGTATCTTTTCACACACACACATATATATGAAGGTAATGATTTGTCTCAAGCTGCACATGAAAGGAAAACATCTCTGCATGATTGCCATTAAAACAGTGTGAGCTTCACCTTTCAACACCTATGCACCAAACTCTCATTAATGTGAGCAGGGTGCAAAGAACACAACTACAGCAAAATGGACCAACAGCATCCACCTTTATCTGGTCAAATTTGTCCATGTGGATCAAATTTTCATTCTGCTCTTTGATTAAAAACGCCCCATGATTCCTGGCAGTGTTTACTCCGAACAGCATTTGACCTCTTTCAAGTATGCAATGGAACAGAAGGGAAAAAAAAAGAGAGAAAGAAATGCAAACGAAATGGGAGGCCCGAGTGCCACACTCATATCTCATCTCTATTAACGGGTTTACGGTTGACCCCAGGGATCCTCATAAAAGTTTACGTGGAGGTTTCAGTCAGAGTTCCCTTTAAAAGAATGAAAGAAATTGGTTAGTTTATGGTTAGCCTTCAGAATTTTATGGCGTGTTTTACTTAAGTTCCCATTTTTACAGATCCTGGTTCCAATTAGTGGAGTAACGGTGCAGAGTTCTAAACCGAGCTCCTCTCTACTCTCAGGGTAAAACAACTAAAATAATTAATTGACTGTTGATCTCTGAGGACACATTCAGGTCATGTGGTGAGGCATGGAGATGGGGTTTGAGGATCTATGCTCTCTAAGAGTGTCTGCCACTGCAGCATTTAACTACAACTGGGAAAGAGATGTGGACTCAGAAAAAAATGACCTGCTTAGGTGAAACCTCCAGTCTTATTAGCAGCCACCAAAGAGAGGCTGATTTGCTCCAGTCAGTAAACAACAATACAGACATTGTGCAAGTTTTGTTCATAACTAATTTGTTATTTTTGCAGTTTTGCAACTTGCTGTTTGGAGCTACTGAAAAAAAAGATACACAGTCAAACAATCATGCACATTCTACACTTCTGTTTCAGGAGGATTAGATAGTGAAATTGAGCAAACATTCCTAAATTCTTTACAATAGCCACTTGTCATTGATTAATTAATTTCTTGCCTGTTCCGTCTCATCTCCTTTCCATCCTCCTTGCAATCCAGACACTGATATCAGCTCAACATTTTGAACAATGTCTTAACTTCTACAATGCATCTGGAGGAGAGAATATAGTAGCTCGAGGAGGCTTGATGGAGGGGCCACGAGCAAGGATGCAAGGATGTGTCTTCTCAGCACCTGTAACATATAAAAAAAGCAAGACATTTTGGCATATTTTGTGTTGAATTGAATTAAAAGTAAATAAACTAAGTTGTAACAAACACCGTTCATGCACATCTGATTATGAGGATTATGAAATCCAGTAAAAAGGAGACAGTGGGCAGATGATGCAACTGTGCCAGGTATCATGTTCAATTGCTGCTGGTTTAAAATAATGGCTCTGAAGCAAGGATGTATTGTTTTATTTTTAACATTGACTCTCCCCTTGTGTCTCTTGCTCATCTCCTCGGGAAGAAAAAAGACCTGTGTCTGTTTACAACCTGATCACCTGATCTGTTGCTGTAGTGCTGTATTATTTTGTTGAGTACAGTGTTGTTACGCTCCTTGTTTAAGGATATTCAATCCATGTCAAAGGTTTTTAACAGAAACGTGAGTCAGCTTTAACTTAGCTTTGACTTTCAGACATCTGGTGCCCCAGCCATCTTGTTAACAATGTTTGTATTAGCATCTTGCTTTTGTATCAATGGTCTACTGGGTTTATTTTCAGTCCAAACACAGCCAAATGATTGATTAACCACTGCACTTAAAATGTTTGTGTCTACTGTTCCCAAAAGCAATTAACGAACTCTGAAAAATACATGAATAATGTCACAAAGGCTGAAGAATACTGAACATCTCCAATGAAGAATTGAGGCCTCTCAGAAAGGAAACTAGGGAGATGAGGAATTTGGAGGGTGTTTATGGACAAAGTGTGAAAAACAGCCTGGAGAAAATATGAGATATGGAGACGATTGAAAGAACACGACACAACAATAACTCTTTCAAGGTAATGTGCTTCCAGAAAAGCGATCAGCCTTAAAAACCACCAGCATACCACCGCCACCACAGAGTGTTTACAACTTCCCAAACAAACTGTCACACACTGGTGCTGGTCGCATTAAGAAGCTGTTTAACACATGCACACGGCCA
This sequence comes from Leuresthes tenuis, assembly GCF_036924035.1. Classification (NCBI taxonomy): domain Eukaryota; kingdom Metazoa; phylum Chordata; class Actinopteri; order Atheriniformes; family Atherinopsidae; genus Leuresthes; species Leuresthes tenuis. Next base: position 5,866,339 of record NW_027325365.1, read on the forward strand.
TTTGAAAAAGTCAGTACATTCATTTTCAGTTGTAATATTTTACTCATCGGCACAAGATAAAAATGATCTGGTCCATACCAGGTTATTTAACAATAAATAAGCCAAAAATGCAGAAACTGTGAAAAACTAAGGACATTCCATGATTCAACAGCTTGTAGAACCACCTTTAGCAGCAAAAAACCTGAAGTACTTGTTTTCTCTATGACTTGCTCACATCATTATAGAGGGATTTTGACCCACTCCTCTCTACAATGTTGCTTCAGTTAATTTTGGTCTGTGGTTGTTTGTTCATTTTTTGTAGATTTATTGGTGTGCTTGGGATCATTGTCCTGTTGCACGGCCCATTTTTAGCCAAGTTGTAGGACAGATGGTCTCATGTTTGACTTTAGAATACTTTGGTATACAGAGGAGTTCATGTTAGATTCAATACCTACAAGGTGTCCAGGTTCTGTGGCTGCAAAACAAGCCCAAGTCATCAGCCCTCCACCACCCACTGGACAGTTGGAATGATAAGCTGGGTTTGATTTTTACCAAACATGGTGATGTGTATTATAACCAAACATCTCCATTCTGGTCTAGTCTGTCCACAAGAGGTTATTCCAGAAGTCTTGTGGTTTTATCACAGGCAGCTTTGCAAATCTCAGCTGTGCTGCCATATCTTTGAAGAGATAATAGAATTTCAGCCCGTCCAAACAAGCCATTGTTATTTAAGTTTTTTAATTGTACCATAATAAATTTTGACATTCTGACGCCCATGTAATCTGAGACGTAGCTCGGACAATTACTTCTTTAGGATCAAGTTTATGGTGGAGTGGTGGTTGTTACTATCACTTCACCGCAAGAAGGTTCAAATCTTGGTTGAGGCCTTTCTGTGTAGAGTTTGCAAATTCCTCCTATGCATGTCTGCCCATTGTTTTGGCTCTGTGAAGGAAGGCAAATACCAATGGATTTTTCTTCCATCTTTAACATTGAGAACTTGTCCTCAACTTCTCATTTATATGATTGTATCACCCTACATTAAAAGTGAGATAATTTACTTTTGTGCTATTTCAAAAACAATCAGCACTTTTGCTTAAAGTATATTGTATGTTCATAAGCAACAGGAGTTCAGATTTTTATGTTTTGGAAAAGCAGTTGTGTAAATTAGATTTAGACAAACTGAGATACTTTCTTTATTTACAGCATAGCATTGTGGAATAGATTAAAGGAAAATTCAATCAACCACAACACCTACTGCCCTTTTTCTCCTCTTGCTGATGTTTTTCTCATCCACATGTTTTGATTGATTTACAAAAAAATAGATAAATAAATAAAAATCCTCCATCTACATTTTCTTTAACCACATTGCCCCCCAAAAGGTTGCCAAAAACCTGCGTGTCATGACTGATAACCAGTTGTTATTGTTGTTTGACAGACATTGAAATCAGGCTGTGTCAAACTCGGTACCCATCCACCCAACTCCTGGTACAAGCCAAGCTTTGTTGGCACAGCAACTGCAATGTTCTTCTAGCATGTGTCCTAGCAGCCATCAAGACAACAGGACATACATATCTTTACTGCTTATTGAATTCCACTGGCTGCCCATGGCTTCCAGAATCTTTCAAGTCACTGATCCTTGACTACAGAATAACAGGAGGGTCTGCATCAATCTAAAATCATTCTTGCAGGCATGTAGTCCTTCCTGACCACTACATCCTCCCAGGAATTTCACCAGTACTCCTATCCTTAATATACAAAGCAGTTTAAATCAAATCTGTTCTTATTTCTGATTCCAACATGGCAGAATGAGGTTCTAAATGCTGTCAGAACTGCTCTACCTTCAAGAATCACCTGAAGAATCACTTTTTCAAAAACCCTTCAATTACTTTTCCACTTCTGTACCTGATCTACTTATACTGCACTGGAGCTTGAATCTTGTTCCCTCACTTGTTTAGTCACTTTATACCAACACAAAGACAAATACAGTAAATTCAATTAATTGTTTCACACAGTCATTTGTATATGGGTGCATGAGCTACTGTGAGGCCAAAAAGTGTATGAATGTACTCATGCATATAACCTGAAGCCGTTCAAGCTAAATACGCACATGTGAACATGCATCCATCCTGCAGATCTCCTCTGTGCCTTTGTGCCAGGCTTTAGGAAGGAACTATAACCATAACACAGTGGTTGTTTCCTGCCTACTGGAGCTTTAATAGGCAAAGGGGCAGCTGACTCACCAGTCATGCAGCGGATGTCTTCTCTGCAGCATGACACTTACAATAGGTACTTACTTTTGTTTGAAGGTTAAGAGGCAGATCTCCCTGTATTTATTTTAAGTCCTGCATGAGCCTGATAAGGAAAAACAAGGAAACGATCTCAGTGAATAAATGCAAGTCTTAGGTTGCGAAAGTAAAATCCAACAACTTTGTTTTATTTCAGAATTCAAATCAACAGTCACAACAACAATATGCACGCTGCACCAGAAATATTGCTTATTTCCTATACATATCATCTCTATCTGCTATTGTTTTTGTGGTTGATAAGCCCACGCCATGTTCATTTAGGGTTCATAATTTTATTTTGGAGTCCTATTAAAGGATGTTCTTATCCCTTGAAAATCGTGACTTTCTTTAAGCCATGACAAACTGGCCAATTGGCAGGCATCATGTGAAAATGATTTCAGGTAAGGTCAGAAAAGCCAAATATTGCCTCGTTAAATATGTAATAACATTATGAATTATCTTTGGAGTGGTCACACTTTTGCTTATTGCTGCTGTCTTTCAAAACTTTTAGGGGATTATCTTTCGGTCAGGAAGTTTAGGTTGCACTGGAACATAATTTTATTGTGATTGTAAAACATTATGTTTATATAGTTTTAGTATGTCTTTGTCAGCTCAGAAAGGAGCACTCATTGCTAATCTTATCTTTGAAATACGATTTGGCCCCAGGAAATAAATTGTTGGACAAAATAACTCCAGGAGGCAAATATAAAAAATAATGGTAAAAAGGCAGGACATTTGTCTCTATCTAGTCATTTAAAAAACATTCATTATCTACAAAAATTCCCTCTCATTTGGCCGACAGCTGGCGCAATTCAGCTTAAATTCTAGGTTTTAGATGATGCCTGTAGTCCTATCTACAACAATCCAGATGGGAGGCAACAGCTCTGGCTCAGCCGTCGGCTTGCAGTCAAAACCCAAGTGCTGCCTGGCCTTTGCAGTTATCACTAAATCCAAACTGGAACCCAGAGAGAAATGCAATTCAGGCTGCATGGCCAGACACTGCAGACAGCTGGCTGCTGGGACGGTGTATTTATTCCTCTTTCCAAAAACCCTGTTGATTGAAACGTCATACATTTTGCTGAGACTCATCTGGAGAAAGCCAGTGATTTGCACACAAATACTGTATAATCATGTTAGGTGAATCTATCATGTGTGGAATTTTTTTTATAAGAATTCTTCAAACTGAATCCTGTGTTTAAGCGATGACTGAGTCTGAGTCTCATATTACTGATGCAGTATGAAGAGATTGTAAATTAAATGCAAACTAATTTCTTATATATACTGTAAGTAAAGTAAGTTTATCTCTACAGATGAAATAGTTTCCAATGAACTGCTTTTAAGTCAAAATATCCAAGGTTTAGACTGCACTTCTGATTTAGTACTCCATGTTTTGGTTAAATCATCTGGAATTCCTGAATCACTGCTGCTTCACACAAGTATTTCTGAAAAGAGAAGACAAAAAAGCAAATATGTCGGGCCATTTATGAAGAGTTCTCATGGCTTTGAGTGAAATAATAGAATACTGTTAAAGGAAAACAATAGATGCATAAATAGAAGTCAAGAGATAGCAAGTGAAAGGGAAAATATGGTGGAAAAAAGATGTCAAGGGGGAAAGAAGTAGCTGGGCTTTATTATATCCTAATATGCCTTCCATGCTCAGCCAGTGAGCAGAAGAGTGCAGAGACATAATTATATCCCCTCCCCTGGCCGTCTCCCTGTATTAGCGTCTCCTCTAGTTCACTGGCTGCGACAGAGACAAATGAGAGAGTTTTTCCAGCAGATCATTCTCATCCGTTACTGCCAGTTCTATGTGATAGATCGTCGGAGCTAAAGCGGGGCAATAGATCAAGGCGTAAAAGAGACTCAGTAGTGTAGGCTACCCCAGCAGAGCGCAGCTTTACAGATCATCGCCCGCCTAATGCACACGTGGGTTAAGAGTCAGATCCTGTTAGTTGTAGTGGCCCCCTCACAAACTTCCCTTATATCCCCTCTAACATCATCTCCAGCATCCCTTTGTCCCCATTAAGATGGAATAAATGACTGTAATTGTACCATTGACACCACAGTGTCACATGTACTGTGGTTGAGTGAGCCATGTGACATCATTTAAATCATTCATCATTTTCTAAAAGTATAATGTTTATAGAGAATTCTTCTTTTGACCGTATGAGAGATTCTTCAGTATCTAGGTAGAGCTGTGTGATAGCCATGGCTCCAAGTTTTTAACATACAGTGCTTCCTTTAAGTGGCATTCTTGGAAATTTCACAGCTTGTTGATTTTAGTGGCACTTTTCATCACAAGTAATGTGAAGGCAGACGTGGTTTAATAAATCTGGTCAAAGAATTCTGGGGGCAGCAAAACAAACTTTTGTTGTTTGATTCTTTTTCTATCATTCTTTTAGCAGATTTATGCTGCACATAAATGCACATCTCCAACTTCGTAAATCCTCTTTAAGGTTGGCTGATCCTTCTTTGTTTTATCTTTCCCAGAAATATTTTAAACTGACTGGCTGCTGAAAAATCATAAAAATGACTTTGTATATATAGCATGTAGATGCTTGAACAAAAGCTGGACCAGACTTAAATATCATTATTGTCATTATTAATTGTAATAATATTATTTACATTATGCCAATGTGTCCTTCCTCCTTAAAATCTATTCTGGCAAGCCTCTCCTGTTTGATTGTTGATTAGCAATTTTGTTCATGAATTGTGGGATATACTTCCTCCAGAGATAAATTAAGAATAATTTTATGAATTTATGAAAGAAAATAACTTTAGGCTGCTGACTGGTACCTTGCATTGCTGTTTCAACTTAATGCAAGCTGTAGCGAAAGATGTCTGGGTTCCCAGTAGCCAACCTTGTCACTTTCTTTGTAAGCTTTCTATAGAATGAAGTCACTCCCTGGTTCTGGTTTGCTGAGAGGTAAATTGATAAAACACATACAGGATTAATTCCTCCTGTGCAGGTGTGGGTTCTCTCTGGTTTGCTCACAGGTGGTTTCCAAGAGGCATAAAAACATTCTGTGTTGGTCCCGGTCTCTGAATGTCTGTAAAATACATTTATAGTGGATTTTGATCTGAGACATTAACATTGTCTTTGTTTTCCCAGTGATTCACATCAACTCCAACTTAAAGGAAACAGAAAGAGCAGATTGTTAGATTATTTTTGCAGAGCAGGCTAACATGGCTTTAAAACTTTGCAGGGAGCACACACAAAATTCTTGGCGAGATGTTTGTTTTTATCATTTCAGATCTACAAGTGCCTGTCTGACTGTTTTGTGCATGTAAACTGTTATTAACACTAGTGTTGACAATGCTAATCCATTCTCAAAGACTTAGTAGACTGATCAATATCAAACAACATGCCCAGTCTGTGTTATCCATGTATGTATGTCCCATTTATCATAATGCAAATAGAAAAGAGCAAGTGCTTGATAGTGTTGATGCTCGAGCCCATAAAAGTGCTTTTTGTTCTTTGATTTTTCTGTCAATTAGTTAAATGGCATTAAGCAATCGGGCAACATGGAGAGAAGCTGAGAGTTCCAAAGGGCTGTGAAATCAAACAATAATTACACAACATACATGCATGTTATACATATTTATTTGGGGTAATCATGACTACAAAGATTACAAAGGAAGCAGCCATCAGTGATGCAACACAGTTAAGTGTTTAGCTCATGTCTCAATCAGGGGTAGTGAAAAGTTGTCTCTAAATGGCATACTGCTTCTTTATATGCTGCAAGTATTACAGCGAATTAGCAGCACCGCACAACATCACAGATTTCAATTAATTCTGATCAGCACAGATGTTGCATCACTCTCACACGAGGCAGGCTCATTTTTATGTAAATTGAAGCTGTTAAACCAAGAGAGAGATTGTTGGAAACTGTGAAATGGACAAAATGTTGGCAATAGAAGCTTGCAGGTAATGTACAATATGATGCTTAAGTCGTTCCTAGATTATTTTTTAAGTCAGTGTGCCGATCATTCATATTACATGACTAGTAAACAGGGATATTTAAATGAGAAATGATCAAGTTGCACTCTAAGCGATTTGGAAATGTTTTGCCCTGTTAGTTTGGGTACTTTACAAGTATACCCTTTTAAACTAAAAAGAAGACAAGTAATGTTCTAGGCAGGGATGTCCACTGTTGCCTTTCAGTTCCTGACAGAAGCCTTGACAGGAACCCTGAGAGCTCAAAAAGGTCAAAGTGTATGCTACTTCCTCCACCCAAACAGGATACGTTTAAAGAACTTCTGTAAACCTGCCATGCTTTTTCTGTAAAATGTGTCAAAGGCGTCATTTTTCTTGTCTTTCTCCTCATGGGTGTGTGGGAACCAAGGCTGCTGTGATGACAGCTTCTGTGGCACGGGCTGGTTCGAAGAAGTCCCACCATTGTTCACTTTGATAAATCATTTATCTCGCACTGACCTCTTCGGACTACTCTTCCTTCTATGACTTTGATCTATGAAAGTGTGAAAAACAGATGGAAGATAGTTCTCTGTTTTCTTTTGACAGTTTCCTTGTCAGACTCTGAAAATTCAATTGGAATCCCCTGAGATTGATAAGGCTTGAAAAATATAACCTGTTAAATGACCCATCTCCAGTTTGCAGTAAAGACATGTTGGCATGTCTTTGACTAAATCAATGTGGGAGTTTGGAAGAAATTCTGACTTCATACCTTTTTATTCTGATGTTTTTTATATCTAAAACTTCTTATTAAGAAACAACCATTTAAAAGAATGAATACTCAATACAGTGGATAAATAGTATAACTGCTACACTTTCCAAACATAATGAAGCAACCTTCTTGCTCTCTGTGTCGTCTTTGTGTCTCATCTTTGCCTAATACCTTGACTAGCCGTGAGATTCACCACAGCAGGTGTAGAGGGCAACAGAGAGGTCACAGCTTTCACATTTGGCTTGCTAAAGACTGGCGACAAGAAACCTGCAGCAAGAAAAGAATCCAAGATAATAAAGGACGTGATTTATCACCTCTGCCAGAATTCTGCCAAAACTGGATGAAAAATGGCCTGGAGGGTTAAAAAACACAGTCTCTTGTCAATATTTTAATCCTACTGTGTCCACAGAGTGTCATGCTTTACTCAGCTTTATCATACTTTATTACAAAAGAATCCTAAAATGCCAAAAAGGCCATAAATATTAATCTTTGCTTTGAATGTATACCGTCTTGTTAGAAATTCCATGACAGATTTTACAGAGAAGGGTGAACATTATACATAAATTAACACTTAACTTGACTAAAATAATTTTTTTACAGAATGGGCAGATGGGCAGATATTTGATTTTAATGTTGGGGGGAACAATGAACAGAAGGATTTCCAAAAGCAATATTGAGGGGACTCCAATCTGCCCACTTCTAAAAAAAAAAAAAGAAAAAAAAAAAAGACAAGGTTCCCCAAAAAATTAGTAAAGAGTGACACAATCGTGTCAGATATTTAATTTTTTTTGCATTGATGACTAGCATTTGGTAATTCAAACATATTGTATGCAAACAGGTGGAAAGTTTTTATTATCAGTCTTTATTAGATTTTATAGACAGTCTTTATTATCTTAACATTTAGTTTCACTCCACCATAAAGTGGATTATGTTCACTTTTATTTCACTCCTTTCCACAGCAGAGCAAAGCTAAAGGAACAACAACAATGCTAACACAACCAAGAGCAGTTGACAGCTTAAATTGTTCCACATATTTCTGAGAATTCCCATAAAGTGCGTTAACATGTATTCTGTCATTTCTTTCACGCCATCCACAAGTTTCAGAGTAATGTATTTTAGTAGAACATCGTGTTCTACTAAAATACATTAATCGTGTCCAAAACATTTTTTACATTATGACTTGACAGTCAGTAATCTGGGAAAAGTATGTTTAATGCAATATGCTATAAAAGTGTCTGTTTACCTCAAACAATGGGGTTCCTTACCATAACACCAAGTAGACTTTAATACCCAACCCTGCCCAAGCTGTTTATAATAAAGGGAACAGCAACTGAAAGCACAAAAATAACAGTAAATTCATATAAAAATCATCATAAAACATTACTGGATGGGATGAAAGTCAACTTTGTTGTTTGGCTTGACAATCATTTGTCACCTCTCAAATGTGATGCAACAGTAGTTTTAGGCTTCTAAACTAACAATATTACAAACAACTGTTATAGTAAATCAAGTCTGATACTAAACTATATGACCCATAGTACAAAAAACAAGAAAAATTTCATTTGGTCTTTACTTTAGCACTTTAAATGAGGAAAATCTCTGCTATTAACATTTTAAATTGCTCAGACTGCAGCATAGCCTGCACTAAAAATGCACTAAAAAGAAAGCTGTCCTTAACCTTTATGAATGATAATTAATGCCGATGACTCACATAAAACAGATTACAGACTGATGCAGCCCACAGAACTACCCCAACACATTAGCCTACACCCACTACAGGCATGCGCTGGCAAGTGAATTATCTTGGCTGCTAAAATGATAAACCTTCAACCACAAAGTGACATTGAAAAATTAATCTGCACACTGTTCACCAACTGAACACTCACATGTCTGGACCTCTTCATACCCCCTGCAGCCATCTAACGTCAAGCACACTTCCATCAGTTGAGGCTGGAAGTGGTGGTTGTGTGTTTGAACATGTGTGTGTGAGTAGAACGGTAGAGTTGGTGGGGAATTTGGTACCAGAAGGAACAGCCTAATAACTCGGAGCCGTCTCCATGGAGCCACCCACCCCACTGCTGCTACCCTTGCCCCTGTCCCCAAAACGGCAGCATAAGGCTGTCACCGCACAAAACAAGATGTCGTGTCAAGGCAGGAAAATTACACAATAACGAGGCTCACTTGAGATTAGGCTAATGAGAAAATCAAAACACAATTTAATTCTTGTCAGCGTCTTTAAATTACCTCTCATAGTAGTGCACTGATTAAAAAAAGTCTGCCACTCAGCCGGCTGCCCACTATAAATAACCCCTGGGCTTTTTGGACCATGGTCGCCTTTCTTCATTAGAAGAAATAATAAATGCAATAAACACACACACACACATCCTTGTAGCTCTATATACAGCATAACAGCTATCGCTCTGTACTGTTTTGGAGATACTTTAGTTTTTTTGTTGTTTTTTTTTTTGCATTAGTAAGCTTAGCTTTGAGAAAACATCATTAAAAATCACAGTGAAATCAAGCTTAAAAATGTTAATGACTACAAATCCAGACATACGTGTACGTAGTCATGATCCCATCAGCTTCTTTTATGCATATTGAATTAAAAATTAGCAAAATTCTGGCACACTTTTTCCTCAATTGAGGGAATTGTTTTAAGCTCACTTGAGTTGTTTGTATTTTTTAGAACAAAGTTGATGCACATAAGGAGTGACAAAAAAGTTATGACATAACAAACGTGACTGATCACATTAATGACGCCCATAAATTAGTTTTCGTATCGACTCACAGAAGATTGTGGAAGACCAGATAGTTAAGATGACAGGACTTTGGTTTATTACTTCATCCATTCTTTTTCTATATTCTCTTAATCCAATTCAGGGTCGCTGGGGGCTGGAGCCAATTCCAGCTGCCATTGGGGGAGGCAGGTTCACCCTGAACAGGTCACCAGTCCATCACAGGGCCGATTCATTACTTGTAATAAGGAAGTACGGCATATATTTCTTGAGCTAAAATACCTAGAATGTAGCTTTCCTCAAACATTAGCTAGCTGCCAACTGCTGACAAGCATGCACACCATATATTCAAGCTTGAATTAAGGCGATTTCGAAACTTCAGAAAAGTTAAATGATTTACAACTCTTTGTATGAGTGAGTAAACTCACCTTTAATTACAAAAACCTTTTTTTTAAGGATCTTCCCCTGAAGCCTTCCCACCATCCCTCCATCCCAGAGAGCTTTTTACCAACACAGCATCTGCACTTTCCTTCCTCTTCCAATGTCATGATGGTAATTAACTGGCAAAATGTAAGCTACAGCATGTCAGGATATGGCCACATAACTATTCCCAAACAACCGGCAAGCATATGGCACCAAATGTTACAATTCACTAATAGCCCCTGAGAGCAGCAGAGCAACAATTATAAAGAAAAGGGGAGGATGTGTTCAGCCACGGCAGTATCATGGGCTCAGCAGTCGAGATGAAAGTTGTCAATTTATTATGCTAACAACAGAAGTTTATAAGATTTAGCAATGCTTGGAGCTGTTAAGCTTTCAAAGATTAGATCTAATGTCACATTAGAGTGCATAATTTGTCATGTTATATTTCAGTGGCAGTTCAAGGTGGTGCTCTGGAGCACTGCCTTGCTCAAGGACATGGAAGTAAGAAAGCATCCGCCGCTGACTTACCTAAAGTATGATCTGTACCAGTGATGAGATAACAGTGTGTTATATATATTATTATTTATATATGCTCATTCTAAATGTATGGTCAAATTCTGACATAATGACTATATGCAACATATATTATTGATTAAGACTGAGAAATCATGTTAAGTTGACTTTAAGTGAGGCTTCTTGTGCTGGTGTTAATTGATGATCTACGTGTGTCAATTTTCTTCTAAACTTGAATTTCATTTAAAAAAAAATCTATCTTAGAAATATTAATATGATAGAAATTAGAAGTTACTTTACATCACTGGCTAATGCTAACATCTGTTGTAATTGTGAAACAAACTACAACAGTAAGTGGCTTGTTTAGATGGATTTTTCTTGGCTGATAAACTGACTTGCTTTGTGGACATGGATGTGTTGAAATGTCTCCACACTTTAGAGATCAAACTGTTCCTCCATCAGGATGACTTGGCACAATGCCAAATGACTGACCAGACCCTCAATTCTCTCTGCTGCTTACATCTTTCACTGGTTCACCAGGATTTTGATTGCCAATCCTGAGCAGCCAAGCGGCTAACGCTATTTCCACCTCTTTACGTGCTCCACTGCTCTTCTCGTCGCTACTCTCGCCGAGCCATATGGCTCACGGACATGCTCCCCATTTTTCAAATAATTTCTCAAGCGAGAGGACAGGACACAAGCACAAGAAAGATGTACACCCAGCATAATCTCACCCACCCTCCCATTCCCACAGTGCACAGTTTAGAGAATAGAGCAGCTGCACTTGGCTGGTTTGGGCTGCTTTGGAGTGATTTTTAACTGATATTGAGTTTGAAAGTAAGCTGAGGTAGTTTACTCAGTTTTTAATTACACAGCAGTACTGAAAGGCAGAGAAGTAGCCTACGCACACATGAATAAAAGTTGTAAAATTACAACATTTTCAAGACTGAAAAAGTGTTTAATGTCTGCATTTCCCTTTGTATACTGCAAAATGGTTGCATTTTGTGTAAGTGGCACAAATATTGTGAATTTGTAAAAGGGGTGGAAGTTGTTACACCACAAAATATCAAGCCAGAGAACAGTTTGAGTCACACACAAGCTTGTCCAAGAACTTTTTACTTTTCAACATTGCTACCTGTTGCAGTTGGTTAGGACTAGAGAAGAAAAAAATGCACGGTACACATGTTTTGGCTTAAATATTAACAAGTAATTGCCCTAAACAAAGCAACAGATAATTGGTATAAAACCATATAAAACTCACATTTACCACACTTGTATTGTAAAACTACTTGGCATTGGGCATGGACAAATGTACCTAATACTTGTCTTATTGTGGGACTTGACTGCAATTACCTCTTTATCAACATATTTGTTGTTTGTCTGAAACATTATTAGTATTTAAACATGTCTACTGTTTATCTCTTATTTTTAGCAAAATATTCTATAACTTTAAAAAGGATGAAAGGTAAATGGAAAATACTTGCATAAAGATTTTATAATTCTAGAAGTTCCAAAATGCATTACGGTGTTGCTTAGTTCACCCACTCATGCATATGCTGCACACCGGTAGTGACCAGTTAGCAATACATTTGAGTCATGTATTTTTTTTACTTTTAACAGTATATCAGGTTCTTTAAGCTGTCTGGTATAATTGATATATTTCAGTTTCTTTATTTTCTTGGATCTTCTCCGTGCTGCCACTCAACATATGGAGGGATATATCTCTACTGAAATTGCAGTTTTTTAAAATATGATTGCTCCTGTCTTTGTATGCATTTTGAATATATTGGAGGAATTGAATAGAACTTCCCTATAATAACATGGAGCAAATTTTAGTTGCTTCAGAATTACCACAGTCTGCTTTGTAAATGCTTTTCTTTTCTGAATGCATTTTTATGTCTGCTTTACATGAGAAAACATAACTCTAATTGTATATATTATTTTCATAACCAGCTATTTTAAAGCTACATTCTACCCTTACCCCCAAACTCAAGTATTGTTGTTATTGTGAAATGATGTCTGCCATAGGACACATTCATCAAAACACGACTGAAGAAAAGCCGTGAGCATCGCCAATATACCACATTATTCACGGCTCCTATGTTTCATCTTCTTTATCCACACTTTATGCAGTGCATTTCTTAAGTAGCTCCATTCTTCCTGATTCTCAAAGGCGTCTGCTGTTGAAAGAGTTGAGCCTTCTACTCTTGATGGCCTGACGTTGGTAATGCATGACAGCACCAGTTGACAACACCCGCTATGGATGACTGATGACAGTGGAGGAGGTTTTCTGTGTGTGTAAGTGGGGGGGGGGGGGGGGGGGGGGGGGTGATTATGAAGATAAGGTGTCCATGTGAGATCTCTGAACACACACTCACTGACACACCAATCACATCACCACAAGCAAGACATTAGCTGAAACACATGCAGACATCCTGGTGCATTCAGACATACATGCACGCACAAACACACACATCCATTCCTCCCAGGCATCATCCCATCTATTTGACACAGTAATTACAGCACACACTGATTCCAGTGATGGATGAACTCCCAGTCTGGGATGAGCAGTCTCTCCTTCCTCCTGCTCTGTTCTCTTTCTTCCTCCCCTGTGTTCCTCTCCCTCTGTCTCACCACAACCTCCAGCCATGTTCCTTACAGAGCTTTAATACCCTTACTATTGCTGTGAGAAGATGTGAAAGATGGTTTATAACAACAAACGAGAGGATCTTTACTCTTATGTGGATTTTGTCAAGCAAAATCAAAACTGTGCTTTTAATTTAACTCCAAAGTCTTATGTTAAGATATATTACTATTTTGTATGAATATTTAGAACGATTGCACTTTATCAAACTTTGTGGTGAATTTTCTGTTGTATCCATTCAGAACGAAGATATATATATATATATATATATATATATATATATATGTGTATTAATTTTATTTGATGTGCATTCAAATAAAATCTTTTGCATTCATTGTTTCACCTTGAGTATTATCAAGAATGTCAGTGAGAAGAATTAGACTGACTGTAAATTGTCCTTGTTTCTCTTTTGTGTCTCTTTCTTATAGTGTCAAGCTACTCTCAGCTTAAAAGAGGAGAGAGCAGAATTTTCTGTTAGGTATTCATGCCAGGCTGGAATAGCAGCAGATGCTTTCTGGCATTAAATTGAGTTGTTAATGCAGCACACAAAAGAAGAGGCCCCAATTCAATTTGGCTCTTTCAGTCTGCCAAATTCCCTTTGTGTTTCATTTGAGGACAGAAAAACACCTGGCTAGGGCAGCAAGGTGATGGTCATCTAACACTAGATGTTTCATAACATTGGTCATTAGTACAGGTCATCAGTGAGAAATGTCTTTGTTCTCTAAGAGGCACAAAACAAAATTGAAATATGACTTAAGAACATATTGGATCAATAGAGATACAAATGCATTTATGTTTATAAGAAACTGCCAGCTGCTTGAGAAGCAAATCAACAGAGAAATAAACGTAATAAAAGTTTCTAAATGACAAGTGTTCAAAACACCCGGAAGAAAAAGCTAAATAGTTTAGTTGATATGGTAAAATTAGAGTTGATTAATGTTATTATGTCATGAATCTTAACCTTGGTTTTCAGCAGATGAAAGCCTATTAGTCCATTTATGGAGGTTATTATCGTGGTCCATTTGCAAGTTATAAGTTAGGGGGAAAAAAGGGAAGAAAACGAAAAATTACACAGCTGAGGGAATGCGATGGAAAAAAAGCTGGAATTCCTGAGATTTCAGTGATACATTTACAAGAAAAACACATGAACAATGTTTTTAAATTTAAAATGGAAAATTTATGGACAAAAAACCCTTCACAGTATGGACTTTTGACAAATGCATATAAATATCCTATATTCATCTATATAAATAAAAACTGACTTTTAATACTTATTTATCTGATCTGTTGGCTTTCATGATTATCCAGTTTGGTTCGCTATCACATTTACCCATCCTTTTTTTTAAATAAACCTATTTAAATGATTCTATTTTCTTATATACCAAACAATAATGGTTATTATAACTATTACTGTAATTGGGCTGCAATGATACTGGGAGGGTGAGGAGCAGGAGGGGGTATAATGGGGGAAAGGAGGGTTGTCGCCTAAGGAAGAGAGTGAAGTGATGCTATAAGAAAGGTCTGTCCTGCCCATCAATACAGTCTGGCCAAGAAACCACCCACCCCTGATGCATCAAAATCTGTCAGAGGGAGAACTGAGACACAGTGAGGTCGCAACAAACAGGATGGGCGACCTTCTCAACGGCTGCTGATGTCTTTTTCATTAGTCGCCATGGGGTGGGTTAAGGGAGGGTTGGGGGTTGTTGATCCGGTTGACTGCCCCAGCGAATTGGCCTGTAATGCAAGGCAATCGAGGATAATGTCATTGCCCACGCAAATTAATGCAAGTGCCATAACATTGTGAACGTTACTATTAATATGGAGGAGGTTCATTTAGGAATTATCTAATTTCTTCATGCATTTTATGAACTATGTAAATGTAGGAAGAGGCTGTAACTAAAAGGATGATTAAAGTGTCAAGTGCTGGATGTGAAATTAGCTTGAATGCTGGCATTCTCAGTCCAACAATCAACTTGTACTGTTTTACCGTAAGAGATTGTTGTAATATGGAAAAAGCTAACGCTTTCATTGTTACATTGTGTTTCAACAAATAAGGTAATACAGCCTTTGATTGATTGACACATTAGCTTTTAAATGCAAGATGCTAATTGCAGCTTTGCTAAGTATATTCTCACATAAACCAGTGATCAAGCTTTCACTCTTTACAACAGTATGTACAATCATTTTGCAGACATTCATTCACATTTTAAAAAAGCTATTATTTACCAAAGAGGCTTTTGTCCATGTACAGTAAAGGTCTTCAGGGTGAAAATGTATTTCAGCTATTTTGATCTAATGCACATTAAAATCAATTGTCTTGTCATAGTTTGCAAGCTCTTCAAGGTATGTGAGATTAGATCTATAAAATCTATAAAATCTAAGATTTTTACACAGCATCCACAAAACGCTTCCCTTCAGGTAGAAACGGAGGGCGCTCACGTTTAAACTCAAGATGCTTGAGATGCTCGAGATAGAGGAAAGGTGACAGTGGGACATACATAGGCTATATAGCTGTTATTATAATTATTCTATAATTTTATTGTGAAAAAGGAGAAATAGTTTAGAACCCATAATCAATATGGAGGTAGAGGATCAAAAGAGTGAAAATATAAGAAATGTTCACAATAGATTAGATTCCATGGGGCTCCAAGTTTTCTGTGTTTTATAGAATAAAAAAGATGTGCTGTTGGTGCAGTATCACACTTTTTATTGCTGTTCAGAGCCAGTGGCCTTGCTTCTTGCCAGCATATTAGCATTGCATGTCACCATCAAGTAAGGTTGAGAAGTTTAGAAACTGTCGTATGATGTGGTATCAGAACTCAGCTCTGTTGCGTTAACAGTTCTCGTAAAAGTTATTTTGCTCATTCTAAAAGTGGCAAACATGGAGTTTGTGACAATTACAGGTAACATAGACGCACTGCAGTTTTTTTAAAGGCAAATGTAGGCATTCAATGATTTTTGAGCCTTGAGATTGTAGTCAATACAATTGACTTTATTGTGAGAATGCTATACTGTATTGTGCATGGTGGACCAGTGTAGCTATGTCATGCTTTTGAATGAATCTGTGTTGTTAAATGTTACATTGTTGTTTGCACAACACCATGGTACAAGGACTGCTGCAATAAAAGCATAATTTTAATTAATGCCCGGCTCAAAGATTTCCTCTGTAGGTATATGTTACCTCCCTTGGTTATAAACAGTCAGTACATTCTGCAGCTACTGTAATTTAATAGGGGTTATTTTTAAAACTATCAAAATATCTTGTTGTTGCTAATTTTTATGGGTTATGTTTTGGAAGCTTTGTCTGTCTGCTTGAACCTCATCCATCTGATGAAATTATGTATTATAATAGCATTTGCTTCAGCTGGGAGAAAGCAAATTTTGGTTCACTAGTGTTGTTACCTTGGCAAATATGTGATATAACATAATTGTGTTTTGGCTTTAAATTATATGGCACAATTATGCACTTGTCCTACTGTCTGCTTGTTAAGCAGTTTTGGTCAAATTTGACTGAAACTTCATATTTCTCACACACATAATTTATAAACAAGATTTGAATAAGGCTAGTTACATGGGAGGGGAAAAAAGGTTTTCTTGCAACCAAGTTAATCATTTTGATATACTAAAAGCAATCTAAACCATATTTCAGTGTGGAAAAACAAACTTTATAGACCTGATCCCAATGGAAGGCCTACATAACTCATCAAGACAGGGATAGGCCCGATGGGCTTGAGGGAGTCTGGAATCTAGTTACATCTTGTATTTAGAAACAACACTTAACTGTTAAACTGAATATCTCTTTCTACATTCTGTACTCTGTCCAGCACATTTTCTTCCCCCTTTTCCATCATTTTCTTCTACATTGAAGATTAATTTTACCTCACTAATGTTCTAATTTGTAATGTACTCCACTGTTCTTCTATAATTTGAAGTCCTTTTATTCATGGCACAGTGTTTTGATTTGCTTTCTATCATTCCAAAATGAGGCCAAACATCAACAAGTAGCTATTAAGCTGAACTTACACAACCGTTCATCTGTACATAAAGCTTCACATGAATCACTGCCACACAATAGTCTGCCGGCCCTCATATCAGTGAGGCTTTTTCCGCCCTGAAATATTGCAATGGACTGGGGAAAGGCACTGCTTCCACAGAGGATGTGAACATGGGCCGTGGGCACATTGTTGGCCTTGAGTCTCACCACACTACAGTCTTCCAGGGCTTTTGGACTAATGGGGGGCAGTCATTGGTAGTCTACTTCTGCAGTTTCCTGTTCGCATGGCTTTTAGACCTACAAGACACCAGGGACCTGGCCACTGTTAAAGACTATTAGCAGGAGGCGAGTAAATCCCTTCCTGACGTCAGTGATGTGTTTGGTTCGCGTGATGTGTTGAGTGTTGAGAAATAGGCGAAAATGAATTGGCTACCTTTCCGCCAGCATGACTCAGTGCTGTCTGCTTACAGAGGGAGACTGTTAGTTGCTCACTTTCCTTTGAACGACTACAAGGACAAACCAATTGTTCCACAATGGTAACAATATTCCTAAAACTTTCTTTGTATGAAATGTTGATTTTTAGTTCAATCTTTTTTATGGCTAGATTTGTATTCAAATTAAAAATTTCAATTATTACAAATATGGGTGCAGAAGAAGCATACAAGCCTTGTGTAAATGAGAACAAAGTTAGCAGATGATGCCTATAAAAATCTCAAATTTGAATTAATTTGGGTTTTGTTTGGGGAAAAAAATTCTTACTGCAATAACTAATAATGTGTTTATGTTTATGTATTTAGCAGACGCTTTTATCCAAAGCGACTTACAAATGAAGATATAACAAGTTATATAAAAGCTAACACTAAACTCAATAATGAATGAGTTTAAGAATTTATGAAAGCACAGTAAAACATAGCAAAACAAATCAACATGAATAAAGAACCTCTTCTTCTGTACTTGAACAGAATGGAACTGCTTTTCATGACTGCCAGGCTGGCCCTTTATAATGCCAGCTTTGCATAAATCTTGGAACAATTGTCATCACCCCAGGAAAGGAAGGCATTTTCTTGTTCTGTATCCTTGTCATGTTTGCACATTGGCATGGCCCCCTATTGTTGTACAGAAAGGGACAGAGTGGAGCTCTTTGATGCGTTAAGTGATTTACTGACCAAGAGGACATAAACAAATGGTTCATTGAGGACTCTGGGCAGGAAGTGCCCTCCAACTTCAAAAGGGTGCTCCGAAAAACAATAGCCTGAGGTTGATTTCTCTCTTGCTGAATTATTTTCTGTCACTGAGCTCAGTGACACAAATGGTGGCACAGAAATGGAAATAGGATAACTATGCTTTATTTCTCTCTTGTTACTTCTTTCACTATCCTATTGTGAGTAGCCATTACTGGCATCATTGGCATTTTCATAGGTAAGAGTTATATGTTTGGTGATAGATGAGGGATCATTGAAATGCTTTAATAGTCAAGGTACAGTACAAAGTTTTGGCCATATTAAGACTCTATGTCGTTAACGTTGCTGTATGGTCTGTATAATGTGGATCAAGGCAAACTGATGTCTTGAAATACATTACATGAAATATATATACTTGTCCACAGCACAAAATGCTGGTTTTCACAAAAATGCTTAACAAAATTGTATAATTACTGTTTACATTAATCTTATGTCCTTCATAAATGCGATTTGAGTGGCTTTATAGGTACGTCTGAATCAAGTGTAGGGAACATTAACAGAAAAGTGACGAGTGTGTTAATGACTTGATGCCACCACTTTAAAAGCCGAATGAAGCCATTTATGTTGTATTTTTAAATCTGTGTGTATATTAATGAGAATGGAATAGGGTTTTTTGACAGATTAGATATAATTTTTGGTTAAGATGGTTAAGAAAATCACATTGTTCATGCCAGACTTCTAACACCCTTTGATCGGGCTATAAAGGAAATCTTTTAAATCTTTTAAATTCATGCTGCTTTATTGCTCTTTCTCCCTTGACAAATACAAGCACAGATTTAAAATCACTGTCTTCAATCGAGCAGACTTGTTCATATTAATCAAGAAGGTTGTTATTAGATGAAGCACATTCTTTTTGTGTTGAAAATTACACTTTTATTTATCTCAAAATAAAATTTGGGGAACATCCCTTATGTTTCTTGTGTAGAATAATTCTCATAAATCAAATGGCATCATTAATGTCAGTTTGATTTGATGTATGTTGACTTACACCACTGAGGATGCTCAGGGAGGATGGTTTAGTACTTGGGGGGTTGCCCTTTAAATCAGCATCCTGTTATGTTACAAAGTGAGAAATAATCATTCATTAACCCCCGTGACCTATGCACAGGCGAATAAGAGGTTTAGATCACGACCCTTATTGTGTCATCCACTCCGCAGCTGGGTCAAGCCAATTGACAATGCACATAATGATCTTAAATGGATTAACTGGCCAAACACGCCCAATAGTTTCATTTTCAATTATGAAGTGTGCCGTTTTTAAAATGGAGCCCAGTATGGAGAGAGAGCAGAGTCCAGAAGACCCCTGGGGATTACATAATGTGTGTGAGTGTGAGAGAAGCAGAAGGCAGGGTTGGTTACAGCCTTCAGGACATGGAGAGACTCACTTGGAAAAGTGTTATAAAAGGAGAGAGATGATACAGGCTGTGATGTTGAACTGGTGTATGTGTCAGCATTTGTGTGTGTGTTCGTTCTGCATGTGTGTGTAAGCCTGGGGGTCTCAGACATGTCATCTCTCAATAAGCTCCCTGAGGAATAGACTTTATTGTCACAGTGAAGAACCTGACAGACAAGTTAATCAATCTGGCAATTTGGTGTTGCACATCTCCCTTGATCCCCCCCCCCCCCTCCTCCTCCTCCACACAGACACATTCATGTTTGGTGTGTCTGTAATGCAATGTTCTGGCTTCATTCGTTAAACAGCAGGTGGAAATGATTTTCTTGTTAGCTCAAACTTTTTCTCACAAAATTAATAAGACAGAGACAGTTTGAGACGGTTTGCATTTCAAATGTGTGCACTCTCTCCCTTTGAGGTAAAACTGAAGAAGTGGGAATTAGCTTGACTCATGAGAGATTATAAATGTCAGAAGGCTCAGGTTTGTGCATGGACGTATAGTGTTTTCTATATTTATCCTATTGTTGGCAAACAAAGAGCAACATCAAGGGTTTGTAAGGAAGAATTTTTTGTAAAAAATGCTAAAGAAAAATAAATTTGAGCCGTCAAAGGATTAAACTTTTTATTGTGAGAAATCTCATGGCTTTGTGTAGTTTTTTGTGATTTATTGCAAATTAATTAATTTCATTTTGTTATCTGCAAATGTTTGTTGCAGATAGGCTCAATATGAATGTACTTTGGCTGTCTGAGCCTTTACCTTTCAGACGGTGGCCTTTGTCTGGTTGTGGCGTATGGGAAGTGAATGAATCTGCCCCGAGGGATGCAGTGGAGCACAACCAAGCTGCAGCTGAGAAATGCATGTAGGCAGATTACTTATAATCTGACATAGTGTCTGGATAAACCCCAGTTCCAGATGAACTCCTATTCAAATGATGTACACCATGTTCAGTGTTTAAGAAGTGGAAATAAAAACCTGATTCTACATCTTTCTGTCACCCCTTGTCACTACAGAGCTGTTCCAGACAGTAAAAGCAAGTTATCAGCTCCAACCAGACTTCAGTCTGACACATTACCACAGTAATGAACCACAGTTTCTTTTAAATGATAGAATTTAGATAATTATCTGGAATGTTTCTCTTTTTTTGACACATCGGCTGGTTACCAGGCAGAGTCCTTCAAATATTGCCAGTGCTCTTTGTTTTGCACTATCATTCTATTCTGTTGTTCATTTATTCCTGTTTATTGTATTTTTCTCTTGCATTCTCTTTTATTACCTTATTGTTTTAGTTGAACATTTTGTTTGTGTGTGAAGCACCTTGATAAACTTAGTTGTTTTAATAGTCCTCTGTAAAGAAATTTGACCTTGACCTTGATCTAATGATCTTGGTGTGTGTTGTTAATGTGTGCTTGAACAGCAAGTGGTATTGTGGAGTA
The DNA here is from genome assembly GCF_036924035.1 of Leuresthes tenuis. Taxonomy (NCBI): domain Eukaryota; kingdom Metazoa; phylum Chordata; class Actinopteri; order Atheriniformes; family Atherinopsidae; genus Leuresthes; species Leuresthes tenuis. The sequence goes on from NW_027325365.1 coordinate 5,887,665, forward strand.
GATATATTCCAGAGATGAATAATTGTAGACAATAGGAAAAAATTACAAGTTAACATAAAAAATAAAAAAAAACTTTTTGTGTGTCATAATTCAATCTCTAAATTGGGGAGATACACAGCCATTATTGGGGTGTCAGCTTATGCAATTTAAAGTTTGAGTACAACCAATGAATTGTACGCCACATATTTGTGATAAAGATATCAATGAATCATTGTTGATGACTAAAAAAGAGACTCAAATAATTATATTACCAAGCTCTCTTAAGCCAGAGGAGATAACGGGCCTATAGAAAACATTGTCTGCTTTCCAATACTTCATAGAATAATATTCTTATCATTTAGTAATGTTTTTGTCATTGCAACACATCGCATGCTATTCTCATCTGACTGAGCAACAGTTCTTTGTATTTTGGACCCACTCTGGCTCTTAAGTACATCTGCGTGTGTGCTCTCATGCGTGCGTCTGTGTGTGCAACATCCGTCTGCACAGCTCCTTTGCTGCACATTCAAGTGTTACATGATCTAAGTGGTTTTTGCAGTACAGGACAGACTTGACCGCAGTGCTATGCTGTGTTGTGACAGCTTTGATTAATTTGATAATGATGACCTATTGTGGCACTTTCTGCTAAGGTAAGCACAGCACTCGGGCTGGGTCAAGAGGAGTAGGAGGAGGTTGCGGTATAAGAGATTTAACTTTGTTAATGGAGACATGGCTGAAGGGGAGCCTCAGACCAAGGACAGGGATCAATGAAGGAGTCTTTTAATGAAATGGACAGTAACCTTGAAGGGGATGTGGGTCATCACACTGCCAGTGTCAGACTATTTTTTTGCAATTATTCACTGCTCTTCTGTTTCTGATTCTTCTCGCTCTGACTGTATTTATTTATATATACTATCTTATTTTAGGGGGCTGCATGGTGGTGTGGTGGTTAGCACCATTGCCTCACAGAAACCTGGAACCTGGGCCTTTCTGTGTGGAGTTTAAATGTTCTCCATATGTATGCGTGGGTTCTCTCCGGGTTCTCTGGCTTCCTCCCACTGTCCAAAAACATGTATGTTAGGTTAATTGGTGTCTCTAAAATTGTCCTTAGGAGTGAGTGTGTGTATGGTTGTTTGTCTCTGTGTGGCCCTGTGATGGACTGGTGATCTGTCCAGGGTGTACCCCACCTCTCGCCCCATGACCGCTGGGATAGGCTCCAGCCCCCCCACGACCTGACCGACACATTAAGCGGGTATAGAAAATGGATGGATCTTATTTTAGATATTTCTTTGTGTAGTTGTACATAGTTGTACAAAGCTGGAGGGTTACTTAAAAAAAAAACAAAAAAAAACAGCTTTCTTATTTACTGTCTTTCCATTCATCACAGCTGCCTTTTTTTCTTCCATATACTACGCTTCCTGAGCTGGAGTGGAAAGCTGCTATTTCCCATCAAGCTTGAGCCTACACTGTGAGAGAGTACTCGTCCTCTCTCTCTTAACTGGGAGAAGACAAGACACCCGATAGCTATCTGGGCTGTACAGTGAGTCATCCTTTTCCAGTGTCGACTGGAACTTGAACCTTTAATCCAGAGGATCTCAGAATCCGGAGAGTTACAGATTCCTTATCATTTACATTAATCTCAGGAATTTGCACCATGCCATGAAGACACAGGCTCCACTTACTGTACTGACACAAAATAAGAGTAACAGCTATGATGATACTTGACTGGTTTTAGCCTCACAACCATATCATTGCCCTTGGTTGTAAATAATAATGTAATAAGATTGACAAGGGAGACAGATGCTTAAGACCATCCACAATGCAATTTAAATTCTTCATATTTGGCTTAATATGCAGGGCCCTTGTGTGTCCTCAATATAGAAACAAATACTTGCCATATGAAAAATAAACTTTTGTTTTCACATTTTAGTGTACATCCAATTTCAAAGTTTACCACTACTACTACTACTTCAGATCAAAAGATGGAGCCTCTCAGAGATTTGGTCTTTATAACAGCCTCGGCTCTAAAGATCTGCAACTCTCACCTTCAGTTCAAGTTCATCCACATCTCTTTCCAAGTCCTTTGAAGTGATACTTTTAGAATAAAAACCCTATCACTTGTCCATAAACCACGCCAGCCCCTGTATCAATGCTCTCATGTGAAATTAATACCTGTTTATAAACTGACCACAGAAACTGCTACTACTTACATCTTGAACCCCGTCTCCTGATCAGGAAGATTAATTGTAAATAAATCTTTTGCCTATTTTGTGGAAAAAATCTGGACGACAACGATAGCAAAGGAAATCCAATCTGCTCTTTGGAAACGCTGTATCGAGGTAATTCAAGACAACACGGCAGCTGTAAAATTACATACTGTAGAATGTTTCGAAATACCCATTTTTCCACTTCTTAATATCCAACCAATGCTTCTGCTGCTGTTAAAAAAAAGAAACCAAGTAAAGTGGCATCTTCTCCTATTCAGCTCTGCCCTTTTGATTACAGCCACACTGAGAGCAGCAGAGGTCATTTGGTGGATTAATATCTGAGTAACTGCATCACTTCAAACTTAAATGTCTGGCACACTTCACTCCATTGCATAGATACTTAACAGGTCATAGTGATCATTACAAAATCTAACCAAGAAGTATATTTATTTGATTGTGCCAGGCATAAAAGTTGTTCCTGATTTAAAATCAAACTCAAAAAATGTTAATTTGAAACTGTTAAGTGGGGTAATAAGAGTACAAACCATAAAATATTTTATGACCAGATTACATGCTCCTGTCTGTGACACTGAGCCAGGAAAGTTAAGCCAGTCTCGCTTTGTGAAAGAAAAAGTGTGATCGGGTGGTTAAGACTTACTAGCGTTGGGGAACTTTGTATTTGTACATCCGCAGAGCTCAGCTCAGTAGGTATTTATCGCTGCAACAAACATGGATAATCGAGATAAAATGTAAAGTTTTTGTTTATAGACCTGAAAGTCTAACTGTTGTCATATAACATAAAGTAAAAGCTTTTTTTTCATTTTAAGGCTTCACATAAAAAGGGGAAAGTGTTTGGATGTCAAGTGTTTTGCATCTATCAAATTATAATAAAGTTAATGTTGATAAAAACTGTGTCTGCAGCTTGATCTACTGTGCAGGAATTAGGGCAGCACACTTCTCAAATTTATGACGACTGTTACAGAAGTTTCCTCTCTGTTCTGGACTATGAGGTTGTCCTGCGCTCACCCCTGCATTCTTCATATCAAAGCTGCTTAGCCTCTCCAAGCAGCAACATAATAAACAACAGTAAATATCTGCAAAAATCCGAGGAAGAAAACTGGCATTTTACTGGTCTGACCCATTCTTAACCCCATCCACTGACTGATTGATGCAAAAGAGCTCTCCCACACCAGAAATGATACACAAGAAATAGCTTCAGTCGTTAGTTCAGAGGGTTAAACAATATGCAATATCTCATAAAAATTAAAAAAGCTCCATACAACTATAATCAGTGGTCACATTTTATGGCTGTGATTGCTTTTGTTGAGCTTTGACCTTGTTGTATTCTCTCTGTTTCATGAGCTGACTCGTCTGTTTTCTGTTTCTTTTTTTAAATGGTAAATAGATTGTACTTGTATCATGCTTTTCTAGTCTAGCTGACCACTCAGAGTGCCTATAACTCTAGATGGCACATTCACCCAGCACGTTTTAGTCTATGCATAACTATGTGCTTCCTACTCGTTCACACATTCATACACTGATGGATGCATCGGTAGGCAACGTGGGGTTCAGTGTCTTCCTGAATGATGCTTCAACATGTGGCCCAGGCAAGCTGGAGTTGAACCACCAACCTTCTGATTGGTGGGTGACTGCTCTTCCTCCTGAGCTACAGTCGTTTAATATAAAAATAGTAACAATTTTTATATTATTGCTATTTTTAATGTTATTCTTATTATTATCACTATCATTAGTAGTAAATGTACTTTGAACTTACCAGTTTAATTATGTTAATCTCTTACAATCAATGAAAAACTGGCTAAATATGTTTTTTTTATTTGTAAAATCATTAAAAAATATATATATGTATATATATATATATATGTATATGATAATGCAACTCTGTAAGTTTTGAGGATCCTCTATGAATAAGGTTTTCATGGTTTTCACTTAACTAATGTTAAGTACCAGATGGTATCAAAGCAGAAATGGGGATCATGAGAATCAGAGCTTTTTTGCACCAGTGGAAGTTAATTCTTTGGAAGCAGTTCTAACTTTAGAAAAAAATCATTGTCATATGGCGGAGACAAAATCCCTTAAATCTATCTTTTGATTTACATTCTCGTTTCTCCTCAACCTCTGAAACCACAATTGGTGACTCAATACAAGAAAGAGGAAAACTCTTCGCTCTTTCAAAGTTATGATGGTCATTGAGAAAGCAGGTTAAATCCAAGATAGAGGGCCAACCTTAAATACGAAGCAGCAGGATATGGAAGAGTTGGCTTTCAACAGTAGATATATGGCCGGTACTGGACCAGGACCGGTTGCTTTGGGAACTTAAAACCTCAGATGACAGTGAGAGCCATTTGTAAAATTAAGATAGATAGTCTCATCCTGGGACCAGTCTGCCTGGTTGGAGTGTGTCTCATTTGATGCAAATGAACCAAATCACTGTGTGTTTAGAAGATATTTACAGGCAAATAGTTTTTTTTTTTTTTAAATGAAAAGATAAAACCTTATGTTTATCCATTTGGTAGATTATTTTATCCAAGCCACCTACAGGTAGGCAGAGAGATCCCTACCTGTAAGGTATTTCTGTGCAGGGATTGGAACCCTGGTCTCCCACACGGAAGGTGGCAATCATACCACTACACTATCCAGTCCCTCAATTGGTAACTTTATAATGAAAACACATCGGGAAAAAATAAGGATGGTATAGTTTCAATTTTATAATAATGAAATTTGAGGATAATCTCCCTCTGCTACATGGTAGTTATCCATGTTGTTGATTTTAGTTTATAGGCCAAATCCTTTACTAATGGAGAGATGTGACAGTGTCTGCCTCACCTCTTCCTGGGAGTATTGCACTGTGGCAGGTAAAACCTCTCAAATCAATAGCACATATGGTCCACATTACAGTGGGAAAGGCCTCTAAAAAGCCTTTTTTCCCGAGAGTGGCTCACATCGATGACAGACACGTTCTGATTCCACATATGTTGAAATGTAGAAAGCGTTACATAGCCTCTTTGATAGAGAATGATTTATAGGGCCTTGACACCAGTTGCAAATGTCTTTGCAGAGGGCAAGAGGAGGACTAGGCTGTGAGTGGATGGTGTCGATCAAATCACATTCCAAGCCTCAACAAAATGGATAGCGTTTCCACTAATACGTTTTCTCTTTGTTGCTGTTTGATCAATGCCATCAAACTTTATTTTCTTGCAAGGTTAACTAAGATTACAGGAAAGAGAAGCTGGACAAACCATCAGCTTTGTGCATATTCAGCTCCATCAAACTGGCAGTACATTCTGGAGGAAATGAGGATTTTAATCCAACTTTTTTCAGTATTTTTGTTGTTCACGGATTTCATGCCCCAATTAGACAGGGGATGCAGCAGATACAGGCAGAGAAAAAAGCAGCAGACAAAGCACAGTGAAATCTGCCCAGTCTGTATCAACAACTCTGCCAAATCGCTCTGCTTTACAAAATGAGGTTGGCTAGGGTCACTGTCCTGTGAGGTATAATTATATCGTAAAACTAAGCCTCTCGCTTCGACATAATGGTAGATAAACAGAGACCGATTTGTGACACCTCTCAATTTCGAATCCAGACTGATGCAGCTAACTCAATTAGCAAATGGGGGATCAAGCAGCCCCTTAATATGGATTGGTGGGGATGAGCGAGCGTGTTCCCAAAAATTAATTACCTATCACATTTCTCATGGTCATCAAAGTCCCCCAGGCTAATGGCATGGCTAAATCCATATTCAGTGAAGCGCTCATGTTCCGTTAGAAATGTCAGTCATTCGCTTGACAGAGTAGTCGAGTAATGTATGCTGTTGACTTACGCCCTTCAAAAATGCCCTAGAATGCAAATAAGGTCTTTAGCTGTGTCTTTGGGATGAAATAATTTGGTTTAGAGGGCATGTATAAATATTTGAGCACAAACTCCTGGTTATTCAGAACACTTTCAAACAAAACTGGGTACAGGAGAGCAATTAATAACGTGCACTTAGATCTGACAAGACACCATCCCCCAGAAGTGACAGCTTGCAAGCAGAAGTTTAATGTCATTTTGGATCTCTATTACACCACACTTTATTGAATAATACTTCAGATTTACAGCACTGACAATCAGCTGTATGTTAGATGATTTTATTTGGTGCTACACCCACTGCTTACTTTCCTTATTTTATTTGACATGTTGTTTATAAGTAAGTGAAGAGTTTTTACAGAGGTTAAATATACTGCTGTTAAGCTTATCAGTGCATTTGAAATGAAACAGACCTCCAGTGAGAATGTATTTTATTAGAGAGCAGCTTAAATGTTACTTTGAGCTCTTGTAGATACTTGACCCATTTACAGTGGTCAAATATTTTTCATATTACCATATTTATCAGACATCATTTGTATTATAACTAACATTCTGTGTAACAGTCACATTATTGTGCAAAAACATAATGGAAAGCATTTTCTTGTTTTTGTGATCAGAGTTTCACATAAACATTGATGGATCAGTGAGGAGGTGCAAAAAGCTGCGCTGGAATGTTATTCTTTTTAAGAAAAATCAAGGAAGAGACCATTTGAAAAAATGTTTTTAATGGTTGATTTTATCAATGCAGACTGCCCGTGGACATCAGCAGGATCACAAAATTTCATTACGGAGATAAAACCTGCTGTTGGATAACACGTAAAAAGTTTGATGTTTTTTTCCCCTGAGGTTTTTGAACACAAATGGTTGAATTATGAAGAGAATGTACAGAGTGCTGTAGGCACACACGGGGTAGCATCCAACAGAAAAAGAGGCCTGTATTGAGCAAATTCCTAATCAACAAGAACCACACCACAAGGCATAATTGCCTATTTAAATTTGATGATTTATTACTATAAACATAGTTTTTTTTCTTACGAACAAACCAAAGCTTTTTCTTAGAAGTTTGAGACCTGCATTGCTCACTAGTAAGCAGTTTTCCTCTTCCATGCCTCTATTGGAGCATTACTACCACCTGTTGATCAGTGACATGATGTGATGTACATGCTCTTCTACGAGACTAATAAAAACTGTATCAAAGCTTTGTTTTCAAGTCCAAATCTTAACAGAGTATTTTTCATGTAAGAGCAGAGTTACAGTCCAAAAGCAAAATTTTAACAACTAGTCAAAATCATTATACTTAGTATATTGCTTCAGTAGCAAACTGAAGCTGTAAACAGCAGGTTATGCAAAACTGGGTGTAGTACACAGGTATGGTATGGCAAGCTGGTGATAGAAACATGAGCTTGAACAGTAAACGTGCCATGAAGGCTGGGGAATGTCAGTTCGGGAACTGGACTGAGCTGGATTGAGTTTTTCAGGAGGGTGAAGTCGTGAAACCTCTCAAAGTCCAGTTGATGAATAAAACTGTGACAAATGGAAAGGTAGCTCAGCAGAAACGTAATGATTAATTGTCTTTTCATCTCAATGTTTTTCTTGAAACACCAGTGCCCCTCGAGTCTCTATGATTCTGTTACAGTAAAATAAGGAGACATCTGCTGTAATAATTTCCCAAACCACACTGTACATAATTGGAAAATATATTTGTATCCGCTAATTTCTATAAGACATGATATTTTTAATTTGTCATCCACTACTCTAGACTATATCTTACATTAACATAGAGAAATCCAATAAAATGGAAGTGACAAAGACAGTATGTAACACTGAAGTCTTTTTTTTATGTCAAACAATACTTCCTGTGTTTTACACATGATGAATATGGTTTGACAATGACTATATGTTATCGGGTTAAACACCAAAAATCTAGAGAAGGTAGTAACTGTATGCACATCAAAAATAGGTGCAGGACCACAGAAAACCAACAAAAAAAATACTTACATACGTACTCTGTTATGCAGACATTTTTTTTCAAAATCACAAAAGATTGTTCAAGAAGAATTATGAGTACACTTAACGCCCTACAATATCTTGTTATGGTCTTTTATTAGACATTTAAACTAGACTCAAATGCTTAAGTCAACATTGGAATTCAAACCAACATCAGACAAGTGTAGGGAACAAAACCAAAGCCTGGAGTTATAGTCTTTGCACCGGCAGGTTGTTTGTTTACATGTGGCTTGAGATAATTAGCCCAGAAGTAATGACTGCTCTCTGATGACAGCCGCTGAAACCTGATCGCCTGCTGTGACATGCTCTCCCCGTCACTCTCCCCTTCCCAACAACTGCAGAGGGGCTATTTTTGCCCCGGCTGCTAGCTGGGTGAGCATGGCGCCAGTTTCTGGGACCTAGTGAGCTAAAGGGTTGACGGGGCCAGTGCTGCCATTCACCCCTTAACCTCCCATGGCCTGCCAGTGCCAAACGCCACCCGTAACCCAACACTGATAACACTGCCATGGTGTCCCCCATGGACAGAAAGGAATGACTGTGCTGTTTTCTGATCAGTCTACAGCTGTGGTTCAAGTGACTGAAATAATTTTAAAAATTTACTAATTAAAGACATTTTTGGTCATCTTGGACTCTTTTAGATGTATATGTATAACATTTTCACCTGTCTGTTGATTTATTTTTTATTTTTTTTGGAGCTCTCCTTTTCTTGGACAAAGGCGATATTTGTACAACTTTGTTGTGTTGCCACAGTATTGTGGCAAAAAGTAGTCACAATAACAATAAAAAAAATCATTGTGATAGCAAAAGGAACTGGAATAAAATATATTTCTACCAACTTATTCACAGTTCTTGTGTCCTCTTCAGGGTTTTTTTGATCACATTCTAAAACAGGAGATAAGGAACAATAGAATTGTACAAAATCACAAGTAAAATCAATACCTGTATATTGCAACACCATAGGTGTTTAGATATTTCTTAAAAGTGTCATAAAGGGAGTCTTAACTATCAGTATCTGGATGTTGGAGGATTTGGTGCTGTACATGACCCAATTTTTTGTCTGACCCTGTACATTCTACCTTTCAAACTTCCCTTTTTTTCAACAATAGTTTGCTCTCATTCTCACTTGTTGCAACTTCACCAACTGGTCAAGTTGAGGCATTTAAAACCGATTGGGAAAACATTGTCCATGACCTGCCAAATTCCTCATCTTGGCCTTAACTTGGACCCATCCTTCTGTTTGCAGAGGTAATATCCTATTTAATTCAGGATCAAGGAGCCTTTTACATAGTCTTTAAATTTGCCTCTAACAGCCTGGTTAAACTGCACCTTTCACCTGCAAAATGGAGAGATATATGGCCAAGTGGTAGGACCAATGGGAGGAATTGCAATTGGGCCTTGGCTTCTGCAATCATTTTACATATTGCAGAATCCTCTTTAGAGTGACAAAGCAACATGAAAATCCCACGTGTTCCACAGTGCAGCTACCCATTGGGCCACAGCTTATTAAAGGCCATGCTGTTTGAGCTTTGTCAAACCTAAAGAAAACAGGCACAACATGGCAGCCATGGCCATACAGAGTACTAGCGCTTTAGAGGAAAAACAAAGTATTTTCTTGAGATTTGCTGATTGTGCAAAGGCCTTACCATTCATTGTACTTTAAGAGGGTTAGGGAACCTGCCAACTGTTTGAGTCAACAAGTTGACACACTTCACATTCATCCTGCATTCTCAGTGTTAACGTATTCTTTTTTTAAGACCACTAAAAAGTTTGAGCTCAACTTCTCAACAAATATGAACGTTTGTTTGAAACTTGCACCCTGATCTAAATTTGGAAGCCATTACATGAAGAGTTTCAATGACTCAAACGACAAGGAATGGCCCAGCTCAAGCATCTCAAAGACAGCATGCCACAGACATATGTCTTGCTTTTAAAGATGATCCCATGTCTCTGGTTGTCAGTTGTTTTGTGGTTCTCTGATAATATGTTCCTCAGAGAAACTAAGGAGGAGGGAACAGAATCGTGTTTCTGGTGCTGAAACGGGAAGCTTTACGCACTGCAGGTGAATTTCAGGATTGTTTATTGTAATACTTGTGAGTATTGAGTATTTTAAAACTAAATGTCATCCACTTTCAAATAGTTTTTTTATTGGTATCAGTAGAGCACGTTTTATATTCATGGTTTTCAAAGATTTTAAGCTGTATGCCAGGTGGTGATTCTACAGTGACAGCTTATTTGTGTCTGTCCTTTTGGTTTAGATGCATGATGACTATCTTTACAACGTCTCATTGATTTATCTTTAAATATTCCGTCATGTGAACACCGTCAGAGGTGTAAAAATATAACTTATATTTGTAGCTACCAAATGAACAGTAAATAATTCATCCCCTGTGATTTATTTGGTAGGTCATCATAATCTACTGAAGAAACTGACAAGTAGCGGGGCTGTCCAACAAGTATCTTTTTCCTCTCAAAGGTTTAGAGGTTACATCCTTGCTCTTGAAAGGCGGACACTAACATTTGAAAGGCCTAAAGGACTGTGGGGTTGCCACTCGTGACCTCCAAATGGTATTCATTCCTTGTCGGTCTTGTGTGTGAAACATTTCTGTTGACACCCTGCAATGTGGTGTTGATGAGTTAATCTAGCAGCTGAGTGTGTCCTTTAACTACACCCGGCCCCCTGTAGATTTTCAGAAGAAAAACACTCCTTATCTCCACGGGAGAGGAGAAAATAAGGGCCCCAATAGCCATAAATTCAAAAGATACAAGTGTAAGCATGACAAATCATGGCCTCCTTTGTGTATGGAATGCCCTATCGTTACTGTTTGTGCTCACAACCTCACTAGAGTTAAATTGGTCTTGAGACTTGCTCAGGTATCCAGTTTGACTGAGGACTTCGGGAGAGTTGGGAATTTGGTATCTAATGTTAGAGGGTTTAAGAATGGTTGACATATTCCTCCACTCTGAGGCGGCAAAGACAAGGGAAAGACATCCCAAAAATCTGATGCCTCCACCTCACACTTATATTTATTAGAATCTAACTTTTGATGAGGCATTAAGGGTTTTGATAGTGTCATTTCACCATCATTCCTGCAAGATCCCAGTGAAAACCACAAGACCGAGCAGCTTTACTTTAACCATCCTGGATAGGGTCCAGATTTTCTTGAGATCAAGACAACAAAAATAGGTTCAGAGTATGCACAGTCCTGAGTATGAAATCCACACTAAGGCTTGCTGCCTTATTGTATATGCAGGCCGCTCTGTGGATATCACTTACTTCTCAGAAACATCTTGTAACCTGGGCTTATTAGACAGCCTTAATAAGGACATCTGACAGCTGAGACAAGTTCCTCTCGAACCATACCGTTGTAGGTTTTAACATAGTGATGAGGGGGCAGCTTTGACATCAAAGATTAAATAATTGAAAATGTTTCCATGAGCAGAATTGTTGTCACCAGAATAGGTGGTCCTCGCTTAAAATAAAATGACAGAACACATCATGGCAAGTCTGTATTTATACCATTAATGCTCTAAGTATTGTGTGTAAAACATAGTTATGCTGGTATGTTAGGATCTGTCTGATATTGTTTACGGAAAGTTAGCTAAAGACATATTAGAGCAACATGAAAGAATCAAACTCATTTCTTCAGTGAGTTTAGAGTAAAATCATTGTCCAATAACTGCACTCCAAGTCCATGTTTCACTGTGGGAAAGTCCAACTCTTCCCCAGCAGGAGTCCTGTTCAGAATGGAGGGGGAGTTTGCATGCAAGCTCATTCTGAAGGTGGCACAGACCAGTATATTCTTTTACACTGACAGGTCATCTGACATCTTGGAATGTTTTTCACAGTCTTAAGACAGCACCCATTTTGCTTTTTGGTATATTTCACTCACTGTAAGAGCAGAAACAGCTGTTAACTGAGACTTGTGTCAGAGACAAACCTTGCATTTGTGCTGTGACACATCACAGCTACAAGAATGTGCAGCATCCTCCAAAGCTCTTCTGTTAAGTGCCACAATTCTACCTTACAGTAAAACCACAGTTGCAGTAAACTCCTGACGCCTACAGGGTTTCTTACTGACAGTTTGTGACCTCCGAGGCAAAGGTGAATGGCAAGTGTGGCGCTATCAACAGCCCCAGCTTATTAGCCTGCTGCTTTGACACTGGATCCTGAAGGCTTATTATGAGGGATGAGTAATGTGAGCCAGAATAAATCAATCCAGCCCTGTCTTATAAAATTCAGTCAAATCAGCATGATGTCTTATAATGCAAATTATGCACTTCGTGCAGGAGAAATGAAAGACACTCAGGAGAGGAAAGAGGAAGATGAGTGAACACATTTAGGTGTTTCTTTAAGTGAGAATAAGTGAGTGCATTATTCCCCTTTGGTGAGCACAAGTTAAAGTGCATTACATTCTTTTTTAAATAATTTTAAATAACGTGCATTAATCAACTTGTTTAAACTGTGATATACACTAAAGAACGTATTATCGTCTTGTTTCTGTGTACTTAAGCTGTAATGGCCAAATGCCAACAAGTAAAGACCATGTATTTCTGCTGCTGCCCAGTTGTTCTTGTCTTTAACACGCAGACACTCAAGCCACAACTTGAGCCCATTTGTTATCTGTTGCTGCGGCACAAGTTATTTAGCCTGTCAGCAGAATGATAAACTCTCCCCAGCCATGGGTGTCACTTCGACAGCTAGCTCTCGCATTAGCCAATAAACCTATAAGGTGGACAGGAAAGAAAAGTTTCTGTTCCAGAGTAAGACATCACAACTCTGACATGTATATGCACTTACAGAATGATCAATGACTGTAAATTAAAACAACTGAGGTTACATTTTCAAGACCACACAGTAACAAACTCTGTAGTAGTTTTGATGAATGTTATCAGTTTTAAAGACTTGCTCTGACTTAACAGCTTGTTATGGCAATGCACTGTACAGGGTTTCGAAACGGACCTCTTCAAATGATTCTATAAATTCTTTGGATTACTGTGAAATGCTGTGAGCTGTTTTTAGGCTCCAGGTATTGTACACAGAGAAGACTTTGTGCCTGGTACAGCCATTAATCACAGTTAACTTGACATTATAGGGCTTCTTTATTAGAGGTTAGAGTTGGACGCGGGGTTGGAGGAAGGTCAAGGCAAGCTTTATTTTTGTAGATTTGTTGCTGCTCTACTAAAACACACCACTCACTTACTAGTGGTAAATATGCTTCATGCTATAGAAAATGACATGACAAAATATGGATTGTACATATTGAGCCAGTTCAAAGACCAGCCAGTTTTTTTACACTTAATTAAGGGCCTGGTTAACAAAAACAAAACAGATCAACTTGGACTATTTAGAAAATTATTATTCCAACATTGCAGGAGGAATTGGCTTTTATTATATTCTTATTATATTGTATATTAATTTAAAAAAATAATAAAAAATATCATCTAAATAAAACCATAATGGGATATTTTGTCAGAGGCCAGTAGCTTGAATCTCTTTCATGACCCTGCCTAAATGAGGAGATTTCTTTTCTTTGTTTTTATTTTGGATCCAGGGGCTATCCTTTTAGCCCATGGAGGCAGTGATGTCTTAGTCCTCATGCTAGCTGAGTGTGGAAATTGCCACCTCTGATTGATTAGTTTGCTGTCACCAAGAGGTTATGAATGAACTGCCCCTTTTCAAGCTCCTCTGGAGATCCTAACATGCAAGATGCATAAGAGGCTTCACTTTAAGCTTTCTGTAATCCCTTTGAATAGGAATCTTTTAGGGTAACAAAGCAGGCCTGTAAATTATAGTGAGAACAGGATTAAAAACATTAAATTATAATTCTACCTACATGTGCCCTTAAATATACTCAACCATTGAATTTTTTTTACTTTTGCTCTCTTGTAAAATTTATAAATTTTCCCAGTCAGATCCACTCAAACAAACATGCATTCATCAAAGAATTCCCTGCATAACTTTAAAACAAAAAATTGGAAATGCTAACAACCTCTGATGTGTGGAAGTTCTCTCGTAAAGCTTAAAGAATGGCTCGGGGCACTGCCATGTTCAGCTGTTGCTTTACTTTAAAAATGTGCAGAACCTCTCACAGTTCCTCGAGGCACTTTGAATAAAAGTGTCCATCAGATGGCTAAGACTCTGCGGAGTAGTTAAACTTACATATGTGGAAAAGAGTTGGGCTAAGCTGTCTCTACTTGGCAAGATGCTACAGTTCTGCTCAGTACATTTGTTGTGACCCCAATTCTGGCTGCTGCTTTTCCCCAGCCTGCAGCTCTGGCTGGGATAGACACCAGCTGAGGTCTGACCCCTGCTGACAGAAGTGAGGTTTGTATTCAAGATCTGTTGCTGTTGTATTGCTTTAACCTTAGTGTCGGGTCTAACTCTAAGCAGTTAGACACAGTTGGCTTGATCCGGCATGAAGTGTTAAATTGGTTATTGCTTTAAAAACTGTTGCCATGAGGTGGGGGATTTGCTTTTGCAAGCACATTATAACTGTGAGTGTGTGTTTGTGGTTTGTCACCTTACACACATGGGTAGCCAAGCTTATATTAATTTAGTAATCCCTTCTTTCAGTCGGTACTCAATTGTGAGTGTACATCTCACATTTGTTTGAGAACAAGCATGCGTACATATGTGTGTGTTGCCGTGATGTCAGACAGCGAGAAGTCTTTGCTGACTGACAGGCCACCTGCTGAAGACAGAAACCCCACAGAGACCCATCCACAAGCAGAGGGACACATCTCCTTCATGCATTACTCAGTCCAACAAATGGATATCACACCATGACTAGTGTAAAGTGATAAACACAAACCACTTGTGCCAACTAAGGCAGATTTTTTTCCACATTTCTACATGCATCACTAAAACAGTATGCTGTGTAATGTGCCTTCTAAGTGGTAACTATGTTTGGGCTTTTTGAACTTCCTTCTGTTCAAACTGTTAATACTATATCATTAACAACTATTGATATTGATAGAATTCTTGATCTACAAAAGTTTTCCTGATCATATTATTATTATTGTATCATGATAAAAATGAGATTGTATCGCACATAAAGAAACATGAGGAAGTCTACAGGTACATTAAAAACAATGAACACACTATTGCATTTACAGGAAAAATACTATGGCGTGTTTCCTCCTGATGAGCTTTAGATTTCTTACCACAAAGATAAATAACATACCATGTGTGAACATACAATTGACATCATAAAAACTTTTTCATTGCTGTTACACAGTTTCATAGCGTCAAACTGCAAATAACCACAGAGAAAATGAACAAATTGCAGCATTTTAAGGGACTTAAGTAGATAATCAATCCTTTTCTGTAAACTTTACAATAGACAGTTCATGAGCATATGAGTATGGTGAAAGAAATATGTGAACTATGTCAAGTTAACTGAAAAAAGTGTGGAGTTTGTATGTTTCTTTTGCTTTTATCAGAGTGCACCAGCAACCTCCCGAATTCCAAATGAATCTTAAGGTTATCTTCCCTGGTGCCAGATAAATGGGCTTCAACTCCCTGCAATCCTCGAGAACCCAAAATAGAATGGATATTGAAATTAATAGAAAAGTTGATCATTGTTTTATTTTATTGATAGGATGTAACTCTAGAATACAATTAGAAACTCTTTTTTTTGACAAAGGAGCAGCCAGTTAATTCCTACAAAACTACACTGAAAGTGTCACAGTTTAAGAACATTTTAGTAAAATTTGGTGCAGCAAACAAGTAAAGCCAAGGTCATGCGATAGGATTTTAAGCCGGAGTGAAAAATCCCATAGCGTGTGATTTTCTGCTGCAGATAACTTGTACAGTGTCTACAAGGACATCAAAAATCACAATCATTAGAGAAAAACAAAGATTAAAATGAACAGAAGACACCAATAATAATAATAATAATAATAATAATAATAATAATAATAATAATAATAATAATAATAATAATAATGTACCATAAATTGAACTTTGTTTCGGCAGGCAAGTTTAGGTGAGTAAATCTAGTTAATTTGGTAAGAGTCCATTCTCATCAGAAAACGTGAATAGCTACATAACATCTCCAAAATGTTGAGGTAGAATTGTAAGGTTGTCATTTTTTGTAGAGCAGCGTCTATGAGATATGACTGGAACTGTGACCCATACATAATAAGAATGTGTATCCCCTGACTATGTGCCTTTGTCTAACCTTACCCATGTATTTTTTTCCTTAATCCTACCATTAGAGAGTGAGAGGGCAGTAAAATACGAGGAACTGTGAGTAAGGGTAAATTAAACGGGAGAAAGGAGTGTGGAGATAGTGTCTTGCATAGAATCGACTGAATAAAGCCTCCCATCATGCATTTGACTCCAAATCCACAGTGTCAAACATGTTTATTGTCATGTACCACGACGTTAAAGTGGATATGATGACAAACATACGTAGATGTTGGGCGTGAATGACATTGTGTTGCAACACGTCATGCATCAATGTCACGACTCAGCGAGAATGTCGATGTCACGTAGATGACAGATGTTGATGTTTGCTGAGTTGCTGTGGGGAACTAAGTCAGAAAAATGTAAATGCTACAAAAGTGTTTGTTGTGTAGCTAAAACATTTAGCTATTTTGCTAACATAAGTATTACATAATCTGTTGTGAGATCAGAATAAAGGTTAACATTTGCATCAAAACTACAAACTACAGATATAAAAGTCAATATTCACTCTTTTTTTTGAGGTGACAAAGGTAAATGGATGGTATATGGACTTGTACTTGTATAGCGCTTTTCTAGTCTAGCTGACCACTCAAAGCGCTTCACTACATGCCGCATTCACCCCACTCACACACTCATACAGCACGTCTTAAGATACATAACTACGTGCTTTCTAATCATTCACACACATTCATACCCCCAATGATACACTGGGGGGGCAACGTGGGGTTCAGTGTCTTGCCCAAGGACGCTTCGACATGTATCCTAGGGAAGCCAGAGTCGAACCACCGACCTTCCGATTGGTGGGCGACTGCTCTTCCTCCTGAGCTACAGGTTAGGAACGTGGCTGTTTTTTACATTCTGTCTTACAGATACACATTGTCTAATGCCAGTATTTTGGTTTAGACTCAACAACTCACATATTATTTAATGGATTATGGAATCTGGTGCATTCCCATTTCAAAGTATAGATCCTAATGACTTTGCTGATCCTCAGGTTTTTGCTCAAGATTCATCAAGAAGTCAGAGTTTTCACTTATATTGCAAAAAATCCCAACACCATCGAATAGATTTTGTCAAATGGAAAATAATTGCTAAGAATTATTGTTAAATCAAGGGAATTATGAATGCTGCCATCATCTTTAAGTTACTGCAGTAAAAGTCTTAGGCCCTGATATTTTTCACTGTTGACCACAGAGAATCTCAGCCAGTGCAACTGCTATTGAAATCATAAAAATAAATGTGCTGAAAGCGAACCTAAAACCATCAAAGACTATTTTAAATGGGCTTATTTATGAGGGAGATTCATGTAAATATTTGCATTAGTTCCGGGGCAAGGACAATATTTCTGTTTTGCACCTGTGCACAAAAAAGAATGAAGTATGTCACATTTGTCCTTACAAATAGACATGAGTAGTTGCTGAAGAATGATTTTCCTTTCATGCCATGCCAATACATGCACTATTAAATGTATGTCCTTTTGATCTGTTTCAAACCATGACATGAATTACAAGCATGTTCCTGGCAACCGTAAGCTTTGCAGAAACCTCTGTAACATTTCACCAACCAGCATTACTGCTTTGTACTGCATGGTGGAATCAATTATATAGACATAACTTGAATATTTCTTGACTATTTTGCGAAGAGTTTGTTTGTCTTTACAGTTGTTTCGTGTTGTGCACTGCTGAGTATTTACCTCAGTGTGTTGATAGATAGTAGGTGTTGTAACACTTATTTTAGGCCACACTGCCACTTTTTGCAATTTGTCTTTTAACAGATCCCAGGAGCATGAAATCTTATACTGAAATGTATTCCTGCAGCAGTTAGCAAAGGCTCATTAAGGCATAAAGTGTTTAACGTTTCTCAGTTTTCACAGCTTACAATCAAGTCTTTATTCTAACTTGTTTTTTGTGCTCTTGGTCTTTACTCTTTAAGAACAATTGAGTTCTGTGTCTGTTTTCTGTGGACAGATTATTTTCATCATATTTGTGAAAAACTAACTAACACCATGTACAAACACAACATTGAAGCTGGCAATGTACTGTATATGGGACAAATATGTCCTGTAACAGCAGGACTCAGTTATGGTTTGATCCCATGCCATCTGGTGACAGCTTTCAGAAGCTTTCAGCAGAATCTGGCTTAAGTCCACAACCTTACTGCCATCGTACAAGTAATGCTCATCATCTATTTATACAGTGCGAGCAAATGGCCATAGCAGGTTTTGGAGCATGGCATTAACAAGCAGAGATGTCTGAACAAAGGAACCAATGGATATGAAGTGTTATGTGTTGGGGAAAGGCAGCTTAGGGGGATGTTTGAGATAACTTCCTCATTGTTGAAAAGCATCCATTCCCTCACATTGAAGCAGGGATGGTTTTCAGAGGTGGGGCTCGATCATGTTCTCCATTTACCCCGAAGAGCAAGCATCTGCCCCTCACCAGACTTCACCCCATTGTTGGCCTGCCTGGGGTTTGGACACAAGCCAGACCACCTTCAGTCTAAGTCACGCATTGTTCACCGCTGTATTGCAACAGACCCCGTTTTACTGCGGCTGCACTTGGACATCTGGCCTTAGAGCAACTGCCACCTGTTTCTGCAGAGGGATTGTTCACCAAACTGGGATCCATGATATGCCCATTTGTTGGCTGCATTAGTTGCAGCATGTCATGTGATGTGACAGACTAAGCTCTGTGCTCAGTACTATCTCAAGTTTCCCATTAAAGATGAATAGGAAGAATGAACTGGGGGGTGGGGGGATTAGACTTTTCCTTCATGCAATATGTGTCACATTGGGCTCACACGGTGTGTAATATGAAAATATTGTAACTGCCCGTTTTTCTTTTTTACTATAAGGTTGTAAAAGTGACATCAGCTTACATTAATCATTTAAACTTGCAATAAACGATAAACAAAGTTCATTGTTTTATAGAGAAATAAATCAAGAATCTGTAAAACCAGTAGTTGAATTAATTTGTGACAAAAATTTAGAATATTACTCTTAAGCTTAGAGTTCAGAAATGGTCAAGGGTTGAGCAAACATGGTCATAACTGAGTAACTGAATAAAGATGATGGTAGTTGGCTGAATGTTTTAAGAATCTGTGTCCAGATGTGTTGCTTTAGAACAACCATGGTTCTAATGAGCTGCCAACCAATCAGTACGGAACACGATACAAAGGAAAGAAAGACTAAGCATGTTGGCTTGACAGTAGAAAAAAAAATACTGTGTTAATTTGACCAATACCAGACTCTTGAAATACTGAGTGCGATCTATATATCTAAATATCTATAAATGCTCCAAAGCTCCATATTTGTGCATCTTTTTGTGAAAACAGTAACGTGTAAGTGTATACCATCAAAATAATACTGCTTTAATGGTCTTTTCTTTTTTTTTCAGTTTCTTGTTTTGTCAGAAACATGGGAGAAATTGTGCTTGAAAATCAGTCCATTAGGACTGTGTCGACTCATGGTCACATAAAGCATTTCCAGACTGTCACTCTGCTCTAATAAAATCCTGGTTTTGGAAACACAGTGTCATTTGACAAAATCCCCATTCAAGTAGGTCAGAAAGTTAGAAGTGTCAGAATGTCTTGGATTTTTCCTTCACACAGTTCTCTGCGTCTCAGTGGCATTTTAGTAAATAACTCAATTCCGCTCCCATACACGTAACGTGGGACAAGGACGGTTGTCCAATTAAGTGATCAAGTCAAGCTGTAACCGTAGCTCAACTAAACAGGGCTCAGAACTTCAGTTTGAACTGGAAAGTAAAAGAATTTCAGTTCAGTCGTGGGAAGTTTCCACTGGAACACCCCTGAAAACAGATTTTCCCACTTGGAGAGTTGGACGTACAAAACCAATCTCCACTTCAAGCTCCACCATGACTGCTTCATGCATAAAAGTGGGGAAAGCCATTTTATTGTTATTTGTACCTCTGCAACCTTTATCTGTGGACAAATTGCTACTGTGTTTACAGTACAACTACCAAATGCTGTGCATTATCAAGCAGCATTGCTAACAATACCAAATCTGGGCAGCAAAGAAATACCAGTGGTTTTTCCTCTGGTTACTTGCAATGCATTCTGCTTGGATGGGATGTTATTCGCATCTGACCTCTAAAGCAAATTAGCAACAACATTTGAACCAATTTAAGTTAACTCAGGAGATCAGAGTTTAATAACAACAAGATGATACAATATATTGAGGTTATTAACTGGTTGAATTCCATTTTATATAGAAATTCAAAATTACTGTGAAGTAAACTACACAAGATAGTATTTATAAATTCACTGCTTCAAAGTGTGTTTGTTGTTAAATGAATTGAGACAAACACAGAACTTTGAGCAGTGTGCATGGATGGGGCAGTGAGCCCAGAACTCAGGTAAAGGGAAACAATGTGAGACAAGCACAACCTAAATTGTTCAGGTAAAACCTGTTTCTTTTCCTTACCATCAGCACACAGTCACACTCTGGACAAGCAACAGCCTCTTACTTGTCTTAGATGAAAATAATTATTTTCCCCAGACATATGAGCAAGTTATTTTGCCAGAACTTCTTGTGCTGAGATTAACATCTGCAGAGCACATGCACATTTTTGTAAGGTTTGTGGAACTGTCCTGATATTTGCTGAGGTGAAAAGTTTAGATATGTTTTTGCATTCAATAATATCACATAAATGTACATTTTATAGCAACTACCTGTGCACAAAAAGTACTGTTATCAGCCTGAAAAGCAGTAGTTCTTGTTATCTACCCCTTATTTATCAACAATTTTATTAAAAAGCTTATAATAAGTGTGAATTAATTGGCAATAATTCCCTTACTAGCCTGTAGAAGATTCTTCTTATATTATTCTTTAGACTAAGTAAATATGCTGGGTTATAAACACATGTTTCTTAGATTTGTAAGAAACATGTTTACAGTTGTCATACTGCTTAACAATGTTAAAGCCCATGATTATGTCGCTTTATTACATTCAATACATTCTATATTAAAATGTCAATAGCTGATAGATACAAAGAGAGTTTTATCTATTTATTAGCATTTAAATAAGTGATCATTTAAAGGGTTAAAATGGTGTTTGGTGTTACCAGATATAAGGCAAAAACAACAACTTACTTAGAATGAAGTAGACTTTAAAATAAACTTTTTCAACAGTCAAACTATCATGTTTAGCTGCTCCGTCTTAAATGGGCACTTTTGTGTTACATTTAAAAAAATCTAAATTAGCTTCTTCGTAGTTTGTAAAACCATTTCTCTGATGTATATTTTTAAGTAGATAGCAGAGCTATGCGTCCACAAACGGAATGCGTTATTAATACTTGCACAGTTCCTGGTACAGTCACAGCATCTTTGATGATTAAATAGTGTTGAAGGATCTAATGAAATTAGGCTTGCAAACAGCAAAGATCAAGTTTCTTTGTGTCAGCTCTTGCCATGGAGGAGGGATATAAGAGGAATAATAGTATAATTGTGACTTGAAAGCTTGATAAACCGTTAACTTCAACTTTAAATGTTGAGCTCAATAGAAAACTCAGAAAATTAAAAGAAAAAGCTACAAAGAGTATTATTTTCTCTTTAGAAACCCATTTTCTCAACCTCATTTTCTCTATTTTCTTCTACTCATAAAGAAGGAACTCAGACAGTACATTTTTTTTTGTTTTGTTACTCTTTATTAACTTAATGAGGCAAGAACATTAAATAATTCTTGTACCTCTACAACAAAAACTACAATATTCAAATTTTGTCTTTCCAGTGACAGACATATTGTGTGTCACAGGTCAGAATGATAAAAAAATGTCCTGATTTGTGTCTCTGCTTTGCTTTTAATATCTTTGTGTTCTCAGTGTGTGGCCACAGGACGTTTATGTGTTTCTATTTTCATTTATGCCCAAATGTGTTTCTCAGTTTGAGCGGCAGGGGTGAGTTGGAGTTGGTTGGGGGTGAGTGGGGTGGGGTAAAGGAAAACATATTCAACTTCCTCTTTGTAAGTAAAAGGCACACTTTGAGATAGAACAAGTGACTTAGTGGGTGTTTCCCATCAGGGGGTAAAAATAACCAAGAGGAAGAGTTTCTTCACACCCGCCTTGTTAATTAGCTTCCCAGCGGTGCTCGGAAACTTTTCGCCTCACCTCACTCAGCAGGGAGGAGGAGGGGAAATATCTTTCAACCTCTCAGGAAGGACTAAACCACAAAGTTATTGCAGATCACTCTTGCGCTATATTGTCCAACAACAGTGCAAATATGACTATATGTAAGAAAAAAATCTCTCAGGATCATTATGGAGGAAGTTGAGTTATATGTTATGTTTCTTTCAGAGTGAGAATGAAAGCACCCCCTTTGTTTACTAAGCCTTGGGAAAGCCTCTGGGGGTGTCCCAACATGTCTATGATTGCTCCTCTCTTCATTGTTTTTGGCAGAGCAGCTGCTATGAGATTTAGATATCATCATTCAGGCAGGCAGATAGGACATCAAGACATTTCCTCCGGCGAGCCTGGAGAGCATGGAGAAGAACGTTTGATAAAGAGTCTGTGTGTCAGTGACAGCAAAATCCCTCCCAAGTGAATCCCCTGGCTATGCTCACTGACTCCCCAGACTCTGGAATATAGCTTTGGAGTGTGACTGCTCTCAGTTCACAAAAAGACGATGTCAGACGTTGTTTAAGCATCAATCTTCTCATTTCATATTAATCTGAAAAAGAATGCACAACCTCCCTGGATTTTAAAGTTTAGGATATGATAAAAAAAAAAGAAAATCTGATCCTTATCAGGTGTTAAGCTCAGGTAAGAACAACCTCAAGTTATGCAAACACAGTGTGAGACAACTAAGTACACCCTTGATTCAATAACTTGTAGAACCATCTTGAACAGCAGTAACTTGAATTATTCATTTTGGGTCTGAAGTTGAGCCATTCTTCTTTATAATGTTGTTTTATAGGCATTTCTTTATTTTGTGTAGATTTGATGGGATCATTGTGCTGTTGCATGACCCAGTTTCAACATAACTTTACCTGTCAGACAGATGGCCTCACATTTGACTCGAGAATGCTTTGAGTCAACCATGACATCCTCTGTATACCAATGTCTGCACTGTGCCCAGGTCCTGTAGTGGCAAAACAAGCCCAAATCATCAGACCAAATCATCAGCCCTCTACCACCGTGCATGACAGTTGGTCAGAAGCGATTGTCTTTCTAATAGTACTGTCATGAACTTTAATATTTAACAGAGACCTGTAGAGCCTGAGATGCAATTTTTTTATTTTTTGCAGTTTCTATGAGCATTGATCCTGTGAACTTGGATGCCCTCTCCAAATTGTTTGAAAATGGCCTTCCGCCCTTCCCAGATTGATTGGCAGCAACAGTTGCTACTCTATGATCATTGTTGATATCTTTCCTCCTTTTTCATTGTGTTAACACACAATGAAATACTGATTTCTATAGAAGCTGTTTTTTGTTTGTGTGTTTTTCCATACGATTTTTTGGCATTTTGGCCTCTTTGGCTTGGTTGTGTAAATGAGAACATGGAGAATGTCATGTATTGTTGTTTATCTGAGGTTTCATTTGGTAAAGACATGATGATTTATTTTTTTATATATATCCACATAATTAGAATTAAGAGAGGATGTATTTTCTCATTCACGACTGTATATGAATCTGCCTTTCTTAGTCGCCAAGCATATGTGTGCATTTATAATAGAATTTCTGTCCAAAAGGATCTTAGACATTTTTGTGTTTATACTGCATATGTGTAAGAGAGCATGTGTGTTAGATGATTGCATTTGCACATGCATGAGGCTGCAATTATGATACCATTGTGTGAATTATTGGTTAGAATTGGGACAGCTGCAGTACATTTGAATTGCTTGCTCAAGTTCAATCAAATCATACAAAAGATTTACTATTTTGTTATTTCTTTCTCAATCTGCAGCTAAATTGGATCATCTGTCCTTTTAAATCAGAGAGTACACATTTATTTTTCTGTACCTTCTTTACTGATCAAAGAGTTGTCTGGGTCCTCATTGCATCTCTGCTTATTGCATTTCTTCATTTTTTTTCTTTCCATGACAACATTTGGCCCAATGTACAGAGAGAGTGTTTCATGGGAGCACTCATCAGATGGGAATCCAAATCAATTTGTCAGGTCGTGTTTGACCGACTCATTACTGGCGGTTCGATTAAAAAGCGGAATAGGCTCAGGTGACTGACAAGGCAGCTGAAGCCATTATGCAGAGCTTTGGGATCGAATCCCAGTGTTAGATGGTTATTCCCATCCAGAGGCCTCCTAAAGTCATCCATCAAGGGGAATTTCATTTTGTTCCTTAATGTTGGCTACGTATTCTTTTTTGCAAACCACAGAAATGATTAGAATTTGCCCAGATTGGACCATGGACTGAGTGTGCTCAGTCATTGTTATCATCAACAATTATTGTCTTTCCATGATTTGGCAGGAATAGATTGACTGGCCGTGTTTAAAATGGAGGTGTGTTCCCCAGAGCAATGCCAACACTGGGCAAGATCAAATACTCAAGCATGTTTCTTTAGCCAAGGATGGCAATTAAAGCACATTCCATTACAGACTCGATTCTGGTTTTAAATGTCTCCAATATTTCCTTTTAAACAATTGTGGAAACAGTTTTGATTATTAACATGTGTGTCCACTCAGTCAAGTTCACCAAAAGAAAAAAAAATAGATGGTTCAGCTTTGATGAGTGCACTAATAAATTATCATATTTGTCAAGAAACACGTTCCTTTACAAAACAAGTATTTTATTTGATTTCTGGTCAAACACCCACTGTATGCTGAGGGCATCCAAAATGACCAAAGTTTAGGTTATATTCACTGTGGTTACGGTTTTCAATATTTCATGAGTTTTTATTTCCATCGGGCCTTTAAAAACTTTATGCAACGCAGACCTTTTCTTCATCATTTACACCTGTTCACTTAATCCACAAGGAAATGTTTAAACTGAAACGTCGTGCCATATACATATTTCTGAAAGCAGGAAACAGAGTGCCCTGCCTGGGATTATCTTCTACATGAAACATAACCAGGGAAACTATAGAATTAATTGCCCAAATGATTAATTACACTCACGGATGGTCACTTACAAAAACATATTTTAATTTCCAGTGGGCCATCATAGTGGACTGACTCTAATAGTTACCATACATGGAGCATTCCTCAGTCAACGGCGTCTCGAAAAGTTTTGACAGGGTGTGTATGATATCACACCAGATCCAGACATGCATTAATAGTTAACAGAATGATAATAAATGTAATTTCCATCTGGAAAAGCATAAAGAAACTATTCTGTCTCAAAAGGAAAGAAAATACCACACATTTGAATGTTATTAGTTTTCTAAATTGTCACTGCAAGTGCGGATTAAGCACCAAAGACAGTGTTTTTTGCTATGCCTTAGACAGAAATATAGAATGAAAATAAAGATTTTACACAGCATATGAGTTAGTTAGAATAAGAGTTCCAGTCGTACATGATGAAGCTGAGTAAAAGAATAAAATCCTAGCCTAATATTCCAAGGAGAATCATTTTGGATAATTACAGTCGTACAAAAAAGATTCTGTTCTTTTTCCAGTTTAGTCTGATCATTTACACTTCCATCAGTTTAGTGTTAAAATGTGATGTTGTAACTTTATAGGATTCTTGCACTCAAGCTTTACAGGCTTAGGAGGCGTTTATTAAGACCACAAATCCTCAAATCATGGGACAAACAGCTGTAATTATCGCCATTTCTATATTTACAGTTCTTAAACAATTCTGGGCTCCTCCACAGATCTTCGCCATCTTCGTCACAGGCCCTTAAGTATCTGATACCCAACATCACGCTGCGTTTATGATGCCGCCAAAGCTTTTATTATCGTCTCGGCTATCATAACAGTTGGGGGACTTGCTGGGGGCAGAAAATGGCAGACAAGCCTTTTAGATGTGAGCACATATGCATGGTGATAGATGTAATCCCTCTCCCCCCCTCTTGCCCTCTGTTTGCTATTCCCCCGCATAGCCCTTAATGGCGACGAATCCCGCTTCAAGGCTGTGAACCCACGCAGCGCTCCAGTCTGCCTTCATGCTTGTTGACTTCAGAAGGTTCTGATGTCATAATGAAGAGGGCTGGTGCTTTGATATGGCTCCTCGGGAATTTCATGCTCCCTGTGTTTCGAACGGGCTAAGATGCTCAGCTGGCAGGTACAGTAGAAATAGGAGTTTTATTGCCTCTGCCCGAGGGGATTACTAGCCACCTCTGAGGCAAGGATGGGGCAGCCGTGGAGGCGGCGGCATCAGGCCCTTTCTCTGTTGAAGCTTTGAGCTGCATTTCTCATGCCATCTAATCTGAAAGCACAACTCAAATCCTGTTAATCTCCTCCAAATACAAAAGGATCCAGGGTGGTATACCATTTACAGCCCTAGTGGTCTATTCAAATATTTAACTGAGTCATTGTATCATGTAGAGATGCCATATTTTAAAAAGAAGTGGGCTGCTTTCTTTGTGTTTCTTGAAGCAATCAATATTTTATTTTCTAATTATGGAATATATAAATATGCAATATAATCAAAGACTGGGAACTGAAGAAACAAAAAACAAATGATTTACTTTGCTAAATGAAATAGCAGGCTGATGTACAATGGCAGATGTGGCATCTGCTCTTGCCAGAAACCATTTGCAAGATGTTGAGGCTTTTGAGGCATATAAAGTGAAGCAACAAGTGGATGAATATGTATTTGTTTAGTAGAGACATTAATGTTCAATGTATTTCGCTCAGCATAGATCTTTATTACATCAAACAACCTGCTCTATGTCAAAACAATGGCAGGAACAAAGCCTAAGTTATTTCCTCCTATACCTTTAATGATGTAATGCATTTTGCCATCAGTTTGTGGGGAGTAGCAATCAGTCGGGATATATGGCATTCCTACATGATTCCTGGAGCAAATCGTCAGTGCACAGCCGCACTTGACAGGAGTACAAATTTATCATTTGCTTTACGATATCCCTCAAATCAGTTCAGAATGCCTTTAAAGGGGGCCGCAGGGAAGCAGTGCAAAGACACATGTGAGTCGTCTGTTCACCAGCACGCTCCCCACGGAACATAAATTCTGGGCTTCCACCACAGGACGGGCCTCAAGTGGAAGCAGACATACTTTACTAATAAAGAGTAGTTTTCCAGCTTTGCTAATGGCCTAAATAGAGGCTGACTTTTGGTACAGCAGAAAACTTGAAAAATAAACATACATTTTTAAAAAATGAAAGAAAAAAAAAGCCATTTTGGATTGTCATTTCACATGACACAATGGTAGTAAAACCAAAACTACAGTTGCTGTAGTTTATTTCTTTCTTTGTCCAATTTCTGTTTGCTTCTCAGGAAAAAAATCCCATAGACTCTTGTTTGAATAGAATGATATACCTTTAAAGAATGGTGTTTAAAATCAAGCTCGTAAGAGAAAATGTTTACTGCAAGATACATAGATTTTACTTGGATATAATGTATTTGTTTTAGAACACCCATAATATTAAGATCAGCAACTCAGAAACCCATTTAGGAATGTGGTACATATTTGTTTAACAGTGAATCTGTATAGTCTTGTGCTTATTTATTCAGAGCCACAATTGCAGCTGAGAGGTTTGCATGCTTGCTGTGACAATGACAATATAGCAATGTGTATCTGTCATCTTCCAGGCTATAACAAAATTATAAGATGGATAAGTCTCCTGAGAAACCGTTTTGATGCAGGCAGTAACAGTTACTCGCTTCCCCACATGCTGCTCGAACAACGGTGTTGGGTGACAATTTCATTAGGTAAGATTAGAGGCGGAATGCAGAAATTACAGATCATTATTGGCCTTTTCTGGCTGAAAGATTGTGTTTCACGAGCAGATGTATGAAGAATAGAGAGAGTAGAGAGGACTCTGAAAGGTTTAACAATTAATTGTCCTGAACTGCAATGAATTTTATTGAATGGTTTTTCCAGCTTTGGAAATGCCCAAGAAAACTTGCAATCATCAAACAAAGACAGACAACAGTACATGCAAAATTAATTTCTTATAAGAATATTGTGTGGGCATTTAAAGATCCAAATTGATATGAAGCAATCAAAGGATACTGATCTTATGTGCTAATTCAACTGTTGCTTTTTTCTGTGTCCAACCTCGCATAAAAGGATGTGTCACCATGTTTACCCCAGCGGCCCAAAGCCATAACAGTCTTCTCAGCACCTTGATCACTCAAAGATTTTACATATGATTACAATTTATGACCGGTAGTTTAATTGGTTTCTCTTAATCTGCTGCATCAATTTCTTTTCTTCTTTCTCTCTGATTTGTTATTTCTGTCACTGTGAGAACGGTGCAGAATGAAATGCCATCAGAGGAGCTCTGTTTGAACAGCATGGTGAGGAAGAGCTACGTAATTCATAAAAGCTTGATTCAGGAGATAACCAGCTTTTTCAAGAGTTTCACAGCAGTAACAAGCTTCTAAAAGATAACTATCTTGATCCTGAAAGTGAAGAAAGACTTGGTGACCAAAAATAAAAAACAGATCTCAAACAGATGCTCTGGTAGAAAGGCATACAACCACAGCTAAGTAATTTATTTTCTCATTTTCCCTCATGTGTCATGAAATGTGTCTTTTGCTCAGCTGTCATCAGGCGTGATGCTACTGATAGTGTTTAAGCTGCATTTAGTTAGTCTTAAGCAATTAGACTGGAGTTTGTTGTCCTATTACAGGGTCAAAGTATTCGAAAATGAGTCATATTTTGATGTGGCTAGTTGCTTTGGCTTTAAAATGCTGACATCCAAAATGAAGGGTTTTGATTGTGGTGTGACTGACTGGTCCTTTTTGAGGGGAGTGGACAGAACATGTCTTGTGCTTGAACTCAACAACCTCTAATCAGAGGAAGCAATGTATCAAGAATGCAGAAAAATACACGAAACCTGCATCATGTTGAAGTTGGAACAATGGCAAAACACTTACCTTGATTTGGAGATGGAGATAGAGTGCTTAAAACAAGTTCAAATGAATCTCACAAATGATAACATAACTGTATTTATGCTTCACAGCAGAATCGGGAACTAAGAAGTTGAGTACCTGAGTAGGACTTGTTAAGACAGCAAACCTTTATATTGTTCCAAACAGATGCTTTAATCAAATTCCATTCTGAGATACTCAATCAGGACAGTTACTCTATTACGGTACTTTAATCATTTTTATTAATAATAATATGAGTTTTCAACCCAAAATGATGCATTCAAATGTAACGTTGCAGTGAAATGTAACATCTCCTCCGTGACTTAATGTTTCATTGTGATTAAATTGTTGACATACTGGTATAATCCAGGTCTTTTGGAACAAAACTGGTTGTCACGGCAAAATATCTGTAAAATTAGAATACACTGAACTGAGAGCTGTCCAACCATGAAGTAAATGTTTGATTTTGATCCATTTTAAAAGGTAAAGCTTTCAATTTCCTATCATTGTCATAATCACTCTACAACAAAGGACAGAGTATCAAACCTTTAACACACACAAATATATTCCCACATAATTTATCTTTCTTTTATTTGCTTTTTTTTTTTTTTTTGTTACTTTTGTATATAGAAGCCTGGTCCCATTTAGCTGGAACATATTCAGATTACAGCCTGATGCCTCACCAAGTTCTGGTCCAAATTTGTTCTTAAATAATAAATAATATTCCAACAAATAGATAACATCTGCCCTTTATTGCTGATAATGGCTTTTCATTCCTTGGATGAAGTCTTAATAATTCAGTTATCAACTAACAAAGTTTAAAGACATGGATTTTTGCTGTCTCTACTGCCATAACTCACTCTCAAAAACTCTCAGAAAACCTTAAAAATGCTCTACAACAAGTTTTAACAAATTGAGACTAACGAATGACAGACTTAATTCTGTTAAAACAAGACATTTTACATTGAAACTTGCACATCAACTTTGTGCCTTTCTTCTAGCTTGTTGCTTTTGCTGCAATATTTTTAGTTCAAATCATCAGAATTTTCCAGAACATTCTGAGGGTTACAGCATGGGTCCGTGTCAACCTGTCGTAGGTGCTTTGCAAAGCCTCATAAATGGAAATGTACCTGTTTTGCTTTGTTACCTAAAAAATATATGAAACGATCTCAGGTGTAGGCTACTCCTGGTGTTTTTGGTTCTTTAGTTGTGTCTGCCATAGAAAAGACAGAAGTCTAAGAGGACAATGAGCTGCTTTGTGATTAACTGAAACTAATGCCTGCAAATATTTAAGATTGTCCAGTACAACTATTGTCTGTCCCTTTTAACTTAGTCTAACGTTCAACCAAATCAGCATACAACCTGCACATGCTGTCATCTCCAGCCCATCTACATGCTTTTAGCCTTCTGGTGGACAGCATGCAAGTCGATGAGCCTTCACTTTGCATGAAGTGAGTGTGACTCAGACGGATATGCCACTTAGAATCTAAAAAAATCTATCGCTATGCTGGGATGAGCTGCAAGCAGGTTCATAGAACAAAACTAATTGGATTAGCATTATCAGGATAATATAATCCTGGATCAACTTGTTGATCTTGTACCTTTTAACGTATGTACAGACAGTAGGGCCAACTGATGCCCCACTCTAGATCAATTTTGTCACCGGCACAAGATGGCAGCACAGTTGGAGGAAGTGATGATACTCAGTCCCTATTTATAACTGTTTGTTGCCCTACACTTCATACAGTCTATGGTAGCCGTATCGTGTAAATGAAATTGATAAGCCAGCACACATCATAAGTTCCCACTAAGCATTTTGTATTTGACTGATCCCTGGCCAAATACAAAGTTCCTGATTGTGAAACACAAGAACAACTGGTATTCATTATAATGGTGGAGAGCGAATTATCCCAGGAAAGATAAACGAGTCCTTCAATTGGGATCAACTGAGGTTTGAGCGTGAGATGCATCTTTCAGCACAGGCTCTGGATCTTTGCCGGGACACCTTGTTGGGAGTACACATCATTGGATGGATGCTGCCGCTGGAAGCTTAAGAAACAATGAGCAGCAGACCAAATGATGACTGAGTGTTTGTCTTTGATCTGCTGATGTAAAATTGGCCTGTTTTTTGTCTATAATAGCAAATGAAGCCTAATCTAAAACCAATGCAAACTACTCAAACATTATTTTGATACAGAAGGTTTATGCAGAAACCTGGATAGCATTCAATCACCAAGTCTTTGAGCATTAAGTAACAAGATATCTTTTTTTCTGATTTATGGGTCATTAGCATGAAATGCATTCGTAATCATTGCAGTATTTGATTACATTTGCCAGGACCAAAAAAAAAAGGAATGTGACTTATATCCATTAAAAAAGACCATGTGGCATTAAATCAGCTGTTTATATCATTGACTGCTCTTGTTACACGAAAACTACACACAACCAAATCCCCTGACCTTGAAACTGCACATGGTGGTTTGAACAAATTCACTTAATAAGAAAAAGAAAAGAAACCTTTTGAGCTGGACTCTCTTTTTCTGACAGTATGACTCCATCAGATTACATGTTAATAAAAGCAATAAATATATAGATAAAAATTATTAATGAAGGCTTGTTGCTGGGCAGAAAATTGTATAATTCAGGAATAATTAACTATGACTAGACTCCATTTCCTTGTCTACTCCTGTTCAGTCCTTGAGCAAGGCATTTAACCCAACCTGCACAGGGAGAACCAGGAAGAACAGGTAGATTATCTACTCTGATGTATAAAAGTGAATCATGGCAAACCATGATGAATGTTAACATCTACATAAAAACATTCTCAGTATAGTAGGAAGCTGATTGAAATGTGCTGTTTTAACTGCACTTCAGAAAGGCCTAAAATGCTGACAGGTCTGTGTGGGGTTAAGTGGCCCTTCAGACTAGAAACACTTTAATGGTGATCCCACAATAACAACAGTAACAGTGTCACAGACACTCACCACTTTTATAGAGCTTGCTTCGGGACTTTGAAGGATTGATGCATCACCATAGCAACATTGACCCATTGCAACATGAGCTCAGCATCAGATTTATGGGTGTTTTCAGCTTGTTACAGCAGATTTATCATCACAATAAAAAAGAACAACAATCTGCAGAAATCATTAAGGGGAGACTGTTGGAAACTGGGTTAAAGGCAAAAGTGCGCCAAAGGAAGCTCAAAAATTATGTTGACATGATGAACTCCAAACATTAGGAAGTTAAGCAAAGCCTCTTAAAAAGCACTTCTACTTCAGTTTTATGACTGATTGAATACTCTCTTCTACAGAGGCTGTCTTCTATAGGCTGAAAACAATCTTCAGTACAAACTGACAACTTAAATACTGTTTTTGCGGTATACATGACTTGTCTTCTGCATCAAACTCTTAAGTGAAGACAGTTTTTCTTGTTTGATTACAGGTCTTTGTGTTAAAACTTTGGCTTTATTAAGTTTGTCTGACAACTGCACTTATCAAGTTGTACAAAAGCGAGTTGAGTAGATAGAGGTGGAGGGAAAGGGGTGAAGTGTAATGTGTTCATTCTCTTTCCGTAAATCCGTCTTGATTGCCTCACATATGTGATGAGGCACAGATATTCAAAACCCCAAGATGTTATTTAAGACTTCTTCAAGAATTCATGAGGAAGTCAATGAGGAATGGTCTCTTGTCAGAGATGAAGTCATTAGTATAGTGTGCTGATAAAGATAGATGACACAAGAAAAGTGGTGATGAAGAGTTGGAAGGGTAGAAAACAGCCTGGGGCATGATGGCTGGACTGGTATTTTAAGAAGGACATCTTCATTCCTTCCTGCCAATGTGAGTGATCTCCTTCCATTCGCTATGGTAGCAAGCTGAGTGACCCTGCAGGGGCAGTCCGGCCCTTCTACTGGCTCTTCTCCAGGGTAACCAGCAGTGCATCTCTTAAGCAGGCTTGACCGACCTGCAGTCACATACTCTGCGGTCAAGCCCTGGGCAGGGGGATTTGAGATGTGGCAGCATAATCAATTTCCATGATTCATGATCACCCCGAAAGGAGGGCGTGCTGAGCGACAGGGCAGCTGAAAGAAGAGAGCAGAAGAGGAATGCTGACAACAGAGCTGAGTGCACTGCCATGTATAGCAGTGGAGACACTCTGCTTCTGGTTGTGCTGGTCTTTAGATCTTCCACAATACATAACAATGTGTAACTATTGATCCCAGCAGGGAAATTCCCTTTTCATTGACTGTCCTCCAGATGAAACTTGTTTGGGATCAGCTGCAGAACAGAAGAGCTCCCTGAAACTAACAGTAATTTTGACTTTATAAATGTTTAAGTGGAATGCATCTCTTATAGTGTTGCCTGACTAACTGCACATACGTTTCCTATTAAACGAAACCCAACAAGATAGTTGGGGCCACAAAAATGGCAAATAACAGATAATTGCCAAGTACAAATTAAAGAGTCAAGTCTAAGAAAGTAAAAATGCTTTCTTGCCTTCTCATGTTACTGCTCATGTTTTCTGCAGGAGTGCAGAGTATTGCTGAGACTCTGAGTAGGCAACATGAACTCTTTGCCTTTAAAAGATCTTGTGTGAAACATCTGCTGTATTTCTTGTTGGCTGGTCTGTTGCTCAACTGGAGTCAACCTAGTTAAGTGCTGGTTATTTTGATTACTTTGTATAGGCATTCTAAACGTATTTTTCACATCGTATTCTCATTAAATATTCTTTTATTTAGTTGGACATGCTTTAGGAATGGGAAAATATCCCTACATTCATATGAAAAGGAAATTAAAACCAAAATAATGATTAAAAAGTCCACTCAGGTATGGCATTTGTTTAGATCAGACCAGGTTTATATTCCATGTGTAGTATAGAGCCAGACATCTGAGTAAAGGACATATTTGCCATGAACCGTGTTATCCTTGTAAAACCTGGGTTTATGTTTTTGCCTTGGGAAAATGTGCTGTCAGAAGGACTTGACTCTATAAGGAGGACAAATCTGCTAAATGCTGATCCATCAAATGCTTCTTCAAATCTTACAAGCAGGAACAGTTCATTATGTTTTACATTTTAATTGATAACAAATTTCATCATCTTCTCAATTAGTAATCACAGCAAGCACAATATATCTATTTAACTCAAAGTTAAATCATGATCAGATATTTTTCTAACATTGCACTGTTTTCCATTGCCCTTCTACGCTTCACTGATAACACAAGGTCAGCACCAACAGACTCTGTGAATGACTGTAACAGCTGAAATCCATGCAGATGTGAGACTTTGTCACTGTGGATAATGTCACAGTCTTGTAAATGCCATCTTGAGACTGAGAAAGTAAATCCATAATCATTCCATTACATTCTCAACAGGGTTCATGCCTTGAGCTTCTATAGCCTAAGAAATTACCCGGATAGCAATGCAGACCTCACAGGAAATTAAATAATTAATCAAATTACAGGGTCTTTTTGCATTTGAATGCATGATGCCAATCTCCCTGATTCTGTTTGTGTCATCTGAGTTAAAATGACTGTATAAGATTAGAAATATTATTTTATTTTATATTATTATTTATCATAAAGAATTGCAAGGGAAATTTTAATCAGTTCATCACTCATGAACACTCATAACATGTTGCATTTAATGCACAAAAAGAAAAAAGTGTCCAGGAGGTGTGAAACCAAACATACAACAGCCAAACAGAACATTTAAAAAACACAACACAAATCAGGAAATTCAACTGCATTTCACAAAAAGACAGTGACCTCCCAGAAAAAACTGAAAACAAAACCATTCACAAAATATGTTTCAATACACACAAAAAGATAAAACTAAATTTAGCGAAACACAAGAAAAATAGAATACCCAATATTGCATGAAAAGCGTGAAATATCTTCTATAATATTGTTTTTCTGTTGTTCTAATGTTGTTCCTTGAAAAGTCATCCTGTCTTTTTTCTGTGATGTTTTTCTTTATAACATGTAAGATCTGTGTTGCTATCGTTGTTTCTTAAATCCTTTTTTTTTTTTTGCATATTATAAACCTTTAAAGACCTTGAATAATCCTGTTTCTCTACAGTTCAATGCAACAGCCAGATGCCCAGGCTTGTTAGCAAGTGATTCATCGTAAGTCACCTTACCGTACAGCATTAAGTCATAAACATTTAAAACTAAAATGAACAAAGACGTTATTAGAATGTTTGCACAAATCTGTTTGTAATTCCATCTTTGAGGGAACTGAAGAAGCATGTTTAAAGAAAGTTATTTCAAGTGTTGCACAGGATTTACTCTTATGTGAAAGCTTAAGAGAGTTAAAAGTAAATTCAAAGTCGTAAATAAGAGGCTGGTTAGTCGGCTTCATCTTGTGTCAAGCTCCCAATTCATTTGTTTGTCCAGCTCCCAAGGTCACGGTCCTTGGCCTATTAGCAGACCATGGCTGCCCTGTGTGCTATACATGGAAAGGGTTGATGGTGGTGTGTATGTGTGAGTGTGTTTGGGGAGTATAGAGGGAGAGTTACAGCTCAAGAGTTGATATGTCTGTCGCTCAAAGGCCAGCAGGAGATTGGCCTCTCCTGCCCAGACGATCGCTGACCCCCGTGGAGACAGTCCCGCGTCAAGTTGCTGCCGGGTCCCTTTGAAAACACCTCGGCCCTGCTTGAGTGATTGGCCATATGGGCTACAGTGCCATCCAGGAACCCCCCCACTGTGCCAGGCGTGGGGTGTGGGAGGCATGAGAGGGTAGCATGGCAACCTCCCCCAATTCCCATATTCCAGTCATCTTGTTCAGTGTCTCCACAGTATGTCTTAACATAACATGCATTAATTTACAGGTTACTAAGACGAATTTTATCCTCCCTGTTAAATACACACACGTATATTTATTTACGCATACATTTCATCATTAGTGTAAATATAACATTTGTACAGTGGCTACTTCCTTTTGTCATTTGCTAGTTCCACATTCTTACATTTTGAAATGACAGTTTTGTATTTAAAGGGAACATTTTTAATATGCTAATAAGTTAGCTGTATGTCTATTATATTTTATTTGCCTTGAAACTTGATTTGCTCTGCCTACATTTACTATAATGTAGAACATATTACTCTATTATTACAACTGTGGTGATATATAGCATACAGGATACATAATTCACAGTGAGTGAATCATTTCATTAAACTGAAAGACATGAACTAATCAAAAGAATGGAAACTTTATTAATTTTTATTCTTCTAAAGCTTTAGGTTTAAGTCTCAAAAACACTGCCAGAAAGCTAAAAATGTATTTAAATGGGAAAATGGAGTTAATCTGTGATCTGCTTATCAAGTCTAAAACATGACTTGGGCTGGATATATGATTTCTACAAAGCTTAGAAAGGGAAGCACAAAGTATAATTTGCAATTTGTTCTCAGTGATTCTGCTTGAGAAAGAAAGCTTTGGGGTTAGAGATCTGCACGGGGGCAAATAGTTGGAGCAGCATCGTAAAAGGACCAGAAAGTTTACTACCCAAAACTGATCCATCTGCAATTTGCAAGCTTGGACACAGGCTCATGTGGAGCAGACAAACAAGGACCAAAATTTGACCATAAGATGAGTCACGTCTTTCTAATTCAATGTTCGTTTCTCTTTGGCTGTGCTTGACTGTGACTCACATCATGGATAATAATTTGCAACAGATTTGGTAAAATACATCCATGTTTCCAGGTACTCCTCTCTAGCTAATTGAAACTGCAGTGCTAATCCTCATGTTTTTTTTATATCTTAAAAGTCCACTTGATGTTCTGGTGACAGGTGATAAACAGGACTTGTTTAAAATCAGCTGTTCTGTTGCACTAATAAAAAAACTGATAAAAGTAGGAATACTTGCTCAGAGGAGCTATTTGATACTGCCTTTGACCATAGATGTTCTCAAATGAGACTTCCACGTATACATTATCATATAGGCTAATGGATCTTGTATCATGTTGCTTTTAATTGCCTTGTTAATGTGCTGCTTGATTGATGAGTATTTTGGGATATCAATATTCAGACTACTTACTTGTATATTTTTTGGTGGCTAGCTAAACTAATTTCTGTCAGTGGTTGGCACAAAGCAACATATGGCCATGCATGCTTTAAAAAAAAAAAAAACATTTTTAGCTCAGTATGTAACACAGAGTACAATGCTTTGAATGTTTTTGAATAACCGAAGTCTATAATTGTTGTCTGCTAATGCCACACATTGAGAAATAAATAGGATGTCATAGTGTGTTAATTTTATTTACAGACTTTTCATTCGTGATTAAACATCATGGAACTCGTTGGTTTGGTTGTCTGAATTTGATTGTATTCTTAAGTTTATTTTTGAGAGTTGTTTGAGTGTTTAAAAGTATCAGAATTTGAAAAAGTTCAAATGCTATTTCTAGGTTTACATCCCAAAATTTTTGATGATACATTGTTGTCACTGAAAAATGTGCTCCACCAAATGGTAGAGCAAATGGTAGAGTTTTACCAAATGGTACAGTAGGAAAGACCTTTTTAACATATGCCCTGTATATATTTCTGAAAGCAGTATCCTTAGTGAAGCTGGAAGAAAGCATAATTTCACTATATTTTCCCTTTCAAAGTTGTTTTGAGAGTTGGGATGAACATCACATTGACACAAACACAGCATGGATCCACATTTGATGGCAGATGCGTGCACACAAAAAGGTACTTTCACAATTTAACTGTTTCCTACATGAGTCATAAGTCATCAGAGACATTAGTCATTTGTAATAAAACTCTGTAGTTACACTCAGTTCTGGGTTTTGTCTCCCTCTTACTTGTGTCAACAGTGCTGAACAACATTAACTTTGCCAAAGATCATCAACGTGTATCTCTGTTTGTTTTGAAATCCATTTGACACAATAAATGCTTCCATCTGCTTGATTGGCCAAAGGTATGATAACTGAAATAATTCAACTGTTCTGTCCAAACATGCTCATCAAAATGGTAAAAAAAAAAAGATATGTAAAACACTGACACATTATCGCACATAAACGTGTGCAACATGTTCAGTGTGTTTACAGTATGGAATACTTTAATCATATATAATAACAGGGAAATACATACTTTGATAAAAATGCATTAATGCTGTTTTCCCCTGTTCAAAATCAAGCACATGTCAAATTACTTGATGGGCTTTTTCCTGCTTATTATATTATGCAATACTGAAAACATTTAACACTACTGCTTAATTTGGTTAACAGATGAAAAAGGGCTGCCTGATGAATAATGGAGTAACACTAATTTAATCTGCTAATTCCAATGGGGAATGTGAAGTTCCCCATAAGGTTAACACCACAGGTCTGTCCTCTTAAAGTATCAAAGCCTAGCACCTGCAGCACATCAACCTGCAAATCTGTACAAATGAAGGCATCATGACTTTCAATGTATAAAACTCCAGGTGGACCAAAAGGCCTGGAGTTATCCACAACAGCTGAATAATGAAATATGGAAGTCTCCTTTAAGTGGGATTTTTATTGATTTATTTAGACCTGATAACAAGAGCCGTAAAGCCATTTTGAGGCACCCTCCCCTCCCTGCTGCCCTGCCACCCTTCCTGTGCTAACAGACCTTAGGTTCAAAACACTTACTGCTGCTGCTTCTGCTCAAGCAGAAGTGGAACATTTCGGCAGAGTTGTAAATCTCCATGCCAGAGATTTTCTTTGATTTCTTCCCCCCTCCTTCTTCCACATCTCTCTATGTATACATCACTCTGTTTCTTTTGCACACGACTGTTCAAAGCCTCTGAGGCTTACTTGGCAGAAGTGAAAGACAAA
Organism: Leuresthes tenuis; assembly: GCF_036924035.1. Classification (NCBI taxonomy): domain Eukaryota; kingdom Metazoa; phylum Chordata; class Actinopteri; order Atheriniformes; family Atherinopsidae; genus Leuresthes; species Leuresthes tenuis. The sequence continues at coordinate 5,926,685 of NW_027325365.1, forward strand.
GGGGGTTAAAATGAATAAAAGTAATTTCATGTTTTCGGATGAAAATTTGCTCACATTTTGTTTCAGTTAAATGTTGCGGCTGCACACTTGCCTGGATAAAAGGCGGGGGAATCCCCCTTGGAATTTGCCGTTTCCAGTCCATATGCTTTGTTTCACATGGACTTTCTATTATTTATTAATTTACTAGGCCATCTGGTCTTGGCCTAAGTCACTCTTAGGTCAAACAGTACTTTCACTTAACATCAACACACAGTTTTTTCTATACTTGAGGCATGTTGAGCAGAACACATTTCAAAATATAAATGGTGTGATAACAGATATGCATAAGCTAATAATCCCATGTGTTATCACATGTACAGCTGGAATAAGCCTTTTTTTCACTCTTTTGAATGAAACAGTAACATATTCTACCTGCCAAAACAAGTGTGCCTCGCTCTCTCACTAGGATATAAAAGTATTACCTACTAGCCATAGAAAAGAGGTTAAACTTCAAATTACAGTACCTCTTTGGTCTGATTTTGCCCAGTTTTATACTGTTCAAGCAACTGGAATCCTCCACCACAGCTGATGCTAGCTTTGTCATGCAAAATACTGTATTGCATTGCAACATGGTCTCACAGCTAAACATGAACACATGAACTAATACGGAAATCTGCATCTACCTTTGAAAGATGTAGGTACATCGTTGAGCAGACCTACAGATCGAATGGAATGTGTCACAGCAAAGCAAAACCTCCATGACAACTGAGAGTAAAACATGAGAGTGGGCAAGGAGAACTATGCCGCCATGTGGTTAATCACACAATTTAAACCCACCATGTATTGGCCCATCCGCTAAATGCCTCACTCAAATGAAGTGGCGCGAAAAGAAATAAACACTCCTATCATTGCTTGTGAGGTCTGATAATGAGCGCTAACGCTGTTTACAGTGTACCATCAAATCCAATGTCTGCCAATCATTTCGATTTCATATGAAGGAAGGAACATTGGACAATAGTTTGCCAAGGTTTGATTATATCTGTCGGGTGACAACACTAAACACCCGGTGAAACGTCACGGTGAAACCCTGGATGCTAACATAGATTGGAAAAAGAGCAGATGTTAAAGACTTTTACCAACTTCAACTTCAACACAACTCAGCGAGGTCAAACGTACAGCATCTATTGTTCAATTTATTGTAAAAGAACTACAAATTTACAGCATGTTTAAGTGTGACTGTTTTGGTGACCTGATGGTGTATGTACATTAGAGTTCTGGTAAAGTAAGTTGTGGTAAAAGACACCAACCAGACAGTTTCTAAAATGTGTGCCACAATTGTATATAATCAAGTGAAACAAAAACTATCAAATACATTTTTTTTCCAGTGCTATGAAGTAACAAAGACACCACGATTCCCCATTCTTTTATTATGTTCCTCTAGTTACCTAATTATCATTTGCCACCATTATAGACAATGACATATTCTCAACCAAATCATTCAGTAAAAAAATAGAATAGTTGTCACATTGAATCACATCTAAAGGCAGCTACACACTGTGCAAAGTTCACAGCAAGAAACACTGAGCTACAAGCATTTGATCAACTTGACAATGACATCATGTGTAGACTGTACAGTGATGATACCTGATGAATGATAGTAGGCTGCAACTGTGAAGTACAAGACAGATGCTGAGGGCATAAAGATTTTATGTTTTAACTGTAGAACTGAAAAAACACCACCATGTATATTAATATCTTAACCGGTTTGCTACTGGTTTGATTATATTTGGTTGCAAGACCTGTACAACAGTGGACTTTGAACTTCTCACATAAGACTTGTGTGAGATAGGTTTAAATAAAAGATTTGTCCATGATTTTTTTGCTTTGGTCTTCTTAGATCCTGAACAGGCCATAATTACACAGCATGTACTGAACTTTAACTGGTGTATCTACATAGACACATACCAAACTGTCACATAAAGAGAGATATATACCCTGTGAAATGGTCACAAAATTGAATGTATTGATTTGCCTTCACAGACACTATTTTCTGAGATTTGTCAGCGTTGATGCATATCATAAAATTGTCACTAAATGACTGTTGCATCACTTTCAACAGGTAAGAGAGTAAGCATTTGGAATCAAAAGGACTGGAAATATTCAGTCACAAACAACCATCAATGTCAATGTCAGTGATGTCTTGAGGTAATTTGACAATGTTATCTAATTTTAGATTGGAGTCTGTTTCCTTGAGCATTATTGCACACTGCAATAATAAATCCCCTCGAAATATCCTTTACCTACTCGCTATTGAGTTTCATCCCTTTGACTAAAAACTAATAAATTTCATTAGCACAAAGGTTTCTGTTTCGTTACTATTTCATATTTTCAGTGACACTAGACTGTGAGTTGACAAGCAGTCCCCAAATCAGTCACATGCACTTAACGGCATGATAAAGGTCAATAATGAAGTTTGGCAGGTGCAGGAAAATATGAGAATGAGAAGAGTAAAACAAAGCAGGGAAAGGCACTGAGGAAAAGAGGGAATGAAGAGATGTTTTACCGGACAAACTTTGACCTCTTACTCCTAGCTGGATGGTGTTGTAATAAATTACAGGTCGTTAAGGTTCTGGACACCTCTTGGCACCCACTTCAAAAGAACTCAGAGGTTCTGCCTGTTAGTTTCAGATTTGGCATGAAGGACAGGCAGGTTCTATTCCAGTTGTTGCTCAGTGCCTCCACATCTGGCTGGCAGCACCTTGGCTGAAATTGAGACTTTGTGTCTCCTGAAGTTTTTTTTTGTGACACCTTTATGATCAGTTGCTGTTACCCATTGCAAAACCTGCTGGTGTTCTGGCCATATTTCTCACAATAAACCCACACCCCCAGCCATTTCCCACTCACCCATGGTTCCCAACTCCAATGAATTCTGATGATAATGGAAAACATTTGGAGTGTCTTCCGATTACAGGTCTCTGTGAAAGATGCTGCTAAATGGAACCTTCCTAACTTGCTCAGAAACCATCTTGTGAGAGCTGCAAGCAGCAGAGAAACTAATCTGCACACCTTGTCTATATTACTACGATAAAGGCCTTTTATGATGTTCTCCTATCTATGAATCTATCTTGCTTCTACCGATTTATTGGTTGGCCTGGAGATGGCCCCCAAGGATTTAAACTCCTCAAATTCAAGGAGAATAAAAAAAAAAGAAGAACGGTGAACCTTTTTTCTTTTTTTTTTAAGCACTGACCTGTGCAACTGCTTTCACCTTCTCTCCAAAATGGCTCTAGCATGGAAACAGTGCTTATTGTAGGCTTTGAACAGGTGCAGAGTGGAAACCGTGAGCCAGAGAGGGTACATAAATTACACAGCAGGCCAAATAACACAGCACTGTAGCTGTGTTAATCTGCCAAGAGCTTTGAAGGCTAGGACAAGCAAATTCACCCTGGGAAAAAAAAAAATGTCTTCATTCTGGACTCAACTGCCATGATCACAAGTTGAATGCATTACAAAGCTGAAATTTTCTATGCAAAAATCAATCGTATATGTTTAACATATTTATATGTATATACATATATATACCGGTATATACATTCTGTCAGCTGGAAACATTAGAGTGGATATATAGAGACAATATTTTCAAATAATTTATCATTTATGTTAAATTGCCATCAAAACATTTTTCATAATAAACAGTAGGATTTAAGCTTAAACCAGATAGATGCACATGCTGTAAATGTAATGTATACTTGAGCTGAACAGGAGGTACTCAGTTAACTGCAGGTGGAATCGGCCCATCTGATTTGATTTAATATCGGAACAAAGTATTCTTACTTATTCTTAAGAATTCTTAAAACTTATGTTGCATCTACAGAAAATACCACAGACAGCACAGTTTACAGGCATAAAAATGTTTTATTTCATCAAAAAGGTGATTCTCAAAGAGCTATTAGCGGAAAACTTAGCGGATAGCTCAGCATGATGTGCAACGTGTTTCTAAAAAAAATTATAAAACTGGACAAGTGGAGGTCATAAGAAGAAGTGTCAGGCCTAAAAAACTATCTACAGCAGATGAACAGGATCTGAGAGATGCATCTGGACCTTCAGCTGATCCATCTACTGTTGGCCCAAGCCTCATCAGAAATGGTCTCCATGGAAGGGTGGCTGTCAGGAAGCCATTCTTAAGGAAGGGAAACAGGGAGAAAAGGCTGAGCTATGCCAAATGACTTATGGAGGTCTTATGGAGGGATGAATCCTCCCCAGAGCCTGGACCTCAACATTATTGAAGCAGTGTGGGATCATCAGACAGAGAACGGAACAAAAGGCAGCCAACATACAAAGAAGAGCTTTGAGATGTCCTTCAAGGAGCCTGGAAAACTGTTCCTGAAGACTACTTAAAGAAATGACAGAAAGCTTGTCTAAGAGGGTTCAGGCTGTGTTGAAGAAAAAGGGTGCTCATACTAAGAGTTTTTTGCCGTATGAACTGTATCTTTATTTGTTTGTGTTTGCATGTTTCAATAAATCTCTGTATTGTGTAAACATAGTAGCATTATCATTTTAAATGCCAAACTAGTCAATTTAATTGACAAAAATGTCTAGTTTATTTAGTAAATTTGAAAATGTTCCTTGAATAAGCCATTACAGCATTGTTTGTATCAGCATCTCTTTCCACAATTATTAGAGAATTGGTCACAGATGTTTATTCGGATACTCTCAAAGAATAATGAATAGGGGAAACATGTCTGATCAGTGATTAAACAGCACTTCTGTTTTTACAGGAAATGCCACGACAGTAGTATGTGGTTATAACAGTTATATGCACATTTCTTTACCCTTTATTTAAACATTATGTTAAAAAAACAAAGAAAAAAGCAACTACAACAACAAAAGACAGTCATGAGAAACTGTTTAGATAAATATCAATTAAATGTGACTAAGCTTGGTTGAGATAAAGCAACTGCTTTGAGGTTACAATTACCCTTTTTAAAGCCACACATAAAATTTTCCAACATTTTCCACAACTAAAAGTGGTAATTTGTGGTTTCATAGTTTCTGGGCCTCTACAGTTGCTGGTATCCCTTTGTAAAATTTCATAAAGAATAATGAATAGGGAAAAGTGAACCATCATTTTGCTCACAAACACGGGCCATCATTTTGCTGACAAAACTGGGCAAATCACCATCAATAACATATTCTTACTGGTACACTTTATATATCAAAAACAATGAAAGTCTCATCATTGACAAGCATTTCCATGATAGTTGATACCACAAAATAAGTGTGTGTGGATATAGCAAGAGTTCAGTTTTCTGTGTGGAGTTTGTACATTTCTCCCATGCACACACAAGTTCTCTCCGGGTTCTCCAGCTTCAGACCAAAAACATACGTCAGGTTAATTGGTGATTCTAAATGGACCCTAGGAGTGAGTATGAACATCTATGTTTGTCTCTGTGTGGCCCTGTGACAGACTGGCTACCTGTCCAGGGTGCACACCGCCTCTCGTCCAATGAGAGCTGGTATAGATTCCAGCCCCCCCCACAGCCCCCTGAATTGAATTAAGCAGATATAACCACTGTTTTGTTGTATTTATGCTGTCCTGATAGTTTGAAAAACCAAAAGGAATGAAGGAATTTGATTTTGATAACTGATATTTAATTACAGCAGCGTTTTTTGTTTATACATTTTTGACAGTAACATGGTTTAATGGCATGAAGAAATTGTACACCATTGCTATTCAGACCTATTTTGTGGGTTTGTGCCATCACTGATATATTTTACCACAGTGATGTTTATTACCTGAAGCCCAAAGGTGTGCTGTGATGTTTGCTAAAGAAACTCTGTAAGAGCTTCTTAACTTTCAGGCTAACGTAAACAACCTGCACTCTTTAAAAGCCAGAGTGAAATTAAGAAACTGATATTAATGAACCTGCTAAAAATCTCAGCTCCAACTGAAATGAAGCACAACAAATATTACACCCATTGGGGTTATGAAAGTACTTTCTGGTCTCTTCCATGCTCAGCAACCGTTTAGAATGGCAGTCTGTGACTTTTTACTTACAGGTACAGCCTGGTTGCAGTATAGGTGGAAAAGGTTCGAATTACAGCAAAATTATCATTATAAAACTGCCTTGTTTACTCAGCTCCCAAAAGAAATGTAAAGATGCCAATTTTGTGATTTAAGACTCCTTTTATACAGTGCATTTTCAGGTTATTTACAGTTATGAGAGAAGTACGACAGAGATGTTTTATTTTGGTTGCCTGTCAACCACAACACTAATTCTAGACTCCAGCAGATTTACTGACATATAATTTGGTACAATTTAGAGAAAATTCTCACAGTGGGACTGCTGCTAAAACCAAAGTCAGAAAACCCCAAAAAACCAACATGAAATGATACAGAATGTACACACTGATGCAACATGTATGAGATTTTTCTAATGGACTTTTAGAGAAAAAACAAAATCACATACAAAACCTTAGAAGTAAAATGAAAGATGTTTTTGTTCCTCAAAAAACTGTTGGCTATTTCTCTCTTTCCACGGTCCTAAAGCTAAGATGGGCTTGTGAGTCATGATGTCGGCTCCAAACTTAACTCGTGTATAGAAAGTACATACTCACATTTTTTAAGTATATGCTGTTCCTTCAGTTAGCAATGTTAATATGAAATTCTATTGTAATTTTTAACTGATCTCTGTCAAGTAGCTGGTAAGCTTTACTTAAAATGCTTTATAACTCATACACCACAGAAGAAATTTTTGTTTCGGTATAACAAAACAAAACCCTGTTATTTTATTTGCCTGCAGGTAAGAATGTTCATGATAGTATCCTGAGGGTATATGTTGAAAAAACCGCAAAGGCTCTATCTACATGAAGTCCCCACAGCAGACAGGAAGTGTCAGAACCATAAGGGGATTGGATGTTTTTGGCTTGTTTTTGACATGTGATAGACAGGTTCATTGTGCAGCTACAGAAGCTGGGCCTAGCTGGACTCCCGGAGGCCATCGGTCTGTGCGAGTCCTTGGGGCGTGATGCCATCGCCGGGGGGCACCGAGCATCTGACAGTCAAGCACATGGCCATGTTGATAGGTTGTCGAGGCCAGAAAGCTGCAAGCACACAGGCATACTGGATCACAAACAAACACACACAGAGAAATGCATGTGCACAGAAATTAGACACTCATTTGTGTGCACACATATAATTCTCAATTTTTGTTTTGGTTTAACCAGACAGAGAAAACAGTAGACAAGAAGGAAAAACAGAGAGAAAAAGGAATGCAGAGGGGAGTAAGGGGACATTCCCTTTGGCTTTGACAGGATAAATAAATCATTGCAATTATGGGCTGGCCCAAGTAAATGGGGACAGGTCACCCTTATCATTCCCAAGTTCAAGGTGTTTCCTGCTCATCCGAGCCAGTCAGGCTTTGATGCCAACAGACCCATGCCTAATGACAGTGATCTAAATGTGCCATGGAAGCTTGTGAAATACTTGGCTCAGGCACAGAACTGTCCCTCCCATCTCAGCAGACATTGCAATGTTGACTAGATGCAGCAGCTCTGTTTGGGATAACGTATTCATGCACATATGTCATTTAAGACAAAGATGACTTGAGAGAAAAATATTTGGACACCATCAGTGTGAGCCTCTTTTGAAGGTAAGCAGTGCCTTGACAGTCTTGGTGCTGAGTGCCTTAAGCAGTCAACACAGACTGAATTTTAAACAGACAAAATTCTACTCTAAAACAAATCAGCTTCTTTTTTTGACTCCTCAGTGCTAGACTGTGTGTGTGACCTCAGAAACATCACAAATGTGCAGCCATATCTTTAATCCTTTGTTTCTTCACTTCTTTCTGCCTTTCACCACCACCATCTGACTATTTTGCTTTTATCCCTTTTCATTCTCGCCACCCCCCACTCTTTTTCTCTCTTGCGGGTGCAAGTAAGGGAGTGCAGGACAGGGGGAAATTGGTGTAATGAATTTAGGGCGCTCATGCTTGCTGAGGCGAGCCTCCCTTGGCTGCTCGTAGCCATTAATCTTCCGCACTCTGTCAGAGCAAAATGTGCCCACAATAGGCAAAGGGGGAGCTCAAATTGACTACCAATTACGCGCCTGTGAATAAAGGATATGGAGAAAGGAGGGAGGGCACAATGTGGTTCATCTGTAACGTTTATTTTAACCCTGCAAACGGCGCAAGAGCAGAAAGGCCTGGAGATGTTGTGTATGTGTGTGTGTGTGTCCACTCAAGGGTGAAGTCTCAATCTGACTTCACCCTCAACTATCTCAGGATGTAGTAGTTCACATCACCATGGTGTGTAATGGGTATTGGATCGAGGCTGTAACACTTTCTCCATAAACTCATTCTTTTGGCCAATAGATTACGTTTGGATGTAATCTGGGATTTGTTCTTGCACTAAACATGCTATGTGTGTTTGTGTCAAAGACCACTACTCCATAATAAAAGTCTCTGTTATTGAGGGCAAAGACTATGAACAAATCTTAGTTTAATCTTGATGTTTAATAAGAAATATTAATTCATGATTGTGGATGAAGCATGATTACTTAATACTTCTACATTTTCTGTGTACAGTTACCAGCTTGTTTGTAGGTTAGAACTGTATGCACAATATGAGTTATAATATAATACACACTCACCGGCCACTTTATTAGGTACACCTCGCTAGGAAAAGGTTGGACCCCCTTTGCCTTCAGAACTGCCTTAACTCCTCCTGGAATACTTTCAACAAAGTGTTGGAAACATTCCTCAGAAGTTTTGATCCATATTGACATGATAGCATCACACAGTTGCTGCAGATTTGTCGGCTGCACATCTATGATGCCAATCTGCAGCTCCCCCACACCCCAAAGGTGCTCTGTTGGATTGAGATCTGGTGACTGTGGAAGCCATTGGAGTACAGTGAACTCATTGTCATGTTCAAGAAACCAGTTTGAGATGAAGTAGCCATCAGAAGATGGTACACTGTGGTCATAAAGGGATGGATAGATATATATACAAACACAGGGACTGTCAAAATGAATTAATTAATTGTGTGTATATTGTGTGTATATATATATATATATATATATATCTATATGTATATATCCTTTAAATTTGACACATTCATAGAACGTGCCCACGTATACAACGTGCCTATGGAACGTGCGCACGTTAATCTTACCTAAAAAGCTAATTTTGTGTTAAAAGATTAAATTTCAGTTAGCAAATTAAACCGTTAGCGGAATTCTAATCTCACATCAACAAGGCATTTTTGTCCACACAACTGCCGCTAACTGGATATTTTCTCTTTTTCAGACCATTCTCTATAAACCCTTGAAATGGTTATGCGTAAAAATCCCTGTAGATCAGCCCGTCTGGCACTAACAACCATGCCATGTTCAAAATAACTGAAATCCACTTTCTTCTCCATTCTGATGCTTGGTTTAAACTTCAGCAGGTTGTCTTGACCACCTCTACATGCCTAAATGCATTGAGTTGCGGCCATGTGATTGGCTGATTAGCTATTTGCGTTAACAAGCAATAGAACAGGTGTACCTGATAAAGTGGCCGGTGAGTGTATCATATACTTTTCATTGCGGCAATTAAAACTACAAACTGTTGAATAAGGTGCCGAAATATATAGCAATTATCAGCAAATGTCAACAAAATGATTGAACATTTACTTTTACATTTTCAAATGACACTGTCCTTCAGGCCCAAATTAAATTACATTAGCTGACCAGATTTAACATCAAAATGTAACTTGTGAATTATGTATATGATAATATAATTTACCAGTATTATTATTTCTGCCCATACAATCAAAGTTCAGGTTAAGTTTTTAGTGGTTTTAGTCCTCAAGAACTCAAAGAACGTCCTGTAGGAAGTATAACCCTGTTTCCAAACAAATTGGAGGCTATGTAAAATAATAATGGAAACAGATTGCAAAAGTAGGTCTATGCAAGTCATTTAGACTTGATAAGACTGAACACAGAACAAATTAATATCACAGCCCAGCTGTAAGGTTGGCATGTTATGTTTCAAGAAACCACATTTATTTATAATCCAAGTACATTTCTCAGTGAAAAGAACCTGGTGTCACTTCTAATCCATCACTTACCCACCACAGTAAGTAAATTAGGTGAGAAATATTTAGGGGTTGGAAAGGCTGATTTTTACCACAAACCATGACAAGCAAGCCTAACCAAATGGTGAACGAGAACGGTTTATCGGTTTATAAGAGACTATGTATATATAGTGTGTTTATGTATTTATATGTATTTACAGTTGGAAATGAGCTGCATTCACTTGCAAGGGCTTTCAGAAGTGCTCCTGAGTAGAATTTTATGTTGGGCTTCCTGTGGTCACAATCATTCAAAATGTTTTTTTTTAACCACATTTTACAACTTCACTATTGTACAGAGTTTTTTCGGGAATATCTGAATGTTTAACAAAATCAAAAACCACAGATGATACAATTTCCAAATTCTTTGCAGCTCTTTCTTGAGAATTCTTAAGTTCTTTAATCACTAAACTATTCACCCACACAGTCTTTCACAGAGCGGAAACACGGTTTTTACAATAGACTATATCATAGAATGCATTTGGAAAGGCACAGCATTATTACTTTTAGCCAAATACCTTAAAGCCTCTTCACTATTGTATTAAAATTTAAAAAAATATGCATTACTAATTTGTTTCCATTATAGATTTTGCAGTGCCTGTGTACTTGTGCCATAGCTGACACCTGTTACTTAGCTTTGTGTTCCCCAGTGACATTCTGTTTATACATAAAAAGGTCATTTAAAGAAAGGCTATGAAAATGTTTTTATAGTACTGAAGTCTTGCTTAACACCCTTTGAACAATGTGCATAGGCTTTAAATAACACTGACTTAAACTGCCAAGGCGCTGTAATGTGGGTATTCTTGCACAGGGAAGTTCAATTGTTAGTATGACTGCCGCCCTGATGGTTGTGATTATTTGAGGGCTATGTTTATTGTATTACCCACAAGAACATGACAAGAACTAATAAGTTTCTTAATGGTCTCTGATTTCAGTCAGGCCTAAATTTGCTATCGGAGACATGGGCCAGCATGCTTGTAAACCACCTCCCTTTTAATAAGACCATTACACGAACGGTGTGCTCAACATGTGGCTGAAAGAAAAAAAACCTGACTGGACGTTGGAAGATAAATCAGACGCTTTAATAAAGTTTGACTTTCAGGATTAGGGAATTTAGGCCCATGCTGCTCTGAAGTTATGCATAGTTTTTAATTCCAAGAAAAACTTTCACAGTTAGAATAATGCATTTCAAAGACGATTGCTCTTGGTGCTTCAGAGTTCTGTGAATTTTAAAAGGACAATGTTGGTATGAAAATTGTACGAATTAAGCTCAGATTCTGCAAGGCATGTTCGGAATGTATTATTTTTCATGAATGTATGCTGGAAGCACACTAATGTTGTGAAAGGGTGGGTGTGTCTTCACAGTGTGGACTGGCAACTGGTGTATTGTCTAATGAATAGTGTGTTATTAAGAAGCTTGTCTGAATGTTTTTTTATAGATAATTTGTTCACAAAATAAAATAAGAACTGAGAGAATGAAGATAAGCATGCGTGATGTGTTCATGACATGGCATAGGTGGCATTAATACAACAATACAATACAATTTATTTAAACGCTGATCCATTCAGTTTTTTCTTTTTAACAGTAATATTTAATGGTGGCAAAATTTTTTTTGTGTGATCCAGATTTATGAATAAAGCTCTGCCAGATAGTGCCTAAGACATTTAATTCATTCAGTCATGGGTTTAATCACTATTAAAAACTAGTTTTAATACTTTAGATAGACACAACAGCTTTCTGTAAACATCACTGAGTGTCCCTGCAGACACACAGCAGAATGTGTCTCGGCCTGTCGGGGGGCAGATGGACGATGTTGTTCTGGGTAGGATGAAAGAGGCGTGAAGGAGGCGCAGTCAGCCAACTGCTCAGGGTCACATAAGGGTTGTGCTCTGTGCTTGAAAGAGTGAGGGAGAATGACGAGATACATCAACAACAGAATCTTAACTGTTCCCCATCACACGCACACGCACATTTGCACATGCTCGGTGCTTAACACAAACATTATTAACAAAACAAACAGTCTGACTGGCAAGAAAAGAAGAGTGTCACCGACAAAATGTCCTTGTCATGTGACAGTTTTCTTTTCTTTTTTTTGGGGGGGGGGTGCTATTTCCTCTGTTTAGCACATGCCAGTGATACTATGGACTGGTCACTGTTGTGTCCCCCTTTGTTTTCCTCAAACACACTGACTCACACTTACATCTGCTCAGTCTCGGAGGAAAGTGTAGGACAACAGATGATCAGTATCTGCCTCTGAAACTCATTCAGAAGTCTCTAATAGTTCACCAGTCTTTCAAGAAACTGAGAGAGCTCTTTTCATTAAAGCACTGTAACCATGATGGCCAGTTGTCTTCAAAAGCCAACAATTTTTTTAGTGTTGATTTGTACTTAAACAGTATTATATTGTATATTATATTTAAACAGTTACTCTAGTGTTTGTAAATGACAAGCCTTTTTGTTTGATGTTTTTCTTCTGCCTTTATTTGGCCCTGTTTTTATCTCCAATGCTATTGTCTTACACATATTTCTAAACTTGCATGGTGTTTTATCATCTAAAATTTTTTTTTTTCAGTTGACAGAATGAAGATAAAAAATAGTCTTGACGCAACCACAAAAGGGTTCACCTACAACAGGTGAAAGCGGCTTTTATAGGCAGACTTACCCTAAGATGGTTATTGGTTCAAATACTTTTTTTTTTATTAATTGATTGATTGACTGATTTTATTTCGAACACAGGAAAAAAATTTAAATAAAGAAATAAAAATATGTATATATAAATGCCAAATGCATTCACTATATGTCACTATATGTTCAAAAATGAGTAGGAAGAAGTAAAAAACTTATTAAATCCTACCACTTTTGTAGTGGACTGGTGACCACTTCAAGGTGCACCCTGCCTCTCATCCAGTGGTAGCTGGGAACACAGCTATATACAGAAAAATTAAAAAAGCAGTCTTCTTTGTTTACAAATCTGAACAAATCACATTATTTGCAACCCACAGTTCTGATCAAAACTTTTCAAAATGGTAAAATAATTCTACAACATTCAAGAAAAATTCTTGAAATTCCAAACACATCAGACATACAGTCTGAAAACTATATATACTCTTTTTTCCAATCTTGCCAAGACCTGTCAACTTCCTATTGATGGTCAAGGTTGACTCCAACTGGTAGCTTTTCTGTTAGTTTGATTGCACTAACTAAATTGACTAACACAGTACATTGGGGAATTTTAAAAAGCTCATTAAAGACCTGAGAAAGAAGATAATATATTTATAAGATTAAATAATGTGTCTTGGAACAATCTCCCAAAGAGTGTAAGGTGCTGAAACTCATGAAAAATGTTTTAAATCGTCATTGATCGAGAGGCTGTTCAAGAAATAAGCAGCTGCTTCAAAATCTGCTGTCTCCAGGTAACTACAGGAAGAAAGAAGTCTTCTGGTGGAAAGATTTATGGTCAGATCCTTCAAAGAATGTTTGGAATATAGGTGAGGCACTCAACCTTAAAAACACTGCACCAACTGTTAGGCATGTTGGTGGTAGCATCATGCTCTGGGGTTTGAAAGTGCATGAAAGAATGAAGAAGGAATGTCTCAGTTTTTCATCATGATTTCATTGTATCAGACAGACAGTTAATGATTGGTCAGAACTGAATGATTGAATGGGATGATGACCACTAATACACAACTGGTTCATTTGAACCTTTAAGAATTGCCAACCCAAAGTCCTGACCGTAGACCTCTCAAAAATACGTGGACTATGCCGAAAAGACAGATCCATGCCAAAAAATGTCATTTCAGTACATCAATTCTGCCTTGAAAAGTGATAAAATAGCCAACAAGAGTTCAGACAGAAGCTTATTCAGAACTACCAAAAGTGTCTAAAGTTTACTAAATACTAAGTCTGTTTCTAATTTTGAGTCTCCATAATTCTTTTCCCTGTGTTGATTTTTGAAAACCCTAAATAAACAAAAACATACAACAAATCACTTTTTATTTAATTTTAATGATATCTGTTGTACTGCTGGGATAGGCTCCAGCCCACCCGCTACCCAATTAATGGATTGACGGTATAGAAAATGGATGGATGGATATCTGTTGTACAATCATACAGAGAAATGATTGAAAAGCCAGTTTTGCCTTAACATCCATATCCATAATGAACCTCTGGAATTGTTTCACTAAATGTATAAATATTTAGATTACATTCAGAGATTCTTGTTTGAAATTAAATATATGCTGACTAAAGATATCTAAAAGATTATATGACTTAGAAAACACCAGCATTTTTCCTAAATACAGAAACAGTATAACTTATCCAAAGAACAGCTCAGTAATTCGGTATTAATACATGGCTTGTTTTTTGCTCATAAATAGCCTAACAGGAAGCAATGACATACAATGTCAGTGAATGTTTTTTCAGGTAAATATGACAACAATGTTTCCCAGACATTACAGTTATTCCAAACTTAAATTTGATTGAAACATCATTGCAAGGAGACAGAGTTGGCAGTTACATTTTTACGACCACCTGTAACAGGTTCACTCAATCACACACCTGGCAGTTGCCCGGGGTGACCACAGTTTTCTCTTATTAGCTGTTTTACCACTAAACTACTCAAATCTACAACTCATAACCTTTCAAACTGTAATTTTATCTGCCTGCACTATTGCGGTCCACATGAAGTGCACAGTATGACGGCTGAGGGTAGTCGCACTGCTGACTTGCTATGACCTTCTACATTAATAGTGAGAGGGAGACATCAATCTCTCACTAATTCCTTCAAGTGTGAAAGGGTCCTTGTGGTGTCAGCCAAAGAAGGAAGATGGTTCAAGCCAGAGATATTGAGTGAGTGAGGGAGAAGGACCTCCCTATCACCAAAACCCTTCCCTCTGGGCCCCCACCCTCACCTCACCCTTGCGACTGACACGCCGGCACGGCCAAGCAGATGGCAGCGGCATTAACCCAACAAAGACGATCTAATTAGGGGTACAATAGAGAAAAAAAGGGGGGGCTGACAGTGTCCTGATGGACGGCACACCACAAGAACAGCCAGGCAAGCCACTCGGGACCAAAGCAAGTCAATACCATACCTACAACCCCCATCTCTGCACACACACTCTTTACACACACTCGATTACGCCCCCCTGGCAGTAATATGGGGGGCTATGACTTTATTACCCCTCATTAACACAAATTAGACCACTTGAGCCTCCCTGAATGGCGATGACAAATTGAATTAAGTGTTTGGAAACAAGTCAGTCCCCACCCATGGCCAGGCTGCAACCATATTGCATTAACATTCATTGAAGGGTGTGTGTCTGAGAGTGGGGCTATAAAAACTGCTATTATTTAGAGGTAGGTGGACATTTTAGAGACTGTGAATGGTTGAATTCCTTTAGAATTATATGGATCCTCCTGACTGTGGTGAGTTAAGTCAAGCAAGTTAAGGGAGGAATAAAACAGAAGGGAACAGATGGTTTAGAGAGGACTCAGTAACAACTAGACACATTTTATTTTCGACCGCTCAGATTTATTGAGTTGATATGTCCACAAACTGTCTTAGTGACAAAACATTAATATATACATATCGTAACATGTTTCATGGACTGGATTGCACTTTTTATGTTTTAGCCCATTTTTATTACCTCCATTCTGGTTTCCCAGAAATATCTGTATCACCACAGTCTACTACACTACCAGTCTAACAAATAATTTTAAAAAGTTGATAAGAGATAGAAATGTATAGTATTTCAAAAGAACCAATCAAAATCCTTTTGGGCAGTATTTCCAACCTTATACATAGACCTTTCTATGAGGGACAGTGTCTCCAAAGAACATTTGAAAATTAAAGCAGGCAGTTTGTCATAGTGTTCGATGTTACTTCTAAATTAATCATCTGTACTAATCTTATTTAATGTTGTTTAGAAATAATCTAACAGTCGTCTATGGATAAGTTTTTGCTGAATTTGTTTCTAACGAAGAGTATTTTAGAATAAACTATACGTTTTTAAAAGAACACCTGTATAAGAGGCTTTTAACATGTTTAGTCACAAATAAGAAACCTATTGCAAGTGTTCTGGCAGGAAAAATAAACTGACCTTGAGTGAGTGTTCATCACAGGTACAAACTGAAGCTGTATGAGTTTCTGTCAGGATAAACTCTGTGTTTTCTGGTCTGTAAAGATATGCCCTTTTTCCAGCACTGGAACAAACATGCATATTTTTACAACTTCAATATAGATAAATCAAAAAAAGAAAATAGTCCTGACATGGACTTAATGAAAGTCAACTTTAACTGCTGTTTGGATAGCAACTGTACACTGAATACTTCAACGAGTCTCACATAATCTACTATAGACAATAAAGACTCACAAACAGTCATCTGTTTGTGAGTCTTTATTTGTGTGTGTGTTTTTTTAATTGTTTAATAATAATTTAGAGCTGAACAAAGACATCGGCAGTTGTGATGTTTTCCACTGTATTCATTCACTTTTCATCACTAACAACCAATTTCCAAAGGTCTTGCTGACACCTTCTGGCAGCTAATGAAAGTACCGTTTTCTTCCGTTGCTCCCAAAATCAGACACAGTCATCCAACTTGCTTCAAATCACATAAAGCAATTACACTAAATGACTAATAAAATTAAAATTATTCAAGTAAATAAGGGAAATTATTGGGACGTGATGTTCAGGGTAAATGACAATCCTCTACTTTAGGTATTACAGGTTGCCAATGGTGTATTTTTAGTACATATCCTAATAAGAGAGTCACACGTGACTAAATGACTCTTTGCTTTGTGATTTGGCATGTTGTCATATCGTAAGTATAGACTACACTTACATATATAAATTATACACTCACTTTCTAAGATAGATACAACTAATTTCATGAAGCTTTTGCCTGCTGTTGTCAGATGTCAACGTTTGTCTGGAAAACAAAAGCTATAGTTTCTTCCTGTTGTGTTATACAGACAGCGGGTTCAGTATCTAATAGAACCTGATTGATGGTGGTTTTAATCAATAGTCTCACGGCGCACTGAGACTTTTATACTGTTGGTCAAACATGTTTTTAACTTCCCTTTTCATGTTCTTTGCTTCCCATCTGCGTGCATTTAAAAAAAATCCAACTCTTATAGGTGGATGTTCAGTGGATTGCTCGGGACAAAAATCAAACGCCAGTATCAGAAGTGTGTGTATCTTATCCCATCAAATCATCTCAGTGTGTTTTCCAAAGTCCATCCATCCATTTTCTATATCCACGCGGTGATGGGAGCCTATCCCAGCTGTCATTGGGCGAGAGGTGGGGTACACCCTGGACAGGTCGCCAGTTCATCACAGGGCCACACAGAGACAAACAGCCATCCACGCCAAACACTCACTCCTAGGGACAATTTTAGAGACACAAATTAACCTAACATGCATGTTTTTGAAAAGTGGGGGGCAGCCAGAGAACCCGAAGAGAAGCCACGCATACACAGGGAGAACATGCAAACTCCACACAGAAAGGGGTCCTCAGGCAAGACCCCCTTACCCTATCTGCCTACCTGTAAGTCGCTTTGGATAGAAGCGTCTGCCAAATGCATAAACATGTAAACATGTAAAGGCCCCTGGTGGGGATCGAACCTGGAATCCTCTTGCTGTGAGGCGACACCTTTACACCACGTCTGGCCCCTGTTTTCCAAAGTACATATCTTTATTTTACAGTTTACTCTATGTGCTGTAAACTTGATCTAAAAAGTGGAACAAAGGAAGGAAGAAGCTCAGGAGTTACAATTATCATATTCTGCTTTGTTGGCTGAGAGTCCAGCTGGAACTCTAAGGGTTGAATATAGTCAATATCACAGCTTAAGAAACAGTAAGAAATTATCAGAAATGCAAAATGAAGAAAAATGATCCAACTTTAATATTATACCGAAGTCATGTCTTAGTATAACATTCCTTCAAAATACCACAGTGATGTAAAACACAGATGTTAGAAAATTATCTCCCCTTCATCTACTAAAAGTAGAGTTTTGAATTTTAATGATCAGCTGTCTGAACATCTTGAAATCTCATAAAATTTTACAGTATCTCCCTATTCAAACGTACCAGCTTTTTTTCAGTTTCAGTATAAACAATCAAACACCAGGTGGTGCCAGTGATTCATAAAATAACTTGCCCTCCACCTGAAATTATTATCCAATTCCCCCAACAAATGTGTGATCTTAGGGATTTCATGAATCAGTCTCTAATGAACTCTAAGCCCCCTGGATCAAGCGGGTATAGAAAATGGATTGAAGGTAAAAAAGGTATAGACAACCTTTCACTCTCTGATGAAAGCTAGTCAAAATGGATGGGTTACTATTAAAATGCTTGTTTTTAAAGAATCTTTCTCTAAAAATCATTATTTTTTTTTAATCTAAATTTTTTATTTTTAATCCACCACAGTCTCACCTGTTTTGGAAGAACACACATAAGTAGAGGATGTTAGAATATTAGCCAACAACTCACTTTGCCAGTATTTTTCACAATACTTCAGAAACATAAGTTCGACATTGTGCAAAGCCTGCAGTACACCCAGTGCCTGCACGTTTTTCCTCAAGACATTCATCTAAAGAGGAAGCTCCATCAAATATCTTCCCAGGAAGCTATGGAGGCTTAGCTTAACAGATGCAGCACCTCTTTCAGCCTTTAGGTTGAGCTGTTGCACCATCGTCCTCCTCCTCTCTGGTTAAAGGTCTTGTTTGCCCACAGACTGGCCCGGTGTCCACCTGGAAGTGTTACAAAAGCACAGTTGTGCAGGAAGCTTCTGCAATTTCCTCCTTCTTGCGTCACAAACGCATTACTGTGCCTCTCACCCAAACCACAACCACATGGGACCGAGTGTAGCGCTGGAATTTTCCCACTGACAAAAACACAGTGACTGTTCAGAAGCTCTGGGCTGACTAGAAGTTGGGCTGAGCTGTTGCTGTGATCCCACCAGTGAATGAGTCTCTTCTTAGCAGCACCTGTCATGTGTTAGGAACATATGAACTATACTGAATGTGAAATTTTTCCTATGTTTAATTCAAAGCTAACTTGAAGCAAGTCTTTTTTTAAAATCTTCATCAGTGACTCACTACTGTGGTTTCAGGTGTCATGGTAGTTGTTTAGTGCCAGCATACTACATCTGCTGCACTCCTAGCATACGAGAACTGGGATTTGTGCAGAATTACAGCAATCATTTTCTCCAAACTGAGAGCCAGGCAGCTATTGTTTGCCTCTACATACTGAGAACTGTGTCTTGTGATTCTTTTTCCAAAAAACCCAAAGACGCAGTTTCACCCAGAAAGAATCTCAAGTGAGAAGAAAACTATGCCCTGTGGTAGTTTTATTTCACTGCATTATTAAGTTAGAAAAAAAACCAGATCAATTCAATGATCAATGCAGCAACCCGATCACTAGAAAAAAACAGCCCAGGGTCATTTTTAATGAACAATGTGTCTGCAGGAATTAAGGAGACAGGAATTAAGACAAATTGTGGTGCATAAGAAAGCCAGCATTGTTTCTTAAACATCACTCAACACATGGTATGAGGTACTGATAGACTTAATTTGGTTTTTGCAAAACATGACAATATGCCTTCTAACCAAACATCTCCACTATGTTCTTATCTGTCCGAAGGACATTGTTCCAGAAATCTTGTAGTTTGTTCAGATGCAATTTCACTAACCTAAGCCATGCTGCCATGTTCTTTTTAGAGGAAAGTGACTCTCTCCTGCAAACCGTGACTTAAATAAACGTTTATAGCTTTTGGAAATCATTGCACTCTGTTTTTTTTTTTTAGAATTCAGGTTGTATTAAAATTTTACCGACTTCTTACTCCATAGAATATTTAGTTAATACACCTGTCCCCTTACTCTGCTGTAACATGATTTTTGCTCAGTACACAATGGATGATAGAGATGAATTACTAAATCAAAACTGAACTCACACCTTGCATTCACTTAAGTCAGATTGTATAGCAGGAATAATCCATCACTTGCATTCCTCTCAGGTGTCTCTAAATAACATAGTCTCTTTAAAATTTGGGGAAGATATGTGGCACCAAATCATCACTGGGTCATAATGAGAAGGCTGAAGATGGTATCCTCTTTACCTCGCTCAGTGGAATGACTTTCATGCTTGGCTGCTGTCCAATTTTATCTCATGGAGTTGCTAGGCGACAGGAATATCCTCATTGCCAGTGTATTCTGGGAAATGGTGGGACCAATAAATGAATTCTCTGTAACTTATTATCTGCTCTCAGCACTGTGATAGTATGGCTCAATGAAATGGAAGTACCCTGTAAATGGACAATCTTAGTATTGCCACAATAAATATATTTAATCAGTAAATACACTGTCTGCAAATTCTAACTAATGCTGTAGGGTGTTAGCTTAGCCTTTATCACCTGCCAAAGGGAGATTCAGTTTCCTCAATCTTGGTGATAAATACTCCATGTCAAAACACTGCCCCCTTCAAGAATAGCACCAGAGGTGTGCTGAATTATAAGCTGTCTAGTATCTTGTTTAAAGCAACTTTGCTTTTTATTACTTCTCCCATTGAGCTCTGCAGATATTTGTTGCAGATTGTATATCTCATCAACATATTTACTTGCTTATTCTGACCTAACTGGCAATGCATGTCAGGACATGATTATTTATTCAATTCCATAAAACATTGATTGACTAAAAAGAAGAAAATGAGGACAAGCTGCTCACGACATTCATTTGCACTAAAATGTCCTCCTTACACCTGCAGATTCTGAAGTGGCGTAATGACAGCACTTAAAGTTACAGCAATGAAAAAAATAACAAAACACCATTATGTCTCTGATAGTGTGCAGCTTCCTTTTTAAGCTTCTTCACTCCAGTCAAGCCATCGGTCAAAGGAGAGAGAATGTATTCTTATTGATTTAGGTATCATCTATCTAATTTCAACTCATACTTTGTGATAAGGTGTGTCATTCCTTTGGTATGTTAAGTTGCCTGGGTTATCTCTTCTGATACAGGGCTTAGTGGGACTTTACACTGCATAACAATGGGACAAGACTACACAAAAATACATTAGCTGGCAGCATCTTAGAAATCAGGATAGTAACAGGATATATAACAGGCAATTTATTGTTTCTGAGGGCTTCCTTTCACTCTGGTTCATCACCACAGCTTGCAGAAGCTGCCACCCACATTACATCATTGTTAGAAAGACGGCACCTGGAGGAAATTAGACTCCTGATTCAACAAGCTATTTATAAAAGGCAGAGATATGTACATAGAATAAGTCCCCTGCTGTCTTGTTTTATGTTTGCTGGCTGAGAATTTTCCAGTAATAGCAGATAAGTAAAGAATTCCTACAGTCAGGCTGTGAGTATTTGTGTCCAAGGCTGAATCATTTTTCACACAGTATAAAAACAACAACAAATAAAAGAAAGTAAAAATCTTTAACATTCACTGACTTATGATAACATTGTTTAACGTTGTTCTGCACCAGTGAATCTGAGGATTATTTCAACTGGCAGTATATCTGCACCAGTGAAACGGCCGTCGAGACATAAGCTGATCATGCTGTGAAAGAAATGTAATAACCTGTCCGACTCACTTAAACAGCAACGGCTTTTCATTTCAAGTAGATCCTTTGTGAAATTTCAATTACAGCATCAAAGTTGTAATCTGCCCTCAGAGGGACAGAATTGTTATTAGAGAGTCCAACATATGGTCAGTCCAGCAATGCTGACAGAGAGTTCATTAGCACCATACATGTCCTTATGAATCCTTCCATGTTAGGGGCTGTGAATAACTCTGAGCATAGGAAGTCTGTCTTAGGCACCCTTCATTGGCTCCCTGTCGGCTTTCGGGTGAAATTTAAGGTTTTATTGATTGTTTTTAAGTGTTTAAACTCTTTGGGGCCGTCTTATTTAAGTCAGTTGTTGCAGCCCTACACTCCACCCTGAGCACTGAGGTCAGCCGACCAGCTCCTGTTGGCTGTCCCCAAAGTCAGGCTAAACACCAGAGATGATAGAGCCTTTTCTGTGGCAGCCCCCAGGCTGTGGAACAGCCTCCCTTTGTCTTTCAGGTCCTCTCTGTCTTTAGGTCAGTTCAAATCCAGACTGAAAACACATCTCTTTTCTCTGGCTTTCACTTTGCTTTTACTTTGGATTGCTACTTTTACTTTTATTTTATTACAAATGTTATTTATCTGTGATGCAGTTATTCTTATTGCTAGTTTATTGATGACTTTCTCAATATGTGATGCAGATGCTATTGTGAAGCACTTTGGTCAGCTGAGGTTGTTTTAATGTGCTATATTAATACATTTTGAATTTGAATTTGAATTTAGGAAGAGTCACAATGTAGGTACTGTTATTTTTGTAATACCTTTTACCAGCACAAGAGGCAGCAATCTGTTGGAAGTTCAACAATGGTAAAACCATTTTTAGCATTTTTTTCCTTCTAATTCTAAAATGAAACCTGTTCCAAATAACCAATAAGCCATCTAATATAACTGCTAAAGGTGATATCCTCTTTACCTCACTCTGTAGAATGACTTTCATGCTCAGCTGCTGTTCAATTTTATCTGTAGGAGTTGCTAGGCGACAGGAGCATCCTTGTTGCATGTGTAGTCTGAGAAATTAAGGCACCCATTTATGAATTCTGCAGCTCTGTCACTTATATTCAGCCTTCCACACTCTTGTGATATGGGTCAATGAAAGAGATGAATTTCTTTCAAATGAACTATTGGGTCATTTAGCTGTGTCATTTCAGTGTTTGCTTTGTCCTGCCTGTAGACCCGGACAGACTGAATGTTTCAGCTCTGCTACCCAAAGTAGAAAGGCTGAGTGAATGGGTGTGAAGAGTTAATGCTATATTTCAATGCCTTCACTAGGCATCAATGATCCATCTAAGAGTTATTTAGTACAAATTACAGATCGAGTTTATGCAACAGTAAACCAACATATAGTATAAGTAATCATTTAATATTTGAGATCTCTTATTTATCATTTCAACTCTAGATTATGGACAATGTTGAAATGTTCAGTCGTTTCATTTGCCATTTTCAAATGGAAACATTGTGCATCATAAGAAAGCATCGAGCAAATGCATGGTTTGTCACATCATGTTAGAGGACTGACATGAAGAAATGTAAAATGTTTTATCCCGTAAATATCAAAGTCACAACTATGTTCAGTCCAGTCAGTGTTTTACACACCTCACAGAACATTCTGCAGATTGTGAGCTGAAAAAACAAAAATAATTTGTTGACAGTCAAATATTCATCTTCACACCTTCACACCAAATATTCTCATTCAGAGGGCATCAGAAGTGGCAAAAGGCAATTGAAAAACTAAACGGGTAAAACAGGCAAAAGTGAAAAGACAAAACTGACTTTATCTCCACATGTGCAGTCATAGTTTGACCTCAGTGTATTATCACTGGAATTAAACTCAATTAAGCAGTTCCATTCAGCCATCAGATCCATCACAAAGGAACAATGAAGATGCATCTGAGGCCATCAGAGAGGACTGATATGATAGCATAGGACAAAAACATTGTGAACCACTGATCTACCATACAGTGCAGTACTTCAAACAGGAAACATTCTATGTAGCCAGCGTGATGAGGAGCGCTGTGAGTTAATGAATCCAATAAATCAAATTAATGGCAATGACTAACTACAGTTGCTGAGCATTAGCCAAACCTTGATCACCTGCCAGAGGGGAACCAATTACCTCATTTTTAGCAATAGACACCCCGAGTCATCACCTGACTGATAACTCTGCCCTTTAATTAAAACATTTCCCTCACGCGGTTTTGAGTTTTATAAAAAGGTCAGTCAGTAAAGTCGGTGGCAGAACTTCACATCTTGTCACCAGAAAACATCTCTAACATGGCTCTGCCCATGGAGCTGCAGGGAGATCTGTTGTGCACACAAATTACATTTTGTATAAAAACAGCCAGCTAAGACAAATTATACGATCGTGAAAGATACATATCTCATAAATGGTGCAACTAACTAGATTATATAGGCCCAGTCTGCAGTGCAGCTAATGGAAGCTGAAGTGTAGTGGGAATATGACCTGTTAGCTGACTGTGTTTGCCTGAAATGCTAGCCCGCCAGGCTTTTTCACCATTGTTCTCACAGAGATAAATCCCTGTTGCACTTAGTAGTCATCCATTTTTAATGCCAGTCTCAGCTGGAGAGATACATGAAGACAGAAGAGGGAGGGTGAAAAAGGGAGAAGGCGGAGTGTGGGGGGCTGCAAAGCTCTGGACGAAATCAGTCTAATGTTTAGGATTAATGTATGCACAGTTATATTGATGTAGTTTTGAACTGTATGCTTAGAATCAGCAGTAACTGAGTTTTGCTGGTGAGACAGCAATTTGACATATTTTCTCCTTTCATTATTTCCCTCATTTATGGGAGATTTGTAACAAAACCAAACCGCTGCAGTAAGTTACATGCACTCACAGCTGTGTACAGCACTAACCTTTTTCCAGAAAACTAGGGACGGCAACAAAGCTTCCTGCCTGTTTTTGAGCTCCCATAATATGTCTGCAGCAGCCATTCCATAGATGGCAGGCAGAGAAGGCCGGGAGGGCCAGCTATTCAATCCACTTCAGTGCAAACATGATCTGTTTGAATGGCAAAGCATGAGCCAAGACATTCCTGTGTGGGTTGACCTCCATAAACAACAGTGAACAACTGTGGCACTGTGCTTGTCTTTTGGAGAGAAATCTTTAAGATATTCAAAGAAACAGATCAGTTTAACTTTGATCAAAGGTTAAAAGAAAGTTTTTTTCTCTATTGAGCGCAGCATACACAGGACTTGACATGGTCCTCACAGAGTCTCTGTGTTAGTGAGGGAGTCATTAACAGGGCAGCTCTGGCTCACAAAGCAACCCCTTTGTTTTTAGTCAGCTCTCATGCTTGGTTTAATCGGTCAGTTTTCAAATCCCAAAACCAGTTGATAAAACAGTAATCAGTCTCTACACAACTTAGTATATGGTGCGAGGAATCTTTATATCTCTGCAGTGAGACATCAAGTAAACCGCCCACAGAACACAAACACATAGCCCTAAATACTTGATACGTTTTTTATTTCACTAGTGAATTCATGTTATTCTGCACAGCAGCATACAGTAAAATATGGTAAAATATAAATAACAAAGTTCAACAGTGTTTCTTTTTCTCTTATTCATTTAATCAAATCCTCTGTTAAAAGTGGCAAATGTTGTCAGCCTTTTTCAATCTCCACTCTCTTACACACTCTCAATGAAACATTAGACAACTAAACTTTAAAAAGTATGGGTATAATCACTATTTACACACAATCACCTTTTGGTGAGCAATGCTTATAGCTTCATGGAAACTTGCTTCCATTATGTTAAATGCAACAAAATGAAAATACAATTATGTTATACAAAGATCAAAAATACTATCAAAACCCTTATTATAAATGGCAGCACTATTTCAATAAACTGCTGTTGACATTTTACATGTAAGTACAAAATCCTGTTGAGGTAGCGCCCTCTGAAGTCACTTGTAATGTTAAAATACTGAATAAACATTGCTTTATTTACAATACAGCAAATCTTTTGTCTTTCTTCAATGCAAATGTATTCCTTTGGTAAACAAAACTGTCAGAAATGTGCAGTCCTGCAAGTGACACTTTCAATCATACATTCACAACATTTTTGCATCTTTTTGGGATTCTTCAGAAAAGAAATAATGGGATAACACGGTGTTGTTCACTAACATTCATTTGCTATCCCCCCCCCACAGGGTGAAAGGGATGGGACTCACTCTACTTGCTAATGCAGAGCAGACATGCCCGTGAGACTCTCTGGTGAGCATAATGTCAGGGCGAACCAAAACAAACGAACAAAAAAAACATCAACAGAAAGACCTGACAGAGAAAAGAAATCCAGTGTGTCACCCTCATTTGGGAATGTAAACATAAAAATGCTGAATAGTTTATCTAATTTCTGTCCATTTGTGGGGTCAGAAAACTTCTCATCACATAGAACTGGAACAAAGGTTTGGCATGGCAACAATTGATTATAATATTCCCCGGAGAATATGAGCCCTAAACAGAGGCCACATTGTCTTTTTTTTTTTTTTTTTTTTGTTCCTGCCTCTCAGATTGAATGTCAACTTTTAGAGCAAGTTGGAAAATGTGTTGTGGAGTTTTTAAGCAAGCAGAAGGGATCAAAGATTTCCTCCTCAAGTCAGAAGCACACAAATATTCATTAATGACACATTCTTGAGCTTCTTTAATGGCAAACATAACTTTGGTTTTCTAAGACGTGAAAGAAAATTGTAGCGAGCTTAGCTCACCATACAAAAATACTTGGTAGAAATAGGCTGTGACATTCACCCCATTTGCCAAATGTCAATGTGTCTCCCCATATGACCAAAATACTTTTTTCCTTTACATTTATTCACACTTTGTGATTACTGATACATATGTGTATTGATATGCACACGCTCAAATGACTATAAACTAGAAAGAAAAATAAATCCAATGTATAAAGCATACAATTATCTATGTGGATAAAAGAACTATAAAAATATAAGAGATCTTCGAGAGAAAAAAAAAGTGAAATCAATCTGTTTAAGAAACTGGGATAAAGGCTAGAGCCGAAATCAAAACAGTCATCTGGAAATTGTTCAGTGCAATTGAATTGACTTTACAGTCTGTTTAAAATATTTTCATCCTCTTACCGCCCACAGCCCTCCCCCCCTTTAATGGTCGCTGGGATGGCTGGTCTTTTGACAGTGGACAGTATTTGATCGTATGGGCATTGTCCCCGTTGGCACTGCAAAGGGGACAGGTATAAGCCCTCAGAATCGGGCATACAACCCTGCCGTCCGGAGTCTTCAGGACGTGGGAACCGAACACCTCCTCTGGCGCTCCGTTATTTCGGCAGAAGACGCAGATTTTGGGCTCCTGTTTGCTCCTGGAAGCGGGTTTGCGCATCTTTCTCTCCATGCCGAACAGATCAAACCCCGCGAAGCTCCCACCGAAACCCACTTCCCGCTCCGGCAGCTGGACGCCGAGCTGATTTTGGAAGGGGCTCAGGATCGAGAAACGCTCTTTCAAGTCCAGGATGGAGGGCGGCGGGGGGCTCCCGGATGGGCAGCAGCAGTCCAGGTGCCCGCTCTCTCCAACGCACGGACACGCCGGGGAATCGTCCAAGCCCAGGGTCGCTTTTAGAGATTCGGTGATGGAGTTGGGATTTTGGGGCATGCCGATCTTGTTATTCTTCGTAACCAATGTCGTCAGCCCGAGATAGTCGTTCCAGAAATTAAAAGTATAGTCATATGGGCTGCGCGCATTCAAATAGTTGTGATTGAGAAAATCCATGGCCACTGCTGATCGTTTGCTTGCCGTCAAAAGGCGAAACAGTCAGTGTAATCCTTAAGGTCTTAGAAGCCAGAGTTCGCCCCCAGAAATACTTCATGTACAGCTGTGGTCTCCAGTGTTCCTGTTTTGTTTGAGCGTCCTGCAAACAGGCTTTCTGGTTATAAGGACCTGGAGGGCGGGGCACTCCCCCTTCAAACCCAAGTTTCTGATCAGGGTGAAAGCGAGCTCCTTTTCTTCAAAGCCACATTTAGACAGATTTGTTTTTCTCCAGGGAGGCGCTTTGGCAACACCAGTCATTGTTCTGACGTTTAGAGATTCGGGCACTTTCATAGAAAAAGGTTTTTAATAGTTAATGATTTGTCAGAAGCGGAGAGAAATGATTTCACTCGTAGAATCTCACCGTGGTTGAGTCCTTTACAGCTCGCCTCTTATTTCTCCCCCATTTGTACGAAATAATTACAGTTACGCATGTTTTTAATCAATAACCCTAATCTGTAGGCGCGTTCACCGTAAACGGCAGCTGGGACATCCAAAACACACGCACAAACACACACACATTAACTCTATGTGTGCCAAGAGCAATGCCCTTTGTTCCCAACAGAGGCCGTGTTTTTAGAGGAAAAAGATAAATAATATGTGTTTATACGTCCTACTATGATAAAACAGAATCGCTCCTCCTATCAGCACGTTTCTTCGTGCCCACGATGTTTGCAGTTACTGGAAGATTTAAGCCAAACATTTTTCTTAACTACTACTGAATAAACTGAGTATATCATCAGTAAATTTCCCTGAATTTCACACTCTGAGACATAATTTTATGTGACATTGGAAAACAGCCTCTCCAGAAACATACACAACATTTTTCAGACCGAGTCTTTTGTTTGCAAGACTACAAATGCTGCAATAATTAACAAAATGCTGCAACACAAAATCAATGATTTATTATCGCATGCTTTTCGTCATGGCATAGAATCCATAAAAACACATCAGCCCACAGTGCTTGTAAGTAAACACAACATGCAGATTAGTCTTCAACAGGGGGCAGCATCACGCAGTTACAGGTCAGTTCATATGAACCAACGAACCCCTCTCCACTCCTGAGCAAATGACAGCGCCAAAAGAAAGACAGAAGAAAAAAAAACAGTGAAGGCCACTGACTGGAAGATGAAAGTCACCAATTATGTCCCAGTACAACCAGATGTTATTCATGTTCCTCTGTGGGAGGTATGGTCATTCTGTAAGAGCAAACAAAGACTTTAACTAAAGCTTGTTTCTTCAGTGTTATGTATTTGAAACGTTCAAGATGATAGTTAATGAATGTGCTCAACAAATCTGACTACATAACATTTAATAAAATACTGTATATGTTGGGCCGTTTTTTGTCACTTCTGCAGTATTACAATTTTCACCTATATCTAGTCTCATATAGCCTCAAAGTAGGAGTGTGTTTTTTTCCCCACTTTTTGAAATATCTGTATCTGTGATTACATTTTACAGCCGTCGTGAAAGGAAATCTGGTTTGTGAAACAGCACTGAAAACATTATATCTAGAAGAATAGCATCCTTATTCATTGGGTTAGCCAATCTTTTAAAGTCAGTCTTATGAGTTAGTTTGCTCTTAAAAGCAAAGCCTAAACAGTCACAAAAGGAAATCTGTTTTTTATGGGAACATGCAATGACTTTGCATCTAAGAAGGTAGTGACGTACCAGTATTGTCCATGAATATCATGTTGAAAATTTAAATACTGACATTGTGTTAGTAGAACACAAATGGTAATGATTTAGTTTAAATTGTATTTATGGAAGTTTTTTCTTTTTATATTATTTAGCTTACAGTCACAGTTTTTCCTATAGGGCCACTGTATGAATAATTATTTTGCAAAAAAAGAGACAAAACTATCAATAAACAAAGATAAATCTGACAAAAAGCACTATTATTTTAAAAAATGTATAGATGTTGCACCTGTTATATGTTTTTTAGTCGAGTTACAAAATTGTGTTTATTTTCTAGAACAATTTGTCAAGAAATTAGAAGTGATAGATTGCTTCCTGTTGTTTCCACATGCTGTGTGATTGTATGTGTGGCAATTATAAATCCATTAATTCCCAAGGGACTCCGTAAAAACTGCGACAGATGTGCAGAACTTTGTCTTCTATTTTTTTATGTCTTCTAGGAATTTTTGCTTTGGATGTTGGAGAGAGACTGCACAGTGTGACAAGAAGTTTGATCAATGAAGAAGTGAACAGACAAACAAATTATTTGTTTCAGAGTCAAACTGAACACTGTACTCTGTTCATATTCAATTGACAACCTCATAGCTGTTGATAGCCAACACTGGTATTGAAATAATGGGCAGCTGTGCAACATGGAGTACATGCCTAGCATTGTCTTTTACAAGATCTCACTAAAAAGTCTATCATCCAGACCAACCTTACCTCCACCTTTGTATTACTAGTGTTGTTTGTCACAGCTCTTCCATTGATACTTTTAATTTATTGTAATCTGGCACTGCCAGCATGTGCTTTCTGTCTATAAATGTATAACATATCTTTAAATTAAATTGCAAAACATTTTCTTATCATAGTTAACAGAAGTGATTAATTTTTTTAATCTTGAGGTAAAATCCAGTGGAAACATGAAGCAGCTACCCTGAACAGTCCTCTCACTGTGGGCCTCTGATCCTGTGATGAAGTGGGCAGCTGAGGAATGTGGAAGCTGCCCTCTTGAAACAACGATAACACGAGTGACTGGTGTTCTAATTAAAACTTCCAGGGGGAGGCTGCAAGAACTCATTGACTTGGAAGGATCACATCTATTTTTAAGGGATATAATAAGAACGCACTATCTTATGAGACAAAGATAAAAGCAGAGCAAGAGCTCGGTTCACTGAGCTGCAATGTTTTAGAAGTATTTCTCTCTGTTCTATGTGTTCAGCAAGTTGTGCTGAAATAGTATTGACTGCTCATTGGATTTTCACTGCAGAGCTCCCACTCCACTGGTGCAAAATATGAATTTTATTATGAAGCATTAATAATGGATTTAATCACCAGTTCCTTGTCTGTAAGCCAGAGCAGATTTTGTGAGCAGATTCTTGTGTTGCTGTAGTGTAACTGAAATATTCATGGTCACATTATTCCCTAATTTTGTTTTGACTAAGAGGGATTAATACTCATCCATTAAACAAAGCTAATTCTGTTGTTGCCTTGAGGTTGCGTCAGTATGTTGGACAAGGAAGTGAGATTAGCAGGGGAATGATGTGTAAAACCAGCAGGATGGCTGTGGCTATAAATCGATTTAGGAATCACACTGGCTAAGTGATTGTTGTGTAAGTGTTTTTTTGCTTGACAGAGAGCGAAAAAACAGATCAACAGGATAAGTGGTGAATGTCCAAGGAGAACACCATTTCTAATAATCAGATTATATTTCCATCAAGGACTCAGTGTTATAATCAGAATTCTTTTGATGTAACCTGCAAAGCAAATGATCTCAATCAAGCATTTTGATGAGATTCAGAATATAATATCCGATACCATCTTGTTGTGCTAATCTCCCACTGATGCTTTGTGAATTATGATAATTATCATTTCTTCTTGCAAACAGTAGAACATATTTCTCACATTATTCTCACATATATTATTTTAAGTAATTTGATTTAAGAATTATTAAGAATATTGTGGAATGCATGAAGACAAGAAATCCTCTTTTTCTAACATTATTGCATATGTTCTTCAGTCATTGGTATTTTAAAAGTTTCACTTGAGCATGTTTTGAATCATTAACATCAGATCAGATGCCTGTAACTTCACAAGCTAAAACAGGGAGCTCAGTGAAATGTGGCTGTCTGGATATGCCCTGGATACTCTTCAAGGCCCCTGCCATGATGGGGGATTTCACAAAGCACACAGGGAAGGTTTTTTGTGTAGTCCTGCAATGCTGCCATAAGTGTAACTAAATAACAGTGGCTTGCTCAAATATACTTTTGTAGTGGATATTCCCTCCAGCTCTATTAAAGCCTATATTCCAGGCCTCTGCACCACCTAAAGAGCTCAGTGATACTCTTTTCAAGTACCAACCACACCCTCTATCTTTATGTTTACAGTGTGAGATATTGATCACAGAAACAATACATAATGGGTTTGCAGGAATTGCTGAAAAATCAATTTCGCCGTATTGATTGCTGTAATGAAGATGAATGCTGAATCACTTGCTTTGAAAATGGCTCATGCATTTGCAACCTGCATTTTTCATACCTTTTTGTCAAACCAAAAAAAATAATCTTTTTGCATTAGACCCAGAGATTACCATGTGTTTTCATTTATGGCCATTAGAACTCTGCTGGTGATTATGCAAATGAGAAAGCATTCTGGAAATTTAATCAAACCGCAAATTTAATTTCATATGAAATCGCATAATATTGGACAAGAAAATTATGCTCAATATTTGTTTTCACAGTGGGCCTCCACTTGGACATGCCTGAGCTTTATAAGCTTAAGGTTTTCCTTGGTTCAGAGGCTTGAAGTCAGCAGCACTGCATAAGGTTTGATTATCCTTTGTTCTCCCCAGAGATGCTGAATGGAAACTGCAGTTAATGGAAAGCATTTCCATATCAGCAGAAAAAGCAAAACAGCTTGTGTTTTTCCTTTTGCATTTTTATAGTTGCTGCATCCCCTGAACCAAACATTTAAGTGCTTAGTTTTCTTTTGTTCCCCAACTGAACGGTAAGAAAATTGGCCCCATATTGTGGAAGATAAATTCAGATACTATTGTCGCATTTGCCACTGCAGATAACTGGCAATTAAACTGTTTCTTCAGAAGCATGGCAGAATTTAAATTAAAGCATTTCAGTATTTATCAAGCACAGGAAAGAAAAATACTGGGTCGATATTATCTAGTGACCCAGCTTTGCTGCTTAGTTCAGAAAACTAAGTTCAGAAAACTAAACAGCAATGCTCAGTTTTGGATTGTTCATAGCCTGGGAACCAGACAGAGCTTCTGTTGCATATGTTTTGGCAGAAAGTGTTTGGCCTCCCTCTACAAGCACGTTTAAAGCAGGTTGTGCCAAGCTAATCATCTGTTTATCCAATATGGGATGGTTTTGATACAGTGACTTCTACTCTCTGCAACTCGACCTTGTGCCATTCGAGACAGAGTTAAGTGAAACATTTAGATTGTCCAGAGATCTGAAGTGAGTTTCACTACTTTAAGGACATAACACAAGTGCCAGTCTGCGTGCACATGTGCGAATACAAGTCTGTGAGCCATATATTCTTTGCTGACTGTTCCTGAACAGGACTGATGTTACCATCTACCCCTGAAGATTTGATAAGACCTCCACTCATTAGTTACACTTTAGGCCAGTCTCTCCATTAGTTTAATATTCAGGCTAAAATGGTTTCTTATTGTACTGACACCAATGTCAGTAATCTTGTTTGATTAAAGCAAAGTAAATTGTTTCATAGTGAGCAGAGAGCTATGCAACATGCATATTAGCATGTGACCAGATACATACTTATACATGGCCATTAGAAATCCCATCATCCCACTTCATTAGGTAAAGAGTAAAATCCCAATCATTTGCTTTCTCAGTGTGGAAGTTAAGGGTTCAAGATGAGACAACCCCTTTGATTTTTGACTAGTATTTGGTCCTCTTTGAAAAGCTATAATTCTTTAATATTGAGGTTAAACATTTTGTATAAACAATTTAAACAGTCACAACTATGGGAAGAAAAGTATTCAATCCAGTTAAATTTTGCATCAAGTTTTATTTCAGTGGCCTCAGTGAATCCAGCAAATGTTTAAGGGACCAGGCTTTGAGAACCTGAGCGCCATGTGCAACAGTTTGTGCATTTATATATATATATATATAAAAAAAAAAAGTCCAGTTAAGTTTAAGTAACCTCTATACATAAGTTAAAGGTACAATCACATCTCCATACATGCAGTCGTCTTCCAAAGCAAGATTGTAAACGTTTCCACTTGTTTTGTAGGCACTTGTTACAATCCTGAGCCAGCCCTTCTCACCCTGGGGTGAGGAGAAAATAGAAATGCACTTTAAAATTATACAGATCTTCTGAAGTGAAGCAGTGAGACTCCATGCAAATACTCACCCATGGCTCTCCCCAGGAGTTGCGCACAATCCAGTATTCAGTGCCATTTTCCATTCCCCATCCTACTACTGACACAACATGGTTAATGGTGGGAGTCTTGACATACTCCGAATATAAACCACCAGTGTACTCATCAAGTTTTTTTGTAGCCATGATGCCACAACTGGGGGACAGAAAAACAATTTAGGCTTTTCAGTATCTTACCATTTGAAGATAGAGATATCTAGCACAAATTCTTTGTTACCTGATTGGTCCACCAGTAAAGATTTCTGCCATCATAGCAGCCCTTCCACTAAGGAGTCCAAAGTCACCCACATGCCACAATGTGTAGTTCTGCACATTACTGCACTCCCCATAGGCCATGCAAGTCCCACATGCATTGAATGGGTTGCATTCTGAAATTTATTTTAAAATTAACAAAAAGAACTTTAAAAAATAAGTTTTTTAAAGTTCATCATGCCCTTACTCTGGTCAATAGCCTGGTAGTTGTTACAGGTCTCATCAGGGATGCCATGTTTGTGTGCATATTCCCACACGCCTCGGTGATCCCCTCCATGACAGGTGCCAGCCTCAGCACAGTCTATTACA
The DNA here is from genome assembly GCF_036924035.1 of Leuresthes tenuis. Lineage (NCBI taxonomy): Eukaryota > Metazoa > Chordata > Actinopteri > Atheriniformes > Atherinopsidae > Leuresthes > Leuresthes tenuis. Next base: position 5,960,844 of record NW_027325365.1, read on the forward strand.
TGTTGCACAGACAGGTATGCAGATGGCCATACTCCTCGGCGCTTGATATTAATACGATCTAGAAAAATCAGATATGGGAAAGAAAACTAGTTCAAATCAGTGTTTTGGTAGCGTCCATGTAATCTGACTGATCTGAAGGAAAAGCAACTACTTTGTCACATGCTGCACTCGATTTTAAGATACTTTTAGTCCTTGCACTAGTGCTGAATTTCAAGAACATCTTCTCACAAGCTGCAAGTCATTCAGTGAGAGGTTGTGAGAAACCTACTCACCTGCTATTGCACTGGTGCTACCATGTGCCCAGCAGGAGCCACAGAACTGAGGGATGTGTTGGTTACGAGTTGGACTAACATAGTTTATGCCATTCACATTCCTCCAGTCCCAGGACTCTGGCAGAGAAAGGTTCAGGAGTTCATGAGGACGAGATGCTGTTCTGCAGAAAATGGTTAATTTAAAAGTTAATTGGTTCACAGGGACACACTGCAATTTAAAAAAAAAAAAACAAGGTTACTACAGAAACAAGTTACAGCAGATTTTTGACAAGTCCCCCTGACAATTGTAGTGTCAGGGGAAAGGAGTTGTCCAGAATCTTCCATGTAGTCCACAGACTATTAGAGTACAAGTCAACACAAAACACATCTTTTTGTGCTTTATGGCCATTAGACTCTAAATGACTATATAAAAATAAAGGCATCAATTTAGGGTACCCATTTATGTGGTCCTCCCATTACAGCGCCATTCCAGAGAAGAAGATGCAGAAAAATAAACAAATATAAAAAACAATTGCAACTTACTTGACACCAAAACTGGGTTTCCTAGGCACTGGGTTGTAACCACTTAGCTTATTAATAAAATGATGCCTTGCAAAAGACATGTGTCCAATGAACACAAAGATAAAACACATTAACTGAACCATTTTTGAATCACAACTCCCACTGGCAGTGAATAATAAATAGCCTGCCAAACAGACAAAATTGACACGTGTGTCTTCAAGCCAATCAAGCTTTATTGAACACACCTGAGAGTAGATTGGAGGTTTTCTGGGCATGTGCAGCTAACCCCAAGGTAGGCCTTGAGTACACAATAGAGATTATTCATCTAATTTTCCCAGGTAGGAGCTGAAACATTTAGCTGGAGAGAAGTGAACTAGCCTGCTCTGCCTGTTGCCATAATATCTCATTCTCAGAGGAAACTAAGGAATGCATGGAGAAATGTCAAGGTGAGCAGGGAAGTGTAAACTATTTTGTTACATGTATGTTTTGAGAAAATTGAAACATAAAACTGGTTATCTGCATTTGCATAAATACTTCAGAGTAAGATTTGTTGACCAGAGATACTACGGTAATAACAACCGCAACAAATTTAGTCAATTTAGACTAGTTTAAACTATATTGATGTTGTAGTTGTGATTGAGATTAAAGCTGATGTTGTCAGCAGTTCAAATCGTTAGTCGTCTGAGGGGTAGAACATAAACATCCACTAAAATATTATTTTTGTTTCAAAACTCAAAAGTGAACTGTCTCAAAGTCATATTGATGTGCTGATTGTTGACAGAATCTCATCATTATGCTGCCTTATTCCCACATGTCACTTTGTCTTTTTGTTTATGCTCTAACAGCCTCTCTATGATAACAAAGACTTTATCTGGCTTCACTGTGAGACTGCAAATGAAGCATGATGCTAATTGACTGCCTGACATCTCCTCCCATCTGCAGGAATAGAAAGTCATATTTAATGCGTTGATTAAAATCTAATCCCTCCATGTGAGTCGGAGATGAAAGTAATTTTCATGTAATGGAGACCATTAATATTTAGATACAGAAAGGAAACCAGATCCCAGATTTGCAATCAGCTGGAGGATGGTAAATGATATTTGAGACTGCCAGTGAACTGGAAACCAAAGCATGAAATGCAAATGAGTCTGGCTCTTTTCCAATGAGCAATTTCTCCCCTGCAAATGTATGTTTTACATATTTCTTTTTCAAACTCATAATGGGCCAATTTCAACTATCAGAAAATGGTTTATTCAGCATTTGTTATCACGGTGATGTCCCTCAAAAGAATATCATCTCATTATTGTGTAAGTTTGTTATGTGTGTGGTTCTCTCATTCTTTGTCTTTGTTCAGCACATTGGGTTTACACGGTACTAACTAAACAACATTACCATTGCCATCAAACTATTTTACAAGCAGCCTGATAGACACTGCATTACTTAGGCTAAAATCCTGCAAACTCTATCGATCTTATCCCGATCAATTGATAACCATTGGTAGATAACCTTTGCACCACAGTGGCACTTTTACATTTGTACCTCCTGCAAGAATTTGTTGGACATTAAAAATGTTAACAAGTGTTATAAGCCAAAGTTTATCAATTTGGATTATCCTTGCTAATCCTCTGATGGCTTTTTGAAAGAAAATTGTTGTAGTTGAAATCTCAAATTTTGTGATAATGTATGCTCATATTCTTGGTATAATTTGAGACACATAACATACATGCATACATAACCAGAAGCCTCACAATCACGGGAAAAACATGCAAACTCCACACAGAAAGGCCCCATCCAAGATTTGAACCAGAAACCTTCCTGCTGTGAGGCGACAGTGCTAACCCTCAAACCACCGTGTAGCCCTAAAGGAAATCATATTGAAAAAAATGACGACATAAACAGATTTTTTTTTAAAAAGTCGACGAACTTTTCGAAAAAATTAAATAAAAGCAATTTGTGGTTGAAGTTTTCAAAGATCGACATGCATGTATGGGGGGGGGTGGTAGCTTGGCAACAGCTTCAGTGATGATGTCACAGCATTGGCAGGTAACAAGGAACTCTTTCGGTAGACAACATGGACAGAAACCTACAGAAACTGTGGTGCAGAGACATTTCTTCTCAGCTGGATGTCCACGATTACACCATCTGTTTTTAATAAGCACTGTAATCCCTCCTCCTTTACTGGTACCCCTGTCTGCAGACTGTTTCTACCTGTACAGTCTGAAAGATGGGTAAAGAGATGTTACCCATGTCAAACTGTCAAACTCATCCATTTTTTATTTGCCAGTGGTCTCACATTTTCTATGATGATCGTGGAAGAAATTGATTAAAACCTCCTCCACCTTTCCCTCTGTTGTGTTCATGACCTGCATCTTAAGCATTTCCTCTTCAACTTGTTTGAATTTGAGGTCTTACTCCAGACATTACTTGGGCTTTGGAAAGTTCAATCAGCTACTCTGACACGCAACTCAACAAACTTCCGATAGCATAGGTATGCATCATAACAAAAATTATACCATCAGCACATCATGATTATCATTCCCAAGCAATTTATTCACTGAATTAAAAATGCCAGAAACATGTTTTTCATCTTCCTGAATCAGTTTTAAGAAAGCAGTGAAATGAAATACATAAGAACTAAACCACTAAGTTTTTCTTAAAATTCATATTTCACTTCCCGATTTTTCTATGAGTTGTGAGATATTGGCGTCCAACATCATTTTACATTTTTACTATTTTACCATAATTTAAATGGAAGGGCAAGTCATGAGTGCTGTAAATTTGGTATGAGAATCATACCACAAAATTAACAAAAATAGTACAAAGGAGGAAATGGCCTTAAACACAGGTTGGTGTTATTTTATTTCTACTAATATCTTGGTTTTTTAGGCTTCAATCGGGAAGTGCTTCACATGGATACATATAAACATAAACGCAATAGAGCTAAGTTAATCAATGACTCATTCTCTGACATGATAACTTGGTACAGGGGCGTCAGGGTGATATCTCCATGGTTAGCATCGTTAGCTGCCTTTGTGAGTGTGTCCCCTTTCTCATTAACGTCAACAACATCATTAGAGTGCTTGCAAGACAGGTGATTGATTTTTGTGAACGTGCAAGCTCGTTGCATGTGTGATGTGCGGTTTCGTTGGTATGTTTGACTTTGTGTCCATGGAGAATAGATAACATCCGTGTTCACTGACCTGTGTAGAACGTAGAGGTCACTTGCCTTTCTCTGGCATTTCCTCTGGATGATACTTTACCCCCACGTAATCTTCACTCACCTGTATACTGTCATGAGGGAGTGAATGTCAGATAACCTGAGACTTAGAAGTGTAGCCACGGGCAGTTTTTCATGGTAATCAATTTTGTATTGTTCAACTTTGTGTTTTAGGTCAGATTTAAATGGATGTTTTATAGTCTTTTACATAATATAACCTATGCTATATCTAAAATTAACTGGCACTGCCAAACAAGTAGTGCCACTTTTCCTGGTTATTGGTAACTCGAACACAAAGTGGGGTCCAGTCAAATAGTCTTTTTTTGCTTAGGAAGATTCCTAACTAGAAATGAAAGGGAAACATCTAAGCAGCAGCCAGGATAAGAGAAGAAGTTTGAATTCTCTTAATGCTAATGAGCCACAGTGTTTCCTTCATTATCTCCTTTAGCATTGGAAACACTGGACCGCCCGTAAATGAAAGAAACAAGATGATTACATCCCACAATTCCTTGTAGTCACAACTTTCATATCAACACTCAATTATTTTCCATCCAGAGGTATTAACTGTGAGCAACCTGACAACACTGTCACTTTTATGAATTTCTTTCATTTTTTTAATTATGAAACTTGAGATTAAACTAATATTCTATATATTAGTTATATAGTCTATAGTCTACAGTCTATAGATATTTTCTGAAGAATATTTTTTGAATAGCTGCTGTTTTAGTGCTTCATATTCTTAATGCTAACCTGATTTTGCTTTTGATATGTTTGCTGATTTTTGGGACTGAGGTTTTCCAACAACAAAAAAATCTTACTTTATTTAAAAGAAATACCAACAGTCATTGTCAATGCAAGAGACCGTGAGATGAGAAAGAAAGTGTGAAAACATGTAACCACCATATTTCTCTTTCTTAACCAACAGTTCTAATTCCACATTTTTTTTACTTTACCACTTACAGTAAGAAAATAGTCTTTGGCTCCAAAGCAACTCCAAGCAATCAGTTTGGTCTCTTTATAAGATGAGATGGTGTTTGCATTTTAGTGTCTATGTTTTAAAACGAAAGAACAGATGACTGGAATAAGTCTGAAATATGTGAATTAATGCAATGTTCTTTTCATATGTGAAATAACGGTAGTTTTAATTTCTCAGGAAATAAAGTGTGGAATGTTGAAAATGCTAAACAAGGTCAAACTGTTATCTATGAGGACCACCTTGAACTGTGACAAAAATATGTAATAAAAGTAAGGAACCCACAAGGGAATATATTACTACTTTACAGGTGATTTCATCATTAGAGTTTTTAAGAAAAAGAAAAAACACAAAAGAAAAAATTTTATCTGCTAAAGTGAATTATGATCTGCTTCAAAGAAAGATATGGTGTAATTAAGTTGAAACAGTTAATTCCTAAAACAGTTGCAGAATGTTTCACCACTTAAAGGTGAGATTATAAGACCTGAAATTGAATGACTTGGTCATTATTTGTAGTGGAGACCTCTTGTCGCCTCAAATGCAGCCACATTTTTCAGCTGAGGAAATTTCAAAGGCTCCGCACTGAGCTCCTGCCTCTTCAGAGTAAGCACCTGTCCACCACAACCAATCCCTCAGCTTCAAAGTTCACTGCTGGGGGTTTTGTCAACCCAGCAAGCCATTTCACATTCAATCAGCTCAACTGATGTTAACAAAGCTAAATAGATGACAGACTTGTTGAGTACATTTCAGTCATAAATGGCTTTTAATAGACATAGCATTGGAATCAGGGCAGAGTACTTAAACGTCAAGAATGGGGGCTCAAATGAATCCCAGTGATCCTAACCATCCATGAATCCAATGATACTGTATCACAGCTCCTGTACTCATATAAAATCATGTGCATCAGTTTTCATTTTATTGATATAAGAATGATATTACAATTCTGTGCTGGAAAACAATATTAATGTAAAATTAAACACCAATTAAAACTGATGTTCAGTTATTGAAGTGATTGAATAACTACTCACTTTACAGTGCGGTTACAAACACACTGTCAATTTTATCATCAATGACAGATTTTTGTCAAAAACATAATCCAACCTTAAATCTGTAATTTATAAGTTGTTTGCTTTATCTGTAGATCAATTGACAACATATGAGGGTGTCAGGATTGGGTATAAAAAGAGCATCAACCAAAGGCTTATTTTTTCCAAACAAAGATAGTCAGAGAATAATCACTCAGTTCAATGAAACATTTGTCAATGTAAAACTGCAAAGAACTTTGGTCTTTCAACTACAACAGGACACAATATAATTCGGGGATTCTAGGAAATAAAGCATAAAGGCAAAAGGTACATACTACTATTAGATGGTAATGACCTTCAAGCTGTCAGGCAGCACTGGATGAGAAACCATCATGCTACTGTGACCAATATAGCCACATGTGCTCAGGAGTATCTTGAAAAAAACATGAAAATGTTACCTTTATTATTAAGCAATAAACCATATATCAACTCTGCACAGAAATACAGAATCATACCAAAAACATTACAGCTGTTATCAGCAAAAGCTTTGAAAGCCAACATTTGTGATTTGGGACGCTTTGATGCCTATAGCATGAGTGACTTGCACATGAGCAAAGGTACCATTGATTCAGTCACTAATCTTGGAATTTTGGAGACATATGTTACCATTAAGGCCATGATTTTCCTGGTAAGTTAGTGGTTATTTCAGCTGTCCAATGCCATACCTTAATTTGACTTTCAACATTGTGGCTTTAAAGACATAACCTGTGTGGATAAATGGTCTGTTCAGATCTGTCTCCTCATGAAAATGTATTATGCATTATGACGAGAAGAACCAAACACTGATGATCAAAGTGATGATAAATATGCCACTCTCCCCACCTTTTTGTGTGTGTAGCTGAGATCAAAATCATGATTCGTTCATATTCTCTGTAGTTCTCACCAGAAGAATTTTAGAACATACATTTGTCCCGTGTCAGAAATGTTTCCCAATTCAGGCTTAGAATTTCTGAGATGACACTCTTTCAGTTGGCAGTTGTTTTGGGTAAAGCAGTGGGCCATTACATGACAAGAGCTGCGATTAATGAGAATATAACTGTCTCTAAATAGATCAAAGTTGAAATATAAGTAATGACATGAAGTAAAAGTGAAAGGATTTGAACTTGCATTATCTCACTTGAAAGTGTTAACACTTGCCAGTGGCGGCTGTCAACATCATTATGTCACAAGCATTAACGTCATCACCACTGCGACAGGAGCTGTATTACAGTAGACAACTGAGAGAGGAAAATGTAGCAACTATAATTTTTTATTCTTTACATGCTGCTTTGTTGTGTGCAATGGATCAGCTTAGGGATTTTATTACCTGTCATAAGATCATACTGGTATTTCAAACTTTATGAATTTTTATGCATCATTTCTGGGTATGATGTGCTGTTTGAGCTGCTTGCCTCAAAATTATCTAAAAAATGTGAATAGAATCTTCTGAAGGAACATGTTTTGGGTGATTACTGTATGACGCAGCTCTGGATTGATTCCACATAATTAAAGCACTTTGTATAGGTCTCAACCTCTTTGGATCATGAGGTGTGCCAAAGATGTGGCAAAATATTCTTGGATGTCTTGGGTATTTTATTGGAACTGCTCAAATTCTTGTACAGTGGTAGAGGTCTATCTCATGTCTCATATGATAGCACTAGAGTAGAGATTGCAGTTCCAACTAAAATTGGATGATGGGTGCACACATCTACACCAAATTCTCTGAAAAAAAGTTTATAGCAACCTGAAAAGTTCAACGGCTATTACTAACTGGATATGGGTCTGACTCATAAATAAATGTTCCATATTTTTTCAGGGTAAAAAGCCTTGCAGTTTTGCATAGGGTTTGCTTAAATTACTGGGACTATACATGGTGATATGTAAATCCATTTGCAAAACCACATGTCTTGGTGTAAATATTTTATTGTATAGTGATTATGAGATATTGATAAGAAAGGATAAAGCTTTGTTGTTTGCATCTTTATAGGCTTTACCTGTTGCTCTGTTGTGCATGTACTCATCAAACACTCTGGGCATCACTGCAACGTCTCCCCGTGGCTTTTCTGTTCATAATATTTGAGAATCTGTCAACAGAGCTTTTGTCTGTTCTTACCGTCTCCTTCATTCTTGTTCTGTTATTTAGTCACTCAGCAGCACCTCAGGGCTTTCTGTGTTTATTGATTGGTTGATTGGTTTGTTTATGTTCAAATACTTTCTTCTGTTCATGCAAGCTGCTCAGGGAAATCACAGTATGCATGGTTCAGTTGTAGAACCCTGCAGAGGAGAAATAGTGTGCACTCATGCACCAGGTGGAGATGTCAAAATCAATGTAGTTTCTTTCTCTCCAGTTATTCACCTCCTACCTCCATCCTCTCCGTTCCAGTGCTGAACAAAAAGTGCTGTCATTTTACTGTAGTTACTGCAAGAAATTTAAAATGCATCACGGAAGGTAAATCTTCCTGTTTGACAGGTGATTGTTTATGTTATATTACACTGAGAGTTCAAAACAGCCAATCTTTTATAAACAAGGCAAAAGATGAATCTGCTTCATTTGTCATCATGCCATTTTTACCCTGCAGATAAATTACCAAGGCTTATGTCTTAGATGTTACTCAAGCCAATAGACCAGGCCATCCTCTGTAATGTTTATTTGACTGTTAAGTCTTGCAGAACTGAGCCCTGGCAGGAACAAAAGGTCATCTAACACACATGAAATCTCTGTTTTGTATATCCCAGCTCTAGTATGTCCACCTTTATTCTGTCTTTTTATTTTTAATCCCTTACAAAAGGAAAAAACAAGCCTAGAGCACAGACTGTGGATGACATGTCTACAGTTTTATCTCACTCTGTATTTCATCTCTGTTATTTGGTTGGTATTTAATTTAATATGCCATCCCCCACCCCCTTCTGTGATGTGATTATTGTTAAACAGCTCCTTAAAAGTCAAGACAAAGAGTCTGAAAATGGTTGAGTATGTCTCAATGGTTGATTCCTTCTAATCCCTTGACTGAACTTCCCTCTCCTTTGCAATCAGTGTATAGCCAATATGCACAGATTTGGCACCATACGGTTGCATTTGTTTGGCTGCTTGGATCACCACCACAGAGAACTAATCCTGCAGAATTAGTCCATTCAGCAACCACCTCTTGACCAGGAGGTATTGCCCATTAAAATGGTTACAAAAGGAATGCCTGAGTCCTCTACAAAGGCTTTTTTCTCCATAAGGTAAAGGTAGCCCACAGAGTGAATTACAGTTCCTTCAATGCAGCCTGTAGCCCCATGTGGCAAACTTCATTCTGAACATTGATTGTGCTTATTAAACATTTAGAAAGCTTAATTAGAGCATGTGCAGGCTACATCCGTAGCACTGTGATAACAAGTTTTTTTTCTTTAAAAACGGTGCAGCTGAGCAAGCTTTGAGTTTTATTTAATCAAAATTATCATTAGCTACAGTGGTGGTAATTGTGCTTTGTGATCAAGGGATGTCAAACTACAAAAATAAGTTCAACAGCTTTAAATACAGCACATTAGTGGCACATCTACAATCTCAAAGGAAATACAAAACCCAAAGCCCTCTGGCACTAGGACACATCCTTCCTTTCTTTTCCATGATAAATGTTATCAAGATACCACATTAGATTACTCCTTTTTTAAAAATTGAGACCCAATTCAAGCACGAGCTATCTCCCTCAGTTGAGTGGTCTTGACAGAAGCAATTTCCCTGCTCTAATCGAAAGATTTTTTCATTGCTGCAATTTACTAAATACCAGGCAAGACGCACAACAGCACCAGATGTGTCCCAGAGTCCCCAAGAACACTCAGACATATTTGTGTTTGAAGACAAGTACAGAATTATGGCAGCTTTGTGCAGAGTTCTAATGTGTAGATGTAGTCATAGAGTTCAGTTCAATTCCGACTTTTCTACAAAACCACGACCACAAAATTGGCATTTCCTTGCACAATAGGAAAAAATGAGTACAATTGTTTTTAATCTATAGTTTAAGACCAGTCTACAGTGTATGTGCGTATTTATGTATATTGTATTGTAAGTTTTAATATAGTGTTTGCAATCTCTGCTGTATGATGCATTGTGCTGCTGACTTGTTCATCGAAAACAAACTCAAATTAATACAAAATGAGAGAAACAGGCATTGTCTTTTATAAGTGCATTAAAGATATCTACACCAACCCTCTTTTAGGAAGGACAACACAACGTATGTTTGCATGACACTAGAAAAAAAATTCTTATAAAAGTACTGTATTTTTCTCATCAACACAGGGCTGTTGAAATGCATGTACACATATTAGTTCTGACCTGTAAAATCCGGCATTGTGTTCATGCTGTGTCTATGAATAAAATGTATCTAAAGAAAATATCAAATATAGGTCAGGCTTTACAACACTACTCATTATGATCATAAGAAGTGTCTTCCCCTTGTTGAATGTCATACTGTAAATTATTTTCACTTAAAGTAATGAACCCTTTATTAAATTAAACAAACTGAATCTGAACTTTACATCGTGGTAATAGAGTGTTGCAGTCTGTTTGGCCCATCTGTTACTCCCACACCGAATGAAAGGCAGGTGGTCAGCTGATAATGTGTTCCTGCTTTAGACTATCATTCATCTTAGCCCACTCAATCTCCACACAGTGATCAAAAGAAAGTTGGCTACTAAATAGACAAGCTCATACATATGCATGTCATGGCTAAACAGACTCCGCTGGCACCCATTAGTTGTACAGTCACACTAAGGAGACTTACTTGGAGAATTTGCATGTGGACATTAGTAGATTAATCATGAATGACAGTCAGGGGAAAGCTGTGGTCAAAAAATACACAGAGGAGCTACAATGGACTCTGACCTACATGTACGTAGTAGATTGCTGGCCTGGTAACATTATGAGATTCAGATGATTAAAATGACCCAGTTTCCTTCTGGGTTTGTCTGGAAAAAAAAGTACCAATTCTCAGAAAAAAAAGAAGCTACTGAAGCATGAAAATGGGCTGAGAAAAATTCCACTTTGTGTCCTTGTAATTTGAGGTAATCTTTTTGCAGACGGTGTATAACAGACATGAGACAATAAGGGACGTTCTTTTGTACAAAGTTTTATTTAGCTATTTCTGAAACATAACTTGAGTCAATAGGAAATTTAAAAAGGAAAACAATTAGATTGATTATTGACTTGATTCCAGACACTGAAAAGCTCTAAGACTGCTTGATCATGTTATGCCAGTCTCTCCTACTGATACTGTGACCTCAAATATGAAAACTGTGAATCAAAATCTCTGTTGCTCCAATCCAGAACAAAAGATGCTTCAAAAGACAACCCTTTCATGAACAAAAGCTCAATGGGCAATCTCCAGAAGACATAAACTAAGACAACACATCCTAAACCACTGCAACAGGCCACCACCAATGCAGCAAGGAAATGGTGTTAGACTACCCCCCCCCCCCCCCCCCCCCCCTTGTTGTGCAAATAACTAACAGCACAGACTCAGTCCCGTGCTAAAAGCATTACAATACTTCAGAATTCTTAGAGATGTGAATACAACCTGTAAAATAGCCCCCAAAGGTAAATTAAATCCTTGCAGTTACTGCACAGCCCCATTTCACTCAGGATATTCTTTGAACAGTTTGTTGCAAAGAAAAAATAAGTTTAAATAGGTGGGCAAAGTCATTTGTACTCAGCTCACACTCCATAAGTGTCTAAATATCTTCACCTTGAAAAGAGTCCCCAACGAAATTGTAAACATAAAATAATACATCAGAGGCTTCAGTTCTGTTGTGTGCCTATGTTGGATTGATACTGTTTGTGACAATGCTTTTTTTGTTTCCTCCGGTAACATCAAGATGTCAAGCTTCAATGCTGTTTTTCTCCATTATATCCTCCTGCTCCATTAACTTGTAATAATGATTAATTAACAGGCTGACATTATGTGACAACTGGTGTATATTTTTAAGATGTATACACTGTTTAGCATGTTAACAAGTGTGCAGATAATTACAATAAATGTAAATAAGTACAATCACTATTGCAGCATAAATACAGAGTGTGTGCTGTGGGGAGCACATGGTCACATCTTTTGTATCTATGGTTGTCATGGAAAATAGTTTATCAGTACCTACTTAGAGTGCAGATAGACTTTGGCTTTGGTGTCCAGTTTACCTGATGTTGAGAGCACCCATGTGAACATGGCTAAAATTAGAAACAGCATAGCATCCAGCACCACGGGTATCAATCACACATCTGTCATGGACCTTGGAGGCGGGGGATAGATGTTGGGAGTGAGGGCAGCAGAGCAATGAAAGCTGTGCAGCTGCTCCTAATGTTGAAGCCTGACATCTGCTACTGGATACTCAAACTGTGCTGTATAAAAGCAGCACCTCCAGAGCAGCATAAGGTGCGAGTATAAGACAGGTCTGTATCATGATTTTAATGTTAAGCCTTGGCAAATCATAGCATGTCATTAAAAATTTACATTGACCTTTCATTATGAATTGATTAGCATATATGAGACGAATGGTTGCCTTTAACTATAATTATTTTTTTGCTTCAGTACAGGTTGTATTCCTATGCTGGCATGTAATTCATTTTGCACAATGCAATTATAAATTTTAGTTAACTGAAGATAATTTGTGGCAAAGGTGTATATTTTAGAGTTAGATTGCAATTATCCATCACTTGCAAACATAACAAGTTACCTTTTTGCAGTTTAAAACAGCTCAAGCCATAAAAGTAATATGGTTTGAGTGAATGCTACATTTAGAATATTTACTGCAGTACTTTGCCATACAGTGCAATTTTCTTGCTGAATTTCTTATAGATGGTGAGACGTTTGCTTCTGCCAGCCCCATTCTGTGTATCTTTTAGCATTAGTTTTTGCAAATTTTTGATTTTCCAAACTAAGAAAGCCCCGACCTCCTCTAATGCTGTTAAGACAATGAATGCTTAAGATACATAAAACAAAATGGATGAATGGATGGTTTTTCAGGAACACGCAGTGCAGCATACCAAAGGCATAGTACAAATAAAAAGCCCAGAAACCACATGGGAAAGCTTACAAGGCAAATAAAGTATGAGGTACAAAATTCAAACCAGGAGCACTTTGAAATCCAGAAGTTCAGAAAAAGTGCAAAAACAATCATAGGTGAAGAACAAGGAAAATCGGGGACCATAAAGTAAATTGACTAATGAGTAAGTGAACACAGATGTGGAATAATTAAGAAACTGAGCACATGTGGAAAGGAAAACTAAGGAGCACAAACGAGCACAAGTGTACAAGAACAAAACATTCCAAAATAAAACAGGAAGTGGCATAGCCATGCCATCATTTTGCATTCATCCGATATGTGCATAGGCACACTAAGCAGCTGCACACATGCCTTTTTAATCCAGTTGTTGGTTGCCAGTTATCGGGGACAGATGTGTTGACATTCTTTGCGGTGTGCACGATTCGCAGATGACAAAGTGGAAACCAACATCAGACAAACATACAAAACTTATACATTCATTAATAAAGACTACTGAATAAGTACAAGGACCATGCCAAATACTTTTCCAGAGCAGAAGGTAAAACAGAAAAAAAAAATGATATTCTGAAAATAAACAATGCAATAAGTTGACAAAAAGCAAAGAATCTTACAGTAGCCACAAAATTTACTGTCTGAATGCAACTATAAAATAGAGATCAGTGGCATCATATCTCTATAACATAGATATTCAACAGTATTTTATGTACAAACAGCCACTGTTTTTATATGATTAATGTCAAGTCAAGAAGTGTCAGTCCAGTCAGATAAAAGACCTTTGTTTCCCCTCTGGTACGCAGGCAAAACCACTGGCAAAATGCATAGCAGACAAGTAAAAACACATGAGGAATCTTCTATAACAAAACTATTTGGTGTTGAGTATCCTGTGCAAAAGAAAAAAATCCCTGCCTGCCTGAAGTTGCTGATTAGGGAAAATGCAGGTGTGTTTCTTTGACACAAGTAATCCTGAGTTTTATTGGCTCTGCACTCTCCCTCAAAGGGCCGTGACCACTTGAAATTCTTTACTGCAAAAACTTTGCAACTTCTGAAGCCTCTTTAGCAGGGTGGAGGAGGAGCTGAGCATCCATTTAGCCTGATTTCCTGTCTTTTAAAAGGATGAATGACCAGCTTTAGGCCATTGAGAGTGCCCTCACCTATAGCACTCTGTTTGATCTCAGCATCATGGCTGCACACAGGTTGAAAGAGAGAGGGCCCTTAATGTCAAGGCCATTCTTAATGAATCCCTGTGGATAGGACCAACCACAGGCCCCTAACAAAATGTAATCCCCTTCTTTAGTCCAGTCACTTCCTGTGTATCCCAATGTCTGGTTTTTATTTCTCATCAGTCAGTATTACTGTGCCATTACTGGAGAAATATGGATTGAGTTGAATTGCATTTTGCATATTCAAAACTCATATCTCAGCATTACTAATCTATTTTATATTACACTGGGGGCTTTGAAGTTTAATTTGAAATAATCCGGTTATTAATTTTCAATAACAATGAGTAATCCTAATAACTTTCTTTCTTTAGTTTGTATTGTTATGGTTGGTCTAGATCCATCTCATGTTACTAATACTGTTTGCTATGGAGCGTCAGTGGAATTGGAGCAGTATCAAAGCTTTATCGCTTTAGAGTCAGTCACTGCTGTTTCATTGACAAAGAGCTCTGCGATAAGCAGTTGATGAATTGAAATGACTTTGGATTTACCCCATTTACGCACTGCATGGAAAATGACACAGAAAATGTGACCAATTTAACAAATGACATTTCCACCAATGCCATTTGCATATGTTAATAACACAATTCCAAAGCGAGGAGAGGAAGATGATGGGATTAATTGGAAATCTTGAGGCTTGTGGAGCACAGTATTCTACAAAATGTTTTAGTTTTGGGCTTTGAGAAGCGATTCTGTTAATGAGAGGCACAACAAGCTGCGTTTGCTCCGGCTTTACTGTTCAGCGGCAACTCGGCTTTGTTGAGTCCCTCCTGAAATCTTCCACTGTGCTTTGTAGCCCCTTTGTGTTGCCGTATTCCCTAAGCTCCAGTCCACCCCTTTGTTTGCTTTGGTGCCGTTTCCGTGGCGACTGAGCCCATGGCCCCCAATCAGAGGCCCATACTACTGACAGGCAAGGGTGGGAGGGTGAGGAGAGTGTTGGTACTAAGGGAGGATGTTTTGGGTGAAAGCAGGGGGGAGAAGACACACTTCCACTGACACATTTTTATGCTTGTACATTCACACATGTGTGAATACACATATTCAGAATCACATCTGTGCTCTTAGACACAACACACCTACAGGTCATCATTTACAAATGGTAATAGCTAGCTCTCAACCACCATAAATCTAATGGTCATGAATAAGTCAATGACAATATGCCCTTGTGATAACACAGTGAGCTGTTTTTGCACATAACATGTGACAGCTCTGAATCCTTCCTCCAACCTCCCCCTTGCTTCCTTTCATCACCACAACACTACCTCCTATTCAGGTGAAGTCTTTATCTCTCTGGAATCTTCTTTTTGTTTATTTCTCCTCCTGTCACCTTAAAATAATATATAGGAATTCAGAGTGCTTACACTTTGAAATGTTAACTACCACCTGCCATTGCTAAAGGCCCTCTGAACCTCAAAGTATTCTACATGGACAGATTTACTCATTTCGAATTCTTGGTCTGATCTGCTCTTATCTAAGTATTTAAAGGTAAAACCCTGTAATACTATGTAATCACTAATGTTGTCCAGCTAAAATGTGCTTTCTTCTTTTCTTTTCTACCTAGGGGAATAAATTTTCACTCTGGACTTCAAAGGGATCTTGAAAGATGATCGTGTTGTGCAACATCACTCTATTATCCTTGCAGTCCTCCCCCTCAGTCCTCCTGCCCCCTTACCTCTTCTACATTACCAGGAATCTGAGCAAGGTGCTCATATTGCACCTTGTTGATTGACTTGCAGCCGTGTTGTCACATCTCCTATCCTTTTGTGAGACTTTAATCATCCGTTGCTGGCTTGCCGCTCCCCTCCCTTCTGCTGAAGCCAGGAAACTGCAGTGGGGGCAGCTTGCGGGAGAAACAGCCATTTATTTCAATGACGGTTTTGGAAAGCACGTGGGTGACCGTGTTCATTCAGGTCTGTGTGGTTCCATGAATGTTGGTGGGCTCTGTGTATGGGTAGCTTTGTTCACATTTTGCTTGTGTGATCTTAATATTGTATGGCAGGTGATTTGAATACCTGGATTGTCTTCTGCAAAAACCTTTTTTTTTCTGCTGAACAGAAACTATGTGGGAGAAAAAAAAAGAAAAGTTAGTAATCTTCTTAAAATCCAACATCAGTAGAAAGCCTTTTTTAGAAGCTATTTTGGCCATGTCTGTCACAGCATTAAGCTCAGACTGATCTCTGAGGTTTCAACCATTTCCATCATAATTTTATTCTATACCCAAATCATATAAAAGGCCTAGAAAAGGATAATACATGAGCATAGAAGGAAATTCTTGAATGATGAATCAGAACAGCCCTAGAGATTACTGGCCACAGTTTTTCTTATAAATTGGTTTGACATTAATTTGTTCAGTGAAAAAAAAAAAAAGTAATTTGTCCAGTGTATGTACTACTCAAGCAGTACGAACTACGAGCTATTTCTTTTTATCTAAAAATTTAATTGGGTTAAAAAACATCAGATAAGGCTTTGGAAAATAATCTTTATCTGGGGAACTATATTACAAGATATGAGCTTTCAAATAGAAAGCTAAGATTTTAATCATTTGGAGGAGTTTTATCTATAGCATTATAGAATTACTTGATTTGGTAGCAGTGGCTTATGATGGCTAATGCTCCTGAACTGTCGTCTATCTGTCCTCCCGCTACAATCTGTTGAAACCTGAAGCAAACCTGAAGCACAGTTACTGGGATTTTCTTTTCCACACATTTTCACAGAGGGTTTGTAGAGGTAGTTGAGCCCATGGAGCCCAGTCTTACTCCAAATATGCTATTACAGCAATTACATCAGGTACCCATTGCGCCAGTTTTTTAATGCACAAGGTAACCATTGTTGTCTTTTACAGTATTTAGCATGCTGTGTTAATATTGTGAAGACTTTTTAAGCCAGACTAGTGTCTACCTAATCCTACCAACGTAACGTTTGTGCTTGATCTTCATCAAAAAGATTTTGATTACAAGTCAGTTCACACAACGAGTGAGAGATGACCTGAACTGTGTAAAGACATGGTACCCTAGGTGAAACAAAGTGAAAAAAACACAGTTGCAGACTGGATTCGAACCTATGTGTCCAACATTCGAGATTGTGAGTCTATCCACCAACAACAATTCTGTCATTTTTGACATTGTCGCTCTTCCGAAAACAACCAAGCCTGTAATTCAATCGAAAAAAATAGAACCATCCCCTACATCCCTCTGGTGAAAATATGATTCATATTAGCATTTCTGCATCAGGGCAACAGTTACGTTCAGCTGACCACACACTACCATGAAATATTTTTGTTGGACTTTGGATGGGACTTTCCCTTTGTCTTTACATGCATGGATCATATTTGAGCCAAAACTGAGTTTGAGTTTATATCTCAAAGATGCTCCTTGTTTTCACATAAGAAGAATGAGTTGGCCCACAAAGCACAAAGCACATCATAGATGCTAATCTTGTATTATTGTATGAACGCTGTGAAAAAGGTAACAGGGAAATGATGTTTAGATTGGATCTTCTTTCCTCAAGTGAATCATGCAAAAGGATGTGTTGCATTTTCCATGATTTAACTATTATTGAAACCAAAATAACTCCCCAGCTATAAACGATTTGAGTGCCTTAACATATTCATAACAATTATGATAGTTCAGTTGCTAGAACTGAAAATTAGTTGGAAGAAATATTGAAATGTGTTGATAATTGACATCTTGCATACTTTACTCTAATGACAAATGAATGTCTGTCTTTTTAAGTTTGATATGAAGATTTTAGTCTGATGTTGATTGCAAAAACGACAAGTTATTTGGTACTAAAAATTTGATCAAGAATTTCGTAGATAAAATTGACTTGAAAAATGTCATTTTGATTGTCAATAATATTTAATCTGTCAAAAAATGACAAATTGGCTAAAAATCATCTGTGGTGTAGTTAAAATGAACGTGAACTCCATATTCCTGTCATCCCACATTGATTTACATTGGGCTGACAGCTCTGGTTTCAGGCATCACACAGAACACAGAACTGGTTATTTAAATCCCTCTCAGTTTTATTCATTTATTTGTTTTGGTATCTCCAGTCTGAAGGGATGACAAAAGAAACCAGATATTTCAGCTGTAGTTGGTCTTTCCTTATATTAAAGGATGAAAGACAAACTAATGTTAATTTAAAATGTAACTTCTGATTATTCAGTTTTTATTCTGTTCCTGTTTTCAATTCCCTCGAGTCTTATATTCAGGAGAGTTATCTAAATGCTAATGTCTCAGTGTATCACAGTGAAGGAACAGCCGGATTCACAAACCAAAAAAACTCCTTTATTATCATAGAGCTGGTGGTGGAAGGGAGTTTTATATAAGGGTTTAGAACATGAAATGGATGTCTCACACAATCCCATGTTCCATTTCCTGAACGTAAACCGGAATTGACTCAAAAGACATGCTATTTAGATTTCTGATAGGGTCAGGTCCTTGCTCTCCTACACACTGTGTTGAAATGGTCAGTTTGTGTCATGAGCCTTCCAGTATTGTCATGCTACTGTGGATTAGACAGCCGAGATAACACAGCATCCTCTGTCACAAGGACAAAGAAGATGCATGATATAATGTGTGGCTAACTGGAAGTTGGGTTAAAGAGGCATGTATGAGTTAAAATATATTCAGGTGTATTTTGTGAATGGTGAATGTACTGCATGAAATTGCTTTCTTTCTTTCTTTCTTTCTTTCTTTCTTTCTTTCTTTCTTTCTTTCTTTCTTTCTTTCTTTCTTTCTTTCTTTCTTTCTTTCTTTCTTTCTTTCTTTCTTTCTTTCTTTCTTTCTTTCTTTCTTTTTCTTTCTTTTCTTTCTTTCTTTCTTTCTTTCTTTCTTTCTTTCTTTCTTTCTTTCTTTCTTTCTTTCTTTCTTTCTTTCTTTCTTTCTTTCTTTCTTTCTTTCTACAGTTATGGTTCATTAACGGTCATGCCTGTAAATCATGTAGATACAAACCGGGAGATTTTCCTTTCCTGCTTACTTATTCCACTTTTTGTTTAAATCACCTTGTGTGCAGACAAAATCATGTTCTTCTCTTCATCTTTCAGTCAAAGGATGGTCAGGCCTGGGAAATCACCTGGCTACAGATAAATACCCCTGAGGAATTTGTGGGGCTTATGAAGTCAGTAAGGCAAGCAAGTGAAAGCCTTCTTCTGAGCCCTCCCACCAACTCTGGCTGTAAA